>NC_133107.1:28187831-29387831 GCF_022965805.1 Primulina eburnea | reverse complement strand
CCTATAAAAACCAGCATGCCCAAGGAAACTTCTAACTCCTTTTATTGATGAAGGTGGGGGTAAGTTTTTGATTACCTCCACCTTGGCTTTGTCGACCTCAATTCCATTCTCCGATACCTTGTGTCCTAACACAATCCCCTCTTGAACCATAAAGTGACACTTCTCCCAATTCAACACTAAATTGCTCTCCTCACATCTAACTAACACCAAGTTCAAATTTTCTAGACATTCATTAAATGAGGAGCCAAAAATAGAGAAGTCATCCATAAAAATTTCAAGGAAATTCTCAGTCATGTCATGAAAGATAGCGGTCATGCATCTTTGAAATGTGGCAGGTGCATTGCATAAACCGAAGGGCATACGCCTAAACGCAAAAGTACCATAAGGACAAGTGAAAGTAGTTTTCTCTTGGTCCTCTGGTGCAATTGTGATTTGATTGTATCTCGAATATCCATCTAAAAAGCAATAGAATTCATGACCTGCTAATCGTTCAATCATTTGATCGATAAATGGCAAGGGAAAGTGATCTTTACGGGTTGCATCATTCAGTTTCCTATAATCTATGCACACACGCCAACCCGTAACAGTTCTAGTGGGAATCAACTCATTTTTTTCATTAGTAATAACAGCAATCCCACCCTTTTTAGGCACACATTGTACAGGACTTACCCACGCACTATCAGAGATAGGATAGATAATACCTGCATCCAGAAGTTTAATTGTTTCAGCCTTTACTACCTCTTGCATCTTTGTATTGAGTCTCCTTTGTGGTTGTGCTAGAGGTGAGTACTTATCTTCCATCAGAATTTTATGCATGCAGATCGAAGGACTTATCCCTTTTATGTCCGAAACCTTCCAAGCGAATGCTCCTTTATGCTCCTTAAGGACTCCCATGAGCTTACTCTCCATATCATCTGTCAAAGAAGAGGAAATAATAACAGGCAATTTATTATCTTCTCCTAAATATACGTACTTGAGATGTGGAGGTAGTGGTTTGAGCTCCAAAGTAGGTGGCTCTTCTAGGCTTGACTTCTGAGGCATTAAATTTTTTCGGTCTCCCAATTCCTCTAATCTAAGCCTCACTTGCTTTCTCCAAGGTGGAATGGCATTCAAATGAGCTACCATCTCCATCTTTTCCTCGTCTAGCTCGTCCTCCTGCTTTTCAGTAGTGAGAGTGGCCTCCAATGGTTCTTTCAATCCATCCTGCACAAAATCACAAACAATAGAATCTAAGACATCAATACGAAAGCAACTATCATTGTGCATTGTGTGCTTGAGAGTATTGAAAACATCAAAAATAATTTCTTCTTCTCCAACTCTCAGTCTCAACTTCCCCTCTTCCACATCAATTAGCGCTTTCCCTGTAGCCAGAAATGGTCTCCCTAGGATTAAAGGCATCTCTAAATCTTCCTCCATGTCTAGTATCATGAAATCTGCAGGGAAAATGAACTTATCCACTTTCACCAAAACATCTTCGATAATCCCACGTGGATACTTGACAGATCTGTCAGCCAGCTGCAATGACATCCTAGTTGGCTTGGGTTCACCTAATCCCAGTCTCCTAAACACAGAAAAATGCATCAGGTTAATACTCGCACCAAGATCACATAGAGCTTTATGAAAATTAATATCACCAATAATGCAAGGTATAGAGAAACTCCCTGGATCTTTTTGCTTTGGAGGCATCTTGTTTTGAACTAAAGCGGAGCAATTTTCAGTCAAATTCACCGTCATATGATCTTCTAGCTTCCGCTTATTTGCTAAGATATCTTTCAAGAATTTTGCATAACTTGGCATATTCAATAAGGCATCAGCAAAAGGAATGTTAATATGCAATTTTTTAAATACCTCAAGAAATTTACCAAATTGTGCATCTAATTTAGCTTTCTTCATCGCTGCAGGAAAAAGTGGAGGGATAACAATTTTATTTTGTGCAATAGGTGTAGATGTAGAGTTAGAAGACTTACCTCCTCGAGTTTCTACCTCATCCTCGCCATGCTTGGTCTTTTCCTCATGAGACTCGAGTGCTTTTCCACTCCGCAATTCCACAGCCTTCACATGCTCTCTTGGGTTAGTTTCCGTGTTGCTTGGCAAAGCTCCTTGCTCCCTATTAGAAATCAACTTTGCCAATTGTCCAATTTGATTCTCTAACCCCTTTATGGATGCATCTTGATTCTGAAATCTCGTCTCTGTTGCAGAAATAAATTTAGTCATCATTTGCTCTAAATTGGACTTCTCCTCCCGAGGCGGCTCTGGTTTGAATCCTTGGTGCATCCCATATGGTGGACCTCTTTGTTGGCGATTTTGGCTGTTTTGGCCTCCCCACGAAAAGTTTGGGTGATTCCTCCATCCCGGATTGTATGTATTCGAATAAGGGTCATTTCTAGGACGGTTCTGGAATCCCACTTGTTTCACCGGTGCTCCCTCAGGCACATAAAATGGATTGCCATCTTGGCAATCCTGCACGTCATGCTCGCCCCCACACTTATCACAGAAAATTTCTTGCAGACGCATAGCCGACCCACTCATGCTCATCCCATCAATCTTTCTACTCAAAGCCTCTAACTGTGCTGAAACCGCAGACAAATCATTAACTTGATGAACTCCAGCACCTCGTCTCTGCCTATCAGACTGAGGATGATAGCTACTCGCAGCCATCTCCTCCAATAACTCATATCCTTCCTCAGCCGTCTTTCTCAGTAAGTTACCACATGCAGCAGCATCTATCATAGTACGGTTAGGAGTAATCAGACCATAGTAGAAAGTTTGAACAACTAACCCAAGCGGTAGCTCATGGTGTGGACATCTCCTCAACAAGTCCTTGTAGCGCTCCCATGCCTCGTAAAGTGACTCGTTCTCATATTGAGCAAACGTAGTAATGTCGGCTCTAAGCTTCATAGTCTTCGACGGAGGAAAGTACTTGATCAGGAATGCCTTTGCCATATCCTCCCATGTAGTGATAGACCCTACAGGCAAACAGTTTAACCACGACTTAGCTTTATCTTTCAGTGAAAATGGAAATAAGCGCAAACGAACAGCATCATCAGACACACCATTAAACTTAAAAGTATCACAAATTTCAAGAAAGTCAGCTATATGAGAATTAGGGTCGTCAAGTGCACTTCCCCCAAATTGAACAGTGTTCTGAATCATCTGGATGATAGCTGGCTTGATCTCAAACTGATTAGCTCGGATGACTGGTCTTACGATGCTTGGACGTGCTCCATCAAGAGACGGCTGTGCATAATCCAACATTGGAATGCGACGTGGTATCTCAACTTGTCTATTTTCACGCTGTTCCTCTCCACGTTCTTGCTCGTGTCTTTCCATCTGTTCTTTGAGTCTTTGTTGTTGTCTTCGACGTCTAGCTGTGCGTTCAATCTCGGGGTCAAAAGGCTCAAGCTTAAATTCGAGTGATCTTCGCATGCACCGCAAGAGAGATCTGCAACACAATGAGAGTATCAAATAACAATAAAATAAATAATACTAAAGAATTTAAACGAGAAATAAAAATTGTGAATCAACAGTCCCCGGCAGCGGCGCCAAAAACTTGATCGAGCAAAACTTGCACAGTGAATAGTCCCAAAATTTGTTGTATAATTAAAAGCTCGATTTAAATATCGCAAGTGCACGATAGTCAAGTTATAATAAACGTAAGTGAATACGAGTATCGTTCCACAAGGACTGCGTTACAATATCTTTATTTTCAAGTAAATTTCTTTAGCAACGATAGATTGAGTTGGTGATTAAACTAAAGTGAATTTAATAACTAAAATAATTAAAGTGCAAGAAAAAGCAATCAAGAAATCAATGATTAAATTGGATTAAAATCAAATGAGAAACGAATTTGTTGGGAATTATCAGTTCACCTACCGCTCGTGTTCAAATAATTATACTCGACTTTTACTCGTGCATTCGACGGAATTCCCTAGACTAATTAATATACTCTGTCGAGCTATATTAATACTAATCATAAACATGCAGTAATCAAGTATCCTCAATTATTTAACAGTTCACGATTGCATTACGTTCTATGGAATCCACTAGCTTTCATCCGGGTGAATTATCACTATCGACACGTATCCAATTCCGTATATCTACTAAAATTGTAAATCCGTGGTCTATACTATTCGATCCTATTGTCAATTATTCTATCGAAATCATCAACAACATGAAATAATCAAAGGAAGTTAGCTAGACTTCAATTGAAATAAGAAAGCACAAAAGCATAAACAAATCACTCATAGAAACGTCGAGCAATAATGTTGAACAACGAGTACGGGGTAGGATCCCCTCAAATCCCAACAAATCTAGAGTTTAGCCACTAAAATTCATAATAAAAACCAACAACAATCTAAGAAATAAAAACTGAATAATGAAAATACTAAAGATGACGACGGATGACGGCCACCACGCGTGGAAATCTCGAGGTCTTCGAAATCTCCTTTGCTCCTCGCCTTTTCTCCAAGAAAATCTGATGAAAGTGATGAAAAATCGCCCAAAACGCCGCCTCTCTCGTGTATTAGGTCTATGGTGTAGAATAGAGTCCAAAAAAAAGGAAACATATCTTTTCAAATCTCGCAGCTCGCTAGGGCGATTACTTTTGACCGCTGGGGCGAGTGGTTCTCGAATTAAAATCATCGGCTATGTCCATGGTCTCGCTGGGGCGGTCACTTTGGACCGCCCTAGCGAGAGGTTCACGCAGAAACTCCTCGGCTAGACCAACATTCTCGCTGGGGCGGTCACTTTTGACCGCCCTAGCGAGATCTCTTCGCTGCTTTGCCAAATAAAATCCCACTTTTCGGTCCAATTCCTACAAAACAACCACAAAATACACGAGATCAGCCATATGCTAAATAATGATAGAAAAATGCTAAATTAAACTAAAACAAACTAATGTGATGCATGAATGCGACTCGAAAACAACACTAAAAACACGTAAAAACGAGTCCTATCAGTCACCTATAATGAACTGAATTCACCAATGAAAATGATGAATGATGAATGATGAACTGTTCTGGCACATCAAGATTTCATATGACACGTTTACATTACGTTTTTAAAGTTTATGAAAAATATGTTGAGTATGATATTTTTCACTGCTGTGTGCTATGTATATGTATTTGTTATTTATGGTACATGTTTGTTGAGTCTTTAGACTCACTAGGCGTGAAACGTCTGTTAATCTTTTTGCTTAAAAAGTATTAGAAAATTCTAGGATCTATTAGGGGATAATCTTTGAGCTACAATAGCTCGGTTCTGGAAATATTGAACACCGATGAATTAAATCGAGTTTGGTGTTCAAACCAAGCGGAAGATACTCGAAATAATCCTTCGTAGAAATCGATTAAATATTTTGTAAAGAATTTAAAATATATGCAAGTTGAATGAGTAAAAATATTTTAGTTGAAGCATTTTATCAAACACTTGGTATGCAATATTTTGGTATTTGAAGAACATATAAAATGCTTCAACAATGCTTCTTTAAAAACAATGAAAATGATAAGTAAAAGCAATAAACAAACAGACACAAATTTGTTTATGGATGTTCGGAGACTTCAAATGTTCCTACGTCAACCCTTTTTCCCCTTGGGAAGGATTTAGAAGAAGACTTTCATTCATACAACTCTTTGTACAAACCCATGCAGTTAGGACGTACCCACTGCCTAAATTGAACTCCTAGCTCTCAAGATTGTAGGCAGCACCTCACAATCAGCATATTGTTTAATGTCTCATATGCAAAGACTACATACACAAGTTTATTGTCTTTGTGCAAGACTCACTCAACTAATCTTTGAAGTTCAACTTTCTTGTATATGTGTGAGTGATTTTGTGTGAGAAATTTATCATTTACAGTGTACATCTCAAATGTATCCTCACTCAAGGGCTTGTGCTCTCAACTAGCTGATTTCTTCATGCTAACTGCCCAAGATTTTAATCCCCCTTCAAAAGCTCTTGTTTGATCTTGTAAAAGTTGTATTTATAGGCCCCAACAATGATATATACGTTAGACACAAGAATATGACCGTTTGGAAAGTTTCTATACTGTTTCTGAAATTATAACAGTCAAATTTGTCTTGTTGGGCATTTTCCAGACTGATCAACTCTGGTCAACTGGTCAACTCTGGTCAACTCAACTGGTCAGCATCTGGTTCAGTTCAGTTAAGTTGGTCAGCTGATGGTTCGGTTCAGTTCAGCTGGTTCAGTTGGTCTGGTTCAGTTGATCAGCAGCTGGTTCAGTTCAGCTGGTCTGGTTCAGTTTCATTTGGTGTGCTGAAATCAGAGTAACTGATTTCAGTTTGTGCAGAACTACTTGCTTCATTGTCATTGATCAGCATCTTAAGCTTCGATTCAGACTTTGACTTATGGAGATGATTTGTAGAGCTTTGTCTTATCTTTCCAACGCATATTGTATCGCTTCATTTTGATAACCGAGCTGAGAGATATGACCAAAATACCGCAACTGCTCATATTCTGTTTTCGTGCAATCAGTTCGGTACTTCAACGATCCGTTAGACCTTGATAACATCCGAAATTGCCTAACTGAAGTGAAATAAGACTTGTTCCAAATTGAGTTTTCTGATCATTTAAATTGACGAATTGTCATTTGGATCATCCAGTTGAGAGATATTATCAAAACACTGAAGCTTGCCACAAATTCAATTTGTGCAGAATTCAGTTCTAGTTTGCTTCTAGTGTTAATAACTCCACAGTTGAGTAAATATGTTAGAAACACAATAACAAGTTTTGTTAACATCAAAATCAAGATTGCGAGCTTGAAATGTTCCAACAATCTCCCCATTTTTTATGATCATAAAACTTGGATTAACAATCAACTCAACTAACATATTTCTTCCCCTTTTTGTGTGAATCAAAAAGTCATATTTTCAAAATATTTTACACAAAATTTTCTCCCCCTCAATATTTAAAAATAATTTACTCATTAAAATTTTAATGAGTTCTCCCCCTATATTATTGAAATTTTGAAAATTATAAAAAAAGAGAGATAACTAACCAATTTTCTCCATGACTCATTTTCTGCTGCAGCACATATGCTTTGTTTTCAACAAATAAACTGCTTTTCATCGAGCATATATAAGTAGGCTGAAAATTTTATACCGCTGTAAACCTCGACAAATCTAGTTTGAAACGCAAAAAGCGGTTCATAATTTGGACAATCGAGCAAAGAGATATGTCATTTTTCCCACGATCGTTGCAAACTGCGTGAAAATTCAGTTTTGCATATATATATGATTAAAAAATCTGAAATTTTCGAATTTTAAACATCAAAATCAGTTTCAAATATTTTTTCAAGAACAACCCTCTCTGATACCACTTGTTATGATCGATTAGGGGGGTAATCGTTGAGCTACAATAGCTCGTTTCTTAAAATATTGAACACCGATGAATTAAATCGAGTTTGGTGTTCAAACCAAGCGGAAGATACTCAAAATAATCCTTCGTATAAGATTAAATATTTATAAAGCATTTAAAATATATGCAAGTTGAATGAGTAAAAATATTTTAGTTGAAACATTTTATCAAACACTTGGTATGCAATATTTTGGTATTTGAAAAACACATAAAATGCTTCAACAATACTTCTTAAAAACAATGGAAATGATAAGTAAATGCAATAAAAAAAACAGACATGAATTTTTTTATGGATGTTCGGAGACTTCAAATGCTCCTACGTCACCCCTTCTTCCCCTTGGGAAAGATTTACTTGAAGACTTTGATTCATACAACTCTTTGTACAAACCCATTCATCTAGGACTTACCCACTGCCTAAACTGAACTCCTAGCACTCAAGATTGTAGGCAGCACCTCACAATCAGCATATTGTTTAATGTCTCATATGCAAAGACTACATACACAAGTTTATTGTCTTTGTGCAAGACTCACTCAACTAATCTTTGAAGTTCAACTCTCTTGTATATGTGTGAGTGATTGTGTGTGAGGAATTTATCATTTAGAGTGTACATTTCAAATGTATCCTCACACAAGGGCTTGTGCTCTCAACTAGCTGATTTTTTCATGCTAACTGCCCAAGCTTTGAATCTTTTTTCAAAAGCTCTTTTATGATATTCTAGATATTGTATTTATAGGCTCCAACAATGATATATACGTTAGACACAAGAATATGGCTGTTTGAAAAGTTTATGTACTGTTTCTGAAACTGCAACGGTCAAATTCGTCTTGCTGGGCATTTTCCCAACTGGTCAACTATAGTCAACTTGTCAACTCTGGTCAACTCAACTGGTCGTTCAGTTGAACTGGTCAGCAGCTGGTTCAGTTCAATTCAGTTGGTCAGCTGCTGGTTCTGTTCAGTTCAGCTGGTTCAGCTGGTCTGGTTCAGTTAGTCTGGTTCAGTTGATCAGCAGCTGGTTTAGTTCAGCTGGTCTGGTTCAGTTTCAGTTGGTATGCTGAAATCAGTCTAGCTGACTTCATTTTGTGCAGAACCAGTAGCTTCATCATCATTTATCAGTATCTTAAGCTTCTATTCAGACTTTGACTTCTGAAGATGATTTGAAGTTCTTCGTCTTATCTTTCCAACGCATACTTAATCGCTTCATTTTGATAACCGATATGAGAGATATGACCAAAATACCGCAACTGCTCATATCCAACTGATTGCTGTTTTCGTGCGATTAGTTCGGTAATTCACCGATCAGTTAGACCTTGATAACACCCGAATTTGCTTAACTGAAGGGAATAAGACTTGTTCCAAATTGACCTTTCTTATTAGTTAAGTTGGCGGATTGTCATTTGGATCATCCAGTTAAGAGATATCATCAAAACACCGAAGCTTGCCACAAATTCAGTTTGTGCAGAATTCAGTTCCAGTTTGCTTCTTGTGTTAATATCTTCACACTTAAGTAAATATGTCAGAAACACAATAACAAGTTTTGTTAACATCAAAATCAAGATTACGAACTTGAAAAGTTCCAACAAAATTTTTTTTATCTCACTCCAATAATTCGGCAGAAATAATCTTATATTTTTATAAAATATTTTGCACTATTTTTAAAATAAATCAACCAACTAGCATTTGAAAATCAAAGAAAATATCTCAAAACATAAAATCGTCAAATGTTTACCAACCTAAAAAGCAATAAACTTGAAAAATATCATCATCTCAAAAACCATTCAAAAGCATAAATAAATAGTCTTAAAAATCTTTAATGTAAATCATAAACATAAATCATAAGTGCGGAAAAGTCGAAGCGCTGGTCCTAGGGGTGGGCATAAAACCCGAAAAACCAAAAAAACCGACCGAAACAAATAATTCGGTTTAAATGGTTCGGTTTTATCGGTTTTTCGGTCGGTTACGGTTTTAAAATTTATGAGATTCGGTTTTTCGGTTCGGTTTTCGGTTTTACTCCCCCAAAAAACCGAATAACCGAACCGGCCATGTTATTGTTAAGTATAGGACTTTTATGAATAATGGGCCATATTGTATAATGGGTTTTGGGCCTATTTGGATTTAACCATAAATTTTCAATCTGTTTTCTTTTCTTTCTTAGTGCGACATTTTTTTTTCCTCACCACTCACCACTACCGTCTACGAGACTACGACTACTAGTCACCACTCGGCAATCACCATAGTCCACAGCCCACAGGTATGCAGACCACAACACAATGCTCGTTTATAGCTTATGGTGTTCTGATGCTGATGGTACTTTATATTATCAAATGAGTTATTTTATTGTTTCGAATTTCGTTTTTAATAACATGGTTTTGGCTTTAGTTCTCCTCCTCCAGTACCCATGACATATTCTGAAACGCAAAGGGTGGGGGGGGGGGGGGCGCGGGGGCTGGCAGGGGAGCAGAAATTTTGGAGAGGTGAATCTGATTTTTGTCTAGATGCGCACAAAAATTGTTGGATTATATTTGATGTGATTCGGAATGACAATAATAGTTTGGAAAAAGAATCGGTTTGAACTTGATTCAAGAGTTAGATTCTTTGATCTTAGGACAAAATTGACGTAGCTTTTGTTTGATTAATCCGGTTCGATTTTCACAAAATGGAATCCACTTAAATTATCGGTTAAAGTTGGGTCGAGACAAAATCTCGGATAATGCTTAATATATTGTTGATTGGAAATTAAAGAATTGGTATATTATTATGCTCATTAAGTAAGAAATACTGTAAGTTGGTATTTTGATGTCAAAAGTTCAGTCATCTTTACCAGAAAAATTAGATGCCAATCGTTGGCTGATCGAACCCACTAATCAAGGGCTTTGATTGAATCTTAATATGTACAAAATTACTGGAAAGAGAGGAAAATGGGTCTTGTGGTCACCCACAGCCACGGTCCACGGATGCCCAGTGAGCCAATACCTACTGTCCATTCTATATACATATACATTGATACATTATTGCTCTTTTTTTCTTTTTTATTTTTCCTATAACTAGTTCATGGTTTCCATATATGTTTGTATATCTATGTATATATATGTTTATTGATTCAGCAATTAAAGTTTTTTATTTGGAGTACTTCTGGTTTGATTTTGCAAGGGCACACATGCAATGTTTATCATTATTGTTTCTTGACTGGTTAATTTGTTTCATTTTTTATAGATGGCAGAAAAGGAAGGTATGATCGATGAAAGCAAGAGTTCAAATGATAACGCTCCTAATTCATCATCTGTAGATTCGGTTGATGTTGGGAAAAAGCAAAAATCTGTAAGACCTAGATCTCTTATTTGGGAACATTTTGAGAAATATGAGGATTCTAATGGGACACGTAGAGCAAAATGTAATTCTTGTGGTTCAAGTTATGCTGTCGATTCAAGTTTAAATGGTACTTCATTGTTGGGTGCTCATTTGAAAAAGTGTAAAAATTATCCATGTAATGTGGAAACTAAACAAGCAAAAATAGCCTTTCAAAACATTTCAAAAGATCATATAACAATCAATGCATGGAGATTTGATCAAGAAGGTAGTAGGAAAGCTTTGGCCAAGATGATACTTGTCGATGAATTACCTTTTAGTTTTGTGGAAATGGAAGGATTTAGACACTTTATAAATGTGATACAACCGTCATTTAGAATTCCTTCTCGTATGACTATTACAAGGGATTGCTTTGAACTTTTCTTGGAAGAAAAGAAAAATCTTAAGCTTTTTTTCAAGGAGACACGTCTAAGAGTTTGTCTCACAACAGACACATGGGCTTCAATTTAGAGAATTAATTATATGTGTATTACTGCTCATTTTATTGACAAAAACTAGAATTTGCAAAAAAGAATATTAAATTTTTCTCCTATATCTAGCCATAAAGGCGATGATATGGCAATTGTTATCACTAAATGTTTGCTTGATTGGGGTTTGGATAAGGTCTTCACTATCACAGACGATAATGCTAGTTCGAATGATACTACAGTGAAAGAGATGTCAAACCAATTAAGTAAATGGGGAAATAATTTGATGGATGGTAAACACCTTCATGTGAGGTGTGTGGCTCATATAATCAATCTCATTGTTCAAGATGGCTTGAAAGAAGTTGGAGATTCTGTGAGACGAGTTAGACAAGCTATAAGATATATTAGACAATCTCCTGCAAGGATTAAAAAATTCAAAGATTGTTGTGAACTTGAAAAGATAATAAGTAAGAAGTCATTGTGTTTGGATGTTGTTACTAGGTGGAATTCTACTTACTTGATGTTGAAAGTTGCTTTGGAATTTGAAAATGCTTTTGTAAGTTATGGTATTCATGATCCTGGATTGTTGGATCATCTTCTTACCCATGTTTATGAAGATGGAAAGGATGTAGGTCCATTGACAAGTGGTGATTGGGAAAATGTGAGAAAAATGGAGAAGTTTCTTGAAGCCTTTTATAATCTTACGTTGAGAGTTTCAGGTTCATCATATGTTACTTCAAACATCCACTTTCATGAAATTGGCGAGCTTTCTTGTGTTTTAAAGTTGTTGGCAGAGAGTGATGACAGTGTTTTGGCTACGATGGCAAAAAGGATGAAATTTAAATTTGACAAATATTGGGGTGCTCCAGAAAAAATGAATAAGATGATTTTTATTGCATGTGTGCTTGATCCTCGTTTCAAATTTGATTATGTGGCTTTTGTGCTTTCGAAGATGTATGGGCAAGAGAAAGGGGAGCAATTAAGAGTTGAAATAAAGTTGTATATGACTTCTTTGTTTGAAGGATATAGGAAGGTCACTTCAAAAATGTCTCAAGGATCATCCCCTAGTAAAGTTGAGCCATCGGGTATAAACATAGGAAATATTCATAAAGAACACTAATACAACAAGAATACTTGAGACATAAGGTTGAAAGTTGAAATATGGATGCTAAGACTGAGTTAGATAGGTATCTCGATGAAGATGTTGACGTTGCAAATGAACATTTTGATATTTTGCTTTGGTGGAAAGTTAATTCTTCCAAATTTCCTACTCTGGCTGAGATGGCTCGTGATGTATTAGCGATTCCTATTTCTACTGTGGCGTCGGAAAGTTCTTTTAGCACCGGGGGACGTGTTCTAGATTCATTTAGAAGTTCATTAACACCTCGATTAGTGCAAGCTCTCATTTGCCTTCAAGATTGGTTCCGAAAAGAATCTTCTCCCATTAAAGTAGAAGAAGACTTGGATCATCCTGAAGAGATTGAATCTGGTAATAAATTTGTGTATTTTTTTATGTTTTATTTTAAAATTATTTTGTTATTTAATGTTGGCAATAATTTTCTTACTTTTTTTAGATTTGATCAATATTGGAAGGGATTCTTGCATTGGAAGAGATTCTTGCATAACCAATATATAAACATTTCCATGAAATATTGTAAGTTAAATTTCACTTAATGTATCTTGTATTTGGTGCATTAAACTGCTAAGTCAATAAGCTTCCATTTTATTTGGAAAGATGAAGATGCCTTGTGTAGATTTGGTCCAGAACTACAATTTCACACTAACACTACAATTCCACCAAGCTATTGTGTTTGAAAAAATTATTGTTTGTGAGGTTCTACCTAACCATGAACTATTCATATTAAAGGATACTTTTAATCACAGGATCTTCTGGTAAACAAGTAGAAGCAAGGCTGGTTGGGATCAATATCATTATAAGAAGGTAAGATAATGCATTTTTAGATTTAAGCATTTTCACTTATTATTATTAGTTGTAATGAATTTATTGTTTTTTTCCATAAAAAAAGGATTTTTTTATGACTTTGTGAAAGATCTTTGCAATTAATTTCAATAAGTTTAAGTTATTGTTTCAAAATTGTGATTCATAATCACTTTATAATTGTAATGAATTTAATGTCTTTTTTTTTTTTTTTTTGCTAAACAGGATTTTGGAATTTGAGAATTGGAAGTTCAAATATTTTGAAGGAGATGGCCATACGAATTGTTTTGGGATTGTCAGACGTGGAGTTCCATTCGATCTTGTTGACACTTTGTTATATTTCCTATTACTGAATATTCAGTTGGCTTCAAGCATTTCGGTGTTTACATAGTTAATTAGTTATATATTGTTATTATATTCGCATGACATGTTTGCACACAATACATTATATATATATATATATATATATATAAATATATGTTATTATATATATATAAGATTAAGTACCACAAATCAAATGTTTGAAAAATACTATGATTTAGATTTTAGAGACATAAAGTGACGTATAATTTTATTTATTAACAAAATTTTAGCTAACCGTATGTAACCGACCGTCTAAACCGAACCGTAATACGAAAAAACCGAACCGAACCGTAATAAAATGGTTTGGTTTTGGACTAAAAATATTCAAAACCGAAAACCCGAACCATGGTAGAGAAAAACTGGACCGAAACGACCGACGCCTACCCCTAGCTGGTCCTCGGGTTATGTGCACCGAGAGAGAAAAGTCAACCATCAAGACCTCCAGTAACATTAACATCATAATCACCTGCATCCATCACACCTAGTGAGTCTAAAGACTCAACACACCATAATCTTGATAACAAATAATACGTATAAAACCACAAGCAACAGTGAAAATACGTTTACGTAAAAAATAACATTTTCATGACATGCATAACATAAACCTCAACTTTTCCTTTTTCCTCATTTCATAACATATATCCTTTCATCATGAGCGTAAACATTTTTCCTTTTTATTGAATTCATATCGCTAATTCTGACTTTCCTCATCCTCATAAAGTCGATGGATCCATCTACATGTAACCACCGTACTGGGTGACGGGGACATCAGCGTCACTCTCACCCGTCAGCTGAGCCTTGGCCTATCCTAATCTTTTGGAAATACGATTGTCGGGCTCCCTCTGGGGCCTTCTCCCATAAATGGGCTCCCTATGGGGCCTTTTCGCTCACGATATCCCCATTCATATCCTCATATCCTCAATAGTCACAATTACTTCACCTCCTCCAATATTTCACATTTCCATCACATATCTCCAATATAAAAATCATGCATAAATATCATTTTTCTTTTGAAACCAAGCATGCACATGTCTTTTAATTGTCCATATTTAAACCATAAAAATTCATAATCATTTAAAATCAGAATTTAACATGTAAAAATTCATAAACATTTGAAATAATCATATTAGCATATAAAACAGCATTCAGAGCACTGCCATGACGTTTACTAATTTTTAGGTGTAAATTAAATTACCGTTTACCTCTGAACCTAAAATTTTTCGAATTTGACTTTTTCTTAATTTCTTTGACTCTAACATGTTCCAAATAATATTTTAAGCCTAAATAAAATTCTCATAATTTTATTTAGCTTAAATGCTAGACTTTTTAATTAATTCGTAATTAGTCGATTTAAAGGTGTTTTAATCCCGAAAAATTTCAAACTTCAACATAAAATTCCTAAATTCTAAACATAGACTTAGAATACTTATTTGGCCCTTGTGAACCATGACTCGACCCCCGTGAGCCATGTTTCGAATTTATTTTTAAGAAGAAAACCCTAGGTTCGAACATGCTTGATAACCTTGAGCCAACTTGTGATCAATCGAGTCGCACCTGAGCCACCCCAAGCCAGCCCCTTCCTAGACCTTTTATGGACCCCACTAGACTGACATGACCACATGAACCTGACCCTAGCCCTAACCGTGAGCCACAACTCCAGCTGCAAGCTCTCGGCCGAGACTCCCATGCAACAAGGACTCTTGATTACTCGCCTAGGACCTAGCCAACCCCACCAGCCCTAAAGCAGCCTCTTATGAACCTTCCTAGGTTGCTAAGGACTCACCCTAGCCCAGCCCTAAGCCCCCATGCCGAGCCACCTACCCTGCACAAGCCACGCACCATGTGCGTCTCTCCGTGGAGCTCTCGGGTGGGAGTCATAGCTTGCTAGGACTCCTCCCAGCCCTCTCGACTCGAGCCCTAGCGTGGCTAGGACCCCTACTCTGACCCTTCACAAGCCCCTAGCCTAGCCCTGGTCCAACTGAGACTCAAGCCAAGCGATAGAACCCAACGATCGAGCCCTACGATCAACACCACATAAGTTTGGTTCCATCTTGTTGTTCCTTGATGTGCAGCGTTTTTGGTGTGTTCCTAGGACTCTTAACTGAAACCACCCTTAAACCTTTCCTACTCATGGCAGCCCTCTTAAACACATAAAATCATGAATTTGAATCATAGAATCATAAATTTACCCTATGTGCATGCAATATTATGAAAATATTAATAAGAACACCATTATTTTCATACAAACATGATTTAAAACAATACTACGATGTTATAGACGAGAAAATGAGATGTATGGCGTTCCTTTGTGTTTTAAACGCACGATTTTATGTTGACGACGAAGAAGAACGACGACGAGGAGGGCCTAGGCTTGAATTCCCTTGAAAGCTTCGACTTTTCCCTTTAAATATTGTATGTGTGTGTCGTGTATTTAAGGGAAATTTTTGAGAGTAATTCTGAAAAGTGGCGTGGTGAAAATGTGGGTTTTGGGTGGGGTTTTAGCTTATAAATATTTAATTAAACCACTAATAAGGCTTAGGCCCCTTAAGGTGGTTAATTAGGCCCATTAGTGATCAAATCAAATATTAAAAATAATTTTGTTTAGGAAAGTTTGTGAATTTATTAACCGGGTTGCCAATACATTTGCATTTTTATTGAAAAACCAACACCGATAAAATTTACAGCCCGATGTATAAAATCACCTAAAACCCCTTATTTTCAAAAATATGAAAAAACATCAATCATATTTCAAATAATTAAAATTAACTATTTAATAAAAACATTTTACATTTTTCAGCTCTCGGTCTCCGTTCCCCGATCGCAACTCGAATAATCCTTAAAAATATATTTTAATGCATGAATGTAGAAAAACTACTTAAAAATCATATAAGCATGTCACATAATCAATTTAGAAATTAAAATCATTTAATTAACCATTTTTCATATTTCCTAGATTTGCATGCAGTTGAATTACGTCGTCTTAATTTTGGACCTTACAAGGCGTGTGTGATGCATGTGAGTTCGATGTCGAGGGGACTCGAGATGCTGAACTCTGAGTCGGCAAACCTGGTGGGCGACACGACCCGAGGACCTCACGATTTTCCGCACATTTACGATTTTATGTTATTGAGAGGATATGAGCATTTTATACGCTGTTTTATTTTACTATTTGATGTTAGGATTTTTACTCATTTTTGCTCCGTTATATCTTTATTGTTAATTACTTATGATTATTTTTAAATGATATTTTTAAGTAGGACTGCATGCATGAAATTTATTTAAATGCTTAATTTCAAAATGTGAGCTTTAAAAAAAAAAATTTATTTCCGCACTTTTAAATCGGTAGACGTCTACAAAAAAATTTAGTAGCATTTTAAAGTTTAAAAGTAGTGAACGTTGTAGTTGGAATCAGAGCAAAAGATCCCCAAAGGTTTGTGTTACTGCCACTCCAAGAAGCCAAGAAGTCACGCTGTTGGAAACTGAATTTCGGAAGTTTGACAAACTGAGCATTTAAAAGATTGAACTAACTGATCAAGAAGATTGAAAGAAACTAATCTAAAATACGCAAACTATCGATTACCCATAACTGAATATTAATGCGCAGATAATGAAAGGAAACTGAACTAGCTAACTTAACTACGTAGGTAACTGGATGATCAGCTGGAAACTGATCAGTTACACTATAATCAGCTGAGAGCAATCAGCTTATCCTGTCGATTAAAAGGAGTACACATCATCAGTGAAAATGATGTAGCTCAACCACCGACAGATTGTACAAAGAACAGCAGGAACGCCGCATTTCAGAAATACCACAGTGTACGAATGTCAGATAAATGTTAACATGGGAAACAACGTATAGAAAGATTCAAATCGCATTCAATGTTACTGTTGGAAGCGAAGCCTATAAATAGCAGAGACGAGCTGCTGAGAAAACACCGGACACTATTCTATTAACTGAGCTGTTACTCTGCTGAAATCTTTGCAAGCTTTCTATTCATATTCTAAGGATTTCAAAGCTCACGCTTATCATATTCATTCATAGCATTCAAGGCTATACTTCGAGCTTACAAGCACAAACACTTACTGTTGTAATACTGGATCTTGAAGAGATCAATTGTGCTAAGTAGTTTCAGTTCAGTTGAGTACTGTAAATTGTGTTGTAAATAAGAGTTTCAGTTTGACATACTGTTTGTATTGATCAAAGTTTTTTAGTTTATATCCTATCTTCGAGATAGAAGGGGTGACGTAGGAGTGATCGAAATCTCCGAACATCCACAAATTCTCATGTCTCTTTATTTTAGTTTTATTCTATCTATCAGTCGATTTATTTCCGCACCTATATAGTTAACTGATTAATATCGACTAACAAGATTCTCGAGTTTCAGTTTATCACTAAAATGACTCATTATTCAAAAAGGTTGTCAAAACTGCCAGTGTTTATTCAAACCCCCTTCTAAACACTCTTTTACCTACCAACCGATCCAATCAAGTGGTATCGGAGCGGTCAAATCTTGTTCCTGAATATTTCTATCCACAAACTTATAACCATGTCCTCTTTCAAAAAAATCCCAATGTTTTCCAAGGAATATTTTGACGATTGGAAGATTAGAATGCAGGCTCATCTAGTTGCACAAGATGATGACATGTGGTATGTTGTCACTGAAGGACCCATGAGAATACTTAAAGCAAACACTGCTGTTGCTATAACTGACGATGCACCACACCGTATTGAAAAGCCCAGAGATGAGTGGACAACTGAAGATAAAAGGAAAGACAACTTGGACAATGTGGCAAAAGACATCTTGTACAAAACGCTGGACAAGAATACCTTCAGCAAAATAAATATGTGCAAGACTGCCAAAGTAATATGGGAGAAGTTGATTCAGCTCTGCGAAGGCAATGAGCAAACCAAAGAGAATAAATTATCAGTTTCTGTTCAAAAATTTGATAATATCAAGATGAAGATTGGTGAATCAATGCACGATTATGATGAGAGAATCAGCGGAATAATAAACGAACTGAATGGACTTGGAAAAGTGTATTCTAACAAAGAAATCGCGCTGAAAGTGATCAGAGGTCTTCCCAAGGAATGGGATGTTAAGACCATGGCAATGCGAGAATCAAAGGATCTAAACAAGGTAGAACTTCATGATCTATTTGCTAATTTGAAAGTATACGAGTTTGAGTTGCAAACTAGAGAAGGGGTACTACTACACCATCAGCTACAACTGCCCTAACTGCTATCAAACTAGAACCAACTGGTTCAGTTGAAAGATCTGTTGAAGCAATGATGCAATGTCATTGTTTGTCAAAAAGTTTGGAAGATTCAAGAGGAGAAATCAAGGCTCCTTTCAAAGACAATATCAAAGAAATAACAGCAAGGAAGAACCAAATGCTTGCTACAACTGTGACATAGCTGGACACTTCATTGCTGACTGTCCTAAGCCAAAGAAGGACAGTCGTTACTCAATTGAAAAGGGAAAAAAATCTTATGAGCACAAGAGAAGAACTAAGGATGATAAGAAATCATTCAGAAAGAAACATGAGGTTCTCCTAGCTGAGGAAAGTAAGTCAAAGTGAGCAGAATCTGACAGTGATGAATCAGAACCTGAGTTCTTGAACAGCTCAGGCGATGATGATGATGAAGTCAAGTGTCTGATGGCTGATGATACAGAACTAGAATCAACGAGTGAACATGTATTCGATTTTAGTTCAATTGACTTTACACGAGATGAACTTATTTCTACACTACATGACATGGTCAACGAGTGTCACAAACTTGCCTTATCATTTGAGAAGGCCAAAACAAAGAAAACTGATCCAAAAGACGATAAAACTGAAATGGATGAATCAGTTGATCTGTTGAGTCTTAAACGGGAGATTGATGAGTTGAATGCTGAAAGAAGCAAGATTCAATCTATGATTCAACAGTTAATGCTTGAGAATTCAAAGCAAACTGAGCTTATTCAGGCATGGAATAAATCATCTGTTGCACTAGCTGAAATGGAAGATACGAAAAAATCAGTTACTGATAAAACTGGTTTAGGGTTCAGCAACCAAGATGAAACTTCCACCAGTGATACTCAACCAAAACTGAAAATTGACGAAGGGAAATATATTCACTTTGTCAAATCAGTTGTGGTAAAAGAACAACCAGAGCCAAGTAGACCAGTTGAACAGCCCATTGAAAATAAGAACAAGGCTCAAAGGTATGGAATTGGTTATAACCCTAAAACTTCAAATGTTTCGCGAAGCTGGTCACCTAAAAGGTTCAGCAATAACTCTCAAAATAGCTATTCCAATTATCATAACTGTGAGCCAGTTCAGAAAAGATATTGGCTGAACAACCAGTTGAACAAAGCTAAAGCACATATTTCTTCATCTGCACACTACACACCAAGCACATACAAGTCAAGAAAAACCATTTGGAACACATCAACTAGAAAGTCAGTTAGACTGATTCAAGTATCGCTTCCTAAAGGACTACTTAGTTTAAGACCCAAATAGATATGGGTACCAAAATTATTCATTGTGATAGGATCGATTAACGTATCAAGAGTGTTTAGAAGGGGGGGTTGAATAAACACTCACAGTTAAAACTGGTCTTTTCTAATTTTGAGTTCAGTTTAGTGACAAACTGATTCTCGGAATCTTGTTGGTCAATGACAATCAGTTAAACTAAAGTAGTTGCGGAAAATAACTGACTAAAAGATAGAATACGAAACTGAAATAAAGTATGCAAGGGTTGTTTCTGGATGTTCGGAGAATTTAATTACTCCTACGTCACCCTTTCTATCTCAAGGATAGGATATCTACTAAAAGACTTTGATAAAATACAAGAATTGTACTGACCCACTTCAGTTTGGACTTAACACTGCCAAAAACTGAAACTCTTAGTTTAACAGAATGTTCTCAGTGCGTAACTGATCTTAGCACTATCGAATTTCAACGATTATTACAACTTGCTAGTGAGCTCAAATTGTAGCCTTAACTGCTATGAATATACTGAGTAAAAGTGAGCTAAGATTTTGACAGAGTGACAACAAGCTTTTGAATAGTGTTGACTCCCTCCTTCAGCTGTTCTTCTGTCATATTTATAAGCTTATTTTCTCCAACGGTAACTTGAGATGAATTTGAATCTTTGTATCCGTTGATTTCTACTTGATTATTCCTTGGACATTGTTTGCTTCATTTATTGTGATGCGGCGTCTTAACTGCTTTCGCCGAAATGCGTTGTTCTAAGCTGTATTGATTGAAGTGCGGCATTTGCAATCTTCTATGTCTCTTGATGGTTGATTGTTCTTTCTCGAGACATGTTCAGTTGACGAGTGCTTAGCATATGGCTGAATATATCAACTGATCAGTTTCCAACTGATCAGTCAGCTGATTTCAGTTATTAAGTCCAGTTGTTGAATGTACTTGCGCGTATCAGCTGGTTGATCAGTTTGTCAAACTCCAGAATCCAGAATTTGGTTTTCAACAATTTCCCCTTTTATGGTGTTTGACAAAACTCAGCAAATAATAATAACCGAACTCTTTATAGATAACAGATTGATCATCTAAATCATATATGTAGATAAAATAAGAGATTGATCAATTGAATCATAAACTAACTGAACTTTTTGTAGAGATTGATCAACTGAATCATGTACTTCATGAGTACAGAAAAGGCTGTTACTGAAAAGAGGATTTCTTCTGCTGCTCTAGCATTTCTTTGATTTCTTCCCCCTTTTTGTCAAACAGATCCATCTTCTCAGATAATCTTCGAACGTCAATGGAAAGAATTTTGACATCTGAGGAGATACTTGAGATAGTAGATTGGAAAAAAGTCTGCAGCAATTCCAGTTTATTTGAAACAGAAGATTCTAATCGCTCAACTCTTTGACTGATGACATCCTGAGTTGTGTAGAGAATTTGAGCTAGACCTTTTTTATTCTTCAACTCAAGCACAGTTCGAGTAAGAGACTCCATGTTTGCTTGGATAGTTTTTAGTTTTGCTGAATCAAATTCAGTTGAAGAATCCAATTTGACAGTATGAGATAATTGTGTGGATTGAATTTTCTTGATTTCAGTAATCATCTGCTGCATATTGTGTTGCATATTCTGGATTTCTTCAAGAACAAGATCTATTTCTGATAAGGGAGGAGGTCTTAGATGAGAAGTTCCCGATTCCTTCGAGGTTTGATCAACAAGAACTAATGCTTGGTCAGTTTCCATTGTTTCAGCAACAGTTTGAGCTGGAATGTCTGTTGCAGCAATTTCTTCGTGAATTTGAGGTGGTGAAATTGGATTTTGATCAACAGATAACGCTTGGTCAGTTTCCACTGGTGCCTCTTGTTGAGAGTTTACTGAACTTGGTTCTTGCTCCTTTGATTGAATGAGCAATCGACTCACCACATCTTCAGCAACTGCTTGACCTGGAGATTTTTATAATTCATCAGTTTGAGTGACTTGTTCAGCAGAGATTTCTAGCTGAACCGGTGCTTCTTGTTGTTCTTGCATTAACTCTGGGACTGGCTCTTCAGCAGCAAGTGGTTCAACTAGTTCTTCAGATGGTATCTGAACTTCTTGTTCTGGTTTTTCAGTTGAAGGAGCAACTGATTCAGAATGTATTTCTTCTAGCTGAGCTTCCAGAGCTACGGCCTGAATGATTTCATCAATGTTTGCAAAAGATAGTTCAGTTTCAGAATACAGCTGATGTTCAACCTGAGAAGATTGAGGCATATCCTGAAATGGCTCTTCAGCAGCCGGTTGTGGAGATGGCTCGTTCTGTTGGGAGGAGGATGAATCTTTTTCTGCATTTGAATTGGAGGATTTGTAAGGAAGAACCGATTCCTGATCCTGTTCCCAAAATCTGATTTCACCTTGCAAACCACTGAGATCTGTGTCTAGTTGGGTGAACACAGCTCTATCATTATATGCATTTGGACCTGTGGGATTGTAGTTGGATTTCGGCTTTGCAACCATTCTAGTCAGCTTTTTGGCTCGAATTTGATCAAAGAAATATTTTTGCCTTTCCAATGCCTGGCCAATAGTAGCAGCTTTGACTATTTTCAGCACAATTGCTTCAAGTTTAATAAACTTTTTTAATTGGGATTTGTGCTTCAACTCTTTGGCGAAAATCTCAGTCCTAAAACTTTTCTAATTATCAAAAGATTTTAATTTCGAAGTGGCAAATGCATTGACCTGTTCCCAAACCAGGTCAATGTGAGTTTGGATGGTATTAGATGGCCTTGGTTCTTCAACTAGCATGCCCTTTCCTTTTTTCAGTTGTGAGAATGTGAGGAATATGCAAACCAGAGTGAGTGGTTTCCACTGGTTCCCTCAATATAACACCTTTAGATCTGGCCCGAGGCAAAATGGTAGGTCTATTTACATGAGTCAAAGGAGCTCTTACCTTAGCGGGTGCCTTTTCTTTAGTAACTGAATCATCAGGTGGGACTACCTGCAAAGGGATAGCCTGAATAGGCTGTTGGGCAGCTGATTGAGTAATTTTCTCATTTGGAATGACTTCCACCGCTGTTATTGGTTTAGTTATTTGCTTATTGGTTTAGTTATTTGCGTCCTCGATCTCTTGACAAGCTTAGGAGAAGGAGTTTTCTCCGACTCTGATTCATTGAGAATCAGTTTTCGTTTTGCAATTTTCAGTTGGGCCAAAGTTTTGGCCTTCTTAGCTAATTTTGGAGCAGATGATTGCGATCCAATCTCCTGTTTGGTTTTTGGTGGCAAGATATTTTTAGCAGTGAAGACTTTGAACTTTGATGATGTTCCAGCATTGTCAGCTACCAATCCCTTTAGTCTCAAAAGATAACTGATTGAGATGGCGAAGCCTCTTGACTGTTTGGTTGATTGAAGCATATTCTTCAGAATATTGAAAATAATATGCCTCCAGTTGGCTTTCTTTTCTCCCATGATGATGGTCATCACCTGGAATTTCTCAAGTGTAAGGGCAGCATAAGATCCGGCCTTAGCCAATATGCCCTTCGCCACAATGTCGGCTAATAACTGTATTTCTGGTTTCAGCTCTTTCTTTGGATCGGAAAATTTGATTTTCCGTCCATCAGCAGATAGCAAAGATTGCATTTCCTCAATGTCAGATTTTTTGATTTCAGAGACGTTGACGTACCCATCAGTTGGCAAAGAGAAAATTTCTCTGAAGGTTTCTTCAGATAGGATCAACAGCTGATTATTGACAGTTACAGAGATGCTTCCATCAGCAGTGACAAACCCATTCATATAGAATTCATTTACTTCCTTGGGGTATATTTCCTGCGAAGATTTTCCCAAAAACATCATGAGACCAGCAGGTTCAATCTTCAGAAAAACGTTCTTAACATCAGCTTCTTGAACTGATAAAACTGAGTCAAAATCAATGGCCATAGCATTTAACATGTAAGCTGGGATTTGATTCGCCATTTCGATAGATAAAATGATCTGAAATTCGTAAACGATAATCTATGGAATTAGTATGCTCTTAGAAACTTCTTGTATGCGTAAGAAAAAAACTGAATTGAAGCGGGCTTAGTACAGTTGTTCGTGACTGTTCAAATTCGGGACACGTGTCAGTCCATTAAAAATTTGAGTAAAACTATGTGTACGTGTGCTGTGGGCGTTTGTAAAAAAATGAACGGTTTAAAATAGGCCACGTTATGAAACTGCAGTCACGTCAGTTGATTTGGAATATAATAAGTTTTAAATTTGTTAACTTATGTGAGAAGATTTGTAAAATATCCAGCTGAACGATCAGTTGGGAAACTGATTCATTTCAGTTGAGAGTTCACAAACAATTGTCTTCTCAGTTAACATCTTCAAAACTGATATTCCCCCTTAATCGGCTCTTAGAATATTTAAAGAGACGATATAAATAAATTTAAAGGTCAGAAAGATTATCGTTTGCTGAAACGTTGACGACCCTTCATCTTCCATGACTCTTGGCTATAAATAGAAGTGACATGGTTAGTTTCAGTCATATTGAAAAACGTATTTAAAGTAAAAAGAATGGCAGATAGGAAGGCTGTTATAGAAGACGAAGTCTTCTACAAGAGTCTTCCCTACTGGGAAAAGTTACAGGAGCTTGCATTCCTGTATAATTCTGGAGAGGCTACCACTCCCGAACTGGTGGCAGAATTGAAGAAAGTGTGAAATCACTTCAACATAGCTGTGTGGGTGGACGTCTTCACAGATAGTCATATCTATCAGCTGATGCTTGGAAAGGAGCTGGAGATCCTTAGGCTCACAGCTGGTTCTCACAGCTTTTCCAAGACATCTACTGGACCTTTATCTGCTTGGTTGAAGATGTGGATAATTGTTGTAGAAGAGAAATATAATGATGTAATCCAAGCAAATATTTATGGTTGAATGAAAAATTTATTTTGGCTTAACTTTGTTTTAGATATGGGTAAGAAAATTATTCATTGTGATAGGATCGATTAACGTATCAAGAGTGTTTAGAAGGGGGGGTTGAATAAACACTCACAGTTAAAACTGGTCTTTTCTAATTTTGAGATTGGTTTAGTGACAAACTGATTCTCGGAATCTTGTTGGTCAATGACAATCAATTAAACTAAAGTAGTTGCGGAAAATAACTGACTGAAAGATAGAATACAAAACTGAAATAAAGTATGCAAGGGTTGTTTCTGGATGTTCGGAGAATTTAATTACTCCTACGTCACCCCTTCTATCTCAAGGATAGGATATCTACTAAAAGACTTTGATCAAATACAAGAATTGTACTGACCCACTTCAGTTTGGACTTAACACTTCCAAAAACTGAAATTCTTAGTTTAACAGAATGTTCTCAGTGCGTAACTGATCTTACCACTATCAAATTTCAAAGATTATTACAACTTGCTAGTGAGCTCAAATTGTAGCCTTAACTGCTACGAATATACCAAGTAAAAGTGAGCTAAGATTTTGACAGAGTGACAGCAAGCTTTTGAATAGTGTTGACTCCCTCCTTCAGCTGTTCTTCTGTCATATTTATAAGCTTCTTTTCTCCAACGGTAACTTGAGATGAATTTGAATCTTTGTATCCATTGATTTCTACTTGATTATTCCTTGGACATTGTTTGCTTCATTATTGTGATGCGGCGTCTTAACTGCTTTCGCCGAAATGCGTTGTTCTAAGCTATATTGAATGAAGTGCGGCGTTTGCAATCTTTTATGTCTCTTGACAGTTGATTGTCCTTTCCCGAGGCATTCAGTTGAAGGGTGCTTAGCATATGGCTGAATATATCAACTGATCAGTTTCCAAATGATCAGCCAGCTGATTTCAGTTAATAAGTCCAGCTGTTGAATGTATTTGCGCGTATCAGTTGGTTGATCAGTTTTTCAAACTCCAGAATCCAGAATTTTGTTTTCAACACATTGTGTGTGATTGCAGGTGACAGGTACAAACAAATAATCCATCTTGTATATGGACAGTAGGTTCTCGCGTCATATGACAGGGGATGAAAATTTGCTATCCCAACTGATCATATAGACTGGTCCAAACATCAGTTTTGGAGACAACTCCAAAGGTAAAACTGTGGGTAAGGGTAAGCTTATCCATGGTAACATTAGTATCCAAAATATTTTATTAGTTGAGAATTTGAAGTATAACTTGATTAGCATCAGTCACTTATGCGACAATAAATTCTCAGTTCAGTTCGACAAACACACTTGCTTAGTTAAAAACTCAACTGATGAGGTCATCCTAACTGGAAATTTTTGGGAAACACTTACAAAGTCAGTTGGACTGATCAACCTTATGCACCGGTTTGTTTTATAGCTTCTAAATCTTCTAAAAACTGGTTGTGGCATAAGAGGTTGAACCACCTAAACTTTAAATCTATTGCTTATCTGAGTAACCATTATCTTGTAACTGGTTTGCCCAAAATAGATTTTTCAAAAGATAAAATTTGTTCAGCATGTTAGTTTGGTAAACAAGTAAGATCTTCATTTAAAAACAAGGGTTGTAAATCATCCTCCCGACGCTTAGAACTGTTACATATGGATCTTTTTGGTCCTATACCAGTCATGAGTTTAGGGGGTAATTAAATAAACCCTGTTGATTGTTGATGATTTTCAAGATTTACTTGAGTTATATTTCTTAAATCAAAAGACCAAATTGCTGCACAACTGATTAAGCTTTTTCAGAAGATTATTAAATGAAAAATCAGTTGGGATTGACAGAATTAGGTCTGATCGAGGGATTGAATTTATCAATCAAAATTTTTCACAATTTTTAGAGAATACTAGGATTAAGCATTACTCCTCAGGAAAATGGTGTAGTTGAGAGAAGAAATCGGACCCTTAAAGAAGCTGCTAGAACAATGCTTGCTGAATCCAGTATTTCTCAGAGGTTTTGGGCCGAACCAGTAAACACTGCGTGCTACACTCAGAACAGATCAATGATTAACAAAAATCATTTGAAAACACCTTATGAGATCTGGCATGGACGTAAAAGTGTGGTATCTTATTTCAAAATATTCAGCTGCAGATGTTTTATTCTCGATAATGGTAAAAATCATTTAAAAGCTTTTGATGCTAAATCTACAGAGGGAATATTTCTTTGTTATTCATCAGTTAGTAAAGCTTACAGAGTTTTTAACAAATGCAGTTTGAATGTCGAAGAGTCAATTCATGTTGTATTTGATGAATCTGTACTAACTGATAAGCCAACTGATCCAGTTGAGCTAATTGATCTCTTATCAGATATAAGTTTGGAGGATGATAATGAAGAAGAGAATCACATTAATCGAAATATCCTTCAAACACCAGAACCAGAAGTGCTGGATCAATCAGTGGTACAAGATATTGTCCCTAATAATCAGTTGTTAGAACAAAATGATGATATTCAATTACCAACTGAAGCAGCAGCAACTGAAACTGAAGAAAACATTCAGTTGCCAACTGAAAGAGTTGCTGAGATGGATGCAACAAATGCTGAATACAGATGGAAGAAATCACATCCACCAGGATTGATGATAGGTAATCCATCTAATCTGGTAAGAACTTGTAATCAAATGTTTAATTTATTTATTCATTCAGATTTTGTTTCCCAACTGGAACCAAAGAAAACCGATGAAGCTCTTGCTGATCCTAACTGGATAAATGCTATGCAAGAAGAGCTAAATCAGTTTACCCATAACAATGTCTGGAGCTTAGATCCAAGACCAGTTTCTAAAACAATTATAGGTACAATATGGGTGCATAGAAACAAACTGAACGAAAATGGTTCAGTTGTGCGCACTAAAGCGAGGCTTGTAGAACAGGGATATAGGCAAGAAGAAGGAATATATTACGATGAAACTTATGCGCCAGTCGCAAGACTAGAAGCAATCTGAATTTTCCTTGCCTATGCCTCATTCAAGAACTTTAAAGTCTATCAAATGGATGTGAAGAGTGCTTTTCTGAATGGTCAGTTGCAGGAAGAAGTATATGTTGAACAACCACCAGGTTTTGTCGATCACTCTCTTCCTGATCATGTTTATCATTTGAACAAAGCCTTATATAGTCTTAAACAAGATCCAAGAGCTTGGTATGAAACTCTTTCAAAATTCCTAACTGATCATGATTTTACTGTTGGATCAGTTGATAAGACTCTGTTCAAGTTTTCAAAGAATGATCATATTTTACTTGTGTAAATATATGTTGATGATATTATATTTGGGTCAACTAACCCCAAATTATGTGAGAAGTTTTCCAAGTTAATGCAGGAAAAATTTGAGATGAGTATGATTAGTGAACTAACATTGTGCTCGGTCTGCAAGTGAAGCAACTTGAAACTGGTACTTTTATCAGTCAGATGAAGTATACGAAGGAAGTGCTCAAGAAATTCGGCATGGAAACATGTTCAGCTTCAAATACTCCTATGAGTTCATCGATTAAATTAGATAATGATCAAGGGAGAATATCAATTGAGACGACACTCTACAGAGGTTTAATAGGTTCTTTATTATACTTAATTTCTAGTCGTCCTGATATTGTATTTGCTATCTGTATATGTGCTAGATTTCAGGCAAATCCTAAGCAATCGCATTTTTCAGCAGCCAAACGCGTTTTAAAATATCTTGAAGCACACAAAATGTGGGCCTATGGTATGCTAAGGACTCATATTTCATCTTATTTGGATATTCAGATGCAGATTATGCAGGATGTAAGCTTTATCGAAAAAGCACCAGTGGGCCATGTCAGTTTCTAGGAGATAGACTGATCTCGTGGTTCAGCAAGAATCAAACATCCATAGCAACTTCCACAACTGAAGCAGAATATCTTGTTTCTAGAAGCTGTTGTACCCAACTGCTCTTAATTCAGCAACAACTGAAAGACTATGGAGTCATTGAAAAAGAATCACCAATATTTTGTGATAATACAAGTACTATTGCGATTACTTATAATCAAGCTCTTCACTCAAGGACCAAGCATATCGATGTCAGACATCACTTCATCAGAGATCATACACTGTAGAAAGCAATCATACTGGAATACATAACAACTGAACAACAAGAAGCGGATATCTTCACAAAGCCATTACCCGAGACTAAGTTATCTCATTTTCGCAACATTCTTGGCTTAATTGACTTGTCTTAATATGATTCGCTTTATTTTATTATCTTATTGTTTATTCAATTGTCACCAGTTAGTATGCATAAAATAAAAAGGCAGTAAAAGCAAGACAACATTAAAACATAATAAAATTTTATTTATTGAAGGAGAAGCGTACATGGGTAATTTCTTTATTAATTGCGGACCTCCAGAAGTACAACCACGTGGTTAATCCTCCAATAGAGGTCCTTAGGAAGTCCTCTGAGAAAGAAATATTTCTCAGAGTCCTCCGCTCCTTGAGGAGAAGCAGAATGTAGACACTTTCATCTGTGAAGATGTCCATATTATCAGCGACGCGAAGGCGTCGTCGATACTTCCTCAGTGTTGCCACCCTTTTGGGGGTAGCAACCTCTTTTTTCTCAAAGGAGGATTGGAGCTCCTGGATTTTCATCCATAGCAACAGTATCTTGTCAAAGATATTGTCCTCCATAGCAGCTTTCCTTGCAGCAACAGCTGACTTCATGTACTCTTCTTCTAAGTCCGGCTGTGTATAACTCCTTGCTTTGTCCATTGCAATTTACTTAAATTGCTTTATCTGCTGATACTTGGTGTCTAACCCTTTTACACTTATTTGTAGCTGAGATATGAGGCATCTGAAGAGATGCAATCATCATTCCGGACGATTCATCTTCTGAGAATAAGATTTCTTTTATAATTACGCATTATTATAACCGTCATTTTTTCTTTTCAGATTAATATATGCATTTATTAAGGGGGAATGGCGAATTAAAATAGTTAACTGATAAGACAATAGTCATTTGAAGGTCTTCAAATGAACTGATTCAGTCTTCAACTGATCACTCAGTTACGGACCTAACTTCTCTTATCCAAAAAGTTAACTCATTATTTGATATATATTCTAAATTAAGTGATGTGACTGTTAATTACGCATTTAATTGACGTCTTTCAACGAGTAGTAATTTGAAACATGGCCCCATGTAGTCCATTTAACTCCTACACACGTTTTTCATCACACGTACACACATTTTCACTCGATTTTTACTGGACTGACACGTGTCCAAAAATTTGTACAGTGACAAACATAAGTACTTACACCCACCTCATTTCAGTTCTTTTCTTTACGCGCATTTCATTTTTTCAGAGAAATTCAATACACAGAGCACTTCTTCTCACAGATAACCAATCTTTCAGCAATGGAAAATCAAGTTCTAGCACACATTCTGAATTCAATGGTAATTGATTTCAACTCAGTCCTATCTGTCCAGGATGAAGCTATCAAGAATGTTTTCCTAAAACTGGAAGCTACTGGATTGAAGATATTTCTGGGATTATCTTCCAATAAATTTATTCAAAAGAGATTCAGGATCTCTATACTAATGGATTTATCTCTACTGACGGCAACATCGCTGTCACCGTCAACAGTCAGTTGCTGATCATCGAAGAAGACTCTTTCAGCAACCTCTTCCAACTGCCTACTGATGGATTGACAAATATCTCTGATGTTAAGATTTCTGATGTCGAGGAGATGTAGATTCTCCTATCTGGTGATAAAATCAAGGTTTTCGATCCCAAGGAAGATTGAAGCCATAAATTCAGTTGCTGGCTGACATTGTGGCCAAAGGGCTACTTGCCAAAGCTGGATCATTTGTTGCTCTCACTCTAGAAAAATTTCAAGTCATGACTGCGATCATGGCTTGAAGAAAACTGCAGTGGTCAGCTATCGTTTCCAACATTCTCAAAAACATGTTTCAGTCATCGAAACAATCGAAGAGATTTGCTGTTCCGCTCAACTATTTGCTGAAAAGCAAGGGTTTGGTGGTGACTCTTCTGAGAGGTCACCCAGGTTCAAGATTTTCAATGCTAAGAACGTTCAGCTGCCAAAGCTCAAGCTGGACATTTCTTCTGAAAAGTTCATCAAGATGAAAAAGGAGATTGAGACCTAGGAGGCTCCCAAATCAGTCAAGAAAGTCAAAAGGATAGTTCAGAAGAGGACAATCAAAAGGAAAATGAATGTCAGTGAAACTTATTCTGAGATAACTCCTTCTCACAAGATTACCAAGAAGCCCAGAACTCTAAAGACCAAACCAATAGCTATTTTGGAAACTATCCCAACTGACAGGTTGATACTATTTGGAGCTGAACAGCCGATCAAAGCTACACCTTTGAGAGCAATTCCAGTTGAGTCTTCAACTGAAGGTCAGTTACCTCTTCCTACTGCTCAATCCAAGAATACTATCACCGAATCTGGTGATAAGAAAAAACTTGCTGGAATCAAAGCTCCACTAATCTCCATCACTGCCCTAACTACTCTACCTTTTGCAAGGCCAAAATGGTTAGTGATAAGAGAAAACGTGGATGCAACTGCATCAGGACTGAGTATCTCTCATGTCTTAACTGATCCTAAAGAGAAGGGCAAGATGACAGAAGAGCCCAGACATACAAATTCAATTCAGACTCATATCGACCTGACATGGAAAGAGGTCAATGTGTTTTCTGAATCTAAGCTCAAAACGTACGACCAATGGGTCAAGTTTAGAACTGAAATTTTTGCGAAGCAACTACATAAGAAATCAGTTTTGAAGAAATTCATTTCTTTGGAAGCTGTTGTTTTGAAGATAGTCAAAGCTGCAACGATTGTTCAAGCATTGGAGAGGAAGTCATAGTTCTTTGACCTGGTGCGTGTCAAGAAACTGACACAGTTGATCTCCCAACGACGCCAAAATTATGATCCAACAAGTCCAACTGCTTTCAATGACAAAGCAGTTTACTCCCAACTGGACTCGGATCTTCGCACACTGCAAATGAATATCAAAAGTTGGGAAATAGATCAAAAGTTGATTATATCACAGAAGCCCAGAGTCCTCCATCTGAAGAACCAGCTGAACAATCAGTTCAAGAAGCAGAGACATTCAAGGAACCAGTTGCTCAAACAACTGAGCAAGCAGCCGCTCTTTCTTCAAAAGAGGCTCAACTATCAACTTCAGCTCCTCAATCTTCAACTGCAGAACTTCAACTGTATATTGATGATGAGTTATCATTGGCGACATCGGCGAAGTCATTCAATAAGTTGCCACTGATATTCAGCTGAATGTTCTAACTATAGAAGCAGTTGAAGAAATAATCGCAACTGAAGAACCAGCCGCACATGATACTTTGCAACCCACTGAAGAGCCAGTTCAGTCGTCTGCCACGACTGAACAGGCAGTTCTCATGGTAATTGAAGAGACAGTACAGTCAGCTGTCATGACTGAACAAACCATTCTAGCTGAAACTGAAGAGGCTCAGCTACACTTGGTACAAACAGAATTAGTGCCAGCTGAAGAGTCAACTATAGTAACAGCTGATCAACAACTGAAGAGCCTTCGAGCTCAACTGCTGTTCCAAATCTCTCTTCTCCTCCACAACTTCAACAGGAAGCTATATCAGAAGATGTTCCAGAAATGGTTAATGTTGTGGTTGAATCTACTGACAGGGCATTGATAATCTTTCATGAAGAACAAAAGAGCAGGAACCAGAATTCTCTAGAGCTATGTCTCCTGGAACATCAATGGCTGCTGAATCCAAGATAGAAAATATTCAGACCAACCTTCTCCATGTGATTTCATCTCTCTTTGCAGTCAAAACTACCCAACTACCCAACTGGAGCACACTTTGAAGATTGATTCCATAAAGGAGAATACCTTCAAAAATCTTCAACAGGTCACAATGGATATTACAAACATGTTCTTCCAAATGGATCAAATACGGAAAGACCGTCTGTCGACTGAAGCTCACTTCCATACTCAAGCAATGTTCAACAAACGCTTTGATTATTTGGAAAATGTTGTCACAAAGAGAATGGATTTGATGCAAGAACTTCTGATGAATGTTGTATCAAACATCAACTCGGAAGTTCGTATTTTATCCAGAAAGGTTGATGCGTTTGACAAAAAAGGGGAAGAAGAAGAACAAGATCAGCAGAAGCAATCTAAGAAGAGACCCAGTCAGCCAACTGATCAAGGACCAGCTGATAAAATAGCAAAGAATTAAAGAGTTGCATATCCGTTAGAAGACAGTCTCTTTATTCTTATTCAGTTGAAGAATTTGGTAGATTATTTTAGTCAGTTTGGTATTCTCTTATTCTTTCATTCTTTGTATGAATATGTACATTGAAAGAGTTGTCAATAAAATATTTTTTATCTACAAAGAGTTCAGTTGATCGGCTCATGTTTTCTAAGTTTTTTCAAACACCAAAAATGGGGATATTGTTGGAAACTGAATCAAGAATACTGAAAGAAACTGATCTAAAATACGCAAACTATTGATTTCTCATAACTGAAGATTAGTGCTCAGATAATCAAAGGCAACTGAACTAGCTAGGTAACTGGATGATCAGCTGACTGATCAGTTACACTACAATCAGCTGAGAGCAATCAGCTTATCCTGTCGACTAAAAAGAGTACACGTCATCAATGAAAAGGACGTAGCTCAACCACCGACAGATTGTACAAAGAACAACAGGAACGCTGCATTTCAAAAATGCCACATTTTACGACTGTCAGATGAATGTTGACATGACAAACAACGGATAGAAAGATTCAAATCGCATTCATTGTTACTGTTGGTTGCGAAGCCTAAAAATAGCATAGGAGCAGCTGAGAAAACACCGAACACTATTCTATTAACTGAGCTGTTAATCTGCTGAAATCTTTTCAAACTTTCTATTCATATTTTAAGGATTTTAAAGCTCACACTTGTCATATACATAGCTATACTTCGAGCTTACAAGCACAAACACTTACTGTTGTAATATTCGATCTTGAAGAGATCAATTGTGCTAAGTAGTTTCAGTTCAGTTGAATACTGTAAACTGTGTTGTAACTAAGAGTTTCAGTTTGACATTGTTAAGTACAAAAGTGAAGTGGGTCTGGACAACTATTTGTATTGATCAAAGTTTTTTAGTTTATATCCTATCTTCGAGATAGAAGGGGTGACATAGGAGTGATTGAAATCTCCGAACATCCACAAATTCTTGTGTCTCCTTATTTTAGTTTTATTCTATCTATCAGTCAGTTTATTTCCGCACTTATGTAGCTAACTGATTAATATAGACTAACAAGATTCTCGAGTTTCAGTTTATCACTAAATTGACTCCTTATTCAAAAAGGTTGTGAAAACTGTCAGTGTTTATTCAACTCCCCCCTTCTAAACAATCTTTTACCTACTAACCAATCCTATCTCATGCCTCAAGTATGTGAGATTTTACTGCTTTAGATTTTATATGCTGAATTTTAAATTCTTTCATGATAAATGATATAAGAGGTTAGATGCATGTTTCATTTAGAAAAAATGTTAAATGCATGTTGGTTACGTGGTATGGGCAATTTGTACAGAGATGCCTCCTAGACGAGTTCTTCGTAGGGATAATGAGGATAGGAAGGAGGAGAAGATTCCACATCCTCCACCTAATCAGGATGCTAGTTCCCGTGTACTAGCCGGTATAACTCGTTTACTAGAACAGCAGGTGGGAAACGGTGCGAGGGTCCGACCGGAAGCTGTCTATGAGCGATTTAGGAGGATGGATCCCGCAGATTTTTCTGGCACTACTGATCCATTTGTGGTTGAGGGATGTATTAGATCTTTAGAAGTGATCTTTAGGTATATAAATATGGCAGACGCTGACCGAGTTCGTTTTACAATCTATCTACTGAAGGGCGACGCTTCCTTATGGTGGGAGGGAGCGGAGCAAGGAGTGAACCTAGCGACACTGACATGGGAGGACTTCAAGAGGGTATTATATGATAAATATTTCACTACCGACGTTCGTTTGAGGTTGAAGAGAGAGTTTACGAGTCTCCGCCAGGGGGACTTGACTGTTGTTGAGTTTGTGCAGAATTTTGATAGGGGCTGTCATTTTGTGCCCTTGATTATCAATGATGCTGCGGAGAAGTTACCACATTTCTTGGATGGATTGAGGCCGACGATCCAACGAGATGTGATGCTCGTTGACGCTATTGAATATACTACTGTAGTTGCTAAAGCCTTTCAAGCCGAGAAATCTCTGAAGGACATTGACTGGGAGATGCAACGCAAAAAGAAACGCGCCCAACTATCAAATCAGCATAACAAGAAGCCGTTTATGGGTCCACGAAGTGGCCAGGACAGTACAAACCACAAGGACAACCACCTAAAGAAAGCGTCCCAAAGACTTAGTAAAGGCCATTCTGCAAGGAGTGCAATCGCCATCGTTATGGCAAGTGCATGTGGGGCACCTACAAGTGCTTTAAGTGCAGAGGAATGGTGCACATGGCTGCTGATAGCCCAAAGCTTAAGCAACCCACGACTGGATGGGCCTATGTGATGCACGTTGAGCAAGAGGAGCCAGACACTACGCTTATTACAGGTACTCTGACTATTCAAGGATTTTCAATCGCCTTATTTCTTAAGATTATAAGCATGAATGCTAGAAATGAATTAAGAACTTGATGGCTTAGAATTGCATGTTTCAAATTCTAGGGTTTAAGGAAATGAATGCTAGCAAATACTAACCATTTGGATCAAATTGTAGAAAATTGAAAATTAAAGGGACTAAGTAGAAATTTTTGAAAATTATTGAAGAAAACTTAGTATAATTCGAAAATTTTTAGGGATTAAATTGGCAAAATTCAAAATTTCCTAGGACTAAGTGTAAATTTTCGAAATATTAAGGGGTCATTTGGCAATTTTTGAAATATTAAGGGGTTATTTAGGAAAATTTTTGAAAATTCAAGGGGTTAATGTGATAATATGGGAAACTAGAAGGGCCTAGATGGTGGGAAAATTTTTGAAACTTTATGACCTTAATCGAGAATAATACAAATATTACCAGGGCAAATATTGTTAGCGGGAATAGCTATTTACGCTTTGCTAGACTCTGGAGCTACACATTATTTCATATCTGAATCCTTCGTGAGACGATTGAAAATCTTACATGTGGACATGGAGTCGGGATTCATAGTGTTGGATCTAGGTTTTCTCTTGCCCAAACGCAGCAGAAGTTTTAAAACTTTTTATTTTATTTTGACAATCAAAATATATTTGATTTGGGCACTTGTATGGTTTTATGATTAAACATTCATAAGACGTTAGAATTATACCTTTAGTGAATTAATCACACGGCTCCAAATAATCTGATAGAGTCGGATATAGCTCTTGATGAATCCCTACGAACTTTCTTCAATTCTTCTAATCAGGTCCATGACTAGATCGTTTGTTCCTCTTCCAAATTGCACTAGAAAATTTTGAAGAAGTTTTAACGTTGGAGAGAAAAATAAGAGAGACGACTCAACCCTCTTTCCAAAAGGAGAGGGACAAAAATTTGAGGAGAAGGGAGGCCAAATTTTCGAAAATTGTTAGGTTGGAGTCTAGGGTTATGGCTTAATTACTCCTATTTATAATTAATCCATGACCTTGATACATATAATTAACATTAATTGGCTTCATTAATTAATCGGGTTAGTCCAACTAGTTTAAATAATTAATCAAAGTCCATTAAAACTTTAATTATTTAGTATGTTGGACTTGTACAACATACTTCCCACAATTTTAATTTAATATTTATTAAATTCAACTTTTGAGTTTAATAAATTAAATCCATTATAAATTTAACATTTGAATTTATTATTTAAATTATAAATTCAACTCCTTGAATTTTATCACCTCCAAAATTTAATATTTAATAAACTTTACTTTTGAGTTTAATAAATTAAATTATCAAATTTTATAAATTCAACTCCTTGAATTTACTCTCTCAAAATTTAATTATCATAAATTCAACTCCTTGAATTTACTATATCATAATATAAATTAAACTTCTTGAATTTATTTTCTCAACGAGAACAAATGATCAAGTGCTTGTTTGACCCTCAATGGTTCAGGGATATAGCTAGTCGTGGGTTAACAACTCTTTGTGATTCAGGACATAATCTTTTATTCGGGCTTACCCTAATTTGCCTCATTCTTTGCATCAACAATTGATAATAACAATGTCAGAAAACATATTTCTGATTAAACCCATCGAATCATGGTAAGAGCGTCCCATGATTCCCTAGGTATCACTGATAGTGTCTGCAAGAACCAGTCGATTATGATCAGCGTACAGTACAGTTCCTTCATCTCGTATATCCCGATCGAATCTGCAACCATTTGTTCATCGAGGGTTGCATATTAATTCGATAACTCTGTGACAAATATAAATAGTGGCATCGTATGTACCATTGGATAACTCCTTCTCCAATGTACATATTATACTCTGGCCAGAGATTCAACGCACTATTATTTCATCAGATCACATAAGATATCCACACCCGTAGGTGAGTGGTGAATCCCCGACTAAAATGCACTGGCTCCTATATGTGTCGCAACTGTACCCAATCTCGCCACCTGATGACTCTCTTGGAGCCGATAAACGAGTCAAAGCACAGCTCTAGCATATAGATCATTAGTATTGTCCCGAGTCGTAAGGACTAATGGTGTACAATCATAACCACAGACTTATCCTCTCGATGAATGATAACCACTTGGAAAGTCCGAGGGAGGGTTGTTCGGTATAATTATCATATGACTACCCATCTGCATGTTTGAAAATCACTATGCCCTTACCAAGAAACGCAGTACACAACATCACAGATGCTAGTCTCAAGCTCAAGCGCGACCTTTATCCATGTTTTAGGTGGCTGAATCGACTAAATACGAATTTAGATCTTACAATGTTTACAAACGAGTTTCAACATCGAATTACGATTCATTTGCATTAAAGTATAATCAAAGTCTTAATGTATGTTTTTCACATGGGTATACAGATAAAGATATAACAAACCATGAAATAATGAATTTATTTAAATAAAGATTGTTTTTTACAACTGAGTCAATAAAATCCCTAGCCAACAGTTGACTTGCAGGGCATCTACTCTAACACAGAGTTACGGTGCCCTCGGGCGAACATATGGTCTCCAGCAACATGGTTAAGGATGTGGAACTTAAATTGTAAATGAATATTATACGAGAGGACCTTGTAGTACTACCAACGTCCGAGTTCGATATTATTTTGGGTATGGATTGGCTCACACTAAATGGGGCTACTATTGATTTTTGGTGGAGGTCAGTATCTATTAGATCACTAATGAGAAAGCATTTATCTTTGAGGCGGTGCTAAGCAATGAAATGCCGCACATTATTTCATGTATTCGTGCGAGGAAACTTATTCAAAGGGGTTGCCAATGTTTTCTTGCTAGTATTATATCTGCACCCGACACTGACAATTGATTGATTGAGGATGTGGAGATTGTCAAGGACATTCCGGAAGTATTCCCTGACGAAGTTTTTGGCATCCCACCCGAGAGAGAGGTAGAATTTGCTATTGAGTTGATGCCCGAAACTGTGTCAATCTCTAAGGCACCATATCGCCTAGTTTGCTAGTTTATTCGCCTTAGTTTCTCTCCACGGGGCGCGCCAGTTGTGAAGAAAAAGAATGGGAGCATGAGGTTGTGCATCGACTACAGAGAGCTTAATAGAGTGACAGTGAAGAATAAGTATTCACTACCCCCAATCGAAGATTTTTTTGATCAATTACAAGGAGTTTCGGTATTTTCAAAGATTGATCTACGGTCTGGATATCACCAGCTGAGAGCAAAAGAGGCGGATGTGCACAAGACGGCTATCAGAACGCGTTATGAGTATTATGAGTTTTTGGTGATGCTTTTTGTAACGACCCATTACAGGTCCAGTGGACCGCCCATACGACCCACTGCCCCGATCGACCCAAGGCTATCCCGATCTTGGGGTCCCTCTATGGGGCCTTTTCCCTCACGGGCTTTCCATAGGCGTCGTACGGGTTACTCATAGAACTCCTCCAGCCCATGAACTGGAGTCTGTGCCTTCCCAGGATCGAACCTAAGACCACATGGATATATAGATTGTGCTAAGTACCTATATATCCATTGAAAGCGGACCGGTTACGGTGGCCGGAAACGCAACGGAAGCATAAAATCGAAATTTTTATTAAAAATTTTCGGCCACCCCCAAAAATCTTGTGCAATATTTACTAAAAACAAAACACCATTCATAGGATGTTAAAGAAATGTACCTATCAACTTTAAAAGTTGATTGTGGCTCCAACTTTGTTGTAAACAACAAAGCTCTTCAAGGTTGAAGATCTACAAGCCTCCAACTCCCTTTTCTCCAAAATAAGGCCCACCACCAACTAGGTAAATCCCCTCTTAATTTGCACTAGAAAATTAAGAGGATTTTTCAAAGAGAAGTGTGTGTTCTTAAACAATTCAAGAACACAAAAATGGAGAGAAAAAATTGGAGAGAAAGTGAGAGATAGATTTCGGCCATCACCATGTGAGAATGGGGGAGAATGAGTTGTCTTGGGGGTGCAAAAAGTAGTTCCAAAAAAGTTGCATGCCATGTATTATTTTAATCAAAAGTATTCCCCAACTCTTCACCTCCCATGCATGTATATTATATAGTTTTTTATCAAATAAAAAACCATGGACTAAATTTAATTATCTCAAACATATTTGAGACTAATTAAACATTACTTGAATTTACCCAAGTCCCACTAGTTAAATAATTATTTTAATTGAGCTCTACAAGACTCAATATTATTTAATTAATTCAACACTTGAATTAATTTAATTATTTAGACTCTACTAGGTCCACTAGTGTTTAATTAATTCAACACTTGAATTAATTTAATTTAGTCCACAATAATGTTTATGAAAATCACAATTTTCAACTACATTATTTACTTGGCCAAATTTTAATCTTAGGAACACTTCCATAAATTAAAATTTATGTTTCTCTCTTAGAAGTCATACTTCTATTTTTCTTTGCACTTATAAACTCATTTATAAGTCGTTCAACACATTGAACTATTTTCTCCTTTATAGAAGTCATACTTCTAATTTTCCTTACGCTTATAAACTCCTTTATAAGCCGTTCAACACATTGAACTATTTTTACTTCTCATCGGGATTTACAAAGCTAGTACTTGTGTGGCCCTCAATGGTTCATTGATACAACTAGCCGTGGGTTCACATCTCCATGTGATTCGGACTAAACATGTCCTTATTCGAGCATACCCCAATTGCTCCATTCTTACTTATCAACTCCTTGATAGTAAGAACGTCAGAACTCAAGTCTGATAGTACCCAACCAATCACGTTAAACGCCTAGCAGCATCGCTTACGTGATTCCCTAGGTATCACATGATAGTGCCTGCAAGAACCATTCAATTATGGTTAGCGTACAGTACGGTCCCTTCAACTCATATATCCCGACCGATTCGACAAACATTGGTTTATCGAGAGTTGTCAATGAATCGATACTATGTGTCATGTTGTAGTTGCATCAATGGTGTAATCTATGAAACCCCTTTCATAATTACAACCATACTCTGGCCAGAGATTTCAACCTACATACACATGATTACACATAGGATATCCATACCCGAAGGTAAGCGGTGAATCCCCGACTACAATGCATCGACTCCTATGTGTTTCGACAGAACACCCAACCTTGCCACCTGATGACCCCATGAGAGTCGGTAAACAAGTCAAAGTGTAATTCTAGCACATAGAGTCTCAATGTTGTCCCGGGTCATAAGGACTAATTCTGTACAACCATAAACCAGGACTTTTCCACTCGATAAGTGAGAACCACTTGGAAAGTCCTTTTATGGAGGGTTGTTCAGTGCACTCTACAAGGAGCACCTATCTGCATGTTCGGACATCACAATGTCCCCTACCAATGAAACATGGTACTCACATCGCAGATACTAGTCTCTAACTCGAGCGGCCTATATCCTTCTTAGTGGCGGCTGAATCGACTAGGAACCGTTTAGAATATACAGTATTACAAATATGAGTTTCATGATACTCATCATATGAGCATCTCATATTCTTTCTACTATTTGTATATTCAAGGGCTTTATCTATGCAGCTAGCATGGGTATACAGATAAAGATTTGCCAAAATGATAATTTCAAATATTATTAAACTAAAGACTGCTTATTCATAGAGTTTCATTGTGAACACTCGGCCAACACTTGGCTCGACGGGCACCTACTCTAACATCCATGTGGTCTTAGGTTCGATCCTGGGAAGGCACAGACTCCAGTTCATGGGCTGGAGGAGTTCTATGAGTAACCCGTACGACGCCTATGGAAAGCCCGTGAGGGAAAAGGCCCCATAGAGGGACCCCAAGATCGGGATAGCCTTGGGTCGATCGGGGCAGTGGGCCGTATGGGCGGTCCACTGGGCCTGTAATGGGTCGTTACAATAAAAGGCGCCTTTTATTGTAACGACCCATTACAGGCCCAGTGGACCGCCCATACGGCCCACTGCCCCGAACGACCCAAGGCTATCCCGATCTTGGGCTCCCTCAAAGGGGCCTTTTCCCTCACGGGCTTTCCATAGGCGTCGTACGGGTTACTCATAGGATCTCCCCCTCCCTACCAAGGGGTTTCTTTCGCCTCCCCAGGAATCGATCCCATGACCTATAGGATAAGTACATAGAGTCTTGAAACCTGGTACCAATTGAGCTTTTTGGGAGTGGTTGGCCATACTTTCCCTTTTCTTTTCTTCTCATTTCCGATTTTCTCTCTTCTAGCAAGGGTTTTCCTCCATTTCTTTCACTTCCCATCTTTGATTCTTGGATCTAGTTCGATTTTCGACTTGAGATCGTGGTTCTCCTTGGTGCTAGGAAGCTAAGGTAAGCTTTTGGTGCGATTCTTTTAAGGTTTTGAGTTAAGAGTTGACTTGGGTTTGTTGTTCTTGTGGATTTATGGATTATTTAGCTTGGATCCTTGGATATAGAGTTGATGTTGGTGTTATTTATGGATTATTGTTGTAGGTGGTGTTCAAGAGCTTTGATTGAGGTGTTATATTGGTTTGTAAGTGGAATTTCATCCCTTGTGCTCACATGTATATATGTATTGTGTTTCAAAGGTTTTATTGTGATATTCCCTTCCATTTGATCCATAGTATGTATTGATTCAATTGTTAAATATATTGGAGGCATTTGATGTCTCAATTGTTCAAAGGGAATACAAAGAGTATAGTTTCTAAAGTGTTGTTTAAATGCCAAAGAGAAAGAGTTTAAATGTTTTATTGGATTGATAGATACATAGTCAGAGATTGCATGCAATTAGTTGATCAACGACCATAGGCTTATATCCATCATAGTTATCGATTTATATCGATTTGGGATACGAGCACCCCAGAGCAGAGATACTATTGATATCAATCCAACCAGAGTAAAGAGAAATACCATCTCATTTATATGCTATTGCTATGATATTCATGTTCAGAGTTTATGATTCAGAGTTGATGGTATTTATGATTTCAAAGCTATGTTTTACAGAGTTTATTGTCTTTGCTATGTAAGAGTTCCACTTGCTGAGATTTATTCTCATTTAAGTTATTTCATGTGATGCAGATCAGAGTGGCGGCCCGAGACGTTGACTGTGGACAGGGGGTCATATGCATACACCGTTGGAAGGAAGATTTTGGCATGATCATAGGAATGATGTTTTGTATTTTGTTATGTCATTCAAATGATCATGTATCGTTATTTTGTAAAGATGTTTAAAGAAATGTATTTTGAAACTCCTTCCGTATTTTAAAGAAAATTTTAATTTCCGCTGTGTATTTTATTTAAAGAGGTCAGAGGTGTCACACTTTTTGGATTGACTAATGCTTTGGCGATCTTCATGCATCTCATGAATATCATATTTCATCCGTACCTCGATCAGTTTATTACTGTCTTCATCGATGATGTTTTGATTTATTTCAAGTGTCGAGATGAGCATGATCAGCACTTGAAGACGACCTTGCAAGTATAACGAGATCGGAAATTATATGCAAAGTTCAGCAAGTGTGAGTTCTGGCTAGAGAGGGTGGCATTATTAGGCCACATTGTGTCAAAAGAGGGAGTAGAGGTCGACCTATCTAAGGTCAAGCCAGTGAAAGAATGACCAGTGCCTAGAAGTGTGAAGCAAATCCGCAGCTTCTTGGGTTTGGCTGGCTACTATCGTAAGTTCATCAAGGGTTTTTCATCTATTACAGTACCCTTGGCATCTTTTACGAAGAAGAATGCGAAATTTATTTGGGGATCGGAATGTCAAAATAGCTTTGATCAGTTGAAGCAAGCACTCACTACCGCGCCAGTCCTAGCTATGCCGACAGAACAAGAGGAATATGTATTGTACACCGATACTTCAAAACTTGGACTTGGTGCAGTGCTCATGCAACATGAGCGAGTCATAGACAGATGAAATTAAATGAAAAGAATTATCCGACGCATGATCTTGAGCTTGCGGCAGTCGTATTTGCGTTGAAAATTTGGATACACTACTTGTATGGTGAGAAATGCAAAATCTACACGGATCATAAAAGTCTTAAGTATTTCATCACTCAAAAGGACTTGAACATGAGACAAAGAAGGTGGCTAGAAATTTTAAAGGATTACAGCTGTGACATTAGCTACCATCCCGGCAAAACTAATGTAGTTGCGGACGCTTTGATTAGGAAATGGACAGTCTTGGCCCTTTTATCAGTACATAAGCCTCTACAGGTGAAAATTCAGCTGTTTGATCTTGAAATTTATACTAGGGGAGAGGCCCCTAATCTCGCTACCTTGATAGTACAGTCAACTCTACTGGATAGAATTTGAGCCAGACAGTCTAATGATGAGCAATTGCAGAAATTGAGACAGAGAGATGAATCGAGGAACAACATGTTATATTTAGTCAAGGATGGCATTGTTAAGTATCGAGGTCGACTATGGGTTCTTAGTGGAGATTCACTTAGAGTTGACATTATGACAGAGGCGCACAGTACCCCTTATTCTATACACCCAGAAGCACAAAAATGTACAAGGACTTGCAACATTTACAATGCTGGCCACGGATGAAACGAGATGTTATGCGCTTTGAATCCTAAAGCTTGACGTGTCAATAAGTGAAGGCAGAGCATCAAAGACCAACGGGAATGTTTCTACCACTTCTCATTCCTGAGTGGAAGTGGGAGAATGTTACTATGGACTTCGTGGTAGGTTTGACAAAACAGTGAAAGGATTCAGTGCCATTTGGGTAATAGTGGACCGTCTTACTAAATCAGCACATTTACTACCTTTTAAGACGACTTTCTCTATGACCTAGTATACAGAGCTATATATTCAAGAGATAGTTAGACTTCATGAGATTCCAGTATCTATAGTGTCGGACAGGGGCACAACGTTAGGGACTAAACTACTATTCAGCACCGTATTTCATCCTCAGACAAACGGTCAGTCCGTGAGAGTCATACAGATTTTGGAGGATCTACTCCGAGTATGTGCGATTGATTTCTAAGGAAGTTGGGAACCGAAACTATCTCTAGTGGAGTTCACTTACAATAACACTTATCAGTCATCCATAGGAATGGCTCCCTACGAGGAACTCTACGGAAAGAAATGCAGGTCGCATATTCATTGGGATGAGGTAGGAGAAAGAGCTACACTAGGACCCGAGATATTTTAGCACACCGGAAAAATGGTCGCAAAGATTCGAGACAGAAAGAAAACTGCTCAGAGTCGACAAAAGAGCTACGCAGATAAAAGAAGATGAGATCTTGAGTTTGCAGTCGGTGATCATGTATTTACAAAAATAGCATCTATGAAAGGTGTTATACGATTTGGCCAGAAAGGGAAATCAGTCCAAGGTTTATAGGGACTATCGAGATACTTGAAAGAGTGGGAGCATTAGCATATCAAGTGGCGTTGTCACCTAATCTTGCAGGAGTTCACAATGTCTTCTACGTATCGATGCTCCGCAAGTATATGTCAATCCCTTCACATGTACTGAACTTTGAGCCACTGCAACTTACACCAAATCTGTCTTATGAGGAGAGGCCTACTCAAATCTTGGACAATCAAGAGAGAATGTTGCGGAACAAGGTAATAAAAATGGTCAAAGTCAGGTTGCTAAATCTCTTAGAGGAAGAAGCCACTTGAGAGACTGAGTCAAAGATGAGGATTCGCTACCCCGAACTATTCGGTAATTCTTAATTTCGAGGATGAAATTTTATTTAGGGGGGAGGAGGATTTGTAACGACTAAAAGCCAACCCCCATAAATTACATGCATGCAAATGATTTAAATTCCTTAATTTTTTTATTTAATTAATTTTAAATGCTTACTTGATGTATATTATATAGTTGAAAGTCTAATTGTATGATTAAATGATTAGATTGCATGATTTCAAGAGAATTGAAGATTACATCCGAATATTTGATAATAGGCTAGGGAAAGGAGACCGGGACGATCAAGATAAAATATTTTCAATAAATATTTTTAAGTCATGTTAATTTGAATAAAAATTTCTAAAAATGGTCGAGTCCAAATTATTTTACGAGACGAGCTCGATTTTACCTGGGAAGCCGGTTTTGGTTAAACGAGGGACTTTTAAAAGCCCAAAAATTATTATTTTGGAAACAAATTTTGTAAAATTTTAATTTACAATTAAATAGGTATTATTGGACCTAATTAATCTAAATTATAAGGCCCAATTATCCCTAAACAAAAAGCCCAAACGCCAACCCATTAACATGCTAATTTTCGAAATCTATAAAATAAAAATCCTTGGTTTTTGTACACCATTCAGCCGTCAATCACACACACAACACACAAAATATTTTCGAAAATTTGGAGAGGAAAAATCAAGGAGTTTTCGTTGCTCGCTCGTCTCCCTTCGCAACCCACGCCAATTATCACATATTCGAGTGTTCTAAAATGCAAAGGCACGCTTCTAAACTCTTTTGATGCACCATTAAAATTATAATATGTATGTTTTACGTATTTTAGCATGAAAAATATTTGAATATAAATCGCTTAATGTTTTGATGATTATTTTCAAAGTTTCGAGAATTTTACGCTTGTTTGAAAAACATTATGATTCCTAAGGACACGCTGCCAATAGGATGTGTTTAAGGGACAAAAACGAGTCTTTAAAGGGCAACACGAAGGATGGAACCAATCTTGGCAAGGAAGGAAACAACCTAGGGTTTTCAATGAGTGGTTGGGCTTCAAGTGGTCGGCTAGGGGAGAGGCTCGCGTGCGGCTTGGCTAGGGCTTGGGCAGGGACCGCGCTGGACGTGGTTCAGTGCTAAAAAGAGCTCAAGCATGGCTAGGACTCATGGACAGCAGGTAGGAAAGATTTCACAAGTGCAAGGACACATCCCATGCACGCGCCTTGGATGGATTCTAAAGGAGTGCACTACAAGAAAAAAAGGCGAAAGACAACGGTTTTTAACCGTTGTTGTAGGTCAAAAAAACTGTTGTTAAAACCCATGTGGTTAAATTGTAAGCTCAAAGACAACGGGGAAAAACCGTTGTCGTATACATCAAAGACGACGGGGAAAAACTGTTGTCGTAGGTCTTGTAAAACCGTTGTTAAAGGCCCTGTGGTTAAAGGGTGCGCTCAAAGACAACGGTGAAAAATCGTTGTCGAAGACGTCTAAAGACGACGGTGAAAATTGTTGTAAAAAAACAAACTTTTGCGACGGTTTGTAAAAGTCATTCTGTCGCTAATAGCGATTGTTTTAAATGTCCGTCGCACATTAGCAACGGTTCTAATTATAGTAACCGTCGCTAATTAGCGACGGTTTAGGCTTATGATTTCCGTCGCTATTGTTTTTCGTAAAATAAAAAAAAAATTTGCGGTCATAATTTGATAAACCTAACATTCTTATTTAATTAATATATTTATAAAATTTAACACTTAAATAGTGAAATGTTTAGTGGACAAAAATTTAAAGAAAATAGCGGAAGAAAAATGAAATGGAAAAGTGAAAGTGAAAGGAATTTTGTGGAAGAGAAAAGACTTGGAGTATGGGAAGAAAAGGAGTAAGGATGCTGATATTTATAGAAACTGCGCGACGGTATATTCTAAAACTGTCGCTAGTAGCGACGGTAAGAAGAAACACCGTCGCTAGTAGAGACAAATGTTATACAACCGTCGCTAGTTGTGTCGTTACTTAAACCGTCGCAATAAGCGACGGAAGTAACGACGTAACTAGCAACGGTGTTTTAAATAAACGTCGCATCATTAATTTAGCGACGGTTTTTCGTCGCTAATTTGAAAAGTCAAGAATTTTAAAATTGCAACGGTTTATGCACCGTCGCTAAATGGAATCGGCGACGGTAATGTACAAACTGTCGCTATATGTTGCGACAGGCAAGCGAAAACCGTTGCTAATATTAGCGACGGGTTTACTTTAACCGTCGCTAATTTTTCAACGTTTTTTCAAAAACTGTTGCTTTAACCTAATAAAACACTAAGAAACAACAATGTTTTAAAAAACCGTTGTCGTAATTAAAAAACCATTCGAAAGACAACGGTTTACACAAACCGTTGTCTTTGACCCTTGACAAAATTTTATATAGACAACGGTTTTTGAAAAAACGTTGTTGTAGCCCAAAAAAACAATCCGAAAAAGACACGTTGTTAAAAGAACGTGTTTTTGAAAAAACATTGTTGTAGTCTAAAAAAAACCGCTAATAGACAACGGTTGTTAAAACCGTTGTTGTAGCAAAAAAAAAGCTCTTTGACAACGGTTTTTAAAAACCGTTGTTGTAGCCCAAAAAAAAAACGCTCATAGACAACGGTTTTTAAAAACCGTTGTCGTAGACACATCAAAGAAAACGGTTTTTAAAAACCGTTGTCGTAGACACATAAAAGACAACGGGTTTTAAAAAACCGTTGTCTATAAACGTGTTTTTTTAGGCTACGATAACGGTTTTTGTTATAACCGTTGTTAAAAGAAAAAAGACAACGGTTTTAATAAAAACCGTTGTCGTATGGGTGTTGTTGATTTGAATTTTTCTTGTAGTGGTGGTTCATGGCTCGGTTAGGGTGGTCTAGGCTGGTCCAGTAGGGTCTAGGGAAGATGTCTTGGGGTCGAGGATTGGTCTGGTGCGGCCGTGGTCCTTGGTGGCTCTGTGAGAAAGGGACCGCGACTATGGAATCTAAGGAGAGGAGCACACGGTTGGTCTTGTGGCTAGGGGATGGTGTGCTGGGCTAGAATAGGTCTGGAAGGGTCCATGAGGGTCGGGTCAGGGGTAGGCCCAAGATGGCTCGGTGGCTCGAGGGAATCTAGCCATGGCTTTACATGCATAGGCTAGGGTTTGATTTTTAGGTTAGGAAGAGAAGCGGTTCAAACCATGGTCCTCGGGGGTCGATTCATGGTACACGAGGGTATTTTATGTATTAAAAGCTTAAGTTTAAAGTTTGGGAAGAAAATATTAAGTTTTGAATTAACTCGTGATTTAAACACTTCACTTTTAGTAATTAAGGAATTAAATCAAAAAACCCGAGTTTACGTTAAATAAAAATAGTAGAAGTCAAATTTAAGCTTATATAATTATCTGGGATAGGCTTGAATCAACAAAAGTGAGAAAAAGTCAAAATCGAGAATTTTAGCGTCCAAGGGCAAAATGGTCATTTTGCGTCCCGGGTAGTATGAAAGGTTTGGCAGTGGCCTGAAGAATCATAATACATGGTAAATGATATTTTTAAAATTTTTATGATGAAAATATGAGATTTTATTATTTATGATTAAGTTGTGCAATTTTTACTGTTAAAATGCTATTTTACGAATTTGGAAAGGACATGATATTTTATGAATAAAAAAGAAAGAAAAATATTTTGAAGGATGTGAATAGAATGTGAAAAATATGATATGATATATGATGATTGGGAATATCATAAAGGAGAAGGCCTAGAGGGAGCCCGTACATGGGAGAAGGCCTCGGAGAGAGCCCAACGATCATATTTCTATTTACGGCGGTGCCTAGTGCCCGTCCCCATGCGCAATGGTGAGCTAAGACTGATCAGACGACATATGATACAACTAGTCACTTTCAAGGATCAAACTTCACCAAAAATGATAAATGATGGAAAAATTTACGATTTGACGATTTATGATTAAATTATGCATACAAATTTATGCTGGTTTATTTTGAATAGAAGTATGATTTTAATGCATGTTCCTGTATATGTATTATTTGTTACTCATGTTTAGTGCTGAGTCACTATACTCACTAGGTTTGAATGTTGCAGGTGAGGATGAGATTGAAGGAGTCACTGATGCTTGAGTGGATCGAGTCCGGTAGTACACTCTCGAGGGACATTTATTTTCCGCATTAGCTTGCTAGTAAAGTTTTGAAATAAAAATTTTGTTAATGATTTATTAGAGATTTTCATGCTTTAATTTTAAATTAGTTTTGATCATGTTAATGGTTGACATAGGATTTTTGTTAATTGACGATTTATGGATTTTTTTGCACTTGAGATTTTAAATGTTAAATAAATTTTGGATTTTGGAAATGTTGAATTGTGCAAGTTTCGAAAAAAAAAAAATTATTAACATTTTAAAGTTCAAAAGTAGTGAACGTTACAATGAACCACTGGAGTTTACTCCAAACATGTCATACGAGGAAAGACCTATACAAATTCTGGATATGCAAGAAAGAAGTCTCCGAAACAAAGTTATTCAAATGGTCCAAGTCAAGTGGCTAAATCACTCGGAGGAAGAATCTACTTAGGAAACCGAGAAAAACATGAGGAGTCTCTACCTGAAGTTATTTGGTAAGTTTTAAATTCGAGGACGAAATTTCATTTAAGGGTGGGAGGAATTGTAAAATCCAAAATGCGATAATGTAATCCAACTGTATGCAAATCTAGGAAAAAAAGAAAATGGCTAATTAAATTTTTTTAATTGGATGAATTAAATATGGTGTGCATGTTCACATGTTTAAAAGGTAGTTTCTACTAGAACGCATAAAACAGTGTTTTTAAAGGTTATTCGAGATGCGATCGAAGAACCGAGATCGAGGACCATAAGGAAATATATTTTATTAAATGATTATTTTTAATTATTTAATATATGGTATATTTTATGTATTAATTTCGAAAATGAGGGTTTTGAAGTGTTTTTACGTGCCAAATCGTATTTTTAACCGGTAATCGATTTTCGACGAAAATAAAGACTTTTTGGGAACTTGGCTAATTTTTTCGAAAACTTCCCTAAACAAAATATTTTATTTACTATGTAATGGGCCTAATGAGCCTATTATACTAGGATAATGGGCCTAAACTTCTGTCATGTATTTTAAATAGCAAACAATGCCCCAAAACCCTACCTATACACACACAAAACACACGCCACTCACCTAGAAACATACTAGGACTCACCCAAAAGCAGCAACATGCCACACACGTCACGTTTTTTGAGAAGGCGGTCACGAAATTTGAAGGGAAAATTCAGTAAGGTTCCTCTCCGTCAACGTCCCTCGCATCGCAAATCGCTTTTCGTGCGTAAAATACGCAAAGACACGCCTTAATCTTCCTTCACTCATCTTTCACACCATATTATATGTTTTGATACATGATTGCATAAAAAACATGATACAGTTTGTATATTTTCGTTTTTATGGCATAACATGAACAAAACTAGAGTTTTCATCTTTTAAAACTCTAGCTTATGATCCACGAAGGGGCTGCCATGGTAGGGTTACTTGAAGGGATATTTTTCCAACATGTTAAGGGTCCATAGGGTTACTTGAAGAGATGTTTTTCCAACATGTTTAGGGCTGCAAGGGTTTAGCTCTTTAGGTCCGGTCTAATAGCTCGTCTAGGGCTCGGTCTTGGTCCTATGAAGGCTGCTTAGGGGCTAGTCTTGTTGGTTATGGCTAGGGTTTCAAAAACTAAGGGTAGAAAATTCAGTGGCTAGTCTAGGCTTGTTCAAGGGTTTTAATTGAATTTATTTGGGTTGTATAAGATATGGTTAAGTGTTAATAAGATATGGTTCAAGTTTGATAATGTTTGGTTAAGTTTTGGGTCAATTAGTAAAACCGAGGCGTATGATTAAGCTTTAAAACGAATTTGGAAATTAGTCGAGGAACGTAAGTTTACGTCTAAGAAATCTTTATGCGTATATTTTAAGATATTATGTTAAGTTTGGATGAATTTGGGTCATCATTTGAAGGTCTAAGGATAAATTGGGAAAATTAGGATTTCAGGGGGAAAACGGTCATTTTACACCTGAAAAATGTTAGACGTCCTGGCATTGCCCTGAATGCTGTAATGAATGGTAAAATGTTTATTTTAAGTGTTTATGAAATTTTGCGATGAAACGCTAATACTAAAAGACGAGTTGCAAGCTTGGTTTTCAATGAAAAATGATATATATATATATATATATATATATATATATATATATATATATATATGTGTGTGTGTGTGTGTGTGTGTGTGTGTGTGTGCATGAATTTTTATAAGTGATGAAAATAATGAAAAATTGAAGGAGGTGACTTGATTGTGACATAGATTGATATGATTGGTGATATTGTGATTCGTGAGGGAAAAGGCCCCAGAGGGAGTCCGTTTACATGAGACCGACGATCGTATTTCAATCGAAAGGATATGATGATATGTAAGGCCAAAGCTCAGTTGATGGGTGAGAGTGTCATTGATGTCCCTGTTGCCTGGTACCATGGTTATACGTAGATGGTTCCATCGACCTACAGCTGAAACGAAGTCACAATTAACGATCCGAATTCAATAAAAAGAAAATGTATACGCATATGATGAGAGGAAATTCTTATGATGAAAGGTTTACAGTTTTGCATATTCATGAAAAGCTATTTTTAGTAAAAATATTTTATTGATACATGGGATTGTATATGTACTACTTGTTATCATGATTAAGGTTTGCGGAGTCATTAGACTCACTAGGTGTGATCGATGCAGGTGAGCATGATTTTGATACAGGACTTGATGGTTGAGCTAGCTGGATTGATGATGCACATAACGCGAGGACCTTTGCTAGTTTTCCGCATTACGTTTAAGATTTAAAGATTTCTTTAAAGATTTTATTACTTTTGATGATTTTGAGTAGTTTTGAGAGGATTCAAGAGTTTATACTTTATTTTGAAAAATGCTAGTTTTAAGTTTAGTTGACGATTTACGTTTTCATGTTTTGAATTGTATTTTTGGAATTTTCAAATAATTAGTTGGTGAGTTTATTTTTAAACAGTGCAAAATATATATATATATATATATATATATATATATATATATATATATATATATATATGTGTGTGTGTGTGTGTGTGTGTGTGTGTGTGTGTGTGTGTGTGTGGTTCAGCCGAATGATTTAGAAAACAAAAAAAATTCTAGTACATTTTAAAAAAAACAAGTATTGGATGTTTCACCCTAGGTATTACTGATAGTGCCTGCAAGAACCAATTAGTTGTAATTAACATACAATAAAATCCTTTTATCTCATATATCTCAATCGAATATGCAACTATTGGTTCATAGAGGGTTGTATATTAGATTCGATAGCTATGTGATACATTCATTAAATATTCATTGTGAGAACCCCCATTCCAGCAGTAGCTATCATTTAGCAGAAGTTAGCAGAAGCTAACAATTCCAAAAGCTAACAATTTCCAGCAGAAGCTAATATTTCAGAAGCTGGTATTTTTCCAGCAGAGTAGAATCCAGCAGCATACAACAGCTAAAATCCAGCAGCAGAAGAGCGAGAGTCCAGCAGACAATTACTGATTCAGCTTATGACTTGTAACTGAAGCATTTAACATGGAATAAAGGCTATTAATGGCAGATTATGGCCATTATTTGGGAGGCCAACAGTCAGAAATTTGCCTATAAATAACACCTCACGTCTCTGATTGGTGTTACACAAATCTTAAGCTATCACTTGAATTTTCGAGTTAAGAGAGTGCTTATTTTCGAGCAGTAGAAACCAGTAGCAAGAACAGAAGATTCTAGACTTCAACTGAAATATTCTAGCAAATTATTGTAAGCGGGCTTATGTATAATTATCTTGAAAACCGTTTGATGATTTCTGTTTTAAAGCAAAGTATTCTTGATTTCTGAGATCTGATTTTTGAAGCATTGAAAATTAGTGATCTAATGGTAGTAATATATTCTGAACAAAACTGAATTCTGATTACTGATTACTGGCCTCACCCCTTAGAAGAGAGAACATATAGGGGACTGATATCAGTTTAGCCATGAAATTCACAAACGTGCTGAGTGCTTACTTGATAAATTTCTGATTACTGATTACGGATTACTGAATACTGAATACTGATTTCTGTTCTGAAATAAGAGTTTCTGTATATTATTCGTATTACTGTTTCTGTTGAAAATGATTTCGAAAACTGGGAGTTATTCCCGTCCCCGCTTACTGAGTGACAACCATATCACTCACCCACCAAATCCATCTCAGATAAGAACGAGGAAGAATTGTTAGAAGAAGAAGAACAACATCAGTTCTGGGGCTGGTGAAGAAGATTGTTATTTTTCTCAGTTCTGATTTATGTATTTAAATTCCGCTGCATCTGTTAAGACAATGTTAGGTTTTGTTTTACACTTCCATTGTAAAACATTTGTCATTGAGTTTGTATCAGACAATGATTATTATGAATAAAAGACTGGTTTATGAATTTTGGCTTCTTAGGCTTGTTTTTTTCGAATGTAAATTTGAGAGCAACGCCGGTGTCAACCAACCCCCGTCCTGGGGCGTCACATTCATAGTGGCATCGCATGAACAACTAGAGAACTCTTGTCCCTAATGTAGATCTTACACTATGGTCAGATATTTAATGCACTACTATTTCCTTAGTTTGCATAGGATATCCACACCCTTAGGTGAACAGTGAATTCTTGACTATAATGCATTGGCTCCTACACATGTCGCAATTGCACCCAACCTCACCACCTCGTGATCCTCGCGGAGTTGGTAAACGAGCCAAAAAAATCCTAGTATGTAGAGCCTTAGTGTTATCATGGGTCGTAAGGACGAATGATGTACAATCATAACCACGAGCTTTTCCTCTCGGTGAATGATAACCACTTGGAAAGTTCAAGGGAGGGTTGTTTGGTAATATCATCATATGATTACACATATGCATGATTGGAGATCTCTATGTCCTTACTATGAAACACGGTACACAAACATCACAGATGGTAGTCTCAAGATCAAGCGACCTTTATCCTTATTTTTAGGTGGCTGAATCAATTAGGAACAAATTTAGAATATACAACAAATGAGTTTCAAGATCGAAATATTATTTATTTGTATTAAAGTATAATCAAAGTCTTTATCTACATCGATTGAATGAGTATACAAATAAAGTAAATGAAACCATGAAATGTAAATTATATTAAAATAAAGACCGTGTATTACAACTGAGTCAATTAATTTTTTAGCCAACCATTGGCTTATAGGATATCTACGCTAACATTATAGACACGTTATGTCTCTACTAAACATTTATTTTGTTGTTGTGCTACAAAGCTTGAAGCATTTTATTATATATGCAATAATTATTATAAAAACTTTAACCATTCATGATTCACATGATTTTGGTACTTATAAGTATGGCACTTACCAACAAGGCAAAGATCATTTTTCTTGGCAACAGTAATTCCAGGTGATGTCTCCATGTCGATGTCTTCTTTCTTCATTCCAATGGGCAACTCCCAGTCGAATGTGTAAAGAAGATTGGCAAGTGCTAGCTCCACGATTGCGATTCCCATATTGATTCCAGGGCATCCTCTTCGACCCGATCCGAATGGAAGCAACCCAAAATCTTGCCCTCTGTAATCTATCGTACTGTCCAAGAATCGATCGGGGTTGAATTCAGTGGGATTTTCCCAGTATTCGGGGTCTAAGCCGATTGCGTGAACATTCACATAAACTACGGTTTTTGGTCGGATTTCATATCCATCTATGGTGCATCTTTCTATGGTTTCCCTTGGGATTGAGAGTGGAGCGGGAGGAAACAATCTTAATGTTTCTTTGATGATTGCTTTTAAATAAGGAAGATTTGGGACATCATCTTCATCCACAGCGCCTTTGTTGTCTACTAAGTTTCGAACTTCCTCTTGTGCTTTCTTCATTGCGCGGGGCGTCTTCATCAGAGATGTCATTGCCCAAACAATCAGTGTTGCACTTGTTTCTGTTCCAGCTATAAATATATCCTGTAATCAAATAATAACTAGTCAGTAATTCTTCTTAGAGAAATGAAAGTAGTACTATTCAAAGAGTCAGTTTTAATCATAGCAGACTGTTAAACATCACAATATTTTTCCCTCTAGGAAGATTTCAAATTTGAATATGAGGGTATAATTTATTCATACGATAAGGATTCCCTTGATGTTTTCCCATTCAAGATGAACCGAAGTGGCCCCGCCTTGTTTCAACCCAATCAACAAATCAAGAATGTCACCATCCATTGATTTAGGCCTCTTTGGGTCAAGATGATCTTCTATAAGTTCTTGACAGAACTTATCCAAATCCCTAAAAACCTTCTCTAGTCTAGAATTCATTCCACGTAATTTGTCAATCCAACCCAATGAAGGAAAATAATCACCCACGAAGAACTCTGCCAGCATTGCTTGATTTTCTTTGAAAAGATCATTGAAACCTCTTTTTTCTTGGTCATCGTACTTTTTCCCGAATCCAGCTCTACATATGAAGCTGTTAGTCAACAAGAACATAGAACGGCTAATGTTTATCAACTTATTGGATTTTGATTTCTCGATCATATCTTCAATCATGCAAGAAACTTCATCTTCTCGAACGGGTCGAAATGAGACCACCTGCTTGGCACTAAATAGATGAAGGATGCCTATTTTTCTCATTTCCCTCCACGTTGCGTTGTATGAAGACGCAGAAATATCTGAGCCATTGTAAGTTAGTTTATTTAAAGCAATAAGCCGTGGCCTCCCTGAGAGTGCCATGTCATTGTTTTTCAGGGCTAGTTTGGCTACCCTTGCTGAAGAAACTACAATGGCAGCTCGAAATCCAAACTTCATGGACATGAGAGGGCCATACGTTTTTGCAAAATCGTAGAGGCACAAGTGGGGATGCGCGGGATCGAATTGATGCAGGTTTCCGATTATTGGAAGCCCTTTCGGACCTGGTGGGAGTTGGCCAGTTTTCTTGATGTTCTTGTCTTTGAAAAGATTGAGAAGGAAAAATATTGAGAAAGAAAGTACAACGAGAAGAAGAAACATTTTTACTCAATTTAACTATAGAAATGGCTCTGATCACTTCACATAGTTTCTTCTGATATTTTATAGGAAATACTTACCACACCACATCGGTAAAATAAATAACCTGAGAATTGTATATATAGTTTTAGACAATCCTCTCTCCTTGAGCTAGCTTTTGGGGTTGAGTTAGGTCCAAGTTTCATTCTTAACATGGTATCAGAGCCAGGTTCCACCGTTATGTGTTGGACTGCCTATAATTAGGCCACCCGTTCTGCCCATAATTGGGTTATTCGTAAACTCCACGCTCCAGATGTTCGATCTTGGGCGTGAGAGAGGGGCGAATCATTAATTAATTGATTGCTGCACTAGCTACTACAGGAATACAGTCGTCAGCCTTGGAAAAAAAATATTTCTTGATAGATAATAAAATATAAAATTGAATTAAATCATGTTAAATTTGGTCAGAGAATCCAAAAATATTGTACAGTCGCTATTGCTTTGCGTAATAAACTTTTTTATATTCGGCAACATGAAAGTCCTCGTTTAATCAAATATTTAATTGCTACATGAAAAACACTTGCTGTTATTTTATTGATTGATGAATTATTAATTAGAAGGCGCTGAAAAACCTACCGATTTTATTCTCCTTCAATATATTACTGAAAGTCATAAAAGCTTTATATAATATAGCACTTGAGCACTAACGTTATCTACAAAATATAATTTTTCTTTTCTCATGCATTATGATTGAAAATTGCAATTTCAGTAATCGGTTTTGTTACAGAATATGAATTGATTTCACATAATAAAGCGAAGAATCAATTCCAGAAGATTTAATGAACACCAGTGATACTCACGGGAAATCTAGGGTCCGATCCCAACGAGCGTCACTAGTTCAGACGTGGGCTTTAAGATGACCCTGAGCCTGAAATCAAGAAAAAGACCGTTAAGAGGGGGCCAGGAGGGTGTCCTGGCGTAGTCCCTCCGACGCTCAAGTCAGTGACTGAGGTTATATGGGGGGAGTAGCTAAGGGTGCTGCTGAAAACAATATTGAATTCCATAATCATACGCTCAAACCTGGTATTTATAGGAGAATACCTGGGCCCTTGATGGGCCTGTCTTCCACCTGGGCTTGGGATGGGCCAGGGGTGATGGGCTCATCCATGGGGTATCACCAGTCTCCCTCTCCCGAGTCGAACTGAATCGCAGGTTCAAAGTTCGATTAGTCGTGCTGTCCTCGGGTCACCCGGTGCAAGTTGTGCATTATCTTTCAGTCATTCGTCAGTCCCCAAAAATTTGGAAACAAATCAAATCGTATTGCAATCTTGTTATAGTTTTCTCTTCAATTCGTTCACCAGCTCTCCCCACCCACGCCCGAGTCATCGCCTCGCTACCCTCGCCGAAACCCCATCCAAGCTCGCCCAGCCCCACGCATCCAAGCGCCCAGCCCCGTGCGCCGCGCTTCGCCATCCTCCCGCTCGCTCTGCCGAGCGCCCTGCCTGCGCTCGCCCAGCCGAGCCCCCTTCCCCTCATCTCCTGCCGAGCGCCCATCCGAGCCCCTCGCTCGCCCAAGCACCCAGCCTCGCGCGCCGCACTTCGCCAATCCTCCCGCTCGCCCTGCCGGGTGCCCTGCTCACGCTCGCCCAGGCCCACACGCCCGCCTCGCCTGCCTCGCCGTCTCCCTGCCCAGCCGAGCTCGCCCAAGCCGACGCGCCAGCTCCTCGCCACGCTCGCCCCTCGCCTCCTCGCCCCCTCGCCTGCCAGCACCTCGCCCAAGCTTCGCCCTCGCCCCCTCGCCTAAGCTCGCCCAGCCGAGCCCACGCTCGCCCAGCCAAGCACTCGCCCTCACCGAGCGCCACGCTCGCCCATCCAAGCTCTCGCCCGGCGCCCCCAGCACGCCTACTCTCCCAGGCAAGCGCTCGCCCCCTCTGGCGCCCCCTAGCACGCCTCACGTCATTCCACCCTCGCCCAAGTGCGCCTGCTCGTCCAGCGCCCCCCATCTCGCCTCGCACACCCGCTCAGCCCGCAGCCACCCGCTCGCCTCTTCACGCTCACCAAACGCATCGACCGCTCGTCCAGCACGCCTCACGTCATTCCAATGGGCCTTGCCCCCACACCCCCACGACCTGACCGGGCAGGTCGATCCCCGTAAACTCTGCTCCCCCAACAACTTTCGTTATCGACTAACCAAAAAAATGTTCTTCCTCCCTAACCCTGCTCCTCTGCTAGACGATGCCTTAGCAGGAAAATTTGATTCAGCGCGCCCACCCTCTAACTCCTCTGCTAGGCGATGCCTTAGCAGAAAAATAAAATAAAATTAATGCCTCCACCCTCTAACTCCTCTGCTAAGCCGGGTCTTAGCAGGAAAATAAAAATTCAACACCTCCATTCTCTAACTCCTCTGTTAGGCCGGTCCTTAGCAGGAAAATAAAATCAACGCCTCCACCCTCTAACTCCTCTGCTAAGCCGGGAAATAAAAATCAACACCTCCCCCCTCTACCTCCTCTGCTAGGTCACACCTCAGCAGGAAAATAAAAATCAACCACCTTCCCCCGCTAACTCCTCTGCTAGGTGACACCTTAGCAGGAAAATAAAAATCAACACCATCACCCTCTAACTCCTCTGCTAGGTGAGACCTCAGCAGGAAAATAAAAATCAACCACCTCTTCCCTCTAACTCCTCTGCTAGGTGATACCTTAGCAGGAATATAAAATTTAATTCTCCTTCTCCACTCTGCTCCTCTGCTAGGCGACGCCTTAGCAGGAAAATAACAATTCACCACCTCCACCCTCTAACTCCTCTGCTAAGCCGGGTCTTAGCAGGAAAATAAAATTCATCAGCTCCACCCTCTAACTCCTCTGCTAAGCCGGGCCTTAGCAGGAAGATAAAATTCAACGCGCCCACCTTCTAACTCCTCTGCTAGGCGATGCCTTAGCAGGAAAATAAAATTCAACGCGCCCACCCTCTAACTCCTCTGCTAGGCGATGCCTTAGCAGAAAGATAAAATCAACACCTCCATCCTCTAACTCCTCTGCTAAGCCGGGCCTTAGCAGGAAAATAAAAATTCAACATCTCCACCCTCTAACTCCTCTGCTAGGTGACACCATAGCAGGAAAATAGGAATTCAACACCTCCACCCTCTAACTCCTCTGCTAAGCCGGGCCTTAGCAGGAAAGTAAAAATTCAACTTCTCCATCTAACTCCTCTGCTAGGTGATTCTTTAGCAGGAAAATAAAATCAACACATCCACCCTCTAACTCCTCTGCTAAGCCTGGCCTTAGCAGGAAAAATAAAAATTCAACCGCCCCCGCCCTCTAACTCCTCTGCTAGGTGACACCTTAGCAGGAAAATAAAGAGTCCACCTCGTCATCCTCTAACTCCTCTGGCAGGCGACGCCTTAGCAGGAAAATACATATTCTCCACCCTCACCCTCAAACTCCTCTGCTAGGCGACACCTTAGCAGGAAAATAAAATTTTTCTCCTTCACTCTTTTCCTCTACCAGGCGATGCCTTAGTAGGAAAATAAAATTTCTCTCCTGCCCTCTGCTCCTCTACCAGGCGATGCCTTAGTAGGAAAATAAAAATTTTCTCCTTTCCTCTCGTAATACAACAACATTCATGAACTGAAAAGAGGAACCTGATTTTATTGAATATCAACTGATAACGTAAGACAAATTCAGGAATGAATAACATCAAAAATGAAGTAAAGATATTCTCTAAGGTGGTAAGCGTTCTCAGGCCTCTTTTAGAGCTTTACCCAGAGTTTCCATCAGTAGCACCCCCCGAGATCATATGAATCATTCCTCTCGTAGGGTGGTTATCCTCATTCATTCCCCCCCTCGGTTCGACGGGTCCCTGAGGAACATCTTGACCTCGACCTTCCCCTCTCTGCTCCCCGACCCTCTGATTTATCCATGGAGGGCCTTGACCACGTCTAGGAGACGAGCGAGACCTCTGTCGACTCCTGGATGAGGATCCTTCTCGTCTATCCCGCGAAGGCAATCTAGCACTGCTCTTAGCCCTTAGCGACTTCTCCCAGCTCTCCTCGGGCTCCCTCACCTCCGTCACCTCGTCACGACTCCTATCCAGAGGAACATGTGATGAGAATTGTCTTCTGTCCCTAGCTTTAATCTCCTCTCTTTCCCCTGCGCCCCTCTTCCTTCCTCCTCTCTCCGCTCCCTCAACTCCACTCCTCCCAGGTCGCTGCTCCATTCTCTTATGCCGCTGGGCATCTTCAAGATTTATATATTTCTCAGCTCGAGCCAACAGATCATCATAGCTCGACGGAGGCTTCTTGACCAGCGACTTGAAAAACTCCCCTCCTCTAAGTCCCTGGGTAAAGGCACTTATCATGATGTCAGGAGTGACCGCTGGTATTTCCAACGCTACGCTGTTGAAGCGCTGGACAAACTCCCGTAAAGTTTCACCCTCTTGCTGTTTCATTACAAACAAACTCAAGTAGTTTTTTTGGTGCCTTTTGCTACTAGCGAATCGGTGCAAGAAAGCAGCTGAGAAATCCTCAAAAGAGCGTATGGAGTTGGGCGGCAAGGAATTAAACCATTGCTGGGCTGACCTCACCAAAGTGCCCAGAAACACTCTGCACTTGACTCCATCTGAATACTGATGCAACAGAGCTGTGTTCTCAAACCTCCCCAAGTGTTCTTCGGGGTCCATATGTCCATCATATTCTCCAACGTTTGACTGTCGGAAATTTGGAGGAAGCCCCTCTTCCAAAATGGCGAGGGAAAAAGGACTTCCTTTCTTGGGGGCTGCATCTCTGTTTCCCAATTGCTGCCTCAGCGTCCGTATTTCCCTCCACATCTCTTCCATCTCCGGATTATCCTCACTTGGGCGGGGTCGCATCTCCTCCACCCTACTCTGACTTCCCTCCACATTCTCCTCTCGCTCCTGGCGAGCGGTCTGATCTTCTGCAAACATAGACTCTTGATTCCTCTTCATGGCCTCATCCACTATCCGGGTGATAAATTGACCCAACTGTTCTAGGGTCAAGTTCCCCACATTCTCATTGGGACGGGGTTGCTCGACCCTTGCCTCGTGAAGGGGCTGCTCGGTTCTTGTCTCTTGACGAGGTTGTTCCTGTCTCGTCTCAAGATGCGGCTGTTCCTGTATTGTCTCAGCACGAGATGGTTCAGGTCCTCTACGAGGACGTGATGATGCTGAGGTAGCTCTTCCACTCTCTCTCTTACCTACCATATCTACGTCTTAACTCAAACTTCCCACAGACGGCGCCAAGTGATACTCACGGGAAATCTAGGGTCCGATCCCAACAAGCGTCACTAGTTCAGACGTGGGCTTTAAGATGACCCTGAGCCTGAAATCAAGAAAAAGACCGTTAAGAGGGGGCCAGGAGGGTGTCCTTGCGTAGCCCCTCCGACGCTCAAGTCAGTGACTGAGGTTATATGGGGGGAGCAGCTAAGGGTGCTGCTGAAAACAATATTGAATTCCATAATCATACGCTCAAACCTGATATTTATAGGAGAATACCTGGGCCCTTGATGGGCCTGTCTTCCACCTGGGCTTGGGATGGGCCAGGGGTGATGGGCTCATCCATGGGGTATCAACCAGAAATTTAGATTGATTAAAATACTTTCTTATTCAAACAAAGTGTTAATTGAAAAATTATTTTATTGCTTCGAATTATTTTTGTTATTGATATTTTATGATGCAATTTATTTCCTAGAGTTGTTAAGAAATATAGTTTTTTGTTTCTTCACTAGTATTGGTTTTGTAAACTCGATTTCTTTTCTAATGGTTATTTTTCCTGAGGCATTGCATGAGTGAACATCATCGTGCATAATTATCTTTGTGCTAATTTTAAATAAAATTTTTTATTTGTGTGCTATATTATTACGCTGCATGTTATCACAAGGTGTTACAAGATCCGAGACAACATTTATATTTTATACACACAATTTTTACCCATATGTTGAACAAAATACTTTCGGAACCATGCAACAACCAAGCCATGTTATAAACAATTCTCCACCTTGGCTTTATTTTGGCTTGATTTTTGCATTCCATTACTAACATCAAGAAATGACTAAACTTTGCTTCTGGTAATTTTTTTGTGATCATATCCGTTGGGTTATCATTAGTAGAAACCTTCTCCAGATTCACCTCCCCGTTTGCAATCAATTCCTTTACAAAGTAGAGCCTCACATCTACGTGTTTCATCTTGTCATGGTAATCTTGATTCTTATCCCAGTGGATTTCACTTGGACTATCGCAAAATACATTTGTTGCCACAGATTTATCCTCTAAATTCCTGGCCATTCCATTCATCCAAATGGCTTCCCTTCATGGCTTCAGTTACTGCGATTAATTCAGCGTCCATAGTAGATAAAGATACAATATGTTGTAAGTTGCGCTTCAAGAATATTAGGTTTCCATGATACTTGAATGTATATCCTGTAAAAGATCTTCTAGTGTCTATGCACCAAGCATAATCCTCATCCACAAAACCAGTCACAACATCTGAACACCCTTTACTCTTCTTATAGATTAGACCAATTTCTGATGCGCCTCGTACGTATCGTAGGATCCACTTTAATGCTTCCCAAATGACTTTTACCGGGCTTTGCCATGTATCTGCTCACCATGCTCACTGCATAGATCAATAAGTCAGGGAGAGAGCCTATCATGGCAATCATTAAACTCCCTACACAACACGCATAAGGGATCTTCTCAATGGATGTTATTTCTTCTTCAGTCTTAGGGGAATCCATAGACGCTAGCTTGAAATCTTGGGCCAAAAGAGTCACTACGGACTTCGCTAAATGCATATTAAATCTTTTCAGAACTTTCTCAACATAAATTCTTTGAGAAATGAAAAAAACTCCAGCACCTATGTCCCTAATAATCTGTGATACTCACTGAAAATTTAAGGTTCGGTTTCAGGAAGTGATGCTAGTCCGAGTGCAGACCTCGAATTTAATCTAAGCCTGAAATCACAAAGGAGACCATTAGAAGAGGGCCGGACGGGTGTCCTGGCGTAGCCCTTTCGACGCTTAAGTCAAAAACTGAGCATATAATGAGAGAGCAGTTAAGGGTGCTGCTGAAAGTCAATATAATGAATGTTAAATTAGACATTCAAACCTGGTATTTATAGGAGAATACATGAGCCTGTCATGGGCCTTCTACCTGGGCTAGGGATGAGCCGGGGGTTTGGGTCTGATCTTGAGGGGCTCATTTATGAGGTATCACCAGTCTCGCCATCCCAAGTCTAACTGAATTGTAGGTGCGAAGTTCGATTAATTTCATTGTCCTCGGTTTACAACGTGTGAGTTGCGTACTCTTTCTACTGCCGCTCATTAATCACCGAGAATTTGCAAACAAATTGAATCACGTACCTTTCATCTTGAATGGTCAGATTTGTGTTGGGATCCCCTATAAATAGATGTCTCCTCCTCAATTCATTCTTATTTCCCCCACATTTCATTCATTGATACTCACTTACGATCATCATCGCAGCCCGCGCCAGCACCTCGGATTTGCCCTAGCACCACGCACATCCTCCCTCACCCTCGCCCATCACTACCCTCGCCCATCAGCATTCTCGCCCCTCATCCCCCCGCCAGTCTTTCATTCTTCTACGCGCCTCGCCGCCTACCTCCCTCGCCCTTTTTCCTCTCGACAGCTAGCCTCGCCCCTCCCACCCACTATTTCCCATTAACGTTGCTCGTTACCTCGCCCGTCTCCCCTACTCGGGCCATCCTCGCCCAGCAGCCCTTGCCACGCCCTCCTTTCTCTCTGCACTCCCTCGCCCCCTTCAACCCTCACCCTCACCCTCACCCTCACCAATATCAGCCTCTCCCCTCCACTAGCCTCGGAAGCGTTGCCCTCGCGCAACCAGCAGCCACTCTCGCCAACACCAGCCTCGCCCCTCCACTAGCCGCCGCTTCCACCCCTCCGCCGCTTTAACATCGCTTGCCCCACCAACCACCGCTTCACCTCGCGTAACCAGCAGCCACGCCCGCGCCCACGCCCACGCCCGCACCCGCGCCTCACATCTTCTCTCGCCCACATATCCCCTCGCCAGCCTCGCCCTCTCGCCCGCCTACCCCTTAACCAACGATCCAACCTACCTTCATCTCTCCACGCCCTTCTCACCTTGCTGTGCCAGTCAGCGCCCGAGCCCTCGCCTCCGAGTCCTCGCCCTGCGCCTATCACAGCCGAGCCCCACGCCCCTCGAGCATTCGCCTAGTATCGCCCAGCAGCTCTGAACGCTCGATCATTCGGCCCACCACCTACTTGTTTGCTTGGCCTTACTTCTTGAGTATTTAGTTATGCTTCTATCCGGTGAGTTTTCTCCCATGTTCCTTTAACTATCCTTAGAACCCATGTCTTCATCTAATTCTGAATTCACTTCCTCGAGCGATTTCGAGAGGTCTAGCGAGTCTGACGAGAGTAGGACTTCCTTAGAAGATCCCGAATTTACCATCGATTCTAATGAGGAGGAGATTATAACCCATAGTCATCCCGGTAAGTAAATCTGCCATGTGAACCAACAGATGAATATCTCCAATGCCGATAATCTATGGTATGGTCACCTATCGTCCCACATCCCTCTTACTAGCGAGTCAAAACTTTGGGCTTTGTGGCACATTCCTTTCTCTCACAAAATCATCATTCCTACCCCAGAGGACCGGCTCTATATAGGCCCCGAATGTTGTTATACTTTTTTCCAAGCGGGTCTCCGTTTTCCCATATGTGATTTCCTCCGGGATTTGAGTAGTTATTATGATGTGCATCTAGGTCTGCTCACTCCCATCGTGCTATTTTGGGCCTTAGAACTTCTTTTAGATTGCACCACTTTTTCATACTTCCTAGTCTTAGCCAAGTCGAAAGAAGGACATTTCTACGTGACCTCTCGATCCAATCATAAGCTTTTTGACGGGGCTCCTAGTCACGTGAAGGACTGGAAAAAATACTTCTTCTTTATCCAGCCTCCCAAAGAGTTTACCTGTTCCACGGAGTGGTACCCTACTTTCACCAAGCCTAAGCTTTCCAAGCGTTACAAGAAAGATAAGACATATCTGCTCATAATGAGTGTACTAGGAGACCGATGCTTTATCATTCCCGAAATCTTATCTATAGATCTCTTGTGCTTTGACGGGTTAAGTCCAGCGAAAATTAAGATGAAAGGGTGTAGTACCCAAATCAGTACACGTATAATCCATGCATTTAGTTAAAATGTTAAATTATTTAATTAAGTTTAAAAAAATAAGTTTAATGATGCATTATTTATTTAAATGCATTACTTAAATTATTTATGACTATGTGATGCACGTTAAAATATTTTTCTCGAGTTTCATGTTTCAGGCGATTATTCGAGGCGGGATCGAGGAATAGAGACCGGTGACGATTTTGGCAATTTTAATGTGGTATTTTCTTTTAAGTTAGAAAGGGGCATTTTAAATGATTTATTTAATTTTAGAATTTTAAGAGCCTAATTTACTTATTAAGTGAATTTAGGATTTTAAAACTTTTAAAGTCTAGCACATGTGCATTTTATTTTAATTAAGGAATTTTTAGTAAAGTTAGCATTTGATTAGTATTCTTTTAATATTAATTATTTACTCATGCATGATCATCCCCTAATTATGTGATTAATTATTTAATTAAACTAATTTCTCTACACTAACTCAAGCACACACCCACACTTTCACACACACAATTCAGTTATCACACACACACACACATTTTTCTTGCTCTTCATTTTTTTTTTCTTAAAAGAAAAGCTAGGGTTCTTATTTTCTAGAGTAGCCGCCCCTTTCCTCTGAAAATTTTCAGCAATTTTCGTGAGATTTCTTCAAGGTAATCGAGCCAAAAATCGTTCCGGATCAACCTTCGCATCTTCCCCGCTTCGGTGTCGTCGTTTCGGTAACGTTAAAAATTTAAAGGCACTTATATTCTTTCGTTTATGCATCGATCTCGTCATATTATGCGTTGTGTTATTTATTATGCGTAAAAATCCATGTGTGATATGTAAAGTTTGAGCAGGAATTGTTTAGATCGCATTTTGAACGTTATTGGATCTAAAAATCTCGTTTTTGCTATTCTTTTAAAAATTGCGATTTTTCGGTCATGATTCTGAGAAAATGTTCAGCATAAAAATCGTAGAACTTTTTGATACCTTCGATTTGACATGAAATTCAAAATATTTGGATACCAATTGAGTCAGTTATGATCGTTTTCGTGAGACTGCTCAAATTGCGTTTCTGAAAAATTATGATATTGATGTGTTCTTGAAGTTTTATTGTTGCAGGCTTCGTTGGAGATCGACAGGCGATCACTGCTACGTATAGGTATATTGTTAATGATGTTGAGATGGTTATTGACGTTTCGTTTCACGGCGTTAGGAATTTGAGAGAATGAATAGTCGTAAAAATCATTTTGTTGTCAAAGTCGTGTTCTCGGGTTTATTGTGTCACTTGTGATGTGCGATTGTTTTGGGGCAATTGTATAGGCTTGAGTCAATATTATAGTATCCTAGGATGGGTCTCGTGGTGTCGTTCATAGTTCGTACAATCAATTCTAGAACGTTAAGCAGCACATGTACGGAAATTTCGTGGGTTTTCTCCTACCGCGGGTACACGGACCAGGGCACGGGGTCCGTGCCTTTGTTTCCTTCGAATTGTCATTTTTTGAGAGACAACACGGACCCCCACACGGACCAAGGCACGGGGTCCGTGCCTTCCCTTTTCTTCACGACACATTTCACTGCACTTACATGGACCCGGAGCCGGACCTGGGCACGGGGTCCGTGTACTTGATATTTTTGGGAAAATTTATTGAATGCTTTGATGTTCGATGTCTTATTTTAGTGCAATGATTAACAAGGTCGAGTCACGAGAATTTTAGAACGTCCTAAAGAAATGAATGAGCTTGGGTGTAAGCATGATTATTACGTCTAAGTTACACCGTTTAAGTATGAGAATCTACGATAGTATGTGCAGCAGTGGCCCCAAACGAAATCCAACGAATCTCTCAATGCCAAGTAAGTATGTTGACATGCAAAAAGAAAATATTTTCAAGTTTTGAGGTATGCTAAATGTCTTGTGACCAATTTATGTATGGGGTTGGAAAGCTGTAAAGCATGACTAGGGACCAACCCAGCCCGTTAAAGCATGAACGGGGATCTCATGTATGTGGCAGTGGATTTTCTCTGTCATCCCGGTACTGTGGTTTAGTCTAATCAGGTGCATTTATGTATGGGTCACTTGCTTCGAAACATGCCTCTACGCAAAATTATGTCATGTATGCTCATGTATGTACGATGCAAGTATGTTTATGAAAAGTTCTACGTTGATGGCACGTCTATGTATGTATGTATGCTCAAGCTTTTGGCAATCATGTTTCAGTTTTAAGTATGTACGTCCTATTTTGAAGATGCATGTGGTTTTATTACGTACTACTCGTTATTTCCAGTTTATACGTTTTAAGTCTTTAGACTCTCTAGACTTGATCGATGCAGGTGAGGATGATTTCGAGGAGACTAGGGGTGGGGACCAAGGAGCAGGCTTGGACCGAGCAGGAGGCTAGACCCGAGGACCGTCCAAGTTTTAAGTTTTATGAAAATGTTCAATACTTTTGTCAAACTTTATTTTCTGATCTTTTGTTGCAACGACTTTTGAGACATACAGTTTACTTTATCGAATTTTGAAGGTTCACGATAATTTGAATTTTTCCGCAAAATTTTAAGTAGTTGAAAGTACGGTACGTTACAAAGGGGACGTTGGTAGGTATTATTATCTTTTCACACTTCTTGTTTCGTTTTCACGTATTATTCTCTCTGATGACATTCTCATCAGGTTCATTGTTTTTGTTCGCAGGTGCTAGAGTCATGAATGTCATACTTCTCCGTGAAGCTGCGAAGAAGAAGGCTGGGGGTTCATCGTCAGCACCCAAGAAGCCAGTTATCCTAGTAGTCATGATAGGCACGAAGGGAAATTGCTCCACTGCTGTAAAGAAGCATGTTGGCTCACCCAGCACTGCGAAGAAGAAGGCATGCTCATCCTCCCCCACCCAGAAGCGAGCTTCCTCCCCACCTCCTCAGGCCGAGTCCCCTCCAAATTCTTGCAAAAAGAATACGTCCACTGATCTGGGCCCATCAGCCCCACAGAAGGGTAAGTGAAAATTTTCCGAGATCTCCATCACATCAGCTTCTTCTCAATTGGTGTCCGGGTCAGATGATGAACATCTTTCTGGGCCGGGGATACATCCTTTCTATTCCCCAGAATCGGTTATTGTTGGACGAGGTCCCACTCACATAGCTGATAAGCTATTATATAAGCTCCCTTCCCATGCAGATGCAGTGTTCTTGAGTTCCCTGGGATATTCTGATCTTGCTCGTTGGACGTCCAGCAGTTTCACTGAGGTATATTTCTCCCTTTAAACCTTAACTTGATAGTTGATATATGATTTAATTTCGTCTCATTCTTTAACTCTTGTTTTTTCTATTTAGGGTGACATATATCTAGGGGAGTTGGTTGAGCGTGCCGACGTTGTTAGGTCCAGCACCTGCTACGATTTACGTGAGGGTAAGGCTCTTCGCGATCAACTCCAGGCGACCATTGACGAGGCGAAAGCGACACATGCTAAGGAGCTTTCGGAGTCCCAAGCTTGATATGCTGAGCTTTTGAAGGAGACAGAAGAAAAAGAGAAGGAGCTTCAGCGACTGATAGAAGACCAGACAAAAGAGATCTAGAAGATGAAGGAAGAGTCAAAGACTTCTCGAGCTGAAGCATCACAAGCCCTCATGGACCTTAAAGACACCAAGGTGCAACATGTGAAAGAAGCCTCCTCATTCAACATAGAATTCCTCAAGTCCGAAGAGTTCAATGAGATTTGTGGTACGAAAGCTTTTCATTACTTCGAGGTGGGTTTTGAGGGTGCAATCGACCTCTTCAAGGTTCAAGGCTACCCTCCGACAGGCACTTCCACCGACTTCATCAACCTCAAAGACTTCATAGCGAGTCTCTCTCCTGACCCTTAGATCACGTTCCTTTACTTATGTTACTTTCTCATTTACGCAGACGATGTATGCCTTCAGACCGTATTTTTCACGTAATGCATTGCTTTACTTTCCTTACTATTATGTTTATGGATTTTATGACGCTTATATTTGGTTATCTCCTTTTGCATACTTTTGGCATGTATGTGACTCACTTTATGCTACATTGAGTATCTTGCATTTGAATATACTGCTTCTTTTTAGTTTATCTCTGATGTTTTGGAACCACTGAGGTAAATAAAATCGGATAGAGTGTGAGCTTATTGAAGCTCTCTCCCTTTCGTCACATCTTTTTTTCTGTCATGTTCAACTCAGCAAATAAAATCTAACTTCTGTTTTCCTTTATTCTTCTCCTCTACTAGGCATAGTCGAAGTAGATAAAATATGATTTTCAATCTCCCACTGCTTATCCTCCACTAGACGCAGCCCAGATAATAAAAGTTCCACCGCCTCACCCATAACTCCTCTGCAAGGCGATGTCTTAGCAGGAAAATAAAAGTTTCACCTCTTCTCCCTCTAACTCCTCTACGAGGCGATGCCTTAACAGGAAAATAAAATTTTCAATCTCCCCACATCTTCTGCTCTACTAGGCACAGCCCAAATAGGTAAAATTTAATTTTTCTTCTCTTCAACTCTTCTCCTCTACTAGGCGCAGCCCAAGTAAGTAAAATTTAATTTTTCTTCTCTTCGACTCTTCTCTACAAGGCGTAGCCCAAGTAGGTAAAATTTAATTTTTCTTCTCTTCGACTCTTCGCCTCTACTAGGCGCAGCCCAAGTAGGTAAAATTTAATTTTTCTTTTCCCCATCTCTTCTCCTCTACTAGACGTAGCCCAAGTTGGTAAAATTTAATTTTTCTTCTCTTCGACTCTTCTCCTCTACTAGGCGCAACCCAAATAGGTAAAATTTAATTTTTCTTTTCTCAAACTCTTCTCCTCTACTGGGCGCAGCCCAAATAGGTAAAATTTAATTTTTTTTCCCCAACTCTTCTCCTCTGCTAGGCACAGCCCAAGTAGGTAAAATTTAATTTTTCTTCTCTTCGAATCTTCTCCTCGACTATGTGCAACCCAAGTAGGAAAAATTTAATTTTTTTTTCCCCAACTCTTCTCCTCTACTAGGCATAGCCCGGATAATAAAAAGTTCCGCCTCCTCACCACATGAACCCTCTGCTAGCAATGTGTTAGCAGGAAAATAATAAATTTCCACCTCCTCTCCATCCGACTCCTCCGCTAGGCGATGCCTTAGTAGGAAAATAAAAGTTTTACCTCCTCACCCTTGGCTTCTCTGCTAGGCGATGCCTTAACAGAAATAAAAAACTTCCACCTCCTCACCCTCTGACTCCTGTGCTAGGCGATGCCTTAGCATGAAAATAATAAATTTCCACTTCCTCACCCTCTGACTACTCTGCTAGGCGATGCCTTAGCTGGAAAATAATAAATTTCAATCTCCTCTCCCTTTGACTCCTCTACTAGGCGATGCCTTAGCAGGAAAATAATAAATTTCAATATCCTCAACTCTTCTCCTCTACTAGGCGCAACATAAGTAGATAAAATTTAACTCAAATCATCCTCATAATACAACAACATCCACGAACTTAATATAAGAACTTGGCTTTATTAAATTTCAGTTGATTACATAGGACAAATACAAAAACGAAATACATCGATGATAAAGTCAAGAGTAATATTTCCTAAGGTGGTAAGCATTATAGGGTCTCTTTAAAGTCTTGCATTGAGCATTGTCAAAGTAATAAGCTCCAGAATTAAGTTCCTCCATATCTCTGAAAATACCCTCCTAGCTTGGGTCCAACTTTCCCCTCTACTCTTCTTGTAACTTCCCCAAGACCAAGTCACCCACTTCTTCCTTTCCTAATAATGTTAACCTCCACACGCGCTCTTTTTCCCTCCTCCCTTACTACCCCTTTATAACACCGACGTGCGACTTTTTGGTCCCCGCACAAGACTCCAACCCATTTTCCCACATGAAACTTAAGCTTCTGATGATAAGTGGAAGCTACGGCTCTGAAATCCTTTTGGGTTGGACGTCCCAAAATTCCATTATACGCTGATGGGGTATCAACCACGGTGAAGGCTATCATCTTTGTTACCCGTCGATGATTAGTCCCCAAAGATAGAGGAAGAACAATCTGACCCAAAGACGGGGATGGCTTGTCCTGCTAACCCATACAGCGGGGTGAAGACCATCTCAAACTCAAATCCTTCCACCTTCATTTGATCCAACGTGCTCTTGAACAAGACGTTTACGAAGCTTCAATTATCAATAAATATCATCGCCTCATCATAATTGGCAATAGTGGCCGTCACCACCAAGGCACCGTTATGTGGAGCCACAACGCCTCGGAGGTCTTCCGGCCTAAAGCTGATGACGGGGTCTTGTGGTAAGTCTGCACCCCTAGATATCTCAAAGTTCTCCAACCTTCTCCCATTTGCCTTCTGAGTTCGTCCAGAGTTTCCATCAGTAGCACCCCCCGAGATCATATGAATCATTCCTCTCGTAGGTGGTTATCTTCATTCATTCTCCTCCTCGGATCGACAGGATCCTGAGGGACATCGTGACCTCCCACTTTTCTTCTCTGTTCCCCGACCCTCTGATTTATCCATGGAGGGCCTCGACCTCGCTTAGGGGATGGACGAGGCCTCGGTCGACTCTCAGATGAGGATCCTTCTTGTCTGTCCAGCAGAGGCAATCTAGCACTGCTCTCAAACCTCTGCGACTTCTCCCACCTCCCCTCTGACTCCATCACCTTGTCACGATTCTTATTATGAAGAACATATTATGAGAATTGTCCTCTGCCCCTTGATGAATCGTATGTTCAGAAAATATCTCAATCGATTTTTGATAGTTTTCATTGACGATTTTCTAGTTTATTCAAAGTTTAATGTAGAACATGCTAAGCATCTGATAATAATTGTGAGGATCCGAATTTTTGAAGCTAATCACATCAAAGAGCTTGGAAAGTAGCTCAAAAAGAAACCGAAGCAATGCAAAACCATAAGAATTGAAGGGACGTCGTTCATTGATGAAACCCTCAGCTCAAGGAAGATCATTGAAGAAACCCTCAGCTCACAAGCTAAAACCCTCAGCTCAAGGAAGCTCATTCATTCTTGGGAGAAAACCCCTAGCTCGTGAGCTTAACCCCCAGCTCAAAGGAGCTCATTGATGTTTGTCCTAAAAGAGACAACAATATAGCCATGAAAGGAGATAAAAGTTGGGCTTAATCAATGTGTAAGAAGTGACAATTGAGTTCACCAAAGTGACATTTGGTTTTTGAATAAACTTTGACCATTTGGAGGCTATTTGGACCATCAAATTTGGGGCATTTCAAGGGGCAATTCAGCTGAATGAATGGGGTGGGAGATGAGTCATTTTTCACCTATAAATACCCCATGTGTTGTAGCAAACAACACACTCAAATCTCCCCTGAATTCCCTTCAAAGTTCAGCCAAGGTAAGGAAGGAAAAGAAGGCTTTGTGCGGTAATTTCAAGCCTCAACAAAACCTGTTAAAGTGCTGCTGAAATAAATCCATACTCTGCTTAAAAAAATAGGCGAAGTGCTACCCAAGTTTTGGCTGAAGCAAAGTTCAAGAAGCAATCAAATTCGAGCCCTATATTTCGAACCAAGTGTAAGTGGGTTTATGTGTTTTAAAGATCATGTATGTTTTAAAATCATGATCGTCTACTGCATGTATTTTATAAGTATGGTGTTCGAAATCACTAAGTTGCTTAAAGTGTTTCATTCCGTTTGTTCGTTCGTTTGTGCTCTTCTGTTTCGTCTACATTCATGTCCTTCTGTCCGATATGATCTGTCTCCGAATGATAAGTCATAAGTTTGAATCTGATAATGATGCATCGGCAAAGCTTGTGAGGTAAAAGGCCCCAGATGGAGCCTGTCTATGGGAGAAGGCCCCAGAGGGAGCTTGAATGCGGGAAAGACCCCGGAGGGAGCCCATTTACAGGAGAAGGCCCCAGAGGGAGCCCAAGATAGAGGATTGCCCATGATCATTATAATATGTCTGTCTTATAAATTCTGATAATTTCTGTTCTGAAATGTTATGCTTTGAAGTTCTTATTTGTTTAAAGTCTGATTTATGTTCATCTAATTCTGAAACTCTGATTTTTTCTGTAACGTCCGGAAAACCAATATACGTAAACCACATGGATGCAAATTATTTGAATTGCTTATTTGTTTTATTTAATTGATTTTAAATGCTTGCATGATCTTTATTGTGGGGACCCGGACGCTAATTCATTTTCTTAATTATTATTAAGATCCAATGTAACAATTAAGTAATGTGAGAAATAAATTTTTTTTTTATACAAGTGCGGAAACGTAATGTAATCAGTCTGATATACGTGTCAGCATAAAGGTACAAGTCTTGTACAACATATCTTTATTTCAAACTAGGGTTCAACTACTATATATCAAGTGCTGAAACCTATCTACTTCTGATCCGGATCTCCACGCTAACTGAAATCTCTCATCCTCTTCCTGATCTTGATCCTGTCCCACCTATTGTCATGCACACATACAAACACAACAACAACCGGATAACTCCGGTGAGAATATAATCCCAGTATAAACAATGAGCACATGCAATCATATAACAAATATAAAAGCATGAAACCGTTATCATTAACATGTATCAAATCTGAAAACATGAAATGATATAAAACGGTAAATCAACTAATGACTCGTCATCTCTGACTCGACTCATCTCTAATCTAGGGATCCCGGTTCCTGGACATTGGCACATATATCGAATCTCAGCGATAGGAGTCGATCTACCCCTAAGCAACATCGATATAATTGAATAATCCAGTGTCTTGGCATATCCGCCAATGACTAGGCACATCAGCCTATGACTCTAAATACGCTTTGCTATAAATCAATAGACTAAGCATCATATATTTCAAACATCAATGCAATGAAATAAAGTATGTGATTTGTTGCGGAAACTCAAGTCTAATCTGACTAGAGTCGATCTCCCGGTTAACATTGATTTATACCTTTCGTTCGTTGGGTTCTGGCTTTATCGAAGTCTCGAATTCGAAGCATGTCAATACTCAATCTGGCAATGACAATATCGAGGTGTACAATATCAATATACCACTCAAATTAATACCAGATATAATCAGAAATCAATCTAATTCTGTTTTGACGGCATAACTGTATAATCTCAATATATCCCAGCAATACAATATCAGTATATACTAATCGACAACTCACATTCAACAACAATACAATCTGATATCAAATCTGTATAATCTCAATCAATTCAATTCTGAAAATCATAACAATTACATAAACAATATGTTCTTCGATCCGGTTTCGATTATACGATGTCCAACATATCCAGAACACCATATATGAATCATATTCGATTCCTTCAATAGCATAATTTCAAATCATATCAAAACATAAGAAAACTTACGTCCTGTCGAAGCCTGTAATGAGAGGATCACAGTACTAAGTCGGATTTAAAATCAGACGATCTGATCTTGCACAATCACACATCTAAAATATATAAAGGCGTAAGGATTTTCTGAAGCTTCCTTCGTTCTTCTTTCTACTGATTTCTGAAGGAAATTGATACATACATACATACATACATACATATATATATATCAAGTTGCATGTGAAAAAAACGTGGCTCATTTTTCACAATTCTTAGGCGGCGCTCGAACGGTTGTAAACTACTGCTCGGGCGCGGAACTCTCTGTCCGAGACTTTTCTTATTGAACACTGGCGCTCGGGCGGTCAAAAACTACCGCTCGGGCGCCGAACCTTCTGTCCAACTTCTATTCTTGCGGTGCACTGGCGCTCGGGCGGTCACAAACTAAAGCTCGGGCGCCAGATGTTCTGTCCAACATCTTGGCTTGCAATGCACCAACGCCCGGCTTTTCCATTCACGTCTTACTTTAGCTCCTGCAATCTCAATTCCGTCACTTAATCAATTTCTGATTACAATAATCAAATCTCGGGCATTACATCTATTATATGATAAAAGGTATGATCACATGATTATATGATATGATTTCATGAAATTGAAGTATTTTACCCGAATATTCGATAATAGGTAGGGAAAAGGAGACCGGGGACGACCAAGACAAGAATATTTATTTTTCATTAAATATTTTCAAGGATTCCAAATATGATTAAAAATGATTTAATTTTTCTAAAAATGTTATAGTTCAAATTATTTTACGAGTCGAGCTCGATTTTTACCGGGAAGCCGATTTTGGGCAAACGAAGAGTTTCTAAAAGATCAAAAATATTATTTTTGAGAAACTAATTCTTTAAACTTTGATGTTTCAATTAAATAAGAGTTATTGGGCCCAATTTAATTAAATTGAGTAGGCCCAATTGCTCCTATACTTGGAGGCCCAAAACTTAAGCCCATTAGCAAGAAAATTAAATTTATAAATAGGACTCCACCCCTTTGCAGCCAAAAATCACACACTCTGCACTTCGTCCATCTTCACACCCTCGCCAACGATTGAATATTCGAGCGTTTTAAACGCAAAAGCACGTTTTCTAAACTCTTCTACGCATCATTCAAATCATAATATGCATGCTTTAATTGTTTATGCATGAAAAATATAGGTGTTTGATTATTTTTACGGCAGAACGATTATTTTCAAAGTTTGGATGTTTTTATGCTTATATGAAAAACGTTATGAATTCAATGGACACACTGCCAATAATATGTGTTTTAGGGATGGAAAAGAATCTTAAAAGTGAATAAACGAGGGCTGAACAATAAGCAAGAGAGTTGTACGTAAGTTGCTAGAAGAACCCAGGGTTTCCTACACGTTGGCATGATTCAAGTGGCTCGAATTTGTGCATGGGTGCTCATGGCTTGGCCAGGGCTTGGGTTGGAGCCTGGGCTGGATGTGGGTCAGGGTTAGGAAGAGTCCTAGCAATTGGACATCAGCCAAAGGAAGAGCCCTATCGGGCTAGGACTCTTCTCATGGCATGTGTGTGTCGGGTTGGGTAAGTAGGGGGCTGGGCGAGGGTTAGGCTGGCTAGGCTTGTCCAATAGGGTCTAGGGAGGATGGTCAGGGGTTGTGTCAGGGTATGGTGCGACTTGGTTCTGTGATGGCTCGCGGTTAAGGGAGGGAACTCGCGTGCGCGCAGCTTCTTCTGATGGCAACACCTTTGTTCGTGGTTCAGGGGCTTGGGATGGGCTTGGTTGGGTCTGGGCGTGGTCTAGGGTTGGTAAGGGTCAGGTGGGCTTGGTGGTGGCGCGAGTAGAAGAGTCCTAGGTTGGCTAGGAGTCCTTGGCGTGGGAAGCAACCAGCGCGCATCTACGGGGCGGTGAATAGGAGAGTTTGCGAGAGCTAGGGCTTGGTTCTAAGGGTCAAGGTTGGTCAGGAGGATACCTAGACGGGTTGGCTAGGGTCTGGCTTGAGGTGGCTTGGACGTGGCTCGGTGGAATAGGGAGATGTCTCGGTCTCTTAAGGGTCAAAAATTGGAAATTAATGAATAAAATTGGAACCATGGGTCCACCGGGGTGGTTCATGGCTCACAAGGGTAGTTTATGTAATAAAAAGTGTATGCTTAAAGTTTGGGAAGAAAATATTAAAGTTTGAATTTAATCAGGGATTAAACGCCTCACGAATTATTAATTAAAGAATTAATTGAATATTCTCAATTTTAAGCTAAATAAAATTATAAAAAATTATATTTAAACTTAAATAATTATTTGGGATAAGCCCATGTCATTAAAAGTAAGAAAAAGTCAAAATCTTGAAATTTTACGTCTAGGGGCAAACAGTCATTTTACACTTGGGTTATACGTAAAGGCTTGGCAGCATCCCGAAGGATCATAACTTATGTTAAATGATTTAAAATGACGATTTTTATGAAAATATGATTTTTATGATTTATTGTAGTGCTGTGCAATTTTACTGTTTAAATGCTATTTTTTGAAAGTTATGATATTTTATGCTTTTAAAAGAAAAAGAAAAATATTTCGAATGATGTGAATTGACTGTGACAAATGATATATGATATGTGGGAGATCCGTTTTAAGAAAGAACGGTGATCTTACAATTTTGTGGAGATGTCGTGAGGAAAAGGCCACAGAGAGAGCCCGTTTACGGGACAAGGCCCCAAAGGGATCCCATTTATGGGAAAAGACCCCAGAAGGAGCCCTTCTATGGGAGAAGACCCCCAAGAGAGCCCGACGATCATATTTCCATTGTGGTTCCTAGTGCCCATCTCCATGGGCCATGTGGAGCTGAAGACTGATCAGTCGATCGAAGGATAAAAACTAGTCAGTTTCAAGGATCAAACTTCACCCAAAATGATGAATGATTAAAAGCTTTACGATTAAACTGATTTTATGACTTATGATTTATATATGCTCAAAATTATTTTAAATGATTTATTTATGCTCAAAAGCTATTTTAAATAAAAATATGATTTTTAAATACATGTGGATGTATATGTTTTATTTGCTATTCATGTTTAGAACGTGCTGAGTCATTAGAATCACCAGATTTGTATGATGCAGGATTTGATGATATTATAGGAGGCGCTGACGATTGAGTGGATCGGGTGCGGTAGTACACTCCCGAGAGACATTTATTTTCCGCACTAGCTTGTTAGATAAAAAAATTTAAAATATTATTGTTAATGATTTTTTATTAGGAATTTTTATGTTTTATATGATTTTAGTTGATCTTTTTAAAGCTCGATTTAGAAGTTTTGATTAGTTGATGATTTAGGGATTTTTTTATGCACTTGATATTTAAATTGTAAATTAGTTTGATTTAGGGTTATGTTAGTTATTTTATTAGTATTTTCGAGTTTATGATTTAGAAAAAAAAAGTAGAGGACGTTTCATGTTCAATGTTTGACTTCTGTTCATTCAACTTCGATATACTATGCTATGTTAAAAGAAGGTTTTAAAGTATAATGTATCAATATTTTCTGTTTCCCAAAAACCGCCCCCCTCCCCCCCCCCCCCCCGCCCCCCCCCCCCCCCCCCCCCCCCCCCGACATCCCTCTCTAGATGAGAATGAGGAACATGTGGAAGAAAAGGAACAGGAGCAGTTCTGGGGCTAGTGAAGAATGGGAAGGAAGGACTTCAAATTCTGGATGTTCAAGCCCCTTTAGCGTTCCTTCGTCGTTCTTTGTAAATGATTGAACTTTCCGCTTTCGTAACTCTGTACTTTTCTTTATTTGTAAATACGATGGAATTTTATGAAATAGACTCGTATTTGGCTAATTGCTACGAGGCTTATTTTTATTTGATTAACAATACCGGATGTCACCGACGCCTCGATCTCGGGACGTCACATTTAAGTGGTATCAGAGCCCCATGTTCATAATCCGGCTGGGAGTTTGACAGACAAAATTTTGCGAAGCCCATGCCTTCCTAACCAAATCATCTGATACATCATGTTCATCCCCGTTTGTTTAAATCCTCAAATTGGATTTGTCGCCATAGTTGGATGGCTTATTCTTTCGCATAGAATCTCGAAACTCAATTTCATCAACTGCTTTCAATCTGTGCGAAATTACCTCTTTTTTCCACTTGTGAAAAATCCAACAAAATATTTTGTTCGATCCAATTATTTTACTTGCCTGATGTGATAATTTTGATTTTTGCCATTATTTTGATTCTAAACCTTTTTCATTAAATTTCTCTAAGAAATGGCTGCCCCTCGTACTCGTGCTCAAGACGCTCTTCACATGCGTCAACTAACCATCGACAACCAAACTCGTGAGATTGCTACCCTAAAGGCTCAACTAGCTAGGGAGAAACAAGAGAAACAGAAGCTCATGGAAGCCAAAACCCTACTTCAAATTGATATACATCATCTCACCCATCACCTTGATCGAGCAAAGAGCCAACTAGCCCTAACCCTACGTAACCCATCTAACGTTGGTACAACTAGTTTCCGCTAACCGAAAGTTGATAGTAAGGATTGAAACTGGGAAGGATCTTGCTAACCGCTCTCGTCATCAACATGAAGACCTTGTTAGGAAGCAGGAACGTTATATCGCCAAGCTTTGTGGCGCTATGGATAGACTGTAGGAACAAAATAAATATATGCACCTTGTTGTGGAAAGATTGAAAGAAGAAGTAGAAGTACCTATAGATGTAGTGGAAAAAGAACAGTGATGATGGAGGGATGATAAGGTAGGCTAGACTGATATTATGGTTAAATGATACGAAAAGAAAGAAGTGTAACATTCTTTGGGAATGTACAAAAATAAGTAGAATTATATTAAGAATGTACCTATCAGATATAAGTTTACTTATATTTTTGGGAATACACCTATCTAATATAAGTTGACTTACATTTTTTGAGAATTTACCTATCGAAGATAAGCTTATGACTTAAGATGAAATATTTGACTCGGAGATAATAAATTATTTATGAAAATATGTGATAAGAATTATATAAGCTTTGATATTCAGATGTAGAATTTAATTTTTTTTCAATAATTAACAGTATGTACATTAAATTTGGGATGCTAAGTGCTAAATTTAAATATATAGAATTTTGTAATATCTTATGAAGGTAAGAAATAATATCTATTAAGAAATTTATATTATTTTAGGTCATTAATTTTCTTATGAAAATAAAGTAAGATACTGATTGGCATTGAGGAAGTGCAGCATATATAATAAATTCTGACTCTTCTTATAGTACAAAAAAAAGGTTGATTCGAGGAGAAAGACATCCAACGAAACTTGTATGTGTTAAAGCATGCTAGGTTCATAGTCTTGATTAAGGAAAATTTAGTAAAAGAAGAATTGTTTGAGGAATTAATTTCTTCCGTACAATGTTGAAAGAAATTTTAACTAGGTTATAATTGGGACTTGAGTCATTAGGCTGATAAGAAGTTATGTTCGAAGATTCTATATTGGTTTTAAGTTTTGAGATAGTTATCGTGATAATTTTAAGATAGAATAAAATAAGTATGGATACACATATATTCAGTACCAATTTTATTCAGTGTACTATGGGAATTGATTGATTGGACAAAAATCATGTAATGGTAGAATGTCGGGGTAAGAATGCCAAACTCCAATCCAAGAATAAATCGTATTTCATAGCAAGGATAGGAAAAAAAATCCTTCCTTTCTGCTTCTCATACCTAGAAAGCCACGGAGTATGGCGAAGAAGTCTAACTAACAATTATCAGTAAGGTAAATGATGAAGTTACTCTAAAGATAGAGGATATTCCCGGTTATTCGAGAGTTTCTGGACGTCTTCCCTGAAGAATTTCCTAACATGATTCATGACCGTTAAGTGGAGTTTGAGATCAACTTGTTTCCTGGGACTGCGCCGATCTCAAAAGCACCATACCGAATGGCTCCAGCAGAGTTAAAGGAGCTGAAGGACCAACTCCAAGAGTTGTTGGATAAAAATCAGATCTGACCTAGTGCATCTCCGTGGGGAGCCCATGTACTATTTGTGAAAAAGAAAGACGTGAATATGAGTTATGTGTCGACTATAGAGAGTTGAACAAGATCACATTTAAGAATAAATACCAAATCTCGAGGATAGATGAAATTTTCAAGCAATTGAAAAGAGCCAAGGTCTTTTCAAAACTCGATCTAAGGTCAGGATACCATATACTGAAGGTCAAAGCAGAAGATATTCCTAAAACAGCCTTCAGGACGAGATACGACCATTACGAGCTTATGGTAATGCCGATTGGACTGGCCAATGCTCCAGCAGCATTCATGGACCTCATGAATAGAGTCTTCAAACCATAACTCGATAGGTTCGTGGTCGTATTCATAGATGACATCCTGGTGTACTCACCAAGTAAGGAGGATCATGATAAACATCTTCTTCTCACTCTACAGACACTCAGTTAAAAAGAACTGTATGCAAAATTTAAGAAATGTGAATTTTGGCTAACAAGTGTCGCCTTCTTGGGACACATAATCTCTGAAATAGGTATCTCAGTGAACGTCTAGAAAGTAGAGGCAATTGTGGACTGGCCTCGACCAAAATCAGTAATTGAGATTCGAAGCTTTCTGGGTTTAGCTGGATATTATAAGAAATTCGTTGAAGGATTTTCTTCAATAGCCATACCCCTCACAAAACTCACACAGAAGAACTTTAGATTCATTTGGAGTGAAGAATGCGAAAAGAGTTTTCAGATTCTTAAAAGAAAACTTGCATCTATACCAGTGCTAGTACTTAACGAAGATGGAAAGAACTTCACGATATATAGTGATGCATCAAAGGGAGGATTATGGTGTGTGCTTATGCAGGAAGGTCGGGTAATTTCCTACGCATCAAGACAATTAAAACCTTATGAGAAAAATTACTCAGCTCGTGATCTTGAGTTAGCAGCCATCGTATTTGCACTAAAATTATGGAGACACTATCTGTATGGTGCTAAATGCTAGATATCCACCGATCATCAAAGCCTCAAATATTTATTCACTCAAAAAGAATTAAACATGAGGCAGAAGCGGTGGGTTGAACTCTTGAAGGATTATGACTTAACAATCAACTACCACCCGGGTAAAGCAAACAAGGTAGCAGATGTCTTGAGCCGAAGATACATAGGAAGGGTAAATTTATTGGCTCTTTCAGCTCAACCATGCCTTCAAAACCATCAAGCTGAAACAAAATCACGATCCTTACATAGAAAAAATTAAGGAGCAACTTCAATAAAGAAAAGCTCAAGAATTTCAAACTAATGATAAATGCGTCCTTTGAATGAAATGATGTTTGTGTGTACCAGACCTCGATGAAATTCGGCGAGAAGTAATGTATGAGGCACACAATTCAAAATTCTCAGTTCATTTTGGAAGCACCAAAATGTACCGAGACTTGAAACAGAATTACTGGTGAATGGAATGAAGAAGGATGTACTTTGTCGCTAAATGCCAAACCTGTGAACAGGTCAAAGCCGAACATCAGCGACCAGGAGGACTCCTACAACCACTAGAAATCTCAACATGGAAGTGGGAGCACATTTCCATTGACTTTGTGGTAGGATTACCAAAGTCAGGAAAAAACCATGATAGGATATGGGTTATCATCGACCGACTAACCAAATTGGCACACTTTTTACCGGTGCGAATGAACTACAACCTAGATAAACTAGCCACCCTGTACATGGACAACATAGTAAGATTACATGGAGTTCCAGCAAGTATACTATCCTATAGGGATCCAAGATTTGTGTCCCGATTCTGGAAAAGTTTTAAAAAATCCATGGGAACCAAAGTCACCCACAACACGACCTATCACCCACAAACAGACGGCCAAACTGAAAGGACGATCCAAACCTTGGAGGATATGTTAAGGGCATGTGCTCTAGATTTCAAAAGAAATTGGAGTGAGCATCTACCCCTAATAGAGTTCGCTTACAATATCACCTACCATAGTAGCATAGAAATGGCCCCTTATGAAGCGCTCTATGATCGAAAATGTAGATCCCCACTGTATTAGAACGAAATTAGGGAGGTAGCTATCCCTGGATCGGAACAGGTACAGGTCACGGTTGAAAAGGTATCCATTATCAGGGAGAAACTCAAAGCGGCACAGGATCGACAAAAGAGCCAGGCTGACTTGAAGAGAAGACCGTTGGAGTTTGAAGTCGGATAAAAGGCTTATGTCAAGGTTTCACCTATGAAGGGCGTGGTCCGCTTCAGCAAATCGGGAAAATTGAACCCAAGATACGCCTGACCCTTCGAGATTCTTGAAAGAGTTGGAACATTAGCTTATCAACTAGTCTTGCCGCCAGACATGTCAAGATTCAACAACGTTTTCCATGTTTCGAAGAACAGGAGATACATTCCCGACTTGAGTCATATCCTTGAGGTCGCACCTCTACTACTTGACGACAACCTGAATGAAGAATTGAGATACGAATAAGTCCTTATCCGTATAGTGGACACTAAAGAACAAGTGCTACGACACTGGGTCATTGCATATGTAAAAGTACAATGGTCAAACCATACTGAGCGGGAATTAGCATGGGAGCTAGAGGAGAAGATGCATACCCTGTATCCCTATCTTTTCGAAGAATATGCAAACTCAAGTTTCGAGGACGAAACTTCCAATAAGGAGGGTGGGATGTGAGGATCCGAATTTTTTAAGCTAATCACCTCAAAGAGCTTGGAAAGTAGCTCAAAAATAAACCGAAGCAATGCAAAACAATAAGAATTGAAGGGACGTCGCTCATTGAGGAAACTCTCAGCTCAAGGAAGCTCATTGAAGAAACTCTTAGCTCACAAGCTAAAACCCTCAGTTCACAAGCTAAAAGCCTCAGCTCCTTCATTCTTGGGAGAAAACCCCTAGCTCATGAGCTTAAACCTCTAGGTCAAAGGAGCTCATTGATGTTTGTCTTAAAAGAGACAACAATATAGCCATGAAAGGAGATAAAAGTTGGACATATTCAATGTGTAAGAAGTGATCATTGAGTGCACCAAAGTGACCTTTGGTTTTTGGATAAACTTTGACCATTTGGAGGTTATTTGGACCATCAACTTTGGGGAATTTTAAGGGGAAATTCTGTTGAATTAACAAGGTAGGAGAAAAGTCATTTTTCACCTATAAATACCCCATGTGTTGTAGCAAACAACACACTCAAATCTTCCCTCAATTATCTTCAAAGTTCGGCCAAGGCAAGGAAGGAAAAGAAGGCTTTGTGTGGTCATTTCATGCCTAAACAAAACCTGTCAAAGTGCTACTGAAATAACTCCATACTCTGCTTAAGAAAATAGGCAAAGTGCTGCCCAAGTTTGGACTAAAGCAACGTTCAAGAAGAAACCATATTCGAGCCCAATCTTTCGAACCAAGTGTAAGTGTGTTTATCTGTTTTAAATATTATGTATGTTTTAAAATCACGATCGTCTACTTCATGTATTGTATAAGTATGGTGTTCGAAATCACTAAGTTGCTTAAAGTTTTTCATTTTGTTTGTTCTTTCGTTTGTGCTCTTCCGTTTTGTCCACGTTCATGTCCTTTTGTCTGAATTGATCTATCTCTGAATGATAAGTTATAAGTTTGAATCTAATAATGATGCATCGGGAAAGCCTGTGAGGGAAAAGGACCCAAAGGGAGCCTGTCTATGGGAGAAGACCCCATAAAGAGCTCGGATGTGGGAAAAAACCCCAGAGAGTGCCCATTTACAGGAGAACGACCCAGAGGGAGCCCAAGATCAAGGATAGCCCATGATCATTATAATATGTCTGTCTGATAAGTTCTGCTCTGAAATGTTCTGATTCGAAGTTCTGATTTGTTCTAAGTCTGATTTCTGTTCATCCAACTCTGAAGCTCTGATTTGTTCAATGTTTGACTTCTGTCCATTCAACTCCGATATACTATGCTATGTAAAAATAAGGTTTTAAAAGTATTATGTATCAAATATTTTCTGGTATGCGATCAGCCCTACTTGCTGAGTGTTTTCCAAAACGCTCATCCCCCCTTACATCCCTCTCCAGATGTGAATGAGGAACGGGTGGAAGAAAAGGAACATGAGCAGTTCTGGGGCTGGTGAAGAATGGGAAGGAAGGACTTCAAATTCTGGATGTTCAAGCCCTTTTAGCTTTCCTTCGTCGTTCTTTGTAAATGTTTGTATTTTCCGCTTCCGCAACTCTGTAATTTTCTTTATTTGTAAAGACGATGGAATTTTATGAAATAGACCGGTATTTGGCTAATTGCTACGAGGCTTATTGTTATTTGATTAACAATGCCGGATGTCACCAACGCCTCGGTCTCGGGGCATCACATTAATTCTTCGAATTCTTCAGAAAAACCTGTTTTATGCTAAATTGTCCAAGTGTGAATACTAGTTGGATAGAATTTTCTTTCTACGCCATGTTATCTCTCACCATGGCATTTATGTTGACCCAACCATGTTATCTCTCACCATGGTATTTATGTTGACCCAAGTAAAATGGAAGCAGTTTTGAACTAGGCAAATGTACCAGAGATCCAAAATTTCATGGTTTTAACTTTTTATTACCGTAGATTTATTGAAAATTTCTCGAATATTGCTAAACCTATCACTCAATTGACTTAAAAAAATTAGATATTCATTTGTTGTGATGAATGTGAGTCAAGTTTTGTTGACTGGAAGAAGAAGTTGATTTCTGAACCAGTTATCACCATTCCAGCTGGTTCAGGATGATTATTTGCTCCTACAGATGCATCAAATCAAGGTGTATGTTGTGTCTTGATGCAACATGACCGATTTGTAGCTTATGGTTCTAGACAGTTGAAAACACACGGGTCTAGATATCTTATCCATGACTTGGAATTGGCTGCTATTTTTTAACTTTTAAGATTTGAAAGCAATATCTTTGGTGAGCAATTTGTAATTATACAAATCATAAAAGTTCAAATATCAATATGAGACAGAGACGTTGGATGGATCTTTTGAAAGATTATGATTCAGTGATCCAATACCAGCCAGTAAAAGTGAAAATCATTGTTGATTCTTTGATTCATAAAGTGTCTGATATTAATTTATCCTCTCTCCATGTTTCTAATTTTCATGAGTATATTTGCACTTATGGTTTGGATTTTTAGATTCAAGAAAATGTCATTTGCGTGTCTCAGATTTCTATTGAACTAGAGTTGATTCAGATTGTCAAATCAGCTCAGAAAACCGATGAGCAAGTTCAGAAATATTATGGGTTAGTGACCCAAGGACATCAATCTGGATTCACAATTCATTCAGATGATTCTCTCGGTTTAAATTTAATATTGATTGTTCATGATATTTCTGAATTTCATACAGTCGTCTTTAAAGAAGCTCATTGTAATCTTTATAGTATCCACTAGGGAGCAGTAAAATGTATCATACGATAAGACCTCAGTTTTTGTGGAAGAACATGAAAAAAGATGTGGTTGAGTTTTATCTCGTTGTATAGCCTGTCAGCAAGTCAAAGTAGAATGTATATGACAAGGAGGATTATTGCACAGTCTTGAATTTTCTCAGTGGAACTCGGAGCACATAAGTATGGATTTTATTGCGCATCTGCCACGTACATATCATCACTTCAATGCCATTTGGGTAGTTGTCGATAGATTGTCTAAATCATCTCACTTTATTTCGTATGAAAGAACTTATTCGTTCAAGAATACGGCTCGTTTGAACATGGAGAATGTAGTGAGAGTACATGGGGTTCCAGTTGCAATATTGTCAGATGGTGATCCACGATTCACTTCAAAGTTTTGGACTAGTTTTCAAAAACAATTGGGTACAAGACCGGCGATGAGCGGCTTACTATCCTCAAACAGATTGTCAAATAGAGCATACAATCTAGACACTTGAGGATATTCTTTGAGCCATAGCTATCGATTTCAAGGAAAGTTGGAAGAAAGCTTTACCATTATTGGAATTTTCTTATTATTAGTTTGCAAGTGATTATTAGTATAACTCCTTTTGAGGATTTTTATGGACGAAGATGTCGATCATCTTTATGTTGGGATGAGTTTGGTGAAAAGCAATTGACTAGACCTGAGATTGTTCAAGAAATACAAAACAAAGTTCAGTTAGTTCGTTAGAGATTGAAAGATGCTCACGATCATCAGACAAGTTATGCAAATAAATGTCGCTAACCTCTAGAATCCCAACATTTATGGGTGTTGTTTGTTTTGGAATTGAGAGGTAAGTTGTCATCTCGATATTTAATTTGGCTCTTATCAGATTGTTGAACGTATTGGGACATGCGTTTATCGTTTGGAGTTGCCAAAGTCGTTGTCTGGAATCAAAGATGTGTTTCATGTGTTTATGTTGAGCAAATATGAGCCCGATCTGTCTCATGTAATTCATCCTGACGAGGTTGAACTTGATTTCTCTCTAGTATACTGAATATCCGGTTTGAATTCTTGACCGCAAAGATAAGGTTCTTCGTAATAAAGTTATACCACTTGTTCGTGTTCAGTGGTCGAGGCATGGGGTAAAAGAATCAACTTGGGAAAAGAAGAGAAGATGAGAGCATCTTATCCATATCTGTTTGATTTTTAATATTGGGTTGTTGTATTCATATCAAGTGTAAGATGAAGGTGTATAAAAAGAAATTTCGAGGATGAAATTTGTTTTAAGAGGTGTAAAAATGTAAGGTCCTATAGTTAATTATCCGATAATTTGACATTATTAGAATAATTATTGGGTTAAATATTTAAAAAAAATTAACTACGTCAAATAAATTTAGAAGTATGTTAGAATTATTTAATTTAGAAATATTTCTAATTCAAATGATATAAAATATATACGAGTGAAAAATAAATTCAAAATCGAGATAATTGGATTCTAGTTACTATTTTTTGTAACCAAATACACACAATACATATATACATATATAACTTACCATTTTGTGAAAGGAGAAAGAAAAAGAGAACTCATCGCCCAAACCTTTCCTTCTCTTCTCATTCCCATTCGTGAACGTCTCTATTACACCACCAGTCGAAGCAGCACCACCTCCAGACACTGGTGAGTTCAGCAGCTTCCTCCCCCAAGCCCTGCGAAACTTTTCCTAGCTTGGTTCAAGAAAGAAACCAAGCTATCTAGCCTGTTTTGAAGCACCGTTTGCGCAAGTTTTTTGTACGATTTTCTGGTGAGTTTAGTTTTTTCTTGAGTTTTTTTGTGGGGGTATGGAGTAGAGTATAGAATCTCTAATGATTTTCTATAATTTAAGCCATTTTCCAGCCGATTCTCCGATGACATTTCCAGCACAACTACCCCGCGAGACCATCCCATTCCGACCAACTATGATTATTGGTAATTATTTTGCATCAAAATTCAGCTCTGCTCGCTGGCGAGTTTTGGTATTTTTTAACTATTCCAATATACTATGTATTCGTCGATTTACATACGTTATATTGACGTATATATCTGTTATATGTTGTAAGTCAATCGTTAAGACGTGTTTAAGGTATAATTCTTTGACCGAGATTGGTAAATTGAACTAGTTTGTTCGTTTAATGGATTATTTTTGGAAATTTATATGACTCGATAGAATATTGAGAATATTGAGAGTAAGTTTTAATAATTAAGTCGTTAGGTCGAAATTTTATTAAATAAATTTAACTTTAATAATTTTCGAAAATAAGTTGGATTATTAAAGCTTTGTTGGGGAAATTGTGGAATTATTCGACTTATTTTATCATTATTAAGTTGAAGAGATTAAAGTGATCGTTTTATTATTGTTAGAGAGATATAGCTATGTTACAGTTCGATAACATACAAAAGTAAATTTTAAATTATATTTTACTCGTATTTAAGTTGTTTATTTGATTTAAATGACTTGTTAATTTATATGTTCAATTATTTGACATATTTTATGGTGTTTAGTATATGGCACGCTATTATAGCATTTATGTTGAGCCATATCATTCTTGTTACCCATTCTATTTGTTGTATTGTATTCCTGACACACGTGGTGATTATTTGAGAATTATTTGGCGGCTTTCTAGTCTAGTTATCCTTGATACCGAAATATTTTAGTCAGGGCGGTTTAGCTGCATGACGATATAGCTCCCAAGTGTTTTGTTAATTGAGCATCACACCTATTGTTATTGTTCATGCATTGCATATTTTTATTTTATTATATGTTTATGCATGATTTATGAGTATCGCTGTTGTTGTTTAAGGGTTTTACACCAGAATTCTGACCTCAGTATGTTATACTAGAATTCTAACCTCAGTATTTTATATTGTAAGGGCTATTGTGGTTACTATTGAGCACCATGGTAGGTCACCCGAGTACTTTTGCACTAATAGGCGGAAGGTTTGCCGGGGGAGATCGTGATTGAGATTGAATTACACGGTCGTCAGAGTTGAAGTCTTCCAGTTAGTCCACTTTTATTATTTTGGAGTATGGTCCGTTTTATATCAGAGTCTATCGAGCGAGGAGATTCCTCATATGTTTGTTTGGTGATTTGTAGTTGTTATGGTGGATTTTGAGTTATTTTAGGTTTTTGTCCCTCCCAAAAATTAGTGTACCTGATAGATTATCAAATTCCCTTGACAACGATCGAATGAGTAGTAATTCTTTGATCTTCATCCTCGATATTTATTTCGATATTTCAAGATCTAGGATGATTTTGCTGAAATTATCCAAATGGTCCTCCAACGATTTTCCAGTCATCATCTTGAATGTGTAGAGTCTTTGCTGCAAGTACAATCTATTCTCCAACATCTTTGTCATGTATACATTCTCGAGTTTTTTCCAAATCGGTGTGGCAGTCTTTTCTGTCAAAACTTCTCGCAAGACCTTGTCTCCTAAACAAATAATTAGAGCGTTGTGGGCTTTGAGAAGAATATCTTTCTTTTCCTTATCCGAGAGAGTATTAAGCAATTTCTTCACACTTTCAAGTGCATACTCTAACCCTTGTTGTTCCGGAAGAGCTCTCATCTTCAATTGCCAAAGATCGAAACCATTCTTCCCTGTGAATTTCTCAATTTCAGATTAAGCGTAACCCCCACCATCCTCGATATAGTTTCATCCTCGAGCTTGGCTCTGATGCCAATTGTTACTATGGTTTGCTGAAATAGTTCCGGAACAGGAACGAGGCCCACTTTGACGAATTTCTGGGGTGTGAACGTTGATGCTTTGGGGTGTCGTTACGTAGATAGAAAACGTCGTGTTATCGGTGGAACGGCACGGATCGATGAAACGGCACGGAAAGAAATGGTAAAAAGAAAAAATAAAGTAATACGGGAGCAAAGTATTCTGGAATACTTGAATACACAAACAAACAATTGCAAGGCTTGCTGTAAAGAATATCCTGGTGGACAACACAACACTGACTCCGTTTCGAATCTCTGATTCAATCAATATCCCGGTGGACAACACAACACTGATTTATATCCACGAACATATGGTGAAGATCGATTTTCTCAGTTGAATATCGAGGGAGAGTATACTGATGATTTAGTTCATGCACGTCATGTTAGATCAATTTTATTTATATGGGCTTATATGTGAATAATTATGTGTGTGGGTTGTCTATTAAGTTAAGTCCAAAATAAAGTGATCAATTAATGTTTCGGGTTATTGGGCTTTAATGTATCTGATGGGTTGTGGGTCTTTAATGTGTAGAGACATAAGTGTAATTTCTGTTTTTATGATGGGTTAAAACGGAAATATCAGAAGATATTATCTATAAATAAGGGTCATGGTCCCCAGATCTCGCGTTGTCACTTTCACTATTCTCTCCCCCATTAAGAAAATAGTTCTGAAGAGAAACTAAAGGATTCTCTCAAGAAAAGAGCGCGTAGATCTGGAAGATCAAGACACGTTCTAAACTTTCAGGATTATGGCTTCAGGTACGCTTCCGCTTAAGTTTTCAGTCAAATTCTTAATGCTTTAACGTGATGGATTCTGCGGTTTATGGGTTTTCCCCAACAAGTGGTATCAGAGCCATTCATGTTTGAATCATTGAGATTTGTTTAAAGTTTTTGGATACTTTTTGGATCCAGATCTGAAAATAAAATTTTGTTTAAAATTTTTTTTGATATGGCTTCAGATCTGAAAAATATATTGATATGTTTTCAGATCTGAAAATATTTTGATACGGTTTCAGATCTGAAAAATATTTTGGTTTAGATCTGAAAATTTTTGTTCTATGGCTTCAGATCTGGAAAATATTTTGGTTGAAAATCAAATCTTTTAAAGTTTCAGTTTTGGTAAAAAGAAGATTTGGTTGTAAATTTTAAAGATTTGGTATAAGATTTCGATTTTTCTTCCAGTTTTTCAAAAAAAAAAAAAAAAAAAAGGGAAAATCGAAAAGCCGGATATTTTTTTTTTTTCAAAAAAAAAAAAGGTACGGTTCGGGTCGGGTTGTACGGAACTGGTCGGCCCGACCCATATGGTTTCGGGTCGGGTCTTACGGACCCGGGTCGACCCGACCCATACGGTTTTGGGTCGGGCCGTACGGACCCGGGTCGGCCCGAGCCGTACGGATTCGGGTCGGTCGGCCCGTACGGAATTTCCGGAAAAAAAAAAAATTTTTTTTTTTTTTTTCGGTTTCAGGTTTATTCGGTTAAGGTTAAATTTTCATTAGTTCAAATAATGATAAGGTTATATGTATTTTTAAAATTGATTAATTGAAATAAAATGTCGCCAAAGTGACCTCTTTTATGGAAATTAAATTTATTTTTAAATATAAAAGGATTTTGGGTATATGTGATTTATATGAATATTGATCGGCCCAAAGGAAGGTTAATATTTAATATAATCACATATGCAATTGTGGTGGTAAACATGTGATATTTGTTCGTTTTTTCATGTGAATAATAAATCGGCCCAAAGAAAGGTTGTTATTTGACATGATAGTTACTATCAGTGTTTGACTGCTGCGCCAGGATATCACTTACAAGTTAATCTTTTGTCCAAAGATGAAACATTAATGGAGTGCTCGATATTCTGTTTATGGGGGTTTACATTATTTGAATTTATTGATTATTTTATTTGGATATTTGGTTGAGCATGTATGTTTTGTTTTTGTTCTCTGTTCAGATTTGACTCCTGCAAATATTCATTCCAACATAAATTCTATTCCTATGTTAAATGGCTCGAATTTTAAATCATGGCAAGAGAATTTGTTGATAGTTCTCGGAGTCATGGATTTAGACCTTGCGATAAGGATTGACTCTCCTCCCGTCATTACGGATAAGAGTACCTCTGATGAAAAGAGGGAGTTTGAAAGGTGGGAAAGATCAAATCGCATGTGTATGATGATCATGAAGAAGGCCATTCCGGAAACATTCAGGGGCACAATGTCTAGCGACATTGCTACAGCTAAGGCTTTCCTTCAAGACCTCGAAAAGAGGTTTGCTAAAAGTGAAAAGTCTGAAATTGGTACACTTTTGGCAAGCCTCATTTCAATGAGGTACAGAGGTAAGGGCAACATTAGGGAGTACATTATGGAAATGTCTCATCTTGCTTCAAGGTTAAAAGCACTGAAGCTTGACCTCTCTGAGGACTTGCTGGTGCATCTGGTTTTAATATCTCTTCCTACTCAATTTAACCAGTTCAAGGTGAGCTATAACTGTCAGAAAGAGACTTGGTCTCTGAATGAGCTCATCTCGCACTGTGTCCAGGAAGAGGAAAGGTTGAAGCAAGACAAGACAGAAAGTGCTCATTATGCCTCTACCTCGAAGGATAAAGGAAAGAAAAGGAAGGATAAGGTTGCTGCGGATACACAGCCTTCGAAGAAACAACAGAAGAATCCTAGTGATTCTCAAAGTTCTGGTTGTTTTTTCTGTGGCAGTGATGGGCATATGAAGAAGCAATGCAGTAATTATCACGCTTGGCGTGCTAAGAAAGGTATGCTTCTGAATATGGTTTGTTCTGAGGTTAATTTAACTTCAGTGCCTAGACACACGTGGTGGATAGATTCTGGTGCAACAACTCACATCAGTGTGTCTATGCAGGGTTGCCTGGATTGCCGAAAACCAAGTGATGCTGAAAGATTCATCTATGTTGGTGACGGCAACAAAGTTGAAGTTGAGGCAATAGGAAAATTTAGATTGTTGTTAAAGACTGGAATATATTTGGATCTTTATGCAACATTTGTTGTGCCGTCTTTTAGGCGGAATTTGATTTCCATTTCTGCATTGGACAAATTTGGTTATTCTTGTTCGTTTGGAAATGGAATATTCAGTTTGTTTCTCGATTCAAAATTGGTTGGTTCTGGTTTTTTATCAGGTTACGATAATCTTTATTCTTTGGATGTTATTGCTTCATTTAATGAAACCCTGCAAACAAGTAGAGGCACTAAAAGAAAATTAACCAGTGAGGATTCAGCTGCGTTATGGCACAAAAGATTGGGTCATATCTCTGAAAAGAGAATAAGGAGACTTGTGTCAGACGAAATTCTCGAACCTTTAGATTACACAGATTTTAATAATTGTGTTAATTGTATAAAGGGAAAACAAACCAACAAAAGGAGATTTGAAGCCAATAGGTGTTCAGGCGTCTTAGAACTTATACATACTGATATTTGTGGACCATTCCCTTCGGCTTCTTAGGATGGTCAACAGTATTTTATAACTTTCACAGACGATTTTTCAAGATATGGCTTCATTTATCTCATTCATGAAAAGGCACAGTCATTGGATGTGTTCAAAAACTATAAAGCTGAAGTTGAAAATCAACTTGGCTTAAAAATTAAAATCGTTAGATCTGACCGTGGTGGTGAATACTATGGTAGATATGACGGTTCAGGTGAACAACGTCCAGGACCTTTTGCAAGATTCCTAGAGGAATGCGGTATCGTCCCACAGTACACTATGCCGGGTTCGCCCACTATGAATGGTGTTGCTGAAAGACGAAACAGAACGCTTAAGGACATGGTGAGGAGTATGATCAGTCATTCTACCTTACCAGAATCACTCTGGGGAGAAGCACTAAAGACCGCAGCATATATCCTTAACAGGGTTCCAACTAAGGCAGCGACCAAAACCCCTTATGAACTTTGGACGGGTAAAAAGCCCAGTCTTAAGCATCTGCACGTTTGGGGATGTCCAGCTGAGGCAAGGCCTTACAAGCCTAATGAAAAGAAACTGGACTCAAGGACGGTTAGTTGTTATTTTATTGGATACTCTGAAAGATCTAGGGGGTACAAGTTTTATGATCCCACGAGTAAGTCGATTTTTGAGTCAGGAAATGCCAGGTTCTTTGAGGATGTTGAGTTTGCGGGGGGAGATAAAGTAAGGGATATTGTCTTTGAAGAGGAATATGTAAATATTCCCACAGGTGTCTTGGACATTGGTCAGGATCATATTCCTCACTTTGACCAAGACACAATACAGGAAGACAATATTAGAGATCCTCCCATTCCAGATGAACAAACTCAAGCACCTCCAGAACCTATGCCATTAAGGAGATCCACTAGAGAGCGGAGAAATGCAGTTCCGGACGATTACATTGTATTTCTTCAAGAACATGAGGCAGACATTGGATTGATGGAGGATGATCCTATTAACTTCCGTCAAGCCATGGATAGTTCTAACTCTCAAAAGTGGAATGATGCCATGAATGAGGAGATAAAGTCCATGAAGGACAATGACGTATGGGATCTTGTCCCATTGCCTAAAGGTACGAAGCCCATTGGTTGCAAATGGATATTTAAAACCAAGAGGGATTCGAAAGGTAATGTGGAAAGATATAAGGCTCGTCTTGTCGCTAAAGGCTTTACACAGAAAGAAGGCATTGATTATAAAGAGACTTTCTCTCCGGTTTCTTCGAAAGACTCTTTAAGGATTATAATGGCTTTGGTGGCGCATTTCGATCTTGAGCTTCATCAGATGGATGTAAAGACTGCGTTTCTAAATGGTGACATTGATGAAACGATTTATATGGTGCAGCCAGAAAATTTTGTGTCCAAAGACACAAATAATATGGTTTGCAAATTAAAGAAATCCATCTATGGGCTCAAGCAGGTATCGCGACAATGGTATTTCAAATTTCATCAAGTGATCATCTCGTTTGGCTTTGAGATGAATTTGGTCGATGATTGTGTGTACCATAAGTTCAGTGGGAGTAAGCATATTTTTCTGGTTTTATATGTTGATGACATTCTGCTCGCTAGCAACGATATAGAGTTGTTGCATGAAACCAAGAGATTTCTATCAAAGAATTTTGAGATGAAAGATCTTGGTGATGCATCTTTTGTACTGGGTATTCAGATACATCGGGATCGTTCTCGGGGTATTCTTGGATTATCTCAGAAAGGCTATATCGAGAAAGTTCTCAAGCGATACGGGATGCAAGATTGTAAACCAACGGATACCCCTGTGGCTAAGGGAGACAAATTTAGTCTCAAACAATGCCCAAAGAATGATTTTGAGGAAAAAGAAATGCAGAAGGTTCCCTATGCATCTGCAGTTGGGAGTCTTATGTATGCTCAGGTTTGTACACGTCCAGATATTGCGTACGTGACAGGAATGTTGGGACGATATTTAAGTAATCCAGGAGTGGAACATTGGAAAGCAGTCAAAAGAGTTTTACGGTACCTTCAGAGAACAAAAGATTACATGCTCATATATCGGAGGTTGGATCAGCTTGAGATCATTGGGTATACTGACTCCGATTTTGCTGGATGCCAAGATAGTATGAAATCTACGTCGGGCTACATCTATCTCCTTGCTGGAGGTGCCATTTCCTGGAAGAGTGCTAAACAGTCACTTATAGCCTCTTCCACCATGGCAGCTGAGTTTGTAGCATGTTATGAGGCATCTAATAACGGAATATGGCTGCAAAATTTTGTCACGGGACTGCGCATTGTTGATGGCATTGAAAAGCCACTAAGATTATATTGTGACAATAAATCAGCAGTTATGTATTCCAATAACAACAGGAGCTCGACGAAGTCAAAACATATTGACATCAAGTTTCTGGTTGTTAAAGAAAGAATTCAAAGTGGAAAGTTGTCTATTGAGCATATCGGTACAAACTCCATGGTTGCGGATCCGCTTACTAAGGGACTACCACCCAAACAGTTTCATAAGCACACTGCTAGTATGGGTGTTATGTCAATTGAGGAAATTCAGTTTTAGTGGGAGTTTGTTATTTTAAATGCTTTTTTCAGTTGTAGACATTTTCAGTTACAGTTATGTAAATTTATTTTCTGCAGAAATAAATTTCAAGTTAAGTCACACTCTGATTATGATTTAAAGTTTGATCTCAATAAGGTTAAAGGGAGGACCAGTTGGAAATAGGCATGTTACGGTCACATTGCATGAAATTTCCATGCTACCCATCCACTTCATAATCCATGTCATTCAGTTGTGTTGGCATATGTGACCATTGATGGGTCGAGTTACCTTGAGTGTAGCGAAGACTGCTTTGATCCTATGTTGATGTGATTGATGGACCGGATTGGTTATAGATACATTTCGGAATGACAACAATTTTGAGCTCATAAGGTTATTTTCACAAACATAATTATAAGGTTGCACATATAGCCCAAGTGGGAGATTGTTAGATCAATTTTATTTATATGGGCTTATATGTGAATAATTATGTGTGTGGGTTGTCTATTAAGTTAAGTCCAAAATAAAGTGATCAATTAATGTTTCGGGTTATTGGGCTTTAATGTATCTGATGGGTTGTGGGTCTTTAATGTGTAGAGACATAAGTGTAATTTCTGTTTTTATGATGGGTTAAAACGGAAATATCAGAAGATATTATCTATAAATAAGAGTCATGGTCCCCAGATCTCGCGTTGTCACTTTCACTATTCTCTCCCCCATTAAGAAAATAGTTCTGAAGAGAAACTAAAGGATTCTCTCAAGAAAAGAGCGCGTAGATCTGGAAGATCAAGACACGTTCTAAACTTTCAGGATTATGGCTTCAGGTACGCTTCCGCTTAAGTTTTCAGTCAAATTCTTAATGCTTTAACGTGATGGATTCTGCGGTTTATGGGTTTTCCCCAACACGTCACTCTTCTTTGTATTAGTCTCGATGGTATAATATTTGCAGGTATTTTTCTGTATTAATATTGTCATATAGTTTTATGTCAATATATCATTTTTCAATCAATTTATATTTCAGTTATTATTGTCATTTTATTCTCATTTATATCGTATATATAATTTAATATGGTTAACAATAATTTGACTAGGAACGTTGGAAAGCACATCAATTTATCTAAGATGGTGAATCTCGAGTCTACTTCCCGCTCCATCTATCAAAGAAAGAAGAGCTGCACTGAGATTTAGCTATTTATATTGAGAAATTTTCATCAGAATGTGTAATAATAAAATAATTAAATTGATTGTAAAATATTGATTTTAGTTGATGTATTTTAGTTGATGTTAAATAATATTAACTCTAAAGTAAGCTTTGAAGAAATTTGATTCCAATTTGGATTTAAAAACGTATCTCTAATTGAAATTTTTTCAAAAGTTTAATTGATTATAACTCAAAACTTTCTTAATAGTATATTTCATTTTGGAGAGAGTTGTGAAAATTTCGATATATAACAAAAATATACTTTGTGATTCAATAAAACGTGAATAAAATTTAAAAAATATATTGTTTTCATCAAATAATCTATTTAAATTATATTTATTTTTATTTACATATGTTTAAATATTTTTCCAAAATTTTCAATTTATATAATTTTTTAAAAATATCCACGCCGTGACCGTTCTGCGAAATGTCATGAGAACTAGAACGGTAATCTCCGCGACCGCGATTGCGAACCATGATTGTTACATAATATGAATTGAATTCAAAGAATAAAGCAAAGTACCAATTCCAAAAGATTGAATGAACACGAGAAATTTAGAAGAGTAGAAGAACAATATCAGAGAAAATTCAAGACTTTCTATTCAAGAAGAGTAAAAATGTTTACAACTGATATTATTCCACCAAAATACATCCATTATTCATATGTCTACGCAATTAGAAAATAAGCATCCTTATTCCTAACCAACTAAAAGCTAGTGACTCAATTAAACCAGCTTTTGCCTCGTGTGTTTCAACCTTTACTCCTATTCTGATCTTCAATGCCGAACAACCAACTAAGCTATCTTATCAACAGATATTCATTTCTTTAGTTAAAATTTGGTTTCCATATAGAAAATTTTGAATTTTTATTTTCTAGCTTTTTATCTTTTTTTCAACGTAAGCTACTAAATCACCTGATATTGCTTATTTGGCAGTGATGATCTCTTATGTGTCTAATGTAAATGGAAAAAAATATATGACACATTAAAATCTACCAAATGAGAAAAAATAAAGAAAATTTTAGTCCAAATTCCAAAATAAAAAGGAAAATATTTTTTGTTTACCTTAATTTTTAGTTAGATGGATTTTAATATGTGTCATGTAAGCTTTTTTCGCTCCATTAGTCACGTAGAAGTGCAGTGGTCTCAAATAGGCAATATTTGTTTGGTTTCTGACTTTCAACGTAAAGAAAGTAAAATAAAATAAAAATACGTTATTAAAATTCAAAATAAACCAATTTACATTACTAAATTGTAATTTCCTCTCATCTGTACTGACCTAGTCAAATCACTAATCCATTTCCCAATTTCTCTTGCAAGAAAGTTGTAGCCAGAGAAGTAATGGATATTAATGGCGCTGAACAAGGAGAAAATGGGTTGTAACCATTCATTTAAATATTACGCGTCTTGTCATTTTTTTAGCAAAAATATTCACTAAATTTTCATTGTCAATATGTCCAACCATTTTATTCTCAATCGATAACATAGTTAATCCATTTAATCTTTCATGTGATATAATGTCCATATGTTATTGGATTATACATGCATGAGATAAGAAAATTTATGATATTATAGGTCTTTATTTCTAAATAAGTGGTTTTATTTTTTACACCTATAGGGTTCTTCAATTATAAATATATGGTTGTTGAGATCGAATTAGAGTTTAGAGAGGGGTCAATAAATTTTTTTAAAATATTTTACAAAACTAGAGTTGTCCTTAACAGTTTTTAAGCTGCTAAGACAAATTATTGAACTAATAAATTCACTATACCACTGAAAGATAAATAAGTGCATAAATGGTCCGGTTTGACTAGAGATAAATTTTATATTTTAATGAAAGTAACATTTTACAAGGAACGACAAGATATGAAACCATGCAAGCATGTAAAATGCGTAATGCAAAGAAGACAAATATTTATGGATGTTCATAGATAAATACTTATACGTCACTATTTGTTCCACTTAGGAAGGAATATATGCAAAACTCTGGTTTTACTTCTTCTTGTAACAACCCACTTCAATTAGGACTTACTGACTAGATTAAAACTCTTGATCACTTTAGAATTATGGTTATTTAAGAGTCTTCGGTTCACCGACAACAACAGAATAACCAATGGTCATCTGGAACACTTTGAATTGGTTAGGTAGCATAAACTGATCCTTGAAGATCTGATTGATTCTGATAAGCATGTTCTATGTGAGTAACTTGAAGTATTATCGATTTAGTGCGCTCAAATATCTTGGAATAATGCAGACTTGAAATATGTAACTTGTAATTGTTGTTCTCCTTCATCTTCAGTTTTGAGTCTGTGTATTTATTGTTGAAAATCTCCAACTGTCGGATATTTCCTTTCAATAATCATCCATACTTGTTTCCCACAAAATTTCTTTGTCATAATCAGTATTGTACACTACAATAAATGTCAATAAATGACCTTTTGATTTTTCTCCTTTAGCCCTGATAGCCTCAGAAAAGATGATTGAATTTGGGCATATTGAGAAACATTATGTCATTTGGAGTTGGTAGAATATTGTGCCATAATACTTTTAAAAAAAATGGCTAGAGTTCAAGGTATCCACCTCGATTTACTCAAATCTAACTACTCTGTAGCGCTCAGAAAATTTAAAGGTCCACGCGAACCACATGCATGCAATTATTAAATTCTCTTGCATTTTAATTAAATGTTTTAATTGCATAAATTAATTATGTTGTGCATATTTGCATGTTTAAAATATATTTTTCTACATTGTTGCATTATAATGGATTTTTAAAGGTTATTCGAGTTGCGATCGAGGAACGGAGACTGAGGGCTGAAAAATGAAAAATGTTTTTATTAAGTAATTGTTTTTAATTATTTAAATTAAGGGTAATGCTTTTTCTTATTTTTGAAAATATGAGGTTTTGAGGTGATTTTATACGCCGGGGCATAATTTTTATCGGTGTTGGATTTTCAACAAAAATACGAATGTTTTGGCAATCCGGCTAATAAATTCACAAACTTTATTCGACAAAAAAATTTTTAATATCTAATTGAGCACTAATGGGCCTAATTAGTCTTCTTAGGTGGCATAAGCTTGATTAGTGTTTAAATAGATATTTAATATTCAAAACCCACCCCATATCCCTTACTAAACCCCACGCCCCACTTCCCTACAATTCAAAAATTCTCTCCAATCTCTTCCCCCAAATTTACACGAAACACACAAGCAATAATCAAGAGAAAAGCTTTGAAAGTTCAAGGAAAAATTCGGCCAAGGTGTACGTCGCCGTTCTCCGCATCGTCGCTTCGTTTTCGTGTGTAAAATACGCAAAGGCACGCCATATTCTTGCTTTACTCATCATCACACCATATTATGTAATTATTTATGAAATTGCATGAAAACAAATTGTATCTTTGGAAATTTTCGGTTATGCATCATATGTGAATTTTAAAGCATGTGTTTCCACCCCAAAACATGATATAAGTCTGCTTGAAGGGGCTGCCATGATTAGGATAGGTTGGAGAGTATTTTTACATGTTTTAAAGAGTCATAAAACACACTAAAAACGTGCAAATTAAAAAGGAACCGTGGGCCAAAGAAGGGTGAGAACCGTGAGTTTTGGTGTGGTGTATTCTTGGTGCAATTGGTCGGCTACTGTGCATGGGGGCTGGGGCTCGGCCAGGTCTTGTTGGGGGCTTGGCCAGGGTTAGGTTCGAAGGCTAGGTAGGGTCCTAGGACGGCTAGGGTCGAGGGAGGCGGCTAAGGAAGAGTCCTAGTTAACTAGGACTCTCCCATGTGCTCGGTTCTGAGGGCAGCGGGAAAGAAGGGCTTGAGGGTGGCCTGGGCGCAATCCAGGCTGGTCCATCAGGGTCAAGGGAGGTTGGCCAAGGGTTGGGGCATGGGTTGATAAAGGGTGGCTCGACGTGGCTCGAGCCAAGCACAGAAAACATGAGGGAGGCAGCAGGTCGCAGGTTATGCTTCTGATTTCAAGTGGCTCCCTGCTGCGTCCAGGGGTTTGGTCTGGTCTGGGCTTGGTCTAGGCGTGGTCCAGGAAGGTTAGGGTCAGGTTGGGTCAAGTGGTTAACAGCTGGTAGGGTCCTAGAAGGAGGAGGAGTCCTAGTGTGCCAAAACACTACACACGCACACATGCATGTAAATGGGGTCGAGGGGCAGCAAGTTTTTGAGCAGGCCAGGGCTGGGTTTTTGGGCTGGACTTGGTCAGTAGGGTCCCTAGGTGGGTTGGCTAGGTTTTGGCTCAAGGTAGCTCGGGCGTGGCTCGAGTAAATCGGGAGATGGCTCGGTGGGTTCGTTAGTGTGTCAAAAACAAAAATTAAAAGGCTAAAATTGAATCCATGGGTCCACGGGGGTGGATCATGACTTGGAAGGGTAGAATAAGTCTTAAAAATGCTATGTTTAAAGTTTGGGATCAAAATAATAAGTTTTAGAATTTTCTGGGATTTTATCGCCGCACGAAACGCTAATTAACGAATTAATTTAAACGGCTAGTTTTAAACTTAATAAAATTATGAAAAAATTAGGTTTAAGCTTAAATAATTATTAGAAGTCTAAATTTTCAATTTGGGAATTTTATATTAAATTTTGGTTTAATTCGAGATTAAAACGCAGTAATACGTCTTATTTGAAGATTAAATTAAAAGTCCTCGAGTTAAGCTAAATAAAAATATGAAAAAAATTCATGTAGGCTTAAATAATTATGGGACATTTTAGAATCAATGAAATTAAGAAAAAGTAAAAACGTGAAATTTTATGTCCAGAGGTAAAACAGTCATTTTACACCTAGAAATTATTAAACGTGATGGCAGTGTCTTGAATGTTTTTTTATGCTAATATGATTATTTCAAATGTTATGAATTTTTATGAGGTTGATTTAAAATGTTTATGATTTAATATGTCAAAATGTTATTTTAAATGTTTATGATTTTTATATATGTTAAATGATTATTTTAAATGTTTACGGATTTTTAATGTGTTAAAATATTTATTTTAAAATGTTTATGGATGTTTATGAATTTTTATATGTTAAAATTTTATTTTTAAACGTTTATGGATTTTTGGTTTAATTATGGACATATAAAAGACATGTTGCATGTTTGGTTTAAAAGAAAAACGTTACATGCATGTTTAAATTTTATTAAGTGATGATAATATAAAACGTTGAAGGAATTGAAGTAATTTTGACTAGTACGATGATATGTTGGAAATTTCGTGAGGGTTATGGTCCCAGTGGAGCTCGACGATCGTGTTTCTTTGGATACGGATATGAATATGTATATGTATACGATGATATGTTAATATGTAAGTCCAAGGCCCAGTTGACCGGTGAGAGTGTTGCTGGTGTCCCCGCCGCCCAGTACTGTGGTTACATGTAGATGGATCCATCGCCAAAAACGTAGACGTAGACGTAGATGAACACGAAAGTCACAATTAACGATCTGAATTCAACGAAAGGAAAAAGAAATACGTATATGTTGATGATAACATGAATATGTTGAGGATGATATGAACATGTTTATGAAAATGTTTTTAAAGTTTATGCATCATGAAAATGTCTACGAAAATGTTCATGTTTGAAGTTTATGCATCTTCATGAAAACAGTATTTTAAGTACAAGTATTTTCACTTTGTATGTGATTTTTATACATATTATTTGGTATCAAGAATATGATGTGTTGAGTCTTTAGACTCACTAGGTGTGATTGATGCATGTGATTATGTAAATAATGATTATGGAGATCTTGATGGTTGATCTGACTGGATTGAAGGTGCACATAACCCGAGGACCGACGCTAGTTTTCCGCACTAGTTTATGATTTATGATTTTAAATTATGTTAAGGATATTTTATGACTTTTATCATAGTTATGAGTGAATTTTGAGATGTGATAGTATGAGCTATACTTTTCAAATAATGTTTTTAAATTTGGTAAAATAGTTGGTTTTTTTACTTTTAAAATTGTTCCAAAATATTTTATGCATGTGTTTATGCATTCGGCCGATGCTAGGTGAGGTTTGAAAAAAAAATTCTAGTACTTTTGTAATGTACCGTACTTTTTACTACTTAAAATTTGAGGAAAATTAAAAATTTCTTAAATATAAACATCCATACGGTCGTCAACTCATCGTTCATAAAAATATCTTTGGAATCATCTATCACCAATAAAATTTTGCTAAAAGAAAAGCTTGCTCAAAACATCTCGCATCAAAACATAAAATCAGAGTAATTTAAACTTGCATAAAAATATTAAAAATAACGTGGGCGGTTCTCGGGTTTAGCCTACCGCTCAGTCCATACCTGCTCTTTGGTCGCCACCTCCTGTCTCCTCATAGACATACTCACCTGCATCGATCAAGTCTAGTGAATCTAGAAATTCAACACGTATAAACTGGAATAGCAAGTAATACATAATAAAACCACAAGCAACTTTAAAATAGGACATACATACTTGAAACTTGAACTTGCAAAATGAACTTGAACATACGTACGTACATAATTATACGTGCCATCAACATAAACTTTCTTAAACATGCTTGCATACTTGAACATACTTGAACATACATAACTTCATCATTTTGCGTAGAGGCATGTTTCAAAGCAAGTGACCCATACATAATAAACGCCTGATGAGACAAACCACAATACTGGGCTGACAAGGACGTATCCACTGCCACATACATGAGATCCCCGTTCATAATTTAACGGGCTGGTTGGTCCCCGTTCATAATTTAACGCTTTCCAACCTCGATCTAACCCGTTCATAATTTAACGGGCGGATTGGTCCCCGTTCATAATTTAACGCTTTCCAATCCTAAACATAATTTGGTCACAAGACATTTAGCATACTGACCGAAGATTTCGGTTGGGATTAATTCTAGCAAGCGGACTAGGTCAAGTTATAGTAAATGGACGAACAGTCCAAGTATCGATCCCACAGAGACTATTATTTAATTACTAAGATTCGATTATTTTATTTAATCTAGGCAAACAAGAGCGAACGATTGATTATTATTTCAACTAAGCGAATTTTTAAACCAATTTATTCTAATGTAATAACGAAAGCAAATATCAGAGAAGCTTGGACGCGGGATTTTCAAATTTAAATAGAATGACCGGGAACACACAACGGTAACAAACTCTGATTAAATTCAAGCACTGGAATTATTCGACTAGCAATTATTCGAAGTCACGATGTAATCCTCTAATTTAATTATAAATCTATTTCTAGAATTTATAATCCTATTTTCATTTAACAGTCCAATTATTTCTAATTGAATTTAATTAAACAAAAACGCATGCATCAACTATAGAATTACAGCTGTCGCCTAAAATCGCACACTGAAACCGAATACTATTTCTAGTCGGTTTAACCGTGTGTTGATTAATATTTTTGAAGCTAAATTTCAATCTATTCCCTTTCGAGTCAAGATCGAACAACAAACATGCAATTTAATTGGCCAAATCAAAAGCACGAAAATTACGCAAACATTGATCAATAACAAGAGATAATTATGAATTGAACGATCCAACGAATAAACAAAATCAGGCGTTTGTCCCTATCGTGGTCCCGATCACAAGAAGAACTACTCCATAAATTCAACACTAAAATCAAATTCAATGTTTGAATTCATGTCTAAGAAAATAAGAAAATAAAAGAGAAGAGAAATCTCATTGACGGTGCGCGGATCTTGCGTGTGAATTGCGCTGTTTTCGCCCAAGTCGCCGCCGTCTTCAAAAAGTTCAAAGCTTGCGCTCTTCTTTTCTCTCCAAGTCGGCTGTTTTCTGAATTTTTTCAACAACCCTATTCTTTCTCTCGATTTTCCCTTTTATTCTTCCTCTAAATCTCGAGCAAATCTTCGCCAAAATCTCGATCTGATATTGCACACACGGACCCCGTGCCTGCATCCGGAGAGGGGTCCGTGTAGGCTCTGGATTTTTTTTCTTTCTCGAGAATGGCTGACACGGACCCCGTGCAGGGGTCCGTCTGGAGATCCGTCCACATACTGTAAGTTGGGTTCTCGGGTGATGAGGGACACGAACCCCGTGTAGGGGTCCGTCAAGGGGTCCGTCGAGGCTCTGTAAATTGCATCTTGCAACTGAATGGCACGGACCTGTCTCCGGGGTCCGTGCCTGGGTCCGTGTCTCGTCGGCAAAATTCTTCTTTTGTGGTTGAATGACACGGACCCTTACACGGGGTCCGTGTAAGGGTCTGTGTTTGGTTCATGCTTTCTTCCTATTCTTCCGGGTATTTCTGACGTGGCATTGCGGAGTTTGACATTTCTTTCACTTCTTTGGTTTTCACCCTCTTTTGGTCAAACCTGCAAATAGCCATAATGAGACGAAATAAGCGCAAAACTCGGAATAAAAATGCCAGATAAGCACGAATACGACAAAATAAAATCCCTAAAATGTTATATAATTCGTGCTTATCACATACCTCAAAAACTAAAAATATTTTCTTGCACGTCATACATACTTACTTGGCGTTGAGGGATTCGTTGGACTTCGACTGGGGCCGCTGCTGCACATACTAACATGAAACTGCATACTTAACTTACATAGCTTAGACGTACTTATCATGCTTACTCTCAGGCTCAATCATTTCTTAGGACATTCTAAAATTTCCTCTGACTCGACCTTGATAAACCTTGCATTAAACCATGACATCAAACCCCAAAGCAAACATTAAACTTTTCCCAAAAACGTGAGTACACGGACCCCGTGCCCGGGTCCGTGTATGGGTCTGTGTAGGTTCGCTAAAAGACTTACCGAAAAGAAGGAAGGACACGGATCCCGTGCTTGGGTCCGTGCAGAGGTCTGGGTAGCTTCGCAAATTTTGACTCCGAGAAGAAACAAAGGCACGGACCCCGTGTAGAGGTCCGGGTAAGGGTCCGTGTACCTGCGCAAATTTGACACCAAGGAGAAAACAAAGGCACGGACCCCCTGCCAGGGTCCGTATGGGGGTCCGGCTAAGCACTGTAGGTCGAAACCTACGAGAAAATCTTGACATATAATTACATTCTCCTCAACCAAACTCAATGGCTAGGAATCGACACCGCAAGACACTTCCTAGGACACTAAGGCATTGTATCAAACCCAAGTGAACCATTAAAATTATTCCCCAGAGCAACGACAATCAACGACAACGACACAACCCCAAATTTGCCACCATTTACTTTCCTACGACTCTTGATTCAACTAAGTGCCTATCGACACGAAAAAAAAATGTTAATAACCATCCCAACATCTTAAACAATGTACCTATATGCAGCAGTGATCACCCGTTGATCCCCAACGAAGCAGGCAACAATAAACTTCAAGAACACATCAATATCATAACTTTTTCTGAAAATGAAGTTTGAGCAGTCCCACGAAAAACGTCATAATTCACTCAATTTTCATCCAAAAATTTCGAATTTTATATCCAGTCGAAGGCATCAAAAAGTTCTACGTTTTTCGTATTGAATGCTTTCTTAAAATCTTGACCGAAAATTCGCAGTTTTAACTAGAACAGTAAAAACGTGATTTAGATCTAAAAAGTTTTCCTTCAAAATCGACCCAAACAATTATCCGCTCAAACTATGAACATCATGTTAGTGTAGATGCCCTGCAAGCCAACTGTTGGCTAGGGATTTTATTGACTCAAGTGTAATAAAAAATCTTTATTTTAATATAATTCATTATTTTATGGTTTGTTATTTCTTTATCTGTATACCAATGTTATCAAACATAGATAAAGACCTTGATTATACTTTAATACAAATGAATCGTAATTCGATGTTGAAACTCGTTTGCAAACACTGTATAATCTAAATTCGTTCCTAGTCGATTCAGCCGCCTAAACATGGATAAAGGTCGCTTGAGCTTGAGACCAGCATCTGTGATGTTGTGTACTGCGTTTCTTGGTAAGGGCATAGAGATGTCCAAACATGCAGATGAGTAGTCATATGATGATTATACCGAACAACCCTCCCTTGGACTTTCCAAGTGGTTATCATTCATCGAGCGATAAGTCCATTGTTATGATTGTACACCATTAGTCCTTACAACCCGGGACAACACTGAGACTCTATATGCTAGGGCTGTGCTTTGACTCGTTTACCGGCTCCAGGAGAGTCATCAGGTGGCGAGGTTGGGTACAGTTGCGACACATATAGGAGCTAGTGCATTGTAGTCGGGGATTCACTACTCACCTACGGGTGTGGATATCCTGTGTGATCTGATGAAATAATAGTGCATGGAATCTCTGGCCAGAGTATGAGATGTACGTTAGAGAAGGAGTTCTCAAATAGTACACGTGATGCCACTATTATAGTTATCACATAGTTATCGAATTAATATGCAACCCTCGATAAACCAATGGTTGCAGATTCGATCGTGATAAATGAGATGAAGGGACCGTACTGTACGTTAATCATAATCGACTGGTTCTTTCAGGCACTATCAGTGATACCTAGGGGATCATGGGGCGATGCTACTAGACGCTCTTATCATGATCCGATGGGTGCAATCAGAAACGAGTTCTGACATTCTTGATCAAGGAGTTGATGAAAAGAATTGGGCTAACTAGGGTAAGCCCGAATAAAGAATTATGTCCTGAATCACAAAGAGTTGCGAACCCACGGCTAGCTGTATCCCTGAACCATTGAGGTCACACAAGCACTGGATCGTTTGTTCCGCTTGGAGAGAATAAATTCAAGTAGTTGAATTTATATTATGATATAGTAAATTCAAGGAGTTGAATTTATGATAATTAAACTTTGAGAAAATAAATTCAAGGAGTTGAATTTATGATATAGTAAATTCAAGAAGTTGAATTTATGAAATTTGGAGAGAATAAATTTAAGGATTTGAATTTATAAAATTTGATAGTTTAATTTATTAAACTCAAAAGTTGGGTTTATTAAATATTAAATTTTGGAGGTGATTAAAATTCAAGGAGTTGAATTTATAATTTAAACAATAAATTCAAATGTCGAATTTATAATGTATTTAATTTATTAAGCTCAAAAGTTGAGTTTATTAATTAATAACTTAAATATGGTGGGTAGTATGTTTTATGGGCTTGTAGGAGTACAAGTCCAACATAATAAATAATTAAATTTTAATGGGCTTTGATTAAATTAATTAAACTAGTTGGACTAGCCCAATTAATTAAATCAAACTCATTAATGTTAATTATGTAATTAGGTTATGATTTAATTATAAATAATACATGCAAATAAAACCCTAGCCCACCACAAAGAAAACTGACGTGAACTCCTTTTCAAAGATTGAAAAATTCGGCCACTTGTTTTGAAAAAAAAAATTATTGAGCCGTCTCTCAATTTTTCTCTTCTACGCAAAATCTCTTCCAATATTTATAGTACAATTTGGAAGAGGATCAAACAATTTAGTCGTGGACCTGATTAAACGAAACGAAAGGAGTCTCTTGAAGAAAGTTCATAGGGATTCATCAAGAGCCAAATCTGTTATACTGGATTGGTTGGTGTCCAGTGATTAATTCACCAAAGGTATAACGATTCTAACATCCTATGTATGTTTAATTCATAAAATCATACGAGCGCCCAAAGTAAAACATATTTTGATTGTCAAAATAAAATAAAATTTTTAAACTTCCGCTGCGTTTGAGCGTGTAGAAAACCAGATCCAACTGTGGTATCAGAGCCAAGTTTTTTCTGAATCGTATGATTTTAAATAATATTGAATAATTTGTTTCTAACCGCACAAGAAAATTTTCAGAATATTGAAGCACCATAAAATTATTTTTTTTCGTAAAAAAAAAAAAAATTCGCGATCTGCCCGGATCTGTTCCGGGCAGACCGTGCGCAGGGCTGCACGCAGAAACGCGCAGCGTGCGCGCGCAACGTGCACGCGTGGAGCGGCGCGGCGTGCGACGTGCACCGCCCTGCGCAGCGCAGCGTGCGGAGCGTCCGCACAATGCGCGCGGCGCCGCGCGCACAGGAAGCTGCCACTGTCCGAAACATTCGGGCAGCGGGCGCGACTACCTGGTATCGTCTCGGGAAGCGTGCTGATTGGTGGGCTTGAATTGTTTGGGCACATGGTGCAATTTTCTGATTTTCAAAATTTTGGGTAAATTTGATATTTTGGAAATTGATTCAATTTTTCTTTTTGAAAATTAATTTTTGGAAAATTAATAATTTTTTTGTAAAATAAATAATTAGAATATGATTTTAACTATTTACGGTAAAAATGCGTTTTTACAATAAATCAATTGTTATTGATTTAATTGGAAATTAAATAAAGGAGTTTATTTAATTTATTAAATTTTTTGATAATTGTGGTGGTTAGTGTTAAAATTATTAGATATATGATTGATCAATTAATTAAATTGTTTACTTAAACTGATGTTAATATTTGATATTAAATGCATGAAGGATAATCGAGAGCCTTGACCAATGTGTTAGGTGTATGTTAGGATATTTTACTGTTTTATTCGTTTTTAATATTTGATATTATTAAAGTCGGCCTAGTTTATGGCCCGTTCCCACCCCATTAGATGTATCCCTTATGTGACACGGCTATTTAAATCTAATTATTAGAAATAGTGGGAGATCAAGACTGGAAGATGGTGGGCCCGATGATCAAGATGAAGACATGTAAAATATTGGAAGCTTTTGTAATTGTTACATTTGCATCCCTGCATTCACCTAGGTTTTGGACCTGGATCCATGTATGGCTCACATGGATCTAATAGTGTTGGCGATCGATCATCCTTATTTATTGTTGAATGTCATATTATGATATATGCGATATATAGTAGTATGCATGTATGTATATTATTAAATAATATAGTTGCATGAATCCGAAAAACTCGTGGCACGCGATTTTTAAATTAAAATGATGAGACATTTTTTAATTAAAATCCCTCATTTTGAATATGATTCAAAATTTATATCAAACCGAATAAGTAAAAATTAAAAGAGTTTAATTTTTCCTTGCCTTCCATCAACCGTGGTTGCATGTTGATCACTACCCGCGGACAGTGTCTGGCTCATATTATTGGGAAGGCCTGTACGCCGTAAAGCTGTGACTTCCTCCGGACATATGATGTGAATTGAGTGGAACTCCCATGACTTCGACTCATATTATTGAGGGAACTCATGGCGACCGTCCATTAAAATTCAATATTGATGGGTTGGTTTGGCACATGAAAATAAACGACGTCATATTATTGGGCCCTTATTAAACGTGAGGCAAAACACGAGGAGGTTGCATAGGGATGCAATTGGACTCTACTTTTTAGAAATTATAATTGGCTGATATTATTCGGGATTATAATTGGCTAATTGGACTCTACGTGCCTACTAAGGAAATACGATTTCCCTTTTTCATCATAGGGTGGTGGAAATGTCAAAATAGTAGGAGGGTAATTTATAAAATTAAATCCATATTTTATATCTTAGAATTATTTTAAAATTATCAATAACCTTTATATGTTTTTATTTTCAGTATATTTACGATGTCTACTCGTAACCCGCTTTCAATCATTCTCGATCAAAACAAATTGGCTGGCCCTAACTATCATGACTAGTTTCGAAACTTAAAGATTGTTCTGAACTCCGAAAGGGTTGCGTATGTGCTTGATAAGAGGCCACCTAAGGAGGCGGCTCCTGATATCAGTAGGACTGAATTAGCTAAGCTTGAGAAACATTGGGATCATGATCTCCAAGCTAAGAGCTACATGTTGGCTTCCATGTCGAATGAACTTCATAGGAGGTTCGAGGAGGCGGTGAATACAGCTGACATTTACCTTCATCTGAAAGAATTGTATGCTGTACAAACTCGTTCAAAAAGACATGCGACTGTTAAAGAACTCATGACTACACGCTTGCGAGAGGGGACTTCGGTCCATGAGCATGGTGTTAGGATGATTGGGCTTATTGAGAATTTGGTGGGACTCGACTTGGTTATTCCTAGTGAGCTCTCGACTGATATTCTCTTACTGTCTTTGCCTGCCTCGTTCTATGGATTTGTGGTTAATTTTAATATGAACAAGCTTGAGGCCACCGTTGAAGAGTTGGTCAATATGCTTACTAATTATGAGGCCACAATTAAAAAGGAATAGCATGTTCTTCTAGTGGGTTCTTCGTACGGTACGAAAAAGGGAGCCCCAAATAAAGGTAAGAAGCGTTATGCCCCTCCAAAGAAGAACAAGCCCAACAAGAAGCCATAGAAGAAACCTAAACAGGGGCCTACAAAGCCCGACAAGTCAGAACAAATCTGTTTCCACTGCAAAAAGCCTGGACATTGGAGGCGTAATTGCGAGGAGTATCTTGCCCAGAAACGTTCTGGCCATGATATTTTTTATATTGAAGTTAATGCTTCTATTAATTCCTCTTCTTGGGTATTGGATACCAGATGTGTTCTCATCTATGCAATGATTTGTAGGTGATGGCAAGAAGCAAGAGGCTTAGACATGGTGAGACCTTTCTAAGACTAGGAAATGGAGCAAGAGTTGCTGCCACTGCCATTGGACACGTTAATTTAATTTTGGACAATAATTTTAAGTTGTTTTTGAGAGACGTTTTATTTGTTCCTGAATGTGTTAAAAACGTTATTTCTATTTCTATGCTTGATAGGGATGGTTATTCTTGTGTTTTTGCTAAATTTGTTTGCAATTTATACAAGAATGAATGTTTGATTGGAACTGGAGAATTAACAAATGATCTCTATAACTTAAAATTAAAGGATATTCCGTTAAACAATGTCCAAACGCATACGAAAACAACTACAAACAAAAGAAAAATAGAAGATCCAAATCCCGCACAAATTTAGCACGCTAGACTAGGTCATATTTCCCAAAGAAGGATGCACAAGCTAGTGGGAGAAGGCATGTTTGACTTGTCAGACATAAATTCTCTACCTACTTGTGAGTCCTGTCTAAAAGGAAAAATGACTAAGACTCCATTCAATGGAAACGTAGAACGTGCACATGGTCTACTGGATTTGATCCATACTGACGTTTGTGGCCCGTTAAGTGTTTGCACAAAATTTGGGCATTCCTACTTCATTACCTTTACTGATGACCATTCGAGGTACGGGTATGTTTATTTGATGAAACACAAATCTGAAGCATTTGAAAAGTTCAAAGAATTCAGATCTGAAGTAGAAAATCAGCTATAAAGAAGTATTAAGGCACTTCGATCTGATCGAGGTGGAGAATACTTAAGTGCTGAATTCTTGGGTTATCTAAAAGAGAATGAGATTCTCTCAGAGTGGACTCCAACAGCAACACCAAAATTGAATGGTGTTTCTGAACGTCGAAATCGGACCTTGATGGACATGGTTCGATCTATGATGGGATTCACTGAATTGCCTATATCGTTTTGGGGATTTGAGCTTGAAACTGCGGCAATGTTGTTGAATAATGTCCATACCAAAGCAGTGGATAAAACACCATATGAGATATGGATGGGGAAACCCCCCAAGTATTCTTACTTGAGAATATGGGGATGTCCTGCTTATGTGAAGCAGACAGTGGGAGACAAATTGGATAGTAGATCTACTTTGTGCTACTTCGTAGGATATCCAAAGAATTCTTTTGGATATTATTTCTATCATCCCAATGAAGCAAAAGTGTTTGTTTCAAGAAATTCCACTTTTTTGGAAAGGGAAATTCTATTAGATAGAAAAGGCAAGATGATAGAACTTCAAGAAATTCAAAATACTCCCTCAACTTTAGAAGTTGAACCTAATCCCCTAGAGCCAGTAGTTGAAGTACAAGCTCCTAGAAGGTCTGATAGGGTTATTAGACCACCTGTCAGATATACACTTCTTCATGAACAAGGCCATGATGAGCCTTGTGTTGGATGTGATCCAATGAATTTTAAATTAGCAATATCTGATACTGGTTCAACCAAATGGCTTGAAGCCATGCAGTCAGAAATGGACTCTATGTAATCAAACCAAGTCTGGACATTAGTGGATCCACCTGAGGGAATTGTTCCCATAGGATGCAAATGGATCTACAAAAGAAAGCTTGGGGCGGATGGGAAGGTAGTGACCTTCAAAGCAAGACTGGTTGCAAAAGGTTATACTCAAAGGCAAGGAGTTGACTATGAGGAAACTTTTTAACCAGTTGCTATGTTTAAGTCCATTAGAATACTACTAGCCATAGCAGCATGGTACGACTATGAGATATGGAAAATGGATGTAAAGACTTCATTCCTCAATGGAGACATCAAAGAAGAAATTTATATGTCTCAACCTGAGGGATACACATCAGTGGGAAGTGAGCATAAGGTATGCAAACTTCATAGATCAATATATGGTCTCAAGCAGGCGTCGAGGAGTTGGAACCTCAGATTTGACTGCACTATCAAGGGATTTGGCTTTGATAAAAATCCTGAGGAATCATGCGTGTACAAGAAAGTTAGTGGGAGTGCAGTGACATTCCTAATACTTTATGTTGATGATATACTACTCATTGCGAATGATGTAGGATTACTGCAATCAACTAAAGTACGGTTAGCAAGTAAATTTTCCATGAAAGACATGGGTGAAGCATCTTTTGTATTGGGAATACAAAACTATAGAGATAGATCGAAGAGGATGCTGGGACTCACCCAAGACACTTATATCAATACCATTATGAATCGATTCTCTATGGAAGAGTCCAAAAGATGATACTTTCCAATGTGTCATGGTATTACTCTATCTAAAGCCATGTGTCCCAAAACTGATGACGAGATAGAGATGATGACACGTATTCCATATGCGTTAGCCATTGGTAGTATCATGTATGGTATGATATCGACACGTCCTGATGTTGCTTACGCTCTGAGTGTTACAAGTAGATATCAGGCGAACCCTGGTCCAATGCATTGGAAGGCAATGAAAGATATTCTTAAGTACTTGAGAAGAACTAAGAAATTGTTCATGGTCTATGGGGGTGGAGAATTGAAATTGGAAGGCTACACTGATTCTAGCTTCCAATGTGACGTAGATGATTCGAAATCAACCTCTGGTTTTGTATTCATGCTTAATGGTGCGGCTGTCTCTTGGAAGAGTTCCAAGCAAGACACCATGGCGGATTCCACCACTGAAGCTGAATACGTTGCTGCATCAGCTGCAGCCAAAGAGACAGTTTGGATGAGGAATTTGTTCCAAGAGTTGGGCGTCATTCCTAATGAAGTTGATCCAGTCCCGGTGTACTGCGACAACACTGGTGCCGTTGCGCAAGCAAAGGAACCAAGGTCTCATCAAAGATCCAAACATATACTGAGGAAGTTCCACATCATCCGGGAGATTGTGGGAAGAGGAGATATATCAGTTGAAAAAGTCGTCTCTGTAGATAATGTTTTTGATCCACTTACGAAGCCCTTGCCAGGACCATTGTTTGATAAGCATCGCGAAACAATGGGATTAAAGTTTATGGGTAGTTGGCTCTAGGGCAAGTGGGAGATTGTTAGAGTAGATGCCCTGCAAGCCAACTGTTGGCTAGATATTTTATTGACTCGAGTGTAATAAACAATCTTTATTTTAATATAATTCATTATTTTATGGTTTGTTATTTCTTTATCTGTATACCAATGTTATCAAACATAGATAAAGTCTTTGATTATACTTTAATACAAATGAATCGTAATTCGATGTTGAAACTCGTTTGCAAACACGGTATAATCTAAATTCGTTCCTAGTCGATTCAGCCGCATAAAACATGGATAAAGGTCGCTTGAGCTTGATACTAGCATCTGTGATGTTGTGTACTGCGTTTCTTGGTAAGGGCATAGAGATGTCCAAACATGCAGATAGGTAGTCATATGATGATTATACCGAACAACCCTCATTCGGACATTCCAAGTGGTTATCATTCATCGAGCGGATAAGTCCGTTGTTATGATTGTACACCATTAGTCCTTACAACCCAGAACAACACTGAGGCTCTATATGGTAGGGCTGTGCTTTGACTCGTTTACCGGCTCCAAGAAAGTCATCAGGTGGCGAGGTTGGGTTCAGTTGCGACACATATAGGAGCCAGTGCATTGTAGTCGGGGATTCACCACTCGCCTACGGGTGTGGATATCTTATGTGATCTGATGAAATAACAGTGCATGGAATATCTGGCCAGAGTATGAGATGTATGTTAGAGAAGGAGTTCTCAAATAGTACACGCGATGTCACTATTATAGTTATCACATAGTTATCGAATTAATATGCAACCCTCGATGAACCAATGGTTGCAGATTCGATCGGGATATATGAGATGAAGGGACCGTACTGTATGTTAATCATAATCGACTGGTTCTTGCAAGCACTATCAGTGATACCTAGGGGATCATGGAGCGGTGCTACTAGACGCTCTTACCATGATCCGATGCGTGCAATCAGAAATGAGTTCTGACATTCTTGATCAAGGTGTTGATGAAAAGAATTGGGCTAACTAGGGTAAGCCCGAATAAAGGATTATGTCCTGAATCATAAAGAGTTGTGAACGCACGGCTAGCTGTATCCCTGAACCATTGAGGGTCACACAAGCACTGGATCGTTTGTTCTCCTTGGAGAGAATAAATTCAAGGAGTTGAGTTTATATTATGATATAATAAATTCAAGGAGTTGAATTTATGATAATTAAACTTTGAGAAAATAAATTCAAAGTGTTGAATTTATGATATAGTAAATTCAAGAAGTTGAATTTATGAAATTTGGAGAGAATAAATTCAAGGATTTGAATTTATAAAATTTGATAGTTTAATTTATTAAACTCAAAAGTTGGGTTTATTAAATATTAAAATTTGGAGGTGATTAAAATTCAAGGAGTTGAATTTATAATTTAAATAATAAATTCAAATGTTGAATTTATAATGTATTTAATTTATTAAGCTCAAAAGTTGAGTTTATTAATTAATAAATTAAATAAGGTAGGTAGTATGTTTTATGGGCTTGTATGAGTACAAGTCCAACATAATAAATAATTAAAGTTTTAATGGGCTTTGATTAAATTAATTAAACTAGTTGGACTAGCCCAATTAATTAAATCAAACCCATTAATGTTAATTATGTAATTAGGTTATGATTGAATTATAAATAATACATGCAAATAAAACCCTAGCCCACCACAAAGAAAACTCTCGTGAACTCCTTTTCAAAGATTGAAAAATTCGGCCACTTGTTTTCAAAAAAAAAATTATTGAGCCGTCTCTCAATTTTTCTCTACTACGCAAAATCTATTCCAATATTTATAGTGCAATTTGGAAGAGGATCAAACAATTTAGTCGTGGACCTGATTAAACGAAACGAAAGGAGTTTCTTGAAGAAAGTTCATATGGATTCTTCAAGAGCCAAATCTGTTATACCGGATCGGTTGGTGTCCAGTGATTAATTCACCAAAGGTATAACGATTCTAACATCCTATGTATGTTTAATTCATAAAATCATACGAGCGCCCAAAGCAAAACATATTTTGATTGTCAAAATAAAATAAAATTTTTAAACTTCCGCTGCGTTTGGGCATGTAGAAAACCAGATCCAACTGTGGTATCAGAGCCAAGTGTTTTCTGAATCGTATGATTTTAAATTATATTGAATAATTTGTTTTTAACCGCACAAGAAAATTTTCAGAAAATTGAAGCACCATAAAATTATTTTTTTCGTAAAAAAAAAAAAATTCGCGATCTGCCCGGATCTGTTCGGGGCAGACCGCGCGCAGGGCTGCACGCAGAAACGCGCAGCGTGCGCGTGCAGCAAGCGCGCGCAACGTGCACGCGCGGAGCAGCGTGGCGTGCGACGTGCGCCGCCCTGCGGGGCGCGGCGTGCGGACGCTGCGCGCACAGGAAGCTGCCACCGTCCGAAACTTTCGGGCGGGCAGCGGGCGCGACTACCCGGTTTCGTCTCGGGAAGCGTGCTGATTGGTGGGCTTGAATTGTTTGGGCACATGGTGCAATTTTCTGATTTTTCAAAATTTTGGGTAAATTTGATATTTTTGAAATTGATTCAATTTTTCTTTTTGAAAATTAATTTTTGGAAAATTAATAATTTCCTTGTAAAATAAATAATTAGAATATGATTTTAATTATTTACGGTAAAAATGCGTTTTTACAAGAAATCAATTATTATTGATTTAATTGAAAATTAAATAAAGGAGTTTATTTAATTTATTAAATTTTTTGATAATTGTGGTGGTTAGTGTTAAAATTATTAGATATATGATTGATCAATTAATTAAATTGTTTACTTAAACTGATGTTAATATTTGATATTAAATGCATGAAGGATGATCGAGAGCCTGGACCAATGTGTTAGGTGTATGTTAGGATATTTTACTGTTTTATTCGTTTTTAATATTTGATATTATTAAAGTGGGCCTAGTTTATGGTCCGTTCCCACCCCATTAGATGTATCCCTTATGTGCCATGGCTATTTAAATGTAATTATTAGAAATAGTGGGAGATCAAGACTGGAAGATGGTGGGCCCGATGATCAAGATGAAGACATGTAAAATATTGGAAGCTTTTGTAATTGTTGCATTTGCATCCCTGCATTCACCTAGGTTTTGGACCTGGATCCATGTATGGCTCACATGGATCTAATAGTGTTGGCGATCGATCATTCTTATTTATTGTTGAATGTCATATTATGATATATGCGATATATAGTAGTATGCATGTATGTATATTATTAAATAATATATTTGCATGAATTCGGAAAACTCGTGGCATGCGACTTTTAAATTAAAATGATGAGACATTTTTTAATTAAAATCCCTCCTTTTGAATATGATTCAAAATTTATATCCAACCGAATAAGTAAAAATTAAAAGAGTTTAATTTTATTGATGGGTTGGTTTGGCACATGAAAATAAACGACGTCATATTATTGTGCCCTTATTAAACGTGAGGCAAAACACGCGGAGGTTGCATAGGGATGCAATTGGACTCTACTTTTTAGAAATTATAATTGGCTGATATTATTCGGGATTATAATTGGCTAATTGGACTCTACGTTCCTACTAAGGAAATACGATTTCCCTTTTTCATCAGAGGGTGGTGGAAATGTTAAAATAGTAGGAGGGTAATTTATAAAATGAAATCCATATTTTATATCTTAGAATTATTTTAAAATTATCAATAACCTTTATCTGTTTTTATTTTCAGTATATTTACGATGTCTACTCGTAACCCGCTTTCAATCATTCTCGATCAAAACAAATTGGCTGGCCCTAACTATCATGACTAGTTTCGAAACTTAAAGATTGTTCTGAACTCCGAAAGGGTTGCGTAAGTGCTTGATAAAAGGCCACCTAAGGAGGCGGCTCCTGATATCTGTTGGACTGAATTAGCTAAGCTTGAGAAACATTGGGATCATGATCTCCAAGCTAAGAGCTACATGTTGGCTTCCATGTCGAATGAACTTCATAGGAGGTTCGAGGAGGCGGTGAATACAGCTGACATTCACCTTCATCTGAAAGAATTGTATGCTGTACAAACTCGTTCAGAAAGACATGCGACTGTTAAAGAACTCATGACTACACGCTTGCGAGAGGGGACTTCGGTCCATGAGCATGGTGTTAGGATGATTGGGCTCATTGAGAATTTGGTGGGACTCGACTTGGTTATTCCTAGTGAGCTCTCGACTGATATTCTCTTACTGTCTTTGCCTGCCTCGTTCGATGGATTTGTGGTTAATTTTAATATGAACAAGCTTGAGGCCACCCTTGAAGAGTTGGTCAATATGCTTACTAATTATGAGGCCACAATTAAAAATGAAAAGCATGTTCTTCTAGTGGGTTCTTCGTACGGTACGAAAAAGGGAGCCCCAAATAAAGGTAAGAAGCGTTCTGCCCCTCCAAAGAAGAACAAGCCCAACAAGAAGCCATAGAAGAAACCTAAATCGGGGCCCACAAAGCCCGACAAGTCAGAACAAATCTGTTTCCACTGCAAAAAGCCTGGACATTGGATGCGTAATTGCGAGGAGTATCTTGCCAAGAAACGTTCTGGCCATGTTATGTTTTATATTGAAGTTAATGTTTCTATTAATTCCTCTTCTTGGGTATTGGATACCAGATGTGGTTCTCATCTATGCAATGATTTGCAAGTGATGGGAAGAAGCAAGAGGCTTAGACATGGTGAGACCTTTCTAAGACTAGGAAATGGAGCAAGAGTTGCTGCCACTGCCATTGGAGACGTTACTTTAATTTTGGACAATAATTTTAAGTTGTTTTTGAGAGACGTTTTATTTGTTCCTGAATGGGTTAAAAACATTATTTCTATTTCTAAGCTTGATAGGGATGGTTATTCTTGTGTTTTTGCTAAAGTTGTTTGCAATTTATACAAGAATGAATGTTTGATTGGAAATGGAGAATTAACAAACGATCTCTATAACTTAAAATTAAAGGATATTCCGTTTAACAATGTCCAAACGCATACGAAAACAACTACAAACAAAAGAAAAATAGAAGATCCAAATCCCGCACAAATTTGGCATGCTAGACTAGGTCATATTTCCCAAAGAAGGATGTACAAGCTAGTGGGAGAAGGCATGTTTTACTTGTCAGACATAAATTCTCTACCTACTTGTGAGTCCTGTCGAAAAGGAAAAATGACTAAGACTCCATTCAATGGAAACGTAGAACGTGCACATGGTCTACTGGATTTGATCCATACAGACGTTTGTGGCCCGCTAAGTGTTAGCACAAAATTTTGGCATTTCTACTTCATTACCTTTACTGATGACCATTCGAGGTACAGGTATGTTTATTTGATGAAACACAAATCTGAAGCATTTGAAAAGTTCAAAGAATTCAGATCTGAAGTAGAAAATCAGCTATAAAGAAGTATTAAGACACTTCGATCTGATCGAGGTGGAGAATACTTAAGTGCTAAATTTTTGGGTTATCTAAAAGAGAATGAGATTCTCTCACAGTGGACTCCACCAGCAACACCAAAATTGAATGGTGTTTCTGAACGTTGAAATCGGACCTTGATGGACATGGTTCGATCTATGATGGGATTCACTGAATTGCCTATATCGTTTTGGGGATTTGCGCTTGAAACTGCGGCAATGTTGTTGAATAATGTCGATACCAAAGCAGTGGATAAAACACCATATGAGATATGGATGGGGAAACCCCCCAAGTATTCTTACTTGAGAATATGGGGATGTCATGCTTATGTGAAGCAGACAGTGAGAGACAAATTGGATAGTAGATCCTCTTTGTGCTACTTTGTAGGATATCCAAAGAATTCTGTTGGATATTATTTCTATCATCCCAATGAAGCAAAAGTCTTTGTTTTAATAAATTCCAACTTTTTGGAAAGGGAATTTCTATTAGATAGAAAAGGCAAGATGATAGAACTTGTAGAAATTCAAGATACTCTTTCAACTTTAGAAGTTGAACCTAATCCCCTAGAACCAGTAGTTGAAGTACAAGCTCCTAGAAGGTCTGATAGGGTTATTAGGCCATCTGTCAGATATACACTTCTTCATGAACAAGGCCATGATGAGCCTTGTGTTGGATGTGATCCAATGAATTTTAAATAAGCAATATCCGATACTGATTCAACCAAATGGCTTGAAGCCATGCAGTCAGAAATGGACTCTATGTAATCAAACCAAGTCTGGACATTAGTGGATCCACCTGAGGGAATCATTCACATAAGATGCAAATGGATCTACAAAAGAAAGCTTGGGGCGGATGGGAAGGTAGTGACCTTCAAAGCAAGACTGGTTGCAAAAGGTTATACTTAAAGGCAAGGAGTTGACTATGAGGAAACTTTTTAACCAGTTGCTATGTTTAAGTCCATTAGAATACTACTAGCCATAGCAGCATGGTACGACTATGAGATATGGAAAATGGATGTAAAGACTTCATTCCTCAATGGAGACATCAAAGAAGAAATTTATATGTCTCAACCTGAGGGAAACACATCAGTGGGAAGTGAGCATAAGGTATGCAAACTTCAGAGATCAATATATGGTCTCAAGCAGGCGTCGCGGAGTTGGAACCTCAGATTTGACTGCACTGTCAAGGGATTTGGCTTTGATAAAAATCCTGAGGAATCATGCGTGTACAAGAAAGTTAGTGGGAGTGCAGTGACATTCCTAATACTTTATGTTGATGATATACTACTCATTGGAAATGATGTAGGATTACTGCAGTCAACTAAAGTACGGTTAGCAAGTAAATTCTCCATGAAAGACATGGGTGAAGCATCTTTTGTATTGGGAATACAAAACTATAGAGATAGATCGAAGAGGATGCTGGGACTCACCCAAGACACTTATATCAATACGATTATGAAGCGATTCTCTATGGAAGAGTCCAAGAGATGATACTTACCAATGTGTCATGGTATTACTCTATCTAAATCCATGTGTCCCAAAACTGATGAATAGATAGAGATGATGACACGTATTCCATATGCGTCAGCCATTGGTAGTATCATGTATGGTATGATATCGACACGTCCTGATGTTGCTTACGCTCTGAGTGTTACAAGCAGATATCAGGCGAACCCTGGTCCAATGCATTGGAAGGCCGTGAAAGATATTCTTAAGTACTTGAGAAGAACTAAGAAATTGTTCATGGTCTATGGGGGTGGAGAATTGAAATTGGAAGGCTACACTGATTCTAGCTTCCAATGTGACGTAGATGATTCGAAATCAACCTCTGGTTTTGTATTCATGCTTAATGGTGCGGCTGTCTCTTGGAAGAGTTCCAAGAAAGACACCATGGCGGATTCCACCACTGAAGCTGAATACGTTGCTGCATCAGCTGCAGCCAAAGAGGCAGTTTGGATGAGGAATTTGTTCCAAGTGTTGGGCGTCATTCCTAATGGAGTTGATCCAGTCCCGGTGTACTGCGATAACACTGGTGCCGTTGCGCAAGCAAAGGAACCAAGGTCTCATCAAAGAACCAAACATATACTGAGGAAGTTCCACATCATCCGGGAGATTGTGGGAAGAGGAGATATATCAGTTGAAAAAGTCGTCTCTGCAGATAATGTTTTTGATCCACTTACGAAGCCCTTGCCAGGACCATTGTTTGATAAGCATCGCGAAACAATGGGATTAAAGTTTATGGGTAGTTTGCTCTAGGGCAAGTGGGAGATTGTTAGAGTAGATGCCCTGCAAGCCAACTGTTGGCTAGATATTTTATTGACTCGAGTGTAATAAACAATCTTTATTTTAATATAATTCATTATTTTATGGTTTGTTATTTCTTTATCTGTATACCAATGTTATCAAACATAGATAAAGTCCTTGATTATACTTTAATACAAATGAATCGTAATTCGATGTGGCAACTCGTTTGTAAACACTGTATAATCTAAATTCGTTCCTAGTCGATTCAGCCGCCTAAAACATGGATAAAGGTCGCTTGAGCTTGAGACTAGCATCTGTGATGTTGTGTACTGCGTTTCTTGGTAAGGGCATAGAGATGTCCAAACATGCAGATGGGTAGTCATATGATGATTATACCGAACAACCCTCCCTCGGACTTTCCAAGTGGTTATCATTCATCGAGCGGATAAGTCCGTTGTTATGATTGTACACCATTAGTCCTTACAACCCGGGACAACACTGAGGCTCTATATTGTAGGGCTGTGCTTTGACTCGTTTACCGGCTCCAGGAAAGTCATCAAGTGGCGAGGTTGGGTACAGTTGCGACACATATAGGAGCTAGTGCATTGTAGTCGGGGATTCCCCACTCGCCTACGGGAGTGGATATCTTGTGTGATCTGATGAAATAATAGTGCATGGAATATCTGACCAGAGTATGAGATGTACGTTAGAGAAGGAGTTCTCAAATAGTACACGCGATGTCACTATTATAGTTATCACATAGTTATCGAATTAATATGCAACCCTCGATGAACCAATGATTGCAGATTCGATCGGGATATATGAGATGAAGGGACCGTACTTTATGTTAATCATAATCGACTGGTTCTTGCAGGCACTATCAGTGATACCTAGGGGATCATGGAGCGATGCTACTAGACGCTCTTACCATGATCCGATGGGTGCAATCAGAAATGAGTTCTGACATTCTTGATCAAGGTGTTGATGAAAAGAATTGGGCTAACTAGGGTAAGCCCGAATAAAGGATTATGTCCTGAATCACAAAGAGTTGTGAACACATGGCTAGCTGTATCCCTGAACCATTGAGTGTCACACAAGCACTGGATCGTTTGTTCCCGTTGGAGAGAATAAATTCAAAGAGTTGATTTTATATTATGATATAGTAAATTCAAGGAGTTGAATTTATGATATAGTAAATTCAAGAAGTTGAATTTATGAAATTTGGAGAGAATAAATTCAAGGAGTTGAATTTATAAAATTTGATAGTTTAATTTATTAAACTCAAAAGTTGGGTTTATTAAATATTAAATTTTGGAGGTGATGAAAATTCAAGGAGTTGAATTTATAATTTAAATAATAAATTCAAATGTTGAATTTATGATGTATTTAATTTATTAATCTCAAAAGTTGAGTTTAGTAATTAATAAATTAAATATGGTGGGTAGTATGTTTTATGGACTTGTAGGAGTACGAGTCAAACATAATAAATAATTAAAGTTTTAATGGGCTTTGATTAAATTAATTAACTAATTGGACTAGCCCAATTAATTAAATCAAACTCATTAATGTTAATTATGTAATTAGGTTATTATTTAATTATAAATAATACATGCAAATAAAACCCTAGCCCACCACAAAGAAAACTGATGTGAACTCCTTTTCAAAGATTGAAAAATTCAGCCACTTGTTTTGAAAAAAAAAAAATTTATTGAGCCGTCTCTCAATTTTTCTCTTCTACGCAAAATCTATTCCAATATTTCTAGTGCAATTTGGAAGACGATCAAACAATTTAGTCGTGGACCTGATTAGACGAAACAAAATGAGTCTCTTGAAGAAAGTTCGTAGGGATTCATCAAGAGCCAGATCTGTTATACCGGATCGGTTGGTGTCCAGTGATTAATTCACCAAAGGTATAACGATTCTAACATCCTATGTATGTTTAATTCATAAAATCATACGAGCGCCCAAAGCGAAACGTATTTTGATTGTCAAAATAAAATAAAATTTTTAAAACTTCCGCTGCGTTTAGGCATGTAGAAAACCAGATCCAACACATCATACATAAATTTTACGCATAAAACAACGCAACTCATAATATGACATGAAGGACGCAGCAAAAGAGAGATTATACGTGCCTTTTTATGATAAACTTTACTGAAACGGCGATATCGACGCGGAGATAGAAGCGAGGTTGATCTGGGACGATCCTGCAACAATTTTATTGCCACAAAATGCACGAAACTCGCTGGAAATCTAATGGAGGAGGGGCGGCTGCTCTAGTAACAAGAACCCTAGGTTTTGCATCTTTTGAAAATAATAAAATTGTGAATAATGAAGAGTGTGTGTGTGTGTGTGTCGATTTCTAGCGTGTGAAAAAGTGTGTGTGCGTTTGATTAGTAAATTAGGGAGAGTAAAATTTGCTTAATTAATAATTAGTAACTAATTTAAAAATATTACATCTCCCCTAATTTAACAAAAATCTCTAATTAAAATAAAATGTACATGTGCTAAACTTTAAAAGTTTTAAATTCTAAAATTCACCTAATAATTAAATTAGGCTTTAAAATTCTAACAACATAATAAATTAGTAAAAAAAATGTCCCATCCTTAACTTAAAATAAAATATCGCATTTTAAATTGCCAAAATCGTCGCCGGGTCTGTTCCTCTATCCCGCCTCGAATAATCGCCTGAAACATGAAACTCGAAAAACATTTTAACGTGCATCACATAAATATAAACAATTTAAAATAATGCATTTAAATAAATCATGCATGACTAAAACCCAATTTAAATTAAAATAGATGATTTAATGATTTAAATAAATGCATGGGTTTTACGTGTACTGAAATTTGAGCTCTACATTTCCTCCCCTACTTATATAAATTTCGTCCTCGAAATTAAATCTTACCAAACAACTCCCGGTAGCGAGTTCTCATATCTGCCTCGGACTCACAAGTGGCCTCTTCCACCGATTGATTTAGCCACCGAACTTTGACTAGCTTAGTCACTTTGTTCCGGAGTTTGCGCTCCTGTCTGTCCAGGATTTGAGTCGGTCGCTCCTCATATGACAGGTCTGGAGCAAGATGCAACGGCTCATAGCTCAGAATATGCGAAGGATTGGCTAGATACTTCCTCAGCATAGAGACGTGGAACACATTGTGTACCCCGGCCAGGTTCGGCGGAAGGGCTACACGATAAGCTAATGTCCCAACTCTGTCAAGAATCTCGAAAGGTCCAATAAACTTCGGACACAGATTTCCTCTCTTCCCAAATCTCATTACACCCTTCATAGGTGCTATCTTGACGAATACGTGATCGCTAACGGCAAACTCGAGACCTCTCCTTCTCTTATCAGCATAACTCTTCTGACGGCTCTGGGCAGTCTTCATTCTATCACAAATCTTGACCACCACATCTGCAGTCTGCTGAACTATCTCTGGACCAAGATCTGCTCTCTCACAAACTTCATCCCCATGAACTGGTGATCTACACTTTCTTCCATACAAAGCCTCGTAGCGAGCCATACCTATAGATGATTGGAAGCTGTTGTTGTAGGTAAACTCCATTAGAGGCATCTTAGACTCCCAAGTCCCCTGAAAATTGATAGGACTCATTTTTACGTGTTTTTAGTGTTGGTTTTGAGTCGCATTCATGCATCATATTAGTTTGTTTTAGTTTAATTTTGCATTTTTTTAGCATTATTTAGCATGTGATTGATCTCTTGTATTTTGTGGTTATTTTGTAGGAATTGAACCAAAAAGTGGGAGAAAATTTGTCAAAATATCGAAGAGGATTCGCTCGGGCGGTCAAAAGTGACCGCCCCAGCGAAACCAGGGACATGCTCGAGGAAGTTTATGCGAGGACCTCTCGCTAGGGCGGTCAAAATATACCGCCCTAGCGAGAAGCGAGATTCAGGAAGATTTGTTTCCAACTTTTTATGGACTCTATCCTACACCTAAACCTAAGACACGAGAACTGCGATCCTTTTGGGGGGACTTTATCATATTTTCATCACTTTTCTGGGAGGAGAGGCTAGAAAAAGGAGATTTCGAAGACCTCGAGATTTCCACGCGTCGTGGCCGTCATCCATCGTCATCTTTAGTATTTTCATTATTCAGTATTTTATTTCTTATATTGATTGTTGGTTTTTATCATGAATTTCAGTAGCTAAACTCTAGATTTGTTGGGATTTGAGGGGATCCTACCCCGTACTCGGTGTTTAACATTATTTCTCGACGTTTTTATTAGTGATTTGTTTATGCTATTGTTCTTTCTTGTTTCAATCGAAGCCTAGCTAACTTCCTTTGATTATTTCATGTTGATGATGATTTCGATAGAACAATTAACAATAGGATCAAATAGTATAAACCACGTATTTACAATTTTAGTAGATATACGGAATTGGGTACGTGTCGATAGTGATAGTTCACCCAGATGAAAGCTAGTGGATTCCATAGAATGTAATGCAATCTTGAACTGTTAAATAATTGAGGACACTTGAGTACTGCATGTTTATGATTAGTATTAATATAGCTCGACAGAGTATATTAATTAGTCTAGGGAATTCCGTCGAATGCACGAGTAAAAGTCGAGTGTAATTATTTAAACACGAGTGGTAGGTGAACTGCTAATTCCCAACAAATTCATTTCTCAATTGCTTTAATCCAAATTAATCATTGCTTTCTTGAATACGTTTTCTTTGCATTTTAATTATTTTAGTTGTTTAATTTACATTAGTTTAATCATCAACTCATTTTATCGTTGCTAAAGAAATTTTACTTGAAAATAAAAATAGTGTAACGCAGTCCTTGTGGAACGATACTCGTATTCACTTACGTTTATTATAACTTGACTATCGTGCACTTGCGATATTTAAATCGAGCTTTCATTTATAAAATAAATTTTGGGACTATTCACTGTGCAAGTTTTGCTCGATCAAGTTTTTGGCTCCGTTGCCGGGGACTGTTGATTCACAATTTTTTATTTTTCATTTAAATTCTTTTGTATTATTTATTTTATTGTTATTTGATACTCTCATTGTGTTGCAGATTTTTCTTGTGGTGCATACGAAGATCACTCGAGTTTAAGCTTGAGGCTTTTGACCCCGAGATTGAACGCACAGCTAGACGTCGACTACAGCAGCAAAGAGCGAAGGAAAGAATGGAAGACGATCAACACAGAGAGGAGCCAAGGCGTATACCGATGATGGATTATGCACAGCCGTCTCTTGATGGAGCACGTCCAAGCATCATAAGACCAGTCATTCGAGCTAATCAGTTTGAGATCAAGCCAGCTATCATTCAGATGATTCAGAACACTGTCCAATTTGGGGGAAGTTCACTTGACGACCCTAATTCTCATATAGCTGACTTTCTTAAAATTTGTGATACTTTTAAGTTTAATGGCGTGTCTGATGATGTTGTTCGTTTGCGTTTATTTCCATTTTCACTGAGAGATAAAGCTAAGTCGTGGTTAAACTGTTGGCCTGTAGGGTCTATTACTACATGGGAGGATATGGCAAAGGCATTCCTGATCAAGTACTTTCCTCCGTTGAAAACTATGAAGCTTAGAGCCGACATTACTACTTTTGCTCAATATGAGCAAGAGTCACTTTACGAGGCATGGGAGCGCTACAAGGACTTGTTGAGGAGATGTCCACACCATGAGCTGCCTCTTGGGTTAGTTGTTAAACTTTCTACTACGGTCTGCTTACTCCTAACCGTACTATGATAGATGCTGCTGCCTGTGGTAACTTACTGAGAAAAACGGCTGAGGAAGGATATGAGTTATTGGAGGAGATGGCTGCTAGTAGCTATCATCCTCAGTCTGATAGGCATAGACGAGGTGCTGGAGTTAATCAAGTTAATGATTTGTCGGCGGTTTCAACACAGTTAGAGGCTTTGAATAGAAAGTTTCTGTGATAAGTGTGGGGATGAGCATGAGTGGGTCGGCTATGTGTCTGCAAGAAATTTTCTGTGATAAGTGTGGGGGTGAGCATGACGTGCAGGATTGCCAAGATGGCAATCCATTCTATGTGCCTGAGGGAGCACCGGTAAAACAAGTGGGATTCCAGAACCGTCCTAGAAATGACCCTTATTCGAACACATATAATCCGGGATGGAGGAATCACCCAAACTTTTCATGGGGAGGTCAAAACAACCAAAATCGTCAACAAAGAGGTCCACAATATGGGATGTACCAAGGATTCAAGCCAGAACCGCCTCGGGAGGAGAAATCCAATTTAGAGCAAATGATGACTAAATTTATTTCTGCAACAGAGACGAGATTTCAGAACCAATATGCATCCATAAAGGGGTTAGAGAATCAAATTGGACAATTGTCTAAGTTGATTGCTAATAGGGAGAAAGGAGCTTTGCCAAGCAACACGGAAACTAACCCAAGAGAACATGTGAAGGCTGTGGAATTGCGTAGTGGAAAAGCACTCGAGTCTAATGAGGAAAAAACCAAGCACGGTGAGGATGAGGTGGAAAATCGAGGAGGTAAGTCTTCTAACTCTACATCTACACCTATTGCACTGAATAAAATTTTTATCCCTCCACATTTTCCTGCAGCAATGAAGAAAGCTAAATTAGATGCACAATTTGGTAAATTTCTTGAGATATATAAAAAATTGCATATTAACATTCCTTTTGCTGATGCTTTATTGAATATTCCAAGTTATGCAAAACTCTTGAAAGATATCTTAGCAAATAAGCGGAAGCTAGAAGATCATATGACGGTGAATTTGAGTGAAAATTGCTCCGCTTTAGTTCAAAACATGGCCTCCTAAGCAAAAAGATCCAGGGAGTTTCTCTATACCTTGCATTATTGGTGACATTAATTTTCATAAAGCTCTATGTGATCTTGGTGCAAGTATTAATCTGATGTCTTTTTCTGTGTTTAGGAGATTGGGATTAGGTGAAACCAAGCCAACTAGGATGTCGTTGCAGCTGGCTGACAGATCTGTCAAGTATCCACGTGGGATTATCGAAGATGTTTTGGTGAAAGTGGATAAGTTTATTTTTCCTGCAGATTTTGTGGTACTTGACATGGAGGAAGATTTAGAGATGCCTTTAATCCTAGGGAGACCGTTTCTGGCTACAGGGAAAGCACTGATTGATGTTGAAGAGGGGAAATTGAGACTGAGAGCTGGAGAAGAAGAAATTATTTTTGATGTCTTCAATACTCTCAAGCACACAATGCACAATGATAGTTGTTTTCGTATTGATGTCTTGGATTCTCTCGTTTGTGATTTTATGCAGGATGGATTGAAAGAACCATTGGAGGCCACTCTCACTACTGAAAAGCAGGAGGACGAGCTAGACGAGGAAAAGATGGAGATGGTAGCTCATTTGAATGCCATTCCACCTTGGAGAAAGCAAGTGAGGCTTAAACTAGAGGAATTGGGAGACAGAAAAGATTTAATGCCTCAAAAGTCAAACCTAGAGGAGCCACCTACTTTGGAGCTCAAACCACTACCTCCACATCTCAATTACGTATATTTAGGAGAAAATAATAAATTTCCTGTTATTATTTCCTCTTCTTTGACAGATGATATGGAGAGTAAGCTCTTGGGAGTCCTTAAGGAGCATTCGCTTGGAAGGTTTTGGACATAAAAGGGATAAGTCCTTAGATCTGCATGCACAAAATTCTGATGGAAGATAAATACTCACCTCTAGCACAACCACAAAGGAGACTCAATCCAAAGATGCAAGAGGTAGTAAAAGCTGAAACAATTAAACTTTTGGATGCAGGTATTATCTATCCTATCTCTGATAGTGCGTGGGTAAGTTCTGTACAATGTGTGCCTAAAAAGGGTGGGATTACTGTTATTACTAATGAAAAAAATGAGTTGATTCCCACTAGAAATGTTACGGGTTGGCGTGTGTGCATAGATTATAGGAAATTGAATGATGCAACCCGTAAAGATCACTTTCCCTTGCCATTTATCGATCAAATGATTGAACGATTAGCAGGTCATGAATTTTATTGCTTTTTAGATGGATATTCGGGATACAATCAAATCATAATTGCACCTGAGGACCAAGAGAAAACTACTTTCACTTGTCCTTATGGTACTTTTGCGTTTAGGCGTATGCCCTTTGGTTTATGCAATGCACCTGCAACATTTCAAAGATGCATGACCGCTATCTTTCATGAAATGATTGAAAATTTCCTTGAAATTTTTATTGATGATTTCTCTATTTTTGGCTCCTCATTTAATGTGGGGACCCGGGCTCTAATTCTTTTCTTTGGGATAAAATGGATCGTTAATATAAAAGTGGGTCAAATTTTTCGCTTTTTAATATTAAATCTAAGGTATATAAACAACATACATGCCTTATTTAAAATACAAACATAAGGTACAATATGTCTTGTTCCAACTACTCTGAACAACTAGTAATAAAATACAGTACATGTCAAAGTACAACTACTAGTTTTTCTGCTAAACCCGAGATCACCACGCTATGTCCATCTCTCATCCTCTGCGTGACCCAGATCCTGCCCCACCTGTTGTTATGCACACATACAGACATAACAACAGCCGGAAAACCGGTGAGAACAAATCCCAGTATAAACATGTATACATGCATATAATCAATTAAACATGAAACATGTTATCATGAATGACATCATATGCACATGCAATGCAATGCGAATCAAACCATGTCTGGACTCGACTCGACTAGAACTCTAGGGATCCCGGGGTGAATAAGACGTCACTACCTACCCTCCAATCGGGGTAATGTACGTCTCATTCCTAGACTTCGGTCTGAGCTGTATCAACGGCGGCAATAAGAGTAATGCCTACTCCTATGCTGAGATACACCGAAACGTCTAGATATTTGACAATGCCTGTCAAAGACTCTCCTATCTCAAATGCAATGAATATCAATATGTAAACAACGTATAATCATATTCATGGCTGAATATCATACTGATCATACATGCTTGAATACAATTCTGAAATCAAAGCATAACATGTTAAAAGATTGAATATAATGCTATACACAATTCATAAACATGTTACAAAATATTTAATAATATTCGTATGTGATTTTGGTTGGGAAACTCAAATAATATCTTATTTGAGTTACATCTCCCCAAACAAAACATGACTTATACCTTTCGTCGCACACTATCTGTCGATGCCAAATACTCGATGCTAAAGTCGTCGACACCAATCTGAAATAGCAATGTAATATGTGTTTCATCAACTCCTAACCCAATCAAGACATATACTATCAATTCACTAGTACATTTCAACACCATTGAAGGCTTAACGGTGTATTTCTCGATACCGGTCAATCCAATTCTCCCTAATCAACATTGTATCATTCCTCAATTCATGATCTTCAACAATAACAATTCAACACACCAAACTTTTGCATAATTCTCATATCTCATAAGCTGGAATTTCGAATATTGGCATGCGGTGTCCGAAAATCAATCCGATCACGAATATATCAAGCTCAACATACCAAGAACACATATTCTAAGTCAAATCTGAAATTCCCCAACACATATATTTCAAAACATGTTAGAATTGCAAGAAACTTACATCACTTTGTAGATAATGAAGAGAGGAGTTCAAATCTATATTTAGATTTTAGTTTGGATATGTAAAAGTGACACAATCTTGATTCTAGGATGAAATCACCTTACCTTTCTCCTAAGCTTCCTCAGTAGTCTCTTCTGATGAAATGGCCAAAGAAAGGCTAACATATATATATACCTTGCATGATTCAAGACACATGGCAAATCCTTGGATGTACACGGCTCTCGCTCGGGCGGACATAAATTTCCGCCCGGGCGAGAAACTCTCGGCCCTGGACTAATTTACACGCTCGCTCGGGCGAGCAAAAACGTCCGCCCGGGCGAACAACTCTCGGCCTTCGCCCACTCCAGCAGCCTCGCTCGGGCGGTCAAAAAAATCCGCCCGGGCGAGTGACTCTCGGCCCTTCTCCGAGGCATTCTCGCTCGGGCGTCAAAAGCGTCCGCCCGGGCGAGTCACTTTCGCCCCACACTATTTTTATCTCAATTTAATCTTAAGATAACCTGGTTATAATCATGTCACTCAACTTAATAATCTCAAACTCACATGTTATAAAATCTTGGGCATTACATTTAATGAATGTTTAGAGAATTTGAACTTGGTGTTAATTAAATGTGAAGAGAGCAATTTGGTGTTAAATTGGGAGAAGTGTCATTTTATGGTTCAAGAGGGGATTGTGTTAGGACACAAGGTATCAGAGAATGGAATTGAGGTCGACAAGGCCAAGGTGGAGGTAATCAAAAACCTACCACCACCTTCATCAATAAAAGGAGATAGAAGTTTCCTAGGGCATGCTGGTTTTTATAGGCGTTTTATTAAAGATTTTTCTAAAATTGCTAAACCTTTATCCTCTTTGTTGATGAAAGAATTCTACTTGTCTGCATGCATTCGAGATACTCAAGGAAAGCTTGGTGACAGCACCTGTTCTGACTGTCCCTGATTGGGAGTTACCGTTTGAGGTGATGTGCGATGCTAGTGATAGAGCTGTTGGTGCGTTGCTGGGTCAAAGGAAGAACAAGGTATTTCATACCATCTACTATGCAAGTAAGACTTTAAATGATGCTCAATTGAATTACGCTACTACTGAAAAGGAATTACTTGCTATAGTATTTGCTTTCGACAAATTTCATTCATACCTTGTTCTGTCTAAAGTAACTGTGTATACAGATCATTCTGCCCTAAAATACTTGCTTGCTAAGAAAGATGCGAAACCTAGGTTAATTAGGTTGATTTTATTATTGCAAGAATTTGATCTCGAGATTCGAGATAAAAAGGGTGTGGAAAATGTAGTTGCTGATCATCTGTCTAGGCTTGAGTATGTTAGAATTAAGGGCATTGACGATGATATAGATGACTGGTTTCCTGATGAACAATTGCTTGAGGTAAATGCGTACCCTTGGTATGCAAATTTTGCAAATTTTCTTGTCACTGGAACACCTCCACCTAATTTATTGTTTCACCAAAGAAAGAAATTCTTTTCAGACGTGAAATATTATTTTTGGGAGGAACCGTTTTTGTTTAAGATTTGTGCAGATTCCATGATAAGAAGATGTTTGGCGGAGGAGGAAACCAATCAAATTCTGAACCATTGTCATGACCGTGAGGTAGGTGGTCACTTTGGACCCATACGGACGGCATCTAAGGTACTTGAATGTGGCTTCTATTGGCCAACTCTTTTTAAGGATGCTCGTTTGTATGTTCTCAATTGTGATAGATGCCAACGCACAGGTAATATTTCCAACCGTCATGAGATGCCTTTAAATAACATTGTTGAGTGTGAAATATTTGATGTGTGTGGGATTGATTTTATGGGTCCTTTTCCTGCGTCTTTTGCAAAGAAATTTATTTTGGTGGCAGTGGAGTATGTATCTAAATTGGTGGAGGCAGAGGCTTGTGCCACTAATGATGCACAAGTGGTGTTAAAATTTTTGAAGAAACATATTTTTAATCGATTTGGTGCACCACGTGCAATCATAAGTGATGGTGGCACCCATTTTTGCAACAAAATTTTTGATAAACTGTTGGGCAAATATGGTGTCACCCACAAGGTTTCCACTCCATACCATCCCCAAAGTAGTGGACAAGTTGAAGTATCCAGTCGAGAAATTAAGAGGATTCTAGAGAAGACGGTAAATGTGAATAGAAAGGACTGGTCCATTCGGTTAGATGATGCTTTGTGGGCTTATCGTACTGCTTTTAAAACACCTATAGGCACTACACCATATAGGTTGCTTTTTGGTAAAGCATGTCATCTACCAGTAGAATTAGAGCATAGAGCATATTGGGCGATCAAAGCACTAAACTTTGATTTTGCTCTTGCAGGTGAAAAACGATTGCTGCAGTTGAATCAGTTAGATGAGTTTCGAGGAAAAGCTTATGATCTTGCACTATCTTACAAGGAACGCACCAAACGAGCCCATGATAAACACATTATAAGAAGGGAATTCAAAGTGGGTGAAGCGGTGTTGTTATACAATTCTCGCTTACGACTCTTTCCGGGCAAGCTAAAGTCAAGGTGGTCAGGACCATTCACTATAGCCAAGGTGTTCCCATCGGGTGCAGTGGTGTTGCATGATGGCAAGGAAGGGACAATTACTGTGAACGCTCAAATATTGAAGCACTATATCGGTGGCACAATTGAGCCACAAATTGGAGTCACTCGGCTCCATGAAAGTCATTGAGGACATGGGTGAAAAGTCGAGCTCTAGACTATAAATTGAGAACTACTTCTACTCCTTATATTGATCTTAATTATATTTTCTTTATTTATTAATCGCATCATTTTCATTTAGGTAGTTGCATGGCATTGCATTCATTTTTAGACGAGAATGTCTCGCTAGGGCGGTCAAAACTGACCGCCCCAGCGGGCACTTGCATTTTTCAATAACATAGTCGCCGAAAACTTCTCGCTAGGGCGGTCACAATTGACCGCCCTAGCGAGTCGCGCAGATTTAAAAAAAATTTTCCTCTTCTCTTTTCTTCTCTTCTACGAACCCTACCCCTCCACCTCCAATTTTCGGCGCCTCCTTCCATCTTTTGTTCTCAAGACTTATTATTCGGTGATTTTTCAGGGCAAAGACTCAATCTTGGTCTATACACTACACCAGGAAGCATTTAGGCTACAATATTTTCTTCTCCGGTGGTCTTTCAAGCAACTCCGGTCATCTTCCACAGATTCCGGTGAGCATCTCCGGCGACCCTCAAGAATTTTCCGGCGTTTTGATACTTTGTGCACTCCAGTCTCGACATGGCACCCAAAAGATCTAAGGTAACTCATGGTGCTTCTAGTTCTCGGTCCACTCCATCTATGTTTGTGAATGAAAAAGCTAGGGAGAGATTTGAACATGCTAGACTACATAGGAAACCAATCCCTGAGCGTGGATTTAGCTCGTTTATTATCGATCATTTTTCGGAGTCCCAAGTAGAAAGAAGAGGGTGGAATATCTTTGTAGCACAACCGAATGCAGCAGTGGTTCCGGTTGTGCGTGAATTTTATGCCAATGCTCCGGAGGGGAATGAGTATAAGGCATTTGTGAGGGGACATCTAGTCCCGTATGATTCCAAGACGATCAATGAAATGTTGGGTTTACCGTCGGTGGACGATTCGGTGTTTCAGGCGTGGGTGCTTAACCCGGATTATGATTTGATCATTCACACACTCTGTTATCCGGGCACCACGTGGAAACAACCGGGGACTTATACGATCTTTCTTGAAAAATTTTTGAAAGTGGAGGAGGCATTGTGGTATGCATTCTTGTCTAAGAGATTGATGCCGGTCGGTCATACGAGTGAGGTGCAGCGTGAGCGGGCGGTTGTTCTTTATGCCATCTGTATTGGGCTGGTGATTGATGTGGGCAGGCTCATTTTCGGACAGCTTAACATGTGTATTAATAGCAGCAATTTGGCTTTTTACTTCCCGACGATAGTGACTGAGCTGTGTGCCCGAGCGGGGGTGATATTCGCAGATGATGATGAGTGGTTACCGCCGATGAGAGCCATTGATGAGGCTCTTTATAAATTCAAGAGGGAGAAAAGACAGGCTGAGCTGCCCGAGGAGGTATTTTTCGATTATGGGAGAGCAGCTCAACCACCTCCGGCCTTAGGACATGCACCACCACCTCCGCAGCCACGCCGCCGTGCCATGCGAGATCGTGTCGACGAATTGGGCGCTTGGTCCAATTATCAGACTCAGTACCAAGCCGTTAATCAGGCTCACATTCAGAACATCGAATACTTGGTGCAGGGGATCTCAACTAATTTGGGCATCGACACTTCCGGACGGCCACCTACACCCGCATACCCGCCACTCTTCCATTTTCAGTACAATTATCCTATGCCCCCAGCAGCTGAAGAGGGAGTTCCATCGCCAGAGAATGAGGAGGAGGATGATTTCTGATCAGGGGAGTTTACTGTTTCCCCTTTCTTTTTATTTTGCATATTCTGTCTTTGCATTTACATTCATGAGTTTTTATGTTTTTAGTGTTTGTTTCATTTTGTGAAATGAGGGCATTGCACAACTCTAGTATGAGGGGGGTAGATTGTTATGTTTGCTTAGTTAATTGGTTTTAAGTTCGTTGCATTTCTTTTGTTTGGTGGAGTTTATATTACTTTGGTGGTGTCAAGTTTCAGTTATGGGAGTTTATTTGGTGTTGTTAGTATTGCTTGTTTTGAGTTGGTTGTTTTTAGTCCGTTATAGTATTGCATGTTTGGTGTCGTTTATGGTGAGAAGACATAGTTTATGAGCCAATGATGATGTTGAATTGATAGTATACAAAAGTATTGATTGGGTCACTTCATGAATGGTATTCTTGATTGTTAAAGCATGAATTTTGGTACAAAGTTTGAACTTTTTGAGCACATATGTGTGGGGACTAGAATTTTGTAGGAATAATGGTGAAATTTGAAGGTTTTGTGTGGTTAACTTGAAAGGCATCATTTATGAGTTGATTTAGCATGTAAACCCGTGAAAATAAGTCACTAATTGGGACCTTGAATGAGAACATTTGATTTGCCTTGAACTTTACATATACCCCCTTTTCAATGCTCTGAATTAAAATATCATACCCCTAACCAGTTGTAATCCAAAGTTATATATTCTTAGCCTAGGGAGTACATGTGTGAAAATTGTGCATCTTAAAAAAAAAAAAAAAAAAGAAGATGTAAGGTTAGGGGGAGCCGAAATAAAAGGAATGAAATTCTATTCCTAGGCTAAAAGTTGGAGATGTAAGGAGACGAGGAAAGTCAGACGAAAAGTCTTGACAATTGCACAATGAAAATGATCGGTGTACTCCCAACTTTTAGCCACTTGAGCTTATTTTCCTTATTTTCGACACCCTTATCTGCACTTAAGAATTGAATAAAGTTCAATTTATGGTTAGTGATAAATGGACACGGGGGTGCATGCTAGTGAGACTTGTATTGAAGTGTTACTTGAGTGACTCGCATGATTTGATGATTGATCTATTTGAAGTACGAATGACTAGACCCATCATGACACACACACACATTCAAATTAGTGTCAAGATTTATGTGTAGATAAGAATGAGTATTCGTTTGTTATTTGACTTGATTATGATTTGTATGTGGGAAAGTTCACTGAGGCATGAGCATAAAAGTTGTTAACTCACCATTGACATTTACTTGTGTTGGTTATTTCTTGTTTGAGTACTTTGTGTTTGTTGTGTTTGTTTAGAATCTCGTGCTTTAACCTATTTTGCTCGAGGGCGAGCAAAAGGTTAGTATGAGGGGGTTGATAGGACTCGTTTTTACGTGTTTTTAGTGTTGGTTTTGAGTCGCATTCATGCATCATATTAGTTTGTTTTAGTTTAATTTTGCATTTTTTTAGCATTATTTAGCATGTGATTGATCTCGTGTATTTTGTGGTTATTTTGTAGGAATTGAACCAAAAAGTGGGAGAAAATTTGTCAAAATATCGAAATCGAAGAGGATTCGCTAGGGCGGTCAAAAGTGACCGCCCCAGCGAGCATTTTGGTCTGGCCGAGGATTTTATTCGCAAGTGTCTCGCTAGGGCGGTCACTTTTGACCGCCCCAGCGAAACCAGGGACATGCTCGAGGAAGTTTATGCGAGGACCTCTCGCTAGGGCGGTCAAAATATACCGCCCTAGCGAGAAGCGAGATTCAGGAAGATTTGTTTCCAACTTTTTATGGACTCTATCCTACACCTAAACCTAAGACACGAGATCGGCGATCCTTTTGGGGGGACTTTATCATATTTTTCATCACTTTTCTGGGAGAAGAGGCTAGAAAAAGGAGATTTCGAAGACCTCGAGATTTCCACGCGTCGTGGCCGTCATCCATCGTCATCTTTAGTATTTTCATTATTCAGTATTTTATTTCTTACATTGATTGTTGGTTTTTATCATGAATTTCTGTAGCTAAACTCTAGATTTGTTGGGATTTGAGGGGATCCAACCCCGTACTCGGTGTTTAACATTATTTCTCGACGTTTTTATTAGTGATTTGTTTATGCTATTGTTCTTTCTTGTTTAAATCGAAGCCTAGCTAACTTCCTTTGATTATTTCATGTTGTTGATGATTTCGATAGAACAATTAACAATAGGATCAAATAGTATAAACCACAGATTTACAATTTTAGTAGATATACGGAATTGGGTACGTGTCGATAGTGATAGTTCACCCGGATGAAAGCTAGTGGATTCCATAGAATGTAATGCAATCTTGAACTGTTAAATAATTGAGGACACTTGAGTACTGCATGTTTATTATTAGTATTAATATAGCTCGACAGAGTATATTAATTAGTCTAGGGAATTCCGTCGAATGCACGAGTAAAAGTCGAGTGTAATTATTTAAACACGAGTGGTAGGTGAACTGCTAATTCCCAACAAATTCATTTCTCAATTGCTTTAATCCAAATTAATCATTGCTTTCTTGAATACGTTTTCTTTGCATTTTAATTATTTTAGTTGTTTAATTTACATTAGTTTAATCATCAACTCATTTTATCGTTGCTAAAGAAATTTTACTTGAAAATAAAAATAGTGTAACGCAGTCCTTGTGGAACGATACTCGTATTCACTTACGTTTATTATAACTTGACTATCGTGCACTTGCGATATTTAAATCGAGCTTTCATTTATAAAATAAATTTTGGGACTATTCACTGTGCAAGTTTTTCTCGATCAAAAATCAATGTAAACCTCGGGTAAACCTCGGGTCCCTGTCGAACACAATCGAAACTGGGAACCCATGCAAACGGACTATCTTCCTGATATAAATCTCCGCATACTGCGTCATGGAGAAATTCGTCTTTACTGGCAAAAAGTGTGCTGACTTAGTGATTCGATCCACTATGACCCAAATAGCGTTAAAACTTCTATCTGATCTCGGTAAGCCAACAACGAAGTCCCTAGTCATATTCTCCCATTTCCACTCGGGGATACGGAGCGGCTTAAGCATTCCTGCTAGCCTCTGATGTTCAGCTTTCACTTGCTGACAAGTAAGACATTCTGATACAAATCTGCGGATATCTCTCTTCATCCCCGGCCACCAATACAGAATCTGCAAGCCCTTGTACATCTTGGTACCTACTGGGTGAATAGAATACGGGGATGCATGTGCCTCCGTCAGAATATCCCGTCTGATCGAATCAACACTAGGCACCCACACTCTGCCTCTGTATCTGACAATCCCATCTGACACTGTATAAAGAACACTTCCCTTGGCTTCGTCTTTCAGTCTTCACTTCAGTAACTGCTCGTCTGAAGACTGAATTGTCCGGATACGGTCTAGCAGAGAAGACTGGACTGTCAGATTAGACAGCCTTGGTGCTCTGCCCTTACGATAAACTTCCAAGCCAAACCTCTGAATTTCAAACTAAAGAGGTCTCTGCACTGATAACTGAGCTATTACTGCAACTTTCCTGCTCAAGGCATCCGCCACAACATTAGCTTTTCCCGGATGGTAGCTAATCTAGCAATCATAGTCTTTCACCAGTTCCAACCACCGCCTCTGCCTCATATTCAGCTCTTTCTGCGTGAAGAAATACTTCAGACTTTTGTGATCGGTGAAAATCTGACATTTCTCGCCGTACAGATAGTGTCTCCAAATCTTCAACGCAAACACAACGGCGGCTAACTCCAGGTCATGCGTCGGATATTTCTTCTCATGTACTTTCAACTGCCTGGAAGCATAAGCTATAACCCGACCCTGCTACATCAACACTGCGCCAAACCCGAGCTTAGATGCATCGGTATATAGCACAAACTCACCTTGCCCTGTCGGCATGGCTAGCACTGGCGCTGAAATAAGAGCTTGCTTCAGAGTATCGAAGCTCTTCTTGCATTCTTCACTTCACACAAACTTAGCATTTTTCTTCGTTAGTGAAGTGAGTGGCACTGCTATGGATGAAAATCCTTGAATGAACTTACGGTAGTAACAAGCTAGACCCAGAAAACTGCGGATCTCTGATGCATTCTTTGGCTCAACCCATTCCTTAACGGCTGCTACCTTTGATGGATCCACTTCAACAACACTGCTAGACACTATATGCCCCAAAAACTCTACTTTCTGCAACTAAAACTCGCACTTACTGAACTTCGCATACAACTTGCGACTCTGAAAAACCTGTAAAACTGTCCTCAAGTGCTGGCTGTGCTCCTCATGGCTCTTCGAGTATATGAGAATATCGTCAATGAATACTATGACAAACTGGTCAAGGAAAGGCCGAAATACTCGGTTCATGAGGTCCATGAAAATTGCTGGAACATTCGTCAATCCAAATGGCATCACTAAGAACTCGTAATGCCCATACCTGGTCCTGAAGGCCGTCTTGTGAACATCTGCATCCTTCACCTTCAGCTGGTGATATCCTGATCGAAGATCTATCTTAGAGAACACTGTAGCTCCCTGAAACTGATCAAACAAGTCTTCGATTCTAGGAAGTGGGTACTTATTCTTGATCGTTACCTTGTTCAACTCACGGTAATCGATGCAAAGTCTCATGCTTCCATCCTTCTTTTTCACAAAGAGTGCTGGCGCACCCCACGGTGAGAAACTAGGGCGAATGAATTCCTTGTCGAGGAGCTCCTGAATCTGCTGCTTGAGCTCTAACATCTCAGCTGGAGCAAATCGGTACGGTGCCTTAGAGATTGACACTGCGCTTGGCATGAGATTAATAGCAAACTCCACCTCTCTCTCTGGTGGAAGACCTGAAACATCGTCTGGGAAGACATCTGGGAATTCACTGACTCCTGGTACGTTGGATAAAGATGGAGTGGGTACGTCCGGTGCAGATACGATGCTGGCTAAGAAAGCCTGACAATCCTTAGACATAAGTCTCCGCGCTTGCATGCAAGAGATCATGCGAGGGAAACTTCTCCATCTGGCTGGCTCAAATATGAACTGTTCCATGCCCAGCGGCCTAACCAAGATCTTTTCTGGAAGTCAATCAGAACCCTGTTCTTTGTCAGCCAGTCCATTCCCAAAATAATGTCGAACTTTGGCATCGGCAGTAGAATCAAATCTGAATATACTAGATGGCCCTGCAATTCCAGGTCGATATCTCTGATCGCGCTAGTTGCTATCAGCTCTTCCCCGGATGGGACTGTCACCGAAAAATTCATGTCTAGTCCAATGGACTTGATGTCCAGATGATTAGCAAAAGTGTCCGATATAAAGGAGTGAGTGGCTCCTGAATCTATCAGTGCCATTGTGGTTAATCTCTTTATGAAAATATTTCCTGAGAGACGTTAGCTCAAAAAACTAACTTATATCCCAAAATTACTAACATAAACCTCAAGCATAGAGGGAACCAATATCTCCAGTTATTCAAAAATAATACTAGCACACTAATAATCCCAAATAAAAAAAATCCACATGCAAGGCAAAATAATACTGAACTCGGGTAGAAAAGTTTACCGGTCAGCAAAGTCGTGTCTGGATTCGCCTCCTGTGCATGCACGGCGAATACTTTACCCTGAGTCGGCTGCTTCCACTGTAGCACTCCTTTAGCATGTGGTCACTGGCTCCACACTTGAATAACTTGACTGATCCATATAAGCATTGCCCTGGATGCTGGCGGTTGCACTTAGGACACACTGGGAAAATAACGGGCTTCGGAGGTGCCCCTTGCTGCTGAATTGGACCCTTGCCCTTCGGCGGTCCTTGATAAGGTTTATTCCCTGGTGGCCCCTGGTAAGGCCTCTTGTGCTAGGGTCGCTGATGCTGATGCTGCGGCTGTTGGTGTGGTGGTGCCTGGTAGGGCCTCTTGCCCAACCTGTCAGCCTCAATATCCCGCTGGTCTTGTTCTGCCGACAAAGCCCTAGACACGACGACTGCATAAGAAGTGGGGCCAGCTACCCTCACATCACGGCGCAAGATTGGCCACAATCCATCCAAGAAATGTCTTAGCTTTGCCTGGACATCATTCGAAATGAGGGGTACGAAGTAACACCCCCTCTCAAACCTCTTAACAAACTCTGCAATACTGCTGTCTCATTATCGCAGAGTCATAAATTCCCTAGTCATTCTGGATCGTACTTCCTCAGTGAAGTACTTGGCGAAGAACACTTCCTTGAATCCAGTCCAATACAAAGTCTGCAAGTTAACTGCCACCGATGCACTCTCCCACCATAGTCTAGCGTCCCCTGACAGAAGGAACGTGGCACACCTGACCCTATCAGTATCGGTCAGTTCCATAAAATCAAAGATTACCTCGATGGACTTAATCTATCCTTCCGCTATCATCGGGTCAGTGGTACCCGAGAACTCCTTTGGACTCATCCTTCTGAACCTCTCGCAGACTGCGTCAGGCCTGGGCCTCTCCCCTGCACCCACTGTTGTAGCTTGGTTCCCCGCAAACTGCGCGAAGAACTGTGTCATGCCTGCAAGCATCTGCGCCTGCATGTCTAGTGGTGGAGCGTTCCCCCCCCCCTAACTCGGTCCTCTCTATCCTCCTCTCTTACTTCCCAGTTGATCAAGCGTCTAGGAGGCATACTGTTCCAATAAATTACCCAACATGTAAAGCCAACATGTATGATCACGATATAAATAACGTAAGATGCACGTAACTGAATTTAAAATTATGGACATGCTGAAATCCTGACTTAATGCATATTACATAACATGAATCTTTGAAACTTTAAAACTTACAGACTTGAGGTGTGTCTTCGTGAGCTTCTTGCGACTGGCAGTAGGCATAACCCTTTACAAGAACACCGCTCTGATACCAACTGTAACGTACCGTACTTTTTACTACTTAAAATTTACGAAAAATTAAAAATTTTCTTAAATATAAACATCCATACGTTCGTCAACTCATCGTTCATAAAAATATCTTTGGATTCATCCATCACCAATAAAATTTTGCTAAAAGAAAAGCTTGCTCAAAACATCTCGCATCAAAACATAAAATCAGAGTAATTTAAACTTGCATAAAAATATTAAAAATAACGTGGGCGGTCCTCGGGTTTAGCCTCCCGCTCAGTCCAAGCCTGCTCTTTGGTCGCCACCTCCTGTCTCCTCATAGACATCCTCACCTGCATCGATCAAGTCTAGTGAGTCTAAAAACTCAACACGTATAAACTGGAATAACAAGTAATACACAATAAAACCACATGCAACTTTAAAATAGGACATTCATACTTGAAACTTGAACTTGAAAAATGAACTTGAACATGCGTGTCATCAACATAAACTTTCTTAAACATGCTTGCATACTTGAACATACATAACTGTTAGAGTAGGTGCCCGTCGAGCCAAGTGTTGGCCGAGGGTTCACAATGAAACTCTATGTATAATCAATCTTTATTTTAATAATATTTGAAATTATTATTTTGGCACTTCTTTATCTGTATACCCATGCTAGTTGCATAGATAAAGCCCTTGAATATACAAATAGTAGAAAGAATATGAGATTCTCATATGATGAGTATCATGAAACTCATATTTGTAATACTGTATATTCTAAACGGTTCCTAGTCGATTCAGCCGCCACTAAGGAGGATATAGGCCGCTCGAGTTAGAGACTAGTATCTGCGATGTGAGTACCATGTTTCATTGGTAAGGGACATTGTGATGTCCGAGCATGCAGATAGGTGCTCCTTGTAGAGTGCACTGAACAACCCTCCATAAAAGGACTTTTCAAGTGGTTCTCACTTATCGAGTGGAAAAGTCCTGGTTTATGGTTGTACACCATTAGTCCTTATGACCCGGGACAACATTGAGACTCTATGTGCTAGAATTACACTTTGACTTGTTTACCGACTCTCATGGGGTCATCAGGTGGCAAGGTTGGGTGTTCTGTCGAAACATATAGGAGTCGATGCATTGTAGTCAGGGATTCACCGCTTACCTTCGGGTATGGATATCCTATGTGTTATCATGTGTATGTAGGTTGAAATCTCTGATCAGAGTATGGTGGTAATTATTAAAGGGGTTTCATAGATTACACCATCGATGCAACTACGACATGACACATAGTATCGATTCATTGAAAACTCTCGATAAACCAATGGTTGTCGAATCGGTCGGGATATATGAGTTGAAGGGACCGTACTGTACAGTAACCATAATTGAATGGTTCTTGCAGGCACTATCATTTGATACATAGGGAATCATGTAAGCGATGCTGCTAGGCGTTTAACATGATTGGTTGGGTACTATCAGACTTGAGTTCTGTGGGGACCCGGACTCAAGTTCTTAATCATAATTGGGACTAATTAATCAATTAAAAATAGGGTCTAAATTTTTTTCTTTTTAAAATGCGGAACGTAGTGAAATCAAACTAATATACATTTCAGTATAAAATACAATACATGTCCTGTACTGCATGCATTCAAACTGAACTAAGGTTTAACAACTAATGTCAAGTGTTCAAACCCTATTATACATCATAATCAAAGTCCGTAGTCTCCACTCTAATCACGATCTCTCTCTTCATCTCCTGGACCCTGATCCTGCCCCACCTGTTTTCATGTACACATACAAACAAGACAACAGCCGGATAACTCCGGTGAGAATAAATCCCAGTATAAATCAACGAAACATGCAATCATATAAGCAAATATAAAGCATGTAATCAGGTAACAATAATATGTATCAAAATCTGAAACATATTTACAATTCTACAATTCAGACTAGACTCAATCCTAGTCTAGGGATCCCGGTTTCCAAATGTGGTATTCCTATATCGAACTCCGTAATAGAAGGAACTCTGTTCCTATTACTCGATATAACCAAATATGGTGTTCCTATATCGACTTCCGTAATAGAAGAATTCCAATCCTATTACTCGATATAACCAAACATCCGGTGTCCTGACCAATCCGTCATGGACTGTAGCTCTATCGCTAATATACCATCTTGAGACATCGTGCAATGTGCCCGTGGCGATCCGCTACTATCAGGCACTTCTGTCACAAGATTACTCGTCTAATACCTGCTATCTGTAACTCAAGAGAACAAGTATATCAATCAAATCAATGCAAATATCAAAGCAATAAAGTAAAGTATGTGATTTAGGGAAACTCAAGTCTAGACTGACTCAAGTCGATCTCCCAATACCACATTGACTTATACCTTCCTTTCGTCGGTTTCTGGCTCAGTCGAAGTCCTGATTCACAGTCTGTCTGGGAATGACAATATCAATAATCTCATGTCAATATACCTTTCAAATCAATAACAATCTGATCAATCTTGATTTAATTCAAAATCAACGGCATAACGGTACAATTTCAATATCCCCGTCAATACCATATCCTTAGATCACAGTTACAATCCATAACCCATATCCAATACGATCCGTAATCCAATTCACAATTCAAATAAGTCTGGTATAAATCAATATACCCTAAAAATTCATAACAATTCCATAATCAGTCCGTTTCTTAATCTGACTTCGATTCTATGATGTCTAACATGTCAAGAACAACATATATGAGTTCCATTCAATTCTGACAATATCATAATTTCAAAGCATGTCAAAACGTAGTAAAACTTACGTCCAGTTGTAGCCTACGTTACTAGGAACTCGGTACTGAAGTCAGATTACAATTCGGACGGACGGATTTCACACAAAAGGCGTAAGGATTTCCAACAACTTTCCCCTGACCCTTTTCTCGGTTTTTCCTTTCTGAATCTTCAAAAAAATGAAGGATATACGTATATATATACTCAGATGCTCGGTTAGTGATACGCGTCACTTTTTCATGAATTTCGGTCGCGCTCAGGCGGTGGTAATTTACCGCTCGGGCGCTTGCTCGGCGCTCGGGCGGTTAAAACTTACCGCCCGGGCGCGGGAGGTTCTGTCCTCCACAATCGTCGTTGGCGCCCGGGCGATCAAAAACTATCGCCCGAGCGCCACATCTTCTGTCCAAGACGTGTTCTATTGAACTTTGGCGCTCGGGCGGTCATTTCTTACCGCTCGGGCGCCACTAGTTCTGTCCAAAAATTGCACCCTTCATATGAAATCTTATTTCGTGTCCCGATTAATCCTTTCATAATCATATCAATTATAAATCAATAATTACAGATTACTAGGATTAACGTTCCGGGCATTACAAGTTCTGACGTTCTTGTTATCAAGGAGTTGATAAGTAAGAATGGAGCAATTGGGGTATGCTCATATATGGACATGTTTAGTCCGAATCACATTGAGATGTGAACCCACGGCTAGTTGTATTAATGAACCATTGAGGGCCACACAAGTACTAGCTTTCTAGATCCCGTTGAGAAGTAAAAATAGTTCAATGTGTTGAACGACTTATAAATGAGTTTATAAGCGTAGAGAAAAATAGAAGTATGACTTCTATGAGAGAAATGTAATTTTAATTTATGAATGTGTTCCTAAATTAAAAATAGACCAAGTAAATAATGTATTTGAAAATTGTGATTTTCATAAACATTATTATAGACTAAATTAAATTAATTCAAGTGTTGAATTAATTAAACACTAGTGGGCCAAGTAGAGTCCAAATAATTAAATTAATTCAAGTGTTGAATTAATTAAATAACATTGGGCCTTGTAGAGCCCAATTGAAAATAATTATATAACTAGTGGGCTTGAGTAAAATCAAGTAAAGTCTAATTGGGCTCAAATATGTTTGAGACAATTTAAATAGTCCTTGGGCCTTGTAATAGTTACAAGCCCAAGTCACATCGCATGCTTGGGAGGTGAAGAGTTGGGGAATACTTTTGATTAAAATAATGCATGGCATGCTAGCTTTTTGGATCAACTTTTTGCACTACCAAAACAACTCTTCCCTCCCTCATTCTAACTCTTGTTGGCCGAAATATTGAACCTTTTTCTCTCCAATTTTTCTTCAATTTTGGTTGAGGAATTCTTACACTTCTCTTTGAAAAATCCTCAAATTTTTCTAGTGTAAAATTTGAGGGGATCTACCTAGTTGGTGGTGGGCCTTATTTTGAAGGAAAGAGGAGAGCTTGTAGATTGCCATTCCATTCAAGAGCTAAAGTGTTTACACTTTAGTTGGAGCCATCATCAACCTTAAGAGGTTGATAGGTAACGATTTTCTCAACTCCCTATGTATGAAAGTTGAGATTTTTGTATATGCTTACACAACTAGTACATGGTGTTCATTTTTGAAAATTTTATTCCCAAAATTTCGGTTTTCATGAGATGAAAATATTTTTGTGCTTCTGTTGCGATTTTGAACACCCTAAAATCGATCCCTTTCAAGTGGTATCATGAGCTAAGGGTACTAGTTTTTGTGTAGCATATACATAATATTATATTGAGGGCGATTTCTAACCAATTGAGAAGAAAATTTGCAACAAAAATCGAGGCGTTGAGAGGGTTTTTCCGGGCAGCAACTTGCTGCCCATTTCGGGAAACTCGGGCTGCCCGAGGGGCTGCCCATTTTGGGCAGCTAGGGCAGCCCGAAACCCCCCTTCAAAATAAAAAATAAAAAAAAAAAATTTGTGGCCGGAATCCGGCGACGGAGCTCTTGCGACGGCGATGACGACTAGGGTTTCCAAAAGTGTTTTGGATTATCAAAGTGTCATGGGCTTTGAGTTGTTGGGCCATTGGATGGCTAACATATTTGTGATTTTAAATGGGCCAAAATGTTTTTGGTGAAAAATTAGTTTTTGGGCCCGTAAGTTTAAAATTACAAAAGTTTAAAATTTTTCTCATAAAATAAATAATTGAAGTTGGACTTTAATTAATTAGTAAATTGTGATTTATAAGAAATTCGGTTATAAATAAATTAATTAGAAAGTAGACAAAGGTGTTTGTATACTTTGTTAATTTGGTTTATAATCGTGGCGGTTAGTGATTGGTTCAAGATATATAATATTGGATCAATTAATTATTGTGATAATTAATTGATGGTGTATGATATGTGATATTATGCATGAAGGATGATCAAAAGCCCAAGCCCAATTTGCTAGGTGTATGCTAGGATATTTGGTGTTGAATGATTGTAATAATTATCAATTTATAAAGTGGGCTTGGTTTATGGCTCGTTCCCACCCCATGAAATGTATCCCTATTTACCATGGATATTTATTTGTAAATATTAGTATAGTGGATGATCAAGATTGGAAGATGGTGGCCATGATGATTATGAAGATCGAAGACATGTAAATATTGTAAGCTAATGTAATAGTTGCATTTGCATCCCGAGCATTTACCCTAGGATTGGACCTAGGCCCGTGTTTAGCTCACATGGGCCATTAGTTTTGGGGCGATTGATCATCCTTGTTTGTTTACTGTTTATAATATATGCATGATATGTTATAAATAATGAGTATGTGCGTTATTATTATGATAATAACAAAGTTGCATGAATCCGGCAAACATACGATCAAACATGGCGAGCTTTTAAAATAAAATTAATGATGAGACCTTTCAAAATTAAAACCCCTCATTTTGAATAAGATTCAAAATTAATATCAAGTCCGAAAAGGGGAATTATAAATTTGTTTATAATTTCCTTGTCTTCCATCAACAATGGGTGCATGATGAACGCTACCCGTACTCGGGGCTCGGCTCATATTATTGGGGGAGCTTTGGGTGCCGGAAAGCTGTGACATCCATTGACATGGTGATGTGAACTACGTGGAACACCCATGATTTCAGCTCATATTATTGAGAGAACCAATGGCGACCGTCCATTAAGGTTCAATATCGATGGGTTAGGCTTGACACGTAAAGATGAACGACGTCATATTATTGGGTCCTAATCAAACGTGAGACAAAAGTTTACGTAGAGGGTTGCATGGCGATGCAATTGGAAACTACCTTTTAGGAATCATGATTGGCTGATATTATTCTGGATCATAATTCGCTAATTGGACCTTACGTGCATACTGAGGAAAGGAGTTTCCCGTTTTCACTAGAGGGTAGTGAAAATGTCAAAACAGTGGGAGCAAATATTTATGAAGTAAAAGTCCAAACTTCATATCTTACTAAATATTTTAAAATAGTCATCAATATTTATCTGTTTTTTTTTACTTTTCAGTACAAATTGACAATGTCTTCGATTCGCAATCCGATATCCGTAATACTCGACAAACACATATTAACTGGACCTAATTACCTCACTTGGCTAAGAAACCTGAAAATCGTCTTGAATTCGGAAAGAGTAGCATATACACTGACTGAGTCTCCCCCTGTTGAGGCTCCGACTGACTGCACTTCTGAGGAATTGCAAGCTTACAAGGAATGGTGTGACCATGACTTGATAGCCAGGTGTTATATGCTGACTTATATGAATGATGAGCTGCAGATGCATTTTGAGGAGGCAAAGAGTGCTGCTGACATTCATTTGCATCTCAAGGAGCTCTTTGGTGAGCAAACACGGCCTCTTAGGCATGCTACTGTCAAGGAGCTGATCACTTTGCGCATGCGAGATGGGGCCTCGGTCCATGAGCATGGCCTGAAGTTGATTGGGCTCGTGGATAAGCTCGTTGGCATGGATCTGATCTTGCCTTCGGAGTTGACCACCGACGTGTTGCTGTTATCATTGCCTAGCTCATTTGATCCTTTTGTGGTGAACTTCAACATGAACAAGATGGAACCGACCTTTGAGGAGTTGGTGAATATGCTTGTTACGTTTGAATCCACCATCAAGAAAGAGAAGTTGGTTCTTTATGTGGGTTCTTCATCTGGTACGAAGATTGATCCACATGGGAAGGGAAAGAAGTGTTCTTTCCAACATCCCAAGAAGAACGTGCCCTTGATGAGGCAATCTCCGAATCTCGTTGTGGCAGCCACACCAGTCAAGGCTGACAAGACTGCTGATGTTTGTCATCACTGCAAAAAACCTGGACATTGGAGGCGAAATTGCAAGGAATATCTGGCCCAGAAGAGTTCTGGAAACGGTATGTTCTAAATAGAAGTAAACATTTCAATTAACTCTACTTCTTGGGTATTAGATACCGGTTGTGGCTCACATCTCTGTAATGTGTTGCAGGTGATGGGAAGAAGTAGGAGACTAAGGGAAGGTGAGACCTTCTTGAGGATAGGCAATGGAGCAAGAGTTGCTGCCAAGACCTTAATAAATGTTTACTTATTGTTGAACAATGATTTTAAGTTGATTTTTAAGAGATGTTTTGTTTGTACCTTTTTGGTGAAAAACATTGTTTCCATTTCTATTGTGATAAAGATGGATATTCTTGTCTATTTAGCAAAGGTGTTTGCAACATTTACAAGAATGAATGTTTAATTGGTATTTGAGAACTTGAAAACGATCTCTATAACTTAAAATTAAAAGATATTCCACTAAATGTCCATTCAAAGGCATACAACATATGAGATATGGATAGGTAAGCCTCCTAAGTATTCTTATCTTGGAATATGGGGGTGCCCTGCTTATGAAGCAGGTAGTGGGAGATAAATTGGATAGTCGATCCATTTTATGTTACTTAGTGGGATATCCAAGGAATTCAGTTGGATATCATTTCTATCATCCCCAAGAAACAAAGGTGTTTGTTTCTAGGAATGCAACCTTTTTGGAAAAAGAATTTCTATTGGATAGAAAAAGGTAGATGATAGAACTCGAAGAGGTTCGAGAGACACCCACAATTGTAGAACCCACACCCGAAGAGCCAAGAGAGGAGATACAAGCTCCTAGATGATCCGAGAGAGTCTCGAGACCACCTATGAGGTATGGTCTGCTTCTTGAAGAGGGCCATGATGAGCCTAACCTTGAATGTGATCCAAGGACCTTCAAGGAAGCGTTATCTGATGTCGATTCATCCAAGTGGCTTGAAGCGATGGAATCTGAGATGAATTCCATGCATTCGAACCAAGTGTGGAATCTCGTGGATCCACCTGAGGGAATTGTTCCCATAGGGAGTAAATGGATTTACAAGAGGAAACTTGGGGCGGATGGGAAGGTATTGACCTTCAAGGCACGATTGGTGGCAAAAAGAGTATACTCAAAGACAAGGAGTTGACTTTGAGGAAACCTTTTCTCCAGTTGCAATGTTCAAGTCCATAAGGATATTGCTAGCCATAGCTACATGGTATGACTATGAGATATGACAGATGGATGTCAAGACAGCCTTTCTTAATGGGGATATTAAGGAAGATATTTGCATGTCTCAACCCGAAGGGTTTACATCTATCGGAAGTGAGCATATGGTATGCAAACTTCAAAGATCTATTTATAGTCTAAAGTAGGCATCTAGGAGTTGGAACCTCAGATTCGATAGTACAATCAAAGAGTTTGGCTTTACTAAGAATCCTGAGGAACCCTGTGTGTATAAGAAGGTCAGTGGGAGTGTTGTGACATTCCTGGTGTTTTATGTTGATGACATTCTAATCATTGGGAATGATGTAGGAATGTTGCAATCAACTAAAATATGGTTAGCAAGTAAGTTCTCGATACAAGACTTGGGTGAAGCATCTTTTGTATTGGGAATACAGATCTATAGAGATAGATCAAGAAGATTGCTTGGTCTCACCCAGTCCACATACATTGATACCATCGTGAAGCGGTTCTCGATGGATGATTCCAAGAGAGGACATCTACCAATGTGTCATGGCGTGTCCCTATCCAAGTCTATGTCTCCCAAGACTGATGCAGAGATAGCGGCGATGACAAGCATTCTTTATGCATCTGCGATTGGTAGTATCATGTATGAGATGATATCTACACGTCCTGACGTGGCTTTCGCACTAAGTGTAGTGAGTAGATATCATTCGAACCCTGGTCTTCCACAATGGAAAGCTGTGAAAGACATCCTCAAGTAGTTGAGAAGGACCAATAAATTGTTCTTGGTCTATGGGGTGGAGAACTGAAATTGGAAGGCTATACCGACTCTAGCTTCCAAAGCGATATCGATGACTCGAAGTCAACCTCTGGGTTTGTATTCATGCTCAATGGTGCTGCTGTCTCTTGGAAGAGTTCCAAGCTAGACAATACTGCGGATTCCAGCACAGAGGCCGAATACATTGCTGCATCAGATGCAGCAAGGGAGGCTGTTTGGATAAGGAATTTCGTCTAAGAGTTGGACGTCATTCCTAATGGAGTTGCTCCTCTCCCGGTGTTGTGTGACAACACGGGAGTTTTAGCTCAAGCAAAGGAGCCAAGGTCTCATCAGAAATCCAAACACGTATTGAGAAAGTACCACATCCTCGGAGAGATTGTGGAAAGTAGAGAAGTGTCTTTTGACATAGTCGGCTCCGCAGATAATGTTGCTGATCCACTAGCTAAGCCTTTATATGGACCATTATTCGAGATGCATCGCGAATCAATGGGTTTGAAGCATATGGGTAGTTGGCTCTAGTGTAAGTGTGAGATTGTTAGAGTAGGTGCCCGTCGAGCCAAGTGTTGGCCGAATGTTCACAATGAAACTCTATGTATAAGCAATCTTTATTTTAATAATATTTGAAATTATTATTTTGGCACTTCTTTATCTGTATACCCATGCTAGTTGCATAGATAAAGCCTTTGAATATACAAATAGTAGAAAGAATATGAGATGCTCATATGATGAGTATCATGAAACTCATATTTGTAATACTGTATATTCTAAACGGTTCCTAGTCGATTCAGCCGCCACTAAGGAGGATATAGACCGCTCGAGTTAGAGACTAGTATCTGCGATGTGAGTACCATGTTTCATTGGTAAGGGACATTGTGATGTCCGAGCATGCAGATAGGTGCTCCTTGTAGAGTGCACTGGACAACCCTCCATAAAAGGACTTTCCAAGTGGTTCTCACTTATCGAGTGGAAAAGTCCTGGTTTATGGTTGTACACCATTAGTCCTTATGACCTGGGACAACATTGAGACTCTATGTGCTAGAATTACACTTTGACTTGTTTACCGACTCTCATGGGGTCATCAGGTGGCAAGGTTGGGTGTTCTGTCGAAACATATAGGAGTCGATGCATTGTAGTCGGGGATTCACCGCTTACCTTCGGGTATGGATATCCTATGTGTTATCATGTGTATGTAGGTTGAAATCTCTGATCAGACTATGGTGGTAATTGTGAAAGGGGTTTCATAGATTACACCATCGATGCAACTACGACATGACACATAGTATCGATTCATTGACAACTCTCGATAAACCAATGGTTGTCGAATCGGTCGGGATATATGAGTTGAAGGGACCGTACTGTACGCTAACCATAATTGAATGGTTCTTGCAGGCACTATCATTTGATACCTAGGGAATCATGTAAGCGATGCTGCTAGGCGTTTAACATGATTGGTTGGGTACTATCAGACTTGAGTTCTGACGTTCTTGTTATCAAGGAGTTGATAAGTAAGAATGGAGCAATTGGGGTATGCTCATATAAGGACATGTTTAGTCCGAATCACATTGAGATATGAGCCCACGGCTAGTTGTATCAATGAACCATTGAGGGCCACACAAGTACTAGCTTTCTAGATCTCGTTGAGAAGTAAAAATAGTTCAATGTGTTAAACGGCTTATAAATGAGTTTATAAGTGTAGAGAAAAATAGAAGTATGACTTTTATGAGAGAAATGTAATTTTAATTTATGAATGTGTTCCTAAATTAAAAATAGGCCAAGTAAATAATGTATTTGAAAATTGTGATTTTCATAAACATTATTATGGACTAAATTAAATTAATTCAAGTGTCGAATTAATTAAACACTAGTGGGCCTAGTAGAGTCCAAATAATTAAATTAATTCAATTGTTGAATTAATTAAATGACATTGGGCCTTGTAGAGCCCAATTGAAAATAATTATATAACTAGTGGGCTTGAGTAAAATCAAGTAAAGTCTAATTGGGCTCAAATATGTTTGAGACAATTTAAATAGTCCATGGGCCTTGTAATAGTTACAAGCCCAAGTCACATTGTATACTTGGGAGGTGAAGAGTTGGGGATCAACTTTTTGCACTACCAAGACAACTCTTCCCTCCCTCATTCTAACCCTTGTTGGCCGAAATATTGAACCTTTTTCTCTCCAATTTTTCTTCAATTTTGGTTGAGGAATTATTACACTTCTCTTTGAAAAATCCTCAAATTTTTCTAGTGCAAAATTGAGGGGATCTACCTAGTTGGTGGTGGGCCTTATTTTGAAGGAAAGAGGAGAGCTTGTATATTGTCATTCCATTCAAGAGCTAAAGTGTTTACACTTTAGTTGGAGCCATCATCAACCTTAAGAGGTTGATAGGTAACGATTTTCTCAACTCCCTATGTATGAAAGTTGAGATTTTTGTATATGCTTACACAACTAGTACATGGTGTTCATTTTTGAAAATTTTATTCCCAAAATTTCGGTTTTCATGAGATGAAAATATTTTTGTGCTTCCGTTGCGATTTTGAACACCCTAAAATCGATCCCTTTCAATAACTTCATCATTTTGCGTAGAGGCATGTTCCAAAGCAAGTGACCCATACATAATAAACGCTTGATCAGACAAACCACAATACTGGGTTGACAGGGACATATCCACTGCCACATACATGAGATCCCGGTTCATGATTTAACGCTTTCCAACCTCGATCTAACCCGTTCATAATTTAACGGACGGATTGGTCTCAGTTCATAATTTAACGCTTTCCAATCCTAAATATAATTTGGTCACAAGACATTTAGCATACCTCAAAAACTAAAAATATTTTCTTGCACGTCATACATACTTACTTGGCGTTGCTGCACATACTAACACAAAACTGCATACTTAACTTACATAGCTTAGACGAACTTATCATGCTTACTCTCAGGCTCAATCATTTCTTAGGACATTCTAAAATTTACCCTGACTCGACCTTGATAATTCTTGCACTAAACCATGACATTAAACCCCAAAACAAACATTCAACTTTCCCCAAAAACTTGAGTACACGGACCCCGTGCCCGGGTCCGTGTATGGGTCCGTGTAGGTTCGCTAAAAGACTTACCGAAAAGAAGGAAGGACACGGACCCCGTGCTTGGGTCCGTGTAGAGGTCCGGGTAGCTTCGCAAATTTTGACTCCGAGAAGAAAAAAAGGCACGGACCCCGTGTAGAGGTCTGGGTAAGGGTCCGTGTACCTGCGTAAATTTGAAACCAAGGAGAAAACAAAGGCACGGACCCCGTGCCAGGGTCCGTATGGGGGTCCGGCTAAGCACTGTAGGTCAAAACCTACGAGAAAATCTTGACATAATATTACATTCTCCTCAACCAAACTCAATGGTTAGGAATCGACACCGCAAGACACTTCCTAGGACACTAAGGCATTGTATCAAACCCAAGTGAACCATTAAAATTATTCCCAAGAGCAACGACAATCAACGACAACGACACAACCCGAAATTTGCCAACATTTACTTTCCTACGACTCTTGATTCGACTTAGTGCCTATCGACACGAAACCAAACGTTAATAACCATCCCAACATCTTAAACAATGTACCTATATGCAGCAGTGATCACCCGTCGATCTCCAACGAAGCCTGCAACAATAAACTTCAAGAACACATCAATATCATAACTTTTCTGAAAATGTAGTTTGAGCAGTCCCACTAAAAACGCCATAACTCACTCAATTTTCATCCAAAAATTTCAAATTTTATATCCAGTCGAAGGCATCGAAAAGTTCTACGTTTTTTGTATTGAAAGCTTTCTCAAAAGCTCTACCAAAAATTCGCAGTTTTAACAAGAACAGTAAAAATGTGATTTAGATCTAAAAATTTTTCCTTCAAATCGATCCAAACAATTATCCGCTCAAACTATGAACATCATACATGAATTTTACGCATAAAACAACGCAACGCATAATATGACATGATCGACGCAGCAAAAGAGAGATTATACCTGTCTTTTTATGATAAACTTTACCGAAACGGCGATATCGACGCGGATATAGAAGCGAGGTTGATCCGGGACGATCGTGCAACGATTTTCTTGCCACAAAATACACGAAACTCGCTGGAAATCTAATGGAGGAGGGGCGGCTGCTCTAGTAACAAGAACCCTAGGTTTTGCTTCTTTTCAAAATAATAAAATTGTGAATAATGAAGAGTGTGTGTGTGTGTGTGTGTGGATTTCTAGTGTGTGTGCGTTTAATTAGTAAATAAGGGAGAGTAAAATTTGATTAATTAATAATTAGTAACTAATTTAAAAATATTACCTCTCCCCTAACTTTAACAAAAATCTCTAATTAAAATAAAATGTACATGTGCTAAACTTTAAAAGTTTTAAATTCTAAAATTCACCTAATAATTAAATTAGGCTTTAAAATACTAACAACATAATAAATTAGTAAAAAAAATGCCCCATCCTTAACTTAAAATAAAATACATCATTTTAATTTGCCAAAATCGTCACCGGGTCTTTTCCCTCATCCCGCCTCGAATAATCGCCTGAAACATGAAACTCGATATAAATTTTAACGTGCATCACATAAACATAAAACAATTTAAAATAATGCATTTAAATAAATAATGCATGACTAAAACCCAATTTAAATTAAAATAGATGATTTAATGATTTAAATAAATGCATGGGTTTTACGTGTACTGAAATTTGGGCTCTACAACTTTTTAAGCAAAACTAATAGCAGACATTTCACACTGGCTGTGCGGTTGAAGTTTAACGATTGTACATTTGCACTTCATTTCAGATTTGGTCCGATCAGAAGACAGATGATCTTTGCAGCTTGAGTTGATTGAGCAATCTGACTTGATTTGTTAATCACCAAAAGTTAGGGTAAAAGATATTTTCCTCTTTAATTAGGGTAAAAGAAATTTCCTTTTTTGTGATGACAAAACCAGCTACATTTCTATACAAAAATTACAAAAAAAAAATACAGTGAAGTAATAAATATAATCCAAGAAAATTAATTCCATTGATTAAATGAAATATCATTAGTATAAATAAGTGCATGAAAATAAATAACTTATTACACCAAAAAAAAAAAAACCTTTCTATGAAAGATTGAACATGAACTTGAACTGCCATTGCTGCTTTCGCTTCCTATTATTTTTATAGCATCCTCCTCAAATCTCATTTTCTCCTCAGCTCTTATTTTCTGTTCTTCAGCTCTCTTTTAATCTTCCCCATTTTCGGTATCACCAAGCTGTAAGAAAATTGTGACCCGTAACCGTAAAATAAACGTGTTGAAAATTTGTACACGGCAGCCTCAAATTTTGAAAATTGAGATGCGTATACAAATTTGATTTGAATCTCGATCTCCCAAAGCACTCGGTGATGGTATGAGTGTGCCTATAAATACCGAAGGCATTGAGGTCCCTAAACACACAATCTCATACAGAAAATACACCATCTAAAGGAGTGTTGGAGTGTTTAAAAGGCTTCAATCGAAAGGAAATCAGAAAGCTTCAACAAATTTTGAATGGCCGGAGATAATTCTCGATTAAGCTTCCGCATATTATATCATGTTCATGTATACGTGCAAAAACATGATTTATGAGAAAATCTCTTACATTTGGTATTAGAGCAATGTTATACTTCTGCTTTGAAAATTTTTAAGAAGCTTGAAGTTTGGATATGAACTTTAAGAAAGTTTACGTACCTGAAAATTTCTTCGGAAAATTTCTTCACGTTGCACTTCGGAGTTCTCGGATGAGATCTTGAAAATAGTATGAAGTTCTGAATTTTTTTTTTTATGAGAGCAAAATACGAAGCATGCAACTGATGCAGAAGATAATACTGACTTCAATAATGAATCTGAATGCAAATAACGTGCATGTGTGTGGAGAAGAATAAGCATGCATTCAATGGCTGCAGACTATTATCACAAAGTATGAGACCCACAGACAATTATCACAAAGTATGAGACCCACAAAGTTTAAAACACTTAAATACGTTCAATTTTTCCTCATATATCGGTGTCTCATTTATTATTATTATTTATATTTTATATGTATGAGTGTCGGTGGGACCCACACAATTTGATTATGCAAGTGTTGGTTTGCTTGCAGTGTCGTTTATTATTATTATTATTTTTTAATAATAGTAAATATATAAATAATAATTAATGTGTTATTAAGTTATATGTATAATTTGGTATACATATAGCATTTGGTTAAATAATTTGTACACATTAAAATAATTCAAAGATCAATGCAATTTTCAATACATGTTTAGAAATTATTTTGCATGTTAGATATAATGTCAAATATTATGGATAATTGTTTGATGTGTACAAGCAAATTTAATATTATATTTGCATTTATTTATTTTTTTATTTTTTATTTTTTAAATGCAAATTGTATTGAAAAATATTTTGGAAAAACAATATTCACGTTGTGTTCATATCAAATTCTATTAAGTTGTTTATAATTTGAAATGAACATATCAAGTAAGATGTGAATATAATAAAATATTTCAGATATTCACAAATGAACAAATAATCCTCACTTTATCACTACTCTGATAAAAGAGAAAAACTGATGAGGAGCCCACATTTTATGTAAATGTGATCTTCACTTTATCACTACTCTGATTGAAGAGAAAAACTGTTGGGGAATGTAATTGTTCATATTAAGTAAAAATGTGAATATAAAGTTATTTAATATGAAAAATTTTGGCTTATAAAGATTCACATAAATGTGGATAATTAAGTTGAATAATAATTATAAGGTGACGTAAGAAAACATGATCTGAGGGAGTTCTTCATAGATCGGTTTAAACTGCCTTGACTAGCCACTGGTCTCCCTGAAGAACGTTGCTCTGACTAGGAGTTGGGTATTTAAAGGGCCTTAGCAATACCTATCTTTCCTGGGAGCACTCTTGGAAAGTGTTGATTGCGAAATAATTATTATATAAAGCATTAAGTAAAGTCAAAATTTTGTCCAGTGAACCGTATAATTTTAAATAATTGAGGAATAGCCACAGCATCTTTAATTATAAAAAATTATGCATTAAGTGGATTTGGATCACATAATGGACATCAATTGTAATTAATTATATAGACATAATAAATTTTACCCCACAGGGATTTTTATTATATTTTTATAACTAATTAGGTTAAAATATCAAAATATATTTTTCTTAATTTACCCACAGGAGTTAAGGAAAATTCATTTTGATAGTTTTATCGTAAAGTTACAGAAAAATCTTATTGAATTAAAATTTTAGCCCACAGGCAAATTTTATGTCACTAGATTTTTAAAACATGAATTACATTGGTAAAACATGATATTGTCTCAAAATTTTAAGCATATGATATTTTGTGCAGTTATGCAACCTGCGACTTTTTCTGATATGAAATGTGACATTCCCGATCTAAAGGGCGATAATTATAAAATTTGGAAAGAAAGAATTCTTCTTCAATTAGGGTGGATGGATATTGGTTATGCTATACGGAAAGACGAACCATCTGCTATTACTGAAAACAACATTCCGATGATGTTGATCTTTATGAAAAATGGGAGCGATCTAATCGACTCTGCGTAATGTTCATAAAGACCAAAATCTCTGCTGGTATGCGTGGTTCTGTCGATCAGCATAATAATGTCAGAGAGTTACTGAAGGCTATTGATGAACAATTTCAGTCTTCAGATAAGGCACTTGCAAGCACCCTAATTATGGAATTCTCTTCATTAAGGCTCACCAGTGTGAGAGGTGTGCAAGAGCACATAATGAAAATGCGGGATATAGCGGCTCGATTAAAGACACTTGAAGTGGAAATGTCTGAGACTTTTCTTGTGAACTACATTTTATGCACTCTTCCACAGCAATATGGACCCTTCAAAATTTCTTACAACACACATAAGGATAAATGGTCAATCAATGAATTAATGACCATGTGTGTTCAAGAGGAAGGAAGGTTGTTAATGGAAACGGGTGAAAATATTTTTATGACTACACAAGGAAAGTATAAAAAGCAAGCCAAAGTCAAGCGAAAAGGGAAATGAATAATTCCACCCCAACCTGACATCAAGAAAGAATCCAAGTGTTTCTTCTGTAAAAAGACGGGACACATTAAGAAGGATTGCAATAAATTTAAGGACTGGCTTGTAAAGAAAGGTATTCCTACTTCATTTGTCTGTTATGAATCTAATATGGTTAATATGATTTATAACACATGGTGGATTGATTCTGGTTCTACAATCCATGTTACAAATACCTTGCAGGGTATGCAAAACCTAAGGAAGCCAATAGAAAATGAGCGAAGCATCTATTCAGGAAACAAGATGTCTTCGCATGTGGAGGCTATTGGGACTTGCTACCTAGTGTTGAATAGTGGTTATATTTTGAAATTGGAAAAGACCTTTTATGCTCCTAGTTTTTCTAGGAATTTAATTTTAGTTTCAAAACTTGTACCCATTGGTTATTCATTTCAGTTTTTGGATAAATCAATAAATTTGTTTTATAAATCAAATCTTATTGGAAATGGTACAATGGTTGATGGTCTTTTCTCTATTTCTTTACAAAATAATAATACCACTATGCATGTTCAAGGAGGTATTAAAAGATGTGTTATAAATGAAGATTCCTCTATATTGTGGCACAGGAGATTGGGACACATCTCCATAGAGAGAATTAAAAGATTAGTATATGATGGAGTACTTAGTACTTTAGATTTTACTGATTTTGAGACTTGTGTGGACTGCATTAAGGGAAAGCAGACCAATAAGTCTAAAAAAGGTGCCAAGAGGAGTACGGAAATATTAGAAATCATACATTCAGATATATGTTGTCCAGATATGGACATGCAAAGTCCGAAATACTTCATTTCTTTCATTGATGATTACTCACGATACATGTATATCTACATGCTTCATAACAAAAACGAAGCACTAGAAGCCTTTAAGGTTTTTTAAGGCTGAAGTGGAGAAGCAATGTGGAAAACATATTAAGATCGTGAGAACTGATAGAGGTGGAGAATATTATGGTAGATACACTGAGAATGGACAAGCACCTGGTCCGTTTGCGAAGTTTCTCCAAGAACATGGGATTGTTGCCCAATATACTATGCCTGGTTCTCCTGACTAGAATGGCGTAGCTGAGAGGAGAAACCGAACATTATTGGACATGGTGAGGAGCATGTTGAGTAGCTCTAAACTTCCTAAATCCTTGTGGACTGAAGCTCTTAAGACAGATGTGTATATATTAAATTGAGTTCCAACTAAGGCTGTCCCAAAGACGCCATTTGAGTTATTTAAAGGTTGGAAATCGAGTTTGCGACATATATGCGTTTGGGGTTGTCCTTCAGAAATAAGAGTTTACAACCCACATCAAAAGAAACTGGACCCAAGAACTATAAGTGGATATTTCATTGGGTATGCCGAAAAATCCTAAGGGCACAGATTCTATTGTCCATCTCACAACACTAGAATTGTGGAATCAAGAAATGCAAAATTTCTTGAAAATGACTTGATTAGTGGGAGTGATTATGACATAATTTTTTAGAATGATCACATTAATGCACAACCCTCTTATTCAAATGACAGATTGGTCGTTATTCACACCCCTCAAGACCAAATGGGTGTTAGACAACCAGTTACTGAAGTTCCACAAATTGCTGATGAAAATCCAGTAGATCAAGTTGTCAATGAAGAACAACAAGAAATTGTTGATCAACCAGACAACCTAAGGAGATCTACTAGAATAAGAAGATCAGCAATATCTAGTGATTATGTTGTGTATTTACAAGAATCGGACTTTAACATTGGAGCTGAAAATGATCCTTAAACGTTTTCACAAGCCATGAGTCAAAACTATGGTTTAATTCTATGAAAGAAGAGATGAATTCTATGGCAGTTAATGGAGTCTGGGATCTTGTTCAGTTGCCTGATGATGTAAAGGCCATTGGATGTAAATGGGTCTTCAAAACAAAGAAAGACTCATTAGGCAACATCGAAAGGTATAAAGCAAGACTCGTAGCTAAAGGATTCACTCAGCAGGAAGGAATCGACTACAAGGAGACTTTTTCTCCTGTATCTAAGAAAAATTTCTTCGTATCATTCTAGCATTAGTTGCAAATTTTGACTTAGATTTACAACAAATGTATGTGAAAACGGATTTTCTCAATGGAGAACTAGAAGAAGAGGTTTATATGAAACAACCTGAAGGATTGTTCTCTAGTAATGGTGAGCAATTGGTTTGTAAGCTTAAGAAATCTATATATGGATTGAAACAAGCTTCCCATCAATGGTATTTAATATTTCATGATGTTATCTCTTCATTCGGATTCGTTGAGAACCCCATGGATCAATGTATATACCAGAAGGTCAGTGGGAGCAAGATTTGTTTCCTTATTCTATATGTGGATGATATATTACTTGCAACCAATGATAAGGGTTTGTTATATGAGGTGAAACAATTCCTCTCTAAAAACTTTGATATGAAGGATGTGGGTGAGGCATCTTATGTCATTGACATTAAGATACATAGAGACAGAATTCGAGGTATTATAGGTCTGTCTCAAGAAACCTATATAAACAAAGTTTTAGAGAGATATCGGATGAAAGATTGTTCACCAAGTATAGCTCCCGTTGTGAAAGGCGATAAATTCAATTTGAGCCAATGCCCAAAGAATGATCTAGAGCGGGAACAAATGAAAAACATTCCTTATGCTTCTGCTGTCGGAAGCTTGATGTATGCTCAGGTTTGCACTAGACCTGACATTGCATTTATTGTTGGGATGTTGGGAAGATATCAGAGTAATCCAGGTTTAGACCATTGGAAAGCTGCAAAGAAAGTCATGAGGTACCTTCAAGGGACCAAAGATTATATGATTATGTTCAGACGAACTGAGAATTTGGAAGTAATTGGCTACTCTGATTCAGACTACGCTGGCTGCATTGACTCAAGAAAATCCACTTCAGGATATATTTTCATGCTAGCTGGTGGAGCTGTATCTTGGAGAAGTGCAAAGCAGACATTGACTGCTACTTCCACTATGGAAGCTGAGTTCGTATCTTGGAGAAGTGCAAAGTATAGATTTGCAACATGGTTTCCTCAACAGCATGACTTTGAGTAATTCCGACTGGTATTTTTTCAAAAAATATTTGTTCACCAACCTGAATTCCTTCCATGTCAAAATTTACTTCAGACTTATCTTCTTTGGTGGCTGGAAGTCGTACTCTTGCCGTTTGACTTTCAAGACCACGAAGATGGATAATGCATCCATATCAAGCTGACTAATGACTGTGGCATCATCCTTAGTACTCGGACTTTGAGCAATAGAGCTAGCACATTTCTACTTGATGAAATCTCGCAACACGCTTTCTCTGATTTCAAGTTCAATGGATTCTCTTTTCCAAGAGCCTCGGAAGAATAATTCAGTTTCAGCCATTCATGACCTGATTCACTAATTCAGTTACGACTTTGAGCTTTTTTTCTTTTCGAATCACATCAAAGTGGACAACGATCTGATAGTCCACCCTTGTATCGAATTTGCTTAGCCGCTCTCTGGCAATCTCCTTACACGTTGTATCACTAGATTGATGGTGGTTTGAACATTAGAGTTCTTGGGTTCTTCCTCAAGAATCTCTTTTCCTTTAGCTTTACGGTCCGTCAGAGGTAGTACAGATTGTGTTGTCACTTCTTCACATACCACAATATTAACTCCTTTCAAATTGGAGATTGGAACGGCTGGGATAGAAGTCGGTCTAGGTGGCTTATTACATATTTGATCAACTTGATATTCTTTTTGTTTGGATTTTCATCCTTCTCTTTGAGCTTGTCAGCATTTCCTTCAGCTGAATTACTTTCTTTGATGGCTGAACACCCGATTCACCGGAATTTTCTCTTTGTCAACATTACATTCAAATTCAGTGGGAAGAACAAATTTCCTGATTTCTCTAGCTGATTCCCTAGCTGGTTTGACTTTCTTAATCTTATTCTTTTCAGCGGCCAGATCTTCACCTTTTTAAATTTTAAAATCCAACTGCTCAACACTGGTTGGCATCTGCTTATTTTGGAAGGTCTCAATTGAGTTCCAGTCAATCAACTTGGCCATGTGTAGTTTGACAGCGTCCACCGAATTTATCTTGAGTTGTTTCAGCATATAGCACAAATGGATGACAAACCCTTGAGACTTAACCTCTTTCTACACCATGATAGTGAAGATCTTGAACAAAATGTCGGACCAATTGACATTCACCTAAGAAGCAATGTTTTCCATGGCCATAAATTTCTCAGTTGTTACCTTATTAAAAGCTCCTGCCTTGGAAAGCACCATGTTACACTGAATGTCATTAATTGAAGTCCAAACAATCAGTAAGATGAGAAAAAGTCAATTATAAAGATAAGGCTGGTGGTTCGAGTAGTTGAGGTCCTAGCTGGCAGCTCTTACGTTTAGTTATGACTCATTCAAGCGGTTGGCAATATAAATATTCCAAGAAAGCTCACAATGGGTAGACGTGAAAAACTATTCAATAGAAGAGGACTGTAAAGAAGCAAGGATCAATTACTGAAGAAACACATCAGAATGTGTTTTGAAGTTCTTTTGTAATTCATAGAAGGAGAACTCTACGAGAGTAATTGAAAGAGCTGCTACGGTTCACTGTAATTCTTTGTAATTGATCATTACTGATTAATGAGATTTCCTCCCGTGGATGTAGATCGTCTTGATCGAACCACGTAAAGTCTTGTGTCGTTACTTTTATGCTTGAGTTTTCTGTTCTTGCTACGGTGCATGTTGATTAACAGATTTTGCAAAAGTGTCCTCGAATTACGACAAAGGGAACAAATCAGAGTGCAGTTTCTTGATCATTCTTATGCCATATTTTCTCTGTATAAAGAATCTTTAAACTAACAACTGGTATCAGAGCCAGGTTCTTAGAAGAGAAATCAAACGACGATGGCTGCTAAAGTAGAATTGGATCTTTTCGATGGCAAAAGGGATTTTGCACTATGGCGCAGGAGAATGCATGCCATCTTAGTACAGCAGAAGGTTGCCAAGGCCCTGGAGGGCAATTCAAAACTCTTTGAATCACTATCGGAAGAGAGAAAGATGGAAATATTGGAATTGGCCTTCAGTACTCTAACGCTGCATTTGAGTGACAAAGTCCTCCGAGAAGTCTCATCGGAGAAAACGGCTGCTGGTATTTGGACGAAGTTGGAATCTCTCTACATGACCAAATCTCTTCAAGATCGCATATACCTTAAAGGGAAGTTATTTGGCTTCAAGATGAGTGAGTCAAAGACAACTGGAGAAAATCTGGATGAGTTTAACAAACTCATCCTGGATTTGGAGAATATTGGAATAGAGGTTGAGGATGAAGACAAGGCTATCTTGGTTCTGAACTCATTACCCAAAACATTCTCAGTATTCGTGGATACCATGAAGTATGCCAAAGAATCACTAGTCTTCGAGGAGGTTCAAAAGGCACTGAAAGCAAAAGAATCCCAGAACATGTTGGAGAAAGACTCAAAAGACATTGGTGATAGCCTCCACATAAGGGGCAGGTCAGATAAGAGGGACTTGAGGGTGAGAACGAGAAGCAGATCCAGGTCAAAGCCAAGGAAACTAAAGTGTTTTCTTTGCCATAAACAAGGGCATTTCAGAAGGGACTGTCCTGATCTCCACAGACCAGGAGATAAAGCCAAGGACCAAGGGGAGGCATCTAATATTCAAGATGGCTATGAAAGTGCAGAGGTATTATGTATTTCAGACATCAAACCCGATCATCATTGGGTTCTTGATAGTGGATGCTCTTTTCATATGACACCAAACAAACACTGGTTCGATAATCTAGAAGAGGTTGATGGTGGGGAAGTTATTCTTGGCAACAACAAAACTTGTAAGATAAAAGGAATTGGTTCCCTAAGATTGGTCATGGAAAATGGTACTGCTGTAATACTCAGTGAAGTGAGACTAGTCCCAGACCTGAAGAGAAATTTAATCTCTCTTGGTAGCCTTGATCTTGCTGGATACACTTTCAAGGCAGAAAAAGGATCACTGACCGTATATAGAGGTGCATTGAGTATAATGAAAGGTCAGAGATCTAATGGACTGTACGTTCTCACAGGAAATACACTAGTGGGTTCATCCAGCTCAGTAGAAGAAGATCAAAATAACTCAAGGAAGTGGCACCTCAGACTAGCACACATCAGTGAGAGAGGACTGTTGGAACTCCATAAACAAGGCTTACTTGGAGAAAAGCCATTCAAACAGTTGGAATTTTGTGAAGATTGTATAAAAGGGAAATCTACTAGAGTCAAGTTCAATCTGGGAAGGCATACATCTTCGGCTCCCCTGGATTATGTTCACTCAGATATATGGGGTCCACCTAGAGTACTTTCGAATGGAGGAGCAAGGTACTTCATGACTATAATAGATGATTACACCAGGAGAGTATGGCTATATACTCTGAAAAATAAGAGTGAGGCACTTGACAAATTCAAGCAATGGCACACTCTTGTTTAAAATCAAACCAGCAGAAAGTTGAAGAAACTAAGAACTGACAATGGGCTAGAATATTGCTCCAAGGAGTTCCATGAATATTGTAGAAGCAAAGGGATATCAAGGCACTTCACGGTACCTAACACCCCTCAGCAGAATGGTCTTGCCGAGCGAATGAACAGAACCATTCTTGAAAGAGTCAGATGTATTTTGTCACATTCTAGAGTACCAAAATCTTTTTGGGCCGAGGCTGCTAACACAGTATGCCATCTGATAAACAAGAGCCCCTCTGTTCCACTAGAATTCAAGACTCCAATGGAGAAATGGACATCCCAACCTCCTCATCTAAATGACTTAAAGGTGTTTGGATGTGCTGCATTTGCGCACATCAGACAGGGAAAACTAGATGACAGGGCCTTGAAGTGCATCTTCCTGGGGTACCCTGAAGGAGTCAAAGGCTACAAGCTATGGTGCATTGAGCCTGGAAAACAAAAGACCTTCATAAGCAGAGATGTCACTTTCAAGGAGGATTTATTTCCATTGAATATACAAAATAACTCAAACACACCCACTGATGAAAATAAAGAGGATGGGAGTACAAAGTTTGAGGTGGAGTTGACAGGAACAACACAATCTGAACAAGGTATTCCACTGCTAAATCATGACGAACTGATCTCAGACCATCTAGGCTCATCTGGACTTCATAACTATCAGTTAGCAAGAGACAGGGAGAGAAGGATTATAAAACCTCCAGAAAGGTTTGGCCATGCAGATGCTATGATATATGCCTTATCTGTGGCATCACAAATTGAAGAAGAACCACAAAACCTCAAGGAGGCAATGAAATCTGAGGATAGAGATGAGTGGAAAACAGCTATGAAAGAGGAAATGGATTCACTTTTAAAAAACAATACATGGACATTAGTCCCAAAGCCTAAGGGGCAAAAGGTAATTGGATCTAAGTGGATTTATAAAAGGAAAAGTGGAATACCTGGGGTGGAGAAACCAAGATACAAAGCAAGGCTAGTAGCTAAGGGGTTCTCTCAAATAGAAGGGATAGATTTCCACGAAGTTTCCTCTCCTGTAGTCAAACACAGATCTATAAGAACCATGCTGGCAGTAGTTGCAAAAGAAGATCTGGAACTTGAACAACTAGATGTTAAGACCGCCTTCCTCCATGGTGATCTCGATGAAAACATTTATATGGAACAACCTCAGATGTTCGAAGACAACACTAATCCACCATTGGTATGCCTGCTGAACAAGTCCATCTATGGTTTAAAACAATCCCCAAGGCAATGGTACAAACGCTTTGATGATTTCATGATAGCACACAAATTCACAAGGAACAGTTATGATTGGTGTGTATACCATAAGGAAATCAATACTGAAAGAGCCATGTACCTACTATTATATGTGGATGACATGTTGATTGCCAGCCGAAATACCTCAGAAATCCAATCCCTCAAATCGCAACTCAATAAAGAGTTTGAGATGAAAGACCTTGGACATGCCAAACTCATTTTAGGCATGGAGATTTACAGAAACAGAAAGTTGAGGAATTTGTCTCTAACACAAAAGGGCTATTCTCAAAAGGTATTGAAAAGGTTTGAAATGGAGAGTTCTAAACCTGTCTCAGGGCCCATGCCTCAACACTTTAAGTTGTCAAAGGAACAATCCCCCAAGGATAATGATGAGGAAGAATACATGAGGAGAGTTCCATATGCAAGTGCTGTTGGGAGTCTAATGTACCTGATGATATGCAAAAGACCGGATTTGGCCTACTCTGTCAGCTTAGTAAGCAGGTTCATGGCACAACCTGGGAAAGAACATTGGATGGCCTTAAAATGGATATTGAGATACATTAAAGGCACAATGAACAAGGGACTAAGGTTCACAAGTGACACATCAAATGGGAATATAGTAAAAGGCTTTGTGGACTCGGATTATGCAGGGAGCATTGACACCAGGAAATCCTTAACAAGATATATATTCACTTTGAATGATACTGTTGTGAGCTGGAAAGCTACTCTTCAACCAGTAGTAGCTCTGTCCTCAACGGAAGCTGAATATATGGCTATAACTGAAGCCTTTAAGGAAGCAAAGTGGATGAAAGGATTCATGACAGAACTTGGTTTTGAGCAGGCTTGTTTGACAGTGTATTGTGACAATCAAAGCGCAATACACTTATCTAAACACCAAGTTTTTCACGAGAGATCCAAACATATAGATGTCAAACTCCACTTCGTAAGGGACATAATTGATTCCGGCGAAATTCACATCAAGAAGATAAGTACCGATGATAATCCATCTGACATGTGCACTAAGGTTATATCCACAAATAAGCTTCATCATTGCATGGAGTTGGTGAATATAACCGAGACTAACTCTGTCCAGTAAAGCCAAGGTGATGGAGGCTCTCTCATTAGGAATTAAATTGATGGAAAGGTGGAGAATTGTTACACTGAATGTCATTAATTGAAGTCCAAACAATCAGTAAGATGAGAAAAAGTCAATTATAAAGATAAGGCTGGTGGTTCGAGTAGTTGAGGTCCTAGCTGGCAACTCTTGCGTTTAGTTATGACTCATTCAAGCGGTTGGCAATATAAATATTCCAAGAAAGCTCACAATGGGTAGACGTGAAAAACTATTCAATAGAAGAGGACTGTAAAGAAGCAAGGATCGATTACTGAAGAAACACATCAGAATGTGTTTTGAAGTTCTTTTGTAATTCATAGAAGGAGAACTCTACGAGAGTAATTGAAAGAGCTGCTACGGTTCACTGTAATTCTTTGTAATTGATCATTACTGATTAATGAGATTTCCTCCCGTGGATGTAGATCGTCTTGATCGAACCACGTAAAGTCTTGTGTCGTTACTTTTATGCTTGAGTTTTCTGTTCTTGCTACGGTGCATGTTGATTAACAGATTTTGCAAAAGTGTCCTCGAATTACGACAGAGGGAACAAATCAGAGTGCAGTTTCTTGATCATTCTTATGCCATATTTTCTCTGTATAAAGAATCTTTAAACTAACACACCAGTTTGCTCACAATGTAAGCGATAAGCCTATGTTCCACCTTTAAGTCTTTTTTTCATGCAGCTCTGAGAAGAAATAGGAGAACCTGAAAATGAGAACTCTACCATCCAGTGGGCAGAGTTACCTTCTAGCAAAGCGGAGAAGGATCTTAATTCAAAAGTTGGTAGATTTAACATTTCTGCAAACATCTTATGTGTTATGCAGATGTTGGATCCTTATATAGTGCACATGATGGATCCATGCTCAACCTTGGCAGTATTAAAAATTTTATTGAGCAATATTTCTAAAACTTTAAAGTTGTAACCCAAAATCTTGCGGAGGCCAAATGTTTCCAACATTCATCTTTCATGGCCATGATAAGGGCGAAGTTTATGGAAAGAGTATTATGGGAGTATCTTGTCATTTTCGGAGTTGAGATAAAGAAAAGGTCGGACATAATCTACAGAATGGTTAGAATGCAAGAAGAGCAATAATGCAAAGATAATACCATGCAAGAGTTGGTAAGGCAATAAAAAGAATAAAATGTATTAAAAATTAAGTGTATATACAACCTTATATGATAGATATGACAATCCACATGTCTAATTATGTCACAAGTTGAAATTTCAAAATTTGAAAAGTCAAAAAATGAGTTTTAGCGATTCATTTTTCAAATAAAAATAAAAGAGATTTTAAACTCGAATAATAATCATCAACCTAATAAATATGTAATAAAAGATAATTTGGAATTTGAAAAAATAAAGTTCATTAAATTGGACTGTTCAAATATATTCAGAGAAAAACTATTGTTAGAATAGATGCCCTGCAAGCCAACGGTTGGCTAGGGAATTTATTGACTCAAGTGAAATAAACAATCTTTATTTTAATATAATTTAACTTTTTGTGGTCTTCGTTTTACTTTATCTGTATACCCATGCAAGCCGCATAGATAAAGTCCTTGATTATACTTTAATACAAATGAATCGTAATTCGATGTTGAAACTCATTTGTAAACACTGCATATTCTAAATTCGTTCCTAGTCGATTCAGCCGCCTAAAACATGGATAAAGGTCGCTTGAGCTCGAGACTAGCATCTGTGATGTTGTGTATTGCGTTTCTTGGTAAGGGCATAGAGATGTCCAAACATACAGATGGGTAGTCATATGATGATTATACCGAACAACCCTCCCTCGGACTTTCCAAGTGGTTATCATTCATCGAGAGGATAAGTTCGTGGTTATGATTGTACACCATTAGTCCTTACGACCCGGGACAACACTGAGGCTCTATATGCTAGGGCTGTGCTTTGACTCGTTTACCGGCTCCAGGAGAGTCATCAGGTGGCGAGGTTGGGTACAGTTACGACACATATAGGAGCCAGTGCATTGTAGTCGGGGATTCACCGCTCACCTACGGGTGTGGATATCCTATGTGATCTAATAAAATAATAGTGCATGGAATCTCTGGCCAGAGTACGAGATGTACGTTGGAGAAGAAGTTCTCCAAATAGTACACGCGATGCCACTATTATAGTTATCACATAGTTATCGAATTAATATGCAACCCTCGATGAACCAATGGTTGCAGATTCGATCGGGATATATGAGATGAAGGGACCGTACTGTACGTTAATCATAATCGACTGGTTCTTGCAGGCACTATCAGTGATACCTAGGGGATCATGGGGCGATGCTACTATACGCTCTTACCATGATCCGATGGGTGCAATCAGAAATGAGTTATGACATTCTTGATCAAGGTGTTGATGAAAAGAATGAGGCTAATTAGGGTAAGCCTGAATAAAGGATTATGTCCTGAATCACAAAGAGTTGTGAACCCACGGCTAGCTGTATCCCCGAACCATTGAAGGTCACACAAGTACTGGATTGTTTGTTCCCGTTGAGAGAATAAATTCAAGGAGTTGAATTTATATATTATATAGTAAATTCAATGAGTTGAATTTATGATAATTAAATTTTGAGAGAATAAATTCAAGAAGTTGAATTTATAAAATTTGAGAATTTAATTTATTAAACTCAAATGTTGGGTTTATTAAATATTAAATTTTGGAGGTGATAAAAATTCAAGGATTTGAATTTATAATTTAAATAATAAATTCAAATGTTGAATTTATAATGTATTTAATTTATTAAGCTCAAAAGTTGAGTTGATTAATTAAATAAATTAAATATGATGGGAGATATGTTTAATGGACTTGTAGGAGTACAAGTCCAACATATTAAATGATTAAAGTTCTTAATGGACTTTAATATAATTAATTAAACTATTTTGACTAGTCCATTTAATTAACAAAGCCCATTGGATTTAATTAAGGAACCTAAATCCATAATTATGGAATTTAGGTTAAAAACTCTTGTTTTTAATATATAAATAAAAAACAAAAGGTAGCCTCCACTAATTTCAAGCCATAATATTCGAGAGTCACGATTGGCCTAAAATAAGAATATTTCATTTACTTAATTAATTGGATTAATTAAGTTAAATGAAGGATTTGTATTAAAATAAGGATTTTTCATATCCTTAAGATATGGCATGAAATCATGAGAATGGAACTCTCATATTTTTAACAAATCTTTTCGGCTCTTCCAAGAATGAGCTCTCTCGAAAATTTCTTTCAAAAAAAAAGACAAGAAAAATTTGGCCACTCCTTTTTGAGGTCGTGCCGGTTTTTTGTGTTCCATCTCAACGAAAAATATCTTCTAGATTTCTAGTGCAATTTAGAAGAAGAATAAATATTCCAGTCGTGGACCGGAATAGGAGATTTGAAGTACGTTCGTAGGGATTTACAACAAGAGCTATCTCCGCTAACCCCGGAATAGTTGGAGCTGTGTGAATCGTTCACCAAAGGTATAAAATTCTAACGCCCTATGTTTGATTATGTTAAAATCATACGAGCGCCCAAAGCAATACATATTTTGATTGTCAAAATAAAATTAAAAATTTTAAAAATTCCGCTGCGTTTGGGCGCGTAGAAAACCGGGATCCAACAGTGGTATCAGAGCCAGGTTCTTCTAAATCGTATGGTTTGATATTGAATAATTTATTTCTAACCACAAAAGAAAATTTTTCAGAAAATTTAGCACCACGAAAATTTATTTTTTTCCCAGATTTTCGAAACAAAAAAAAAAATTTATTTGGGGCTGCCCGGAACTGTTCCGAGCAGCGCACTGTGCGCGCAGGCGCGCACAGGGCCGCGCGCGCACGCCGCGCACGCCCGCTGTGCGGAGAGTTCGCACAGCGCGCGCGGGGCTTGCGGAACGTCCGCACGCTGCGCGCACGGCGTGCCGCCGCGCTGCGCGCGATGCGCACTGGACCCCTGCCGCTGCCCGAAACGTTCGGGCAGTGTGGCGAGCAGCGGGGCCGGCAGCGCAGGCGGCTGCACGGGATCGTCTCGGGAAGCGTGCTGAATGGTGGGCTTGAATTGTTTGGGCCTAAGGTGCGATTTTCTGATTTTTCAAAATTCTGGGTAAAATTGATATTTTTGAAATTGGTTCAATGTTTATTTTGGAAAATTATTTTTGGAAAATCAATAATTTTCTTGTGAAATAAATAATTAGAATGTGATTTTAATTATTTATGGTAAAAATGAGTTTTTACAAGAAATCAATTATTATTGATTTAATTAGAAATTAAATAAAGGAGTTTATTTAATTTATTAAATCTTTTAATAATTGTGGTGGTTAGTGATAAAATTATTAGATATATGATTTATCAATTAATTAAATTGTTTAATTAAATTGATGTTAATATTCGATATTAAATGCATGAAGGATGATGGAGAGCCTTGACCAATGTGTTAGGTGTATGTTATGATATTTTACTGTTTTATTCGTTTTTATTAATATTTGATATTATTAAATTGGGCCTGGTTTATGGCTCGTTCCCACCCCATGAGATGTATCCCTTATGTGTCATGGCTATTTAAATGTAATTATTAGAAATAGTGGGAGATCAAGACTGGAAGATGGTGGGCCCGATGATCAAGATGAAGACATGTAAAATATTGGAAGCTCTTGTAATTGTTGCATTTGCATCCCTGCATTCACCAAGGTTTTGGACATGGATCCATGTCTGGCTCACACGGATCTAATAGTGTTGGCGATCGATCATCCTTATTTCTTGTTGAATGTCTGACCGACGAATTCGGTTGGGATTAATTCTAGCAAGCGGACTAGGTCAAGTTATAGTAAATGGACAGACGTCCAAGTATCGATCCCACAGAGACTATTATTTAATTACTAAGATTCAATTATTTTATTTAATCTAGGCAAATAATAATGAGTGATTTGATTTTTATTTCAACTACGTGGATTTTAAACTAAGTTATGCTAATTTAATGACTAGATCAAATATCAGAGAAGTTGGGACTTGGGATTTTCAAATTTAAATAAAATGACAGGGAACACACGACGGTAACAAACTTTAATTATTATCATGCACTGTAATTATTTAACCACAAATTATTCGATATCACGATGCAATTCCCTAATTTAATCGTAAATCTATTTCTAGAATTTATAATCTTATTTTTATTTAACAGTCCAATGATTTCTAATTGAATTTAATTAAACAAAAACGCATTTATCAATGAAGGAATTACAGCTGTCACCTGAAATCGCACACTGAAACCGAATACTATTTCTAGTCGGTTTAACCGCGTGTTGATTAATATTTTCGAAGCTAAATTCAATCTATTCTCTTTCGAGTCAAGATTTAACAACAAACATGCAATTAATTGGCCAAATTAAAAGCAAGAAAATTACGCAAATATTAATCAATAACAAGAAATAATTTCATAAATCAAACAATTCAATGAATAAACAAAAATCAATCGTTTGTTCCTATCGTGGTCCCGATCATAAAAGAAAACTACTCCATAAATTCAAAACTAAAATCAAATTTAATAATTGAATTCATGTTTGACAATGAGAAAATAAAAGGGAAGAGAAATCTCAATGACGGTGTGCGGATCTTGCGTGTAAATTGTGCTGTCTTGTCCTCTCGTTTTTCCCCAGTCGTCGTCGTCTTCCCAAAGTTTCAAAGCTTGCGCCTTTTCTCCCTAAAAGTCGGCTGCCGTCTCCAATATTCAACCACCTCCCCCCGTTAGGTTTTTTTTTTCCTTTTTATATCTCCAAACTCACGAACAAAATCTTTGCCAAATTCTCGATCTGATATTGCGTACACGGACCCCGTGCTTGCATCCGGGAAAGGGTCCGTGTAGACTCTTTCTCAAAATTCTTCCGGAACACTGGGCACGGACCCCGTGTAGGGGTCCGTCTCTGGGTCCGTGTACCTACTGGATTTTTCTTCCTTCGGATGCAAGTGGACACGGACCCCGTGCATGGGTCCGTCGAGGGGTCCGTTGAGCTTCTGTAAATTGTGTCTCGGAAAATGGCTGGCACGGACCTGTCTCCGGGGTCCGTGCCTGGGTCCGTTGAGGCTCTGTATTTGGTGCCTTGGCAATTGAAAGGCACGGACCCGTCTCCGGGGTCCGTGTCTGGGTCCGTGCTTCCTCGGCTGAATTCTTCTCTTATTGTTGAATGACACGGACTCGTCTTCGGAACTTTTGTGTTTGCTCCTATTTTTTCGGGTATTTCTGATGTGGCGTTGCGAGGCTTGACTTTTCTTTCATTTCTTTGGTTTTCACCCTCTTTCGGTCAAACCTGCAAATAGCCATAATGAGACGAAATAAGCGCAAAACTCGGAATAAAAAATGCCAGATAAGCACGAATACGACAAAATAAGATCCCTAAAATGCTATATAATTCGTGCTTATCAAATCCCCCACACTTAACCCTTGTTCGTCCTCGAACAAATCAGACAAAATAAAGATGAGAAATATCTCAGATTCAGAACTCAAGTACCACAATCAAAACTTCCCAATTTGTCAAACTCTTTCACCCCCGGTCAAAAGATCACGCTTCGCATATCACAAGATTCGTTTTCGTCACAATTCAAAGTTCAAACATTTACCCAGTCAAGATCAACAGAACAAGATGTGTGTAGTGTGCAGGTCAGACTCGTACTCATCTCCAGCTACTTAGTTTCATGATCACTTATTTTCATTTGTTATCGAAACGCCCCATATGCTTGACTTTCATACCCCTCTCTACTAAATGTTGAACGACAGTGACTCGGTTAATAGGTCTTTTTAAGCTTATAACGTAAGGCCAAGGCTCACGGCTACAATAAAAGATAGGGGAATCAAAAGTGAGATACAATAAAAATTATTCCCGTAGCACATTCGTTCAACTTTCGACTCGTCAACAGTTACTGTCTTTTCATCATTTTCAGAGCTCTAGCGTCTCCTTTTCTTTTTCATTGTTCATCAACTTTCACCCACAGATTTGTCCGGGTGCTTTCAACACTATACAATTTTCTCCTTTTTCTTTTTCATTTCTCTTTTTTTTTTTTCATGAATAAAAATTCGTCGACTCCTTCACACATATTTCTTCACTCCATTGGAGTAATTCAAACATTTCAATGTGCACAGGAGTTTTATTTCTCTCACATGTAGGTAGGAAAAAGTGTATAGGGTAAGATTCAGGTAGTTGATGTGGGACATTGAATAACTGACGAATGGGGGCTAACTGTGTGTCATTGACACACACCATTCGATTTTCTCAGGCTCAAAAGGGGTTACTAGAGACAATAAATGATGTTTCGGTTGGCTTGAAAGGCTCAAACGGTCCAAAGATCGCCTAAATCATCCCTAAGTCACCGTTGTTCATATTTTCGCTTCGAGGGCTAATCAGACAAGTTCTAGGGATCGTTGTTCGATTTCTCTTTTTTTTTTTTGTTTTTTTTTAGTTCACATTTCACCAATTCACTATCAACGAGTAAAAGTTTCACCTCGTGCATTGAACAAAATGTTGATACAAAACTGGTTCATGTCTGGCCCTCTCCTTGAAACTACGACTCCTCTCATTCAATACTAGGCACGAAACAATTTTCCAGGTGATCCACAATTTAACCACGTAATCCGATTATCAAGTGAAACAAGAGTCCTTCGTCTAAAGATAGTTCCATCTTATGTGAAAAGTGTGTTAAGTGTGCGTGCAACGATGTGAAACTTAACTGACCTACCCCCACACTTTGACAACGACACTGCCCTCAGTGTAAAGCAATATAAAAAGAACTATCGAGAATGTGAAAGCAAAAACACTTCCCTGGTTAGATGCCGAGTACTTGGTGGACAGAGGTAAAGATCAGCAACTCCTGAAAGAAAGACATCGAATGCACCAAACCCACAAACGTAAAATGGAAAAGATATAGCGCGCAAACACTTTAATAACCACATGAAATCCAAAATAAGATAAACATCAAGAATAAATATCCCATAGATCCACAACAAAGTACGACTGAAATGCAAGGGAAATAAAAGAGAAAACCTATTGACGCTACCCTACGTCCTAAGAAAATAACACTACTGCTCCTCGTCGTCGGATCCCAGCTCTAAATTCATGAATTCGTTCAGAGTATCTCTTTCCCAAGGTGGTGCATAGGCGTCGGGAGACTGCTGCTCGAGTCGAGCCAAACGGGTACGGATGTCGTCCATGCAATCTATCATGGATGAATAAAAACGGCGTCGGGCTTGTGAGTTGCGCGGTCGAGGGGGTACGTCAGCTCTAGGGGCCAACTCGGGCATCCATAGCCGCTTCTTCCTCCATACGAGCTTCCCAGGCCCAGTCATCGATGGCAGGGGGAGGCACCGGTGGGTCCCGGGGATGAGGACTGATGTGTCGACTCCTAGGATTACGATACCACGCTCCCTGTCGAAAAATGAAGAACATGCCCTGCATGGCCTGAGCAGTGAGCATCTAGGTAGAGGTAGGCATGAATGATGTCTCACCAGTGAAGTCGACACCATGGGCCGCTAAAATCCGAGCTATGATGATGGGAAACGGGGCATACGGCTTTTTATTCTTGGTGGGGTCAATGTGAGCGACGGAACGCATATGTGAGATGATAATCGACGCCACCGGAATAGCAGGAATGGCCCCCAATCCATTCAACATCTTATGAATGATGTACAGATCCATATGACGGACCTCATTGTTGCCTGCCTTCCTCGGAATAATGTTGGCCCCAGTGAAATAACAGATCAAACGGTCCAGTAGTGGGATGGACGTCGGGAGGATGCTGGAGCGGGATCTGGTTGGGGTCGTATCGTACTCGAGGCGGTCCCGTGCCTGTGGGATCCTAAAAGTGATGTCTGAGAGGAAGATATCTAACTGATTGAAAGACACCGGCGGGCCGTCATCTGGGACACCCAAAATCGCAGCCAAGTATATGCTGGTCACCTCAATCGGCACGCCTTTTACATAAGTACGCAAGTGAGGCCATCCGGTGATCTCCTTCTCTTCTACATTTGCGTAAAATTGCCAGACCGAGTCAGGGTAATATGGGCCGGAGATGTCTAAGAGGGGACCCCAACCAAACTTATCGAATTCAGCCCTTAGAGGTACCTCGGCGTCGATACGGGGATGAATAGACTTTTCAACAATCATTGCATTCTCATGCAAGGCCGAGTACCAATCAGAGTTCTCGAGGGATGTGAATCTGGAGGAGTCAAACTCTACTCTGGCACGGCGAGATGATGAGGAAGCCTCGCTTCGTGCACGCTTACTAACCAGTCGACGAGGAGGCATTCTAGTGTAAGCACATATCCCAACAATTCAATATCAAGAATCCAATTAACCAATCTCAAATATCCCGACAAACACGTATACCAATCCAATAATTCACCACAACAGTATGAATTCACCCCAACTGATCCTAACGCATTGAAGGAAACCAATGCCCGATGCTAGTCAACCCAAATTGAACAATGCTCAACAACAATATATCCCGAGAGCAGACCCGATGCACAAACAACACAAATCTCAAACAATCCAAGCAATAATCGAACAAATTTGCGATAAATTTGTCTCTTCTATGGTACCCAAACTCCCCAACACCGATACTTAGCAAATCGAAAGAAGACAAGCCGCGCTTACCGGTAAAAAGATGAAGGCACCGCGACGGAGGGTGGTCGGCGACGGGAAGAGCTGCGGGAGTGATTGTGGCGGTGGTAGTCGGGCGGTGGTAGTGAGAGAGACGGTGGCAGAGGGGATCGCTTTTGGGGCTTTAGGGATTTGAGAGCAGAAATCGGGATTTAGATTCATAGCAGTCGCGAATTTAGAAGGCACGGACCCCGTGTAAGGGTCCGTGTATAGGTCCGTGTTCATGCGCAAGTTCGAATATTCTGGAAATGACAGACACGGACCCCGTGTAATGGTCCGTCCCGGGGTCCGTGGAGACTCTGGAAGTAGACAATTTTGAAGTTTAAGTAAACGGACCCCGTGCTGGGGTCCGGGAAAAGGTCCGTGGCTGCTCGGTAAGTTGGCTTCTTTGAAGGTTTAATACACGGACCCCGTGTAAGGGTCAGGAAGTTGGTCCGGATAGACTCGGTATCAGAAAATGAAATTTTCACCTTTTTTTTTTTTTTAATCAAATATACCACCCAAACCCAAATGTTATACCATGCATGTACAATTCTATAAATCTAGAACTCAAATTTTAAGCTCAATCAAGCACACAAGATGTAAGAATTGTACAGAAACTTCTCTGGTCTGTTCGAGATTTTGAAAATCGATCGCCTTGAAAAATTTTCCCACACCTGATAAATTCCACCGCCAGTAGATAAATTACCTGCACCACCATTCACTGAGATTAGCTCTCGAGCAATGCTAGAAAAACAAAAAGAAAGTAAACTAGAACAGATAAAATAAACTAAAACAAGAAAGAAAAAATAAGATTAAACACTGGGTTGCCTCCCAGTAAGCGCTAAATTTAGAGTCGATAGCCTGACTGTACTCCCTTGATTCAGTTTGGATCCTGCAGATCCACTGTGGTCGGCTCATCGGGTATGGCACCACCATGGTAAACTTTCAGCCTATGTCCATTCACTTTGAAAGCTCCAGTTGCCTCACTAGTGATCTCCACTGTCCCATATGGAAAAACTTGCGTGATGGTGTAAGGACCGGACCACCGTGAACGCAACTTACCTGGCATCAACTTCAGTCTAGAATTGTATAATAGTACATGTTGTCCCACCACAAATTCTCGACCGACAATGTTCTGATCATGCCAGCGTTTGGTTTTCTCTTTGTAAAGCTTGGCATTCTCATAAGCCTCCAACCGAAACTCATCCAATTCATTCAACTGCAGCACTCTATCATCACCTGTGGCTTTAGCATCAAAATTCAAAAATTTAGTCGCCCAGTAAGCCTTATGTTCAAGTTCAACAGGTAGGTGACACGATTTCCCATACAACAATTTAAAAGGAGACATGCCAATGGGGGTTTTGAAAGCAGTGCGGTACGCCCAAAGTGCATCGTCGAGTTTTCTAGACCATTCTTTCCTCAAAGCACCGACAGTCTTCTCAAGAATGCGTTTTAGTTCTCTATTTGAAACCTCGACTTGGCCACTAGTTTGGGGGTGATAAGGTGTTGCCACCTTATGTCGGACCCCATACTTAACCAACAGACTGTCAAACTGACGATTACAAAAATGAGTACCTCCATCGCTAATAATGGCTCTAGGTGTGCCGTAACGTGAGAAAATATTTTTCATAAGAAATTGAACAACAAACCTAGAGTCATTAGTTTTGCATGCAGTAGCCTCTACCCATTTAGACACGTAGTCCACAGCCACCAAAATGTACTTTTTCCCAAAAGAAACCGGGAACGGTCCCATGAAATCTATACCCCAAACATCAAATATCTCACATACCAAAATATTATTAAGAGGCATTTCATGTCTTCTAGAGATATTACCAGTGCGCTGACAATTTGAACATTTTGTGACATATTCATGTGTATCCTTAAAAAGAGTAGGCCAATAAAAACATGACTGGAGGACTTTGGATGCAGTTCTAGTTGCCCCAAAGTGGCCTCCAGCCGGACCAGCATGACAATGAAACAAAATTTCGCTTACCTCTTCTTGGGGAACACATCTACGGATTATACCGTCTGCACATATTCTAAACAAATGAGGATCCTCCCACAAATAATACTTCAAATCTGAGAAGAATTTCTTCTTTTGCTGGTATGTAAAATGGGGAGGAATGAACTTACTTGATAGATAATTAACAAAATCAGCATACCATGGTAGACTGTTGATCGCAAACAGTTGCTCGTCTAGGAAATCATCGCGAATAATTTCATTACCTGTACTCAGATTCTCCAATCGCGAGAGATGGTCTGCAACTTGGTTCTCTGTCCCCTTCCTATCGATTATCTTCAAGTCAAATTCCTGCAATAGAAGAACCCAACGAATTAGTCTTGGCTTTGCGTCCTTTTTAGCCATCAAATATTTTAAGGCTGAATGATCAGTATGCACGACAACTTTGCTCCCTATCAGATACGATCTAAACTTATCAAGAGCAAAAACCACGGCAAGAAGCTCCTTCTCTGTAGTGGCATAGTTCAGTTGGGCAGCTGACAATGTCATACTAGCATAGTAGATGACATGAATGCATTTATCCCGCTTTTGTCCCAACACTGCGCCTAGAGCTGTGTCACTTGCGTCACACATCACCTCAAATGGCGACCCCCAATCAGGTGCTATCATCACTGGTGCGGTGATCAACTTCTCCTTCAGGACCTGAAATGCCTGCACACACTCAGCAGAAAAATCAAATTTCACATCTTTTATCAGTAAATTGGTCAGTGGCTTAGAAATGCAGGAAAAATCTTTGATAAAACGTCTATAAAACCCTGCATGTCCTAAAAAACTACGCACTCCTCGGATGTTTGTTGGGGCAGGGAGTTTCTCTATCACTTCAATCCTAGCCTTATCGACCTCAATCCCATTTTCAGAAATTTTGTGCCCCAACACTATCCCCTCTCTCACCATAAAGTGGCATTTTTCCCAGTTCAGCACCAAATTTGACTCCTCACATCTCTCCAAAACTTTAGACAAATTAATCAAACAAGTATCGAATGAAGAGCCAAATACAGAAAAATCGTCCATAAATATTTCAATGAAATCCTCCATCATATCATGGAAAATTGCCATCATGCATCGTTGGAAAGTTGCTGGCGCATTACATAGACCGAATGGCATTCGTTTATATGCAAATGTCCCATAAGGACAAGTAAAAGTGGTTTTCTCCTGATCTTCAGGGTCAATAGGAATTTGCATATAACCTGAATAACCATCCAGGAAACAGTAAAAAGGATGTCCAGCTAACCTTTCCAACATTTGATCAATAAAAGGGATGGGGAAGTGGTCTTTACGGGTGGCGTCATTAAGTTTTCTATAATCAATGAAAACACGCCACCCTGTAACAGTTCTAGTAGGGATTAATTTATTATTTTCATTCTTGACAACAGTGATCCCACCTTTTTTCGGAACTACTTGCACTGGACTAACCCACCTACTATCAGAAATCGGGTAAATAATACCTGCGTCCAGTAGCTTAATCACCTCTTTCTTTACCACCTCTTGCATAGCTGGGTTCAGTCGTCTTTGAGGTTGGGTAGAAGTCTTGTGGTCAGCCTCCATCAGAATTTTGTGCATGCACATGGATGAACTGATCCCCTTGATGTCTGCAATGCTCCAACCTATTGCTTTGATATTATCCCTCAGAACTCGCAGCAGCTTTTCTTCCTCCAAACTTGTCAAAATAGATGAGACAATTACTGGCAGTTTATCATTGTCAAGCAAAAATAAATATTTCAAATGAGAAGGAAGAGGTTTCATCTCTAAGATTGGGGCTTCTTCAATGGATGACCTTAAAGGTCTTGGGACATGCCCAAGCTCCCCAATCCTAGAGTTTACCGTTCTCGAAATCGGTCTGCCAGCTTCCAGATAAAGCATGTATTCCTTAATATCCTCATTCTCCAACTCTCCTGAACATGAATCAGTCAAACAAACCTCCAAAGGATCTTCACCTATCAGTACCTGCAAACTACACTCAACAAGCTCGTTAGTAGCATCAATTCTAAAACAATCAGATGTATCATTAGGATATTTGATGGACTGAAAAACATTAAACACCACACTCTCATCATTCAGTCTCAACACCAACTCACCCTTTTGTACATCTATCAGAGCTTTCCCAGTGGCTAAAAATGGTCTTCCTAAAATTAGAGGAATCTCACGATCCTCTTCCATGTCTAACACAACAAAATCCACTGGAAAAATAAACTTGTCAACTTTCACCAAAACATCCTCTACAACTCCCCTAGGAAATTTAATTGATCTATCAGCTAACTGTAGAGAAATTGTAGTTGGTTTCACTTCACCTATCCCTAGCTTCTCAAAACATGAATAAGGCATCAAGTTAATGCTTGCACCTAAGTCACACAAAGCTTTATTAAAATTTGAAGTTCCAATAGTGCAAGGGATAGAAAAACTACCTGGATCCTTAAGCTTCGGAGGGAGTTTATTTTGTAAAATCGCAGAACACTCCTCCGAAAGCTTAACTGTCTCAAAGTAAACCAATTTCCTCTTATTTGATAAGATCTCTTTAAGAAATTTTGCATATGAGGGCATTTGAGCTAAAGCTTCTGCAAATGGGATATTTATATGCAGTTTTTTGAAAATCTCCAGAAATTTCGAAAATTGAGTATCCAATTGCAGTTGCTTAGCTCTTTGGGGAAAAGGGAGTGAATTAATATCAATATTGGAGTTCAAGTTTAGGGACTTACCTTTCTCCTTTGTGTCATTGGAGCCTTGCTTTGATGACTCCTTCTCCTTCGCATAGTTATCGACATCAACCACTTCTTGCTTTATGGGAGACGTCACCGTGACTGCATTGACACCTTTAGGATTCTTTCCGTGTCACTAGGTAGTGAACCCGGAGCTCGTGTAGCCATCTGTGTCGCTAGCTGCCCTAGTTGAGTCTTCACTCTTTGCATCATGGCATCATGATTTTGCCATCTCATCTCATTCCCTGCTATGTACTTTGCAAGCATGTCCTCAAGGTTTGACTTGCCATCTTGTGGCTTGAAACCGGGTGGCATAGAGGGTCCAACACCTTGTGGAGGCTTAGGTGGTTGTTGAGGGGGCTTTTGCTGCATAGGATGTTGTGGAGGATTAAACTGTAATGGCACAACAGCATTTTCTGACGGTCTCCATCCAAAATTTGGATGATTCCTCCAGCCTAGATTATACGAGAAACTGTATGGATTGTTTTGCTGACACCCCTGGTTTCCCAAATAATTTACTGAATCTCCTCCAAAACACTGTATTTCCTCACAAGGCATATCCGGCATGAATGGCATGTCACAAGGTGGACCACCAACTATTTCAGCATTTCCTTGGATCTGATTCACTGACTTGACTGGTATTGACTTCTGCGCTTGTAACTGTGCCATCTGATGTGTCAATCCATCATGTTTCGCTGTAATCGCTGTCAAAGCATCCATCTCAAGGAATCCGACCTTCTTCTCCCTTCGGTTATCTTGCCAACCCACATTGCTTTCCGCCATATTAGAAATGATTTCAAGTGCTGCGGTTGGCGTTTTCCTGTATAAACTCCCATTTGCTGCCGCATCAAGCATAGATCTCACAGAAGGATCTACCCCATAGTAAAATGTCTCCACCTGCTGGCCTACCGAAAAACCATGTATCGGGCACATTCTCAACATCTTTTTAAACCTCGCCCATGCTGAATTCAGTGATTCCCCATCTCTCTGTCTAAATGAAGTGATTTCATTTCGCAGTTGTGTAATCTTAGTAGGGGGAAAATACCTGTGCATGAAGAACTCAACTAGCCCATCCCAAGTAGTGATAGAACCAGCTGGAAGGTCGCGAAGCCACTCCATAGCTTCTCCTTGCAAGGAGAATGGAAATAGTCTGAGTCGAATGGCATCAGTACTCACCCCATTGCACTTAATCGTATCACAGATTGACAGAAAATTCTCCAGATTTGCATTGGGGTCTTCAGATGGTGCTCCACCAAACTTTACTTGCATTTGGATCATCTGGATGATGCCTGGCTTCAGCTCGAATGTATTTGCCTGAATCGTAGGGCGGATTATACTAGACCCATAACCTTCGAATGCTGGTCGATGAAGCTCCATCAATGTACGGTTATCCTCTTCTCCGGCCATTTCCTCAACTTCTGGTTTACGATCTATTTCAGATTCTGCTTCAGATTCAAATTCCAGAGTCAAGTTGTTGTTCCTTCGGGCTCTGCGGATACTGCGGAGAGTGCTTTCAATCACAAGATCAAGTGGCACTAGATTCTTGACGTCTTGAGCACGGCTCATATAACACGAGCTAACCCCTGAAATCAAAAATTTAAGTGCACGATTTAAGTTCCACAAGAGTATAAAAGCTGAAATAAAATTAATTAGAATGCTAAAGAAAGAATAATAATAAAAAAAAAATTTAAAACTAAGAACAAAAGCCTAGTCTGAAACAAATAATTTATCCTAATATCAAATAAATAGTCCCCGGCAACGGCGCCAAAAACTTGACCGACGAATTCGGTTGGGATTAATTCTAGCAAGCGGACTAGGTCAAGTTATAGTAAATGGACAGACGTCCAAGTATCGATCCCACAGAGACTATTATTTAATTACTAAGATTCAATTATTTTATTTAATTTAGGCAAATAATAATGAGTGATTTGATTTTTATTTCAACTACGTGGATTTTAAACTAAGTTATGCTAATTTAATGACTAGATCAAATATCAGAGAAGTTGGGACTTGGGATTTTCAAATTTAAATAAAATGACCGGGAACACACGACGTTAACAAACTTTAATTATTATCATGCACTGGAATTATTTAACCACAAATTATTCGATATCAAGATGCAATTCCCTAATTTAATCGTAAATCTATTTCTAGAATTTATAATCTTATTTTTATTTAACAGTCCAATGATTTCTAATTGAATTTAATTAAACAAAAACGCATTTATCAATGAAGGAATTACAGCTGTCGCCTGAAATCGCACACTGAAACCGAATACTATTTCTAGTCGGTTTAACCGCGTGTTGATTAATATTTTCGAAGCTAAATTCAATCTATTCTCTTTCGAGTCAAGATTTAACAACAAACATGCAATTAATTGGCCAAATTAAAAGCAAGAAAATTACGCAAATATTAATCAATAACAAGAAATAATTTCATAAATCAAACAATTCAATGAATAAACAAAAATCAATCGTTTGTTCCTATCGTGGTCCCGATCATAAAATAAAACTACTCCATAAATTCAAAACTAAAATCAAATTTAATAATTGAATTCATGTTTGACAATGAGAAAATAAAAGGGAAGAGAAATCTCAATGACGGTGTGCGGATCTTGCGTGTAAATTGCGCTGTCTTGTCCTCTCGTTTTTCCCCAGTCGTCGCCGTCTTCCCAAAGTTTCAAAGCTTGCACCTTTTCTCCCAAAAAGTCGGCTGCCGTCTCCAATATTCAACCACCTCCCCCCGTTAGTTTTTTTTTTCCTTTTTATATCTCCAAACTCACGAACAAAATCTTTGCCAAATTCTCGATCTGATATTGCGTACACGGACCCCGTGCTTGCATCCGGGAAAGGGTCCGTGTAGACTCTGCCTCAAAATTCTTCCGGAACACTGGGCACGGACCCCGTGTAGGGGTCCGTCTCTGGGTCCGTGTACCTACTGGATTTTTCTTCCTTCGGATGCAAGTGGACACGGACCCCGTGCATGGGTCCGTCGAGGGGTCCGTTGAGCTTCTGTAAATTGTGTCTCGGAAAATGGCTGGCACGGACCTGTCTCCGGGGTCCGTTGAGGCTCTGTATTTGGTGCCTTGGCAATTGAAAGGCATGGACCCGTCTCCGGGGTCCGTGTCTGGGTCCGTGCTTCCTCGGCTGAATTCTTCTCTTATTGTTGAATGACACGGACCCGTCTCCGGAACTTTTGTGTTTGCTCCTATTTTTTCGGGTATTTCTGATGTGGCGTTGCGAGGCTTGACTTTTCTTTCATTTCTTTGGTTTTCACTCTCTTTTGGTCAAACCTGCAAATAGCCATAATGAGACGAAATAAGCGCAAAACTCGGAATAAAAAATGCCAGATAAGCACGAATACGACAAAATAAGATCCCTAAAATGCTATATAATTCGTGCTTATCAATGTCATATTATGATATATGTGATATATAGTAGTAGGCATGTATGTATATTATTGTATAATATAGTTGCATGAATCCGGCAAACATACAAACTCGTGGCACGTGATTTTAAAATTAAAATGATGAGACAATTTTAAAATTGAAATCCCTCATTTTGAACATGATTCAAAATTTATATCAAACCATAAAAGTAAAAATTAAAAGAGTTTAATTTTTCCTTGCCTTCCATCAACCGTGGTTGCATGTTGATCGCTACCCGCGAACAGTGTCTGGCTCATATTATTGGGGAGGCCTGTATGCGGGGAAGCTGTGACTTCCACCGGACATATGATGTGAATTGAGTGAAACTCTCATGACTTCGGCTCATATTTTTGGGGGAACTCATGGCGACCGTCTACTACAATTCAATATTGATGGGTTGGTTTGACACGCGAAAATAAACGACGTCATATTATTGGGTCAATATTAAACGTGAGGCAAAACACGCGGAGGTTGCATAGGGATGCAATTGGACTCTACCTTTTAGAAATTATAATTGGATGATATTATTCGGGATTATAATTGGCTAATTGGACTCTACGTGCCTACTAAGGAAATACAATTTCCCTTTTTCATCAGAGGGTGGTGGAAAGGTCAAAATAGTGGGAGGGAATTTATAAAATAAAAATCAATATTTTATATCTTAAAATTATTTTAAAATAATCAGCAACAATTATTTTGTTTCCATATCATTATATTTTCGATTTCGTCACGTAATCAATTGTTTATTAACAAGCTAATCGAATCTAATTTTCAAGACTGGTTGGGAAAGTTGTTCTGAATTTAGAGAAAATGGCATACACACTAATGTCAGTCCTGTTGAACTGAAAAAGCATGCAAGATGGTATGACCATAGTATTCAAGCTAAAGTGTAACATGCTCGCTTTTACGTCAAATGAACTGTAGGGACAGCTTGAGGAAAATTGGAATGCTGCTGACATTCGAATGCATGTGCAAGAGTTGCATGGTGAATGAAACTCGTACGATGATGCACACCACTTTCAAGGAACTCATGACTACACTTGTGCAAGATAGGGCTTTGGCCCATGAGCGTGGTGTGCGTATGATTGAGCTTATTAAGAATGTGGTGGGCCTAGAATATGTGATTCAAACGAGTTACTAGATAACATCAATTTGTTGTCTTTCTCTTCCTCATTTGACGGGGTTATGGTGAACTTCAATTTGAATAAGATAGATGATAGCCTTGAAGAGCTAGTCAATACGCTTATAACTTATGAGATCACCATTTTCTTATGGGCCTCTCGTCAGACGAAAAATGGCCCATAAGGTAAGGGAAAGAAATGTTCTGCCCCTGACAAGAAAAACAAACCCAATAAGGGGCAAACTCTGAAGTACACTTAAAAGGCCTACAAAGCTCGATGAGTCAGAACATATTTATTGCACTGCAAGAAGTCCGGACATGAGAAATTGTATGCGCCAGAAATGTTCTAGAAATTATAAGTGAATGTCCAAGTAAACATGATTTCAACAACAAACAGAAGAAAGTTAGATGATCCAAATCCCACAAAAATATGGCACGCTAGACTAGGTCACATTTCCCAAAGAAGGATGCACAAACTAGTGGGAGAATGCATGTTTGACTTGTCAGACATAAATTCTCTACGTGCTTGTAAATCCTGTCTAAAAGGAAAAATGACCAAGACTCCATTCAATGGAAATGTGGAACGTGCACATGGTCCAAGCAAGACACCGTGGCGGATTCGACCGCTGAAGCTGAATACATTGCTGCATCTGATGCAGCCCAAGAGGTAGTTTGGATGAGGAATTTGGTCCAAGAGTTGGACATTATTCCTAATGGAGTTGATCCAGTCCCGTTGTACTGGGACAACATTGGTGTCGTTGCGCAAGCAAAGGAACCAAGGTCTCATCAGCGATCCAAACATGTTCTAAGGAAGTTCCACATCATACGGGAGATGGTGGGAAGAGGAGACATATCAGTTGAAAGAGTCTCCTCTGCAAATAATGTTGCTGATCCACTTATAAAGCCCTTGCCAGGACCATTGTTTGAAAAGCATCGCGAATCAATGGGATTAAGGGTAGTTGGCTCTAGGGCAAGTGGGAGATTGTTAGAGTAGATGCCCTGCAAGCCAACGGTTGGCTAGGGAATTTATTGACTCAAGTGAAATAAACAATCTTTATTTTAATATAATTTAACTTTTTGTGGTCTTCGTTTTACTTTATCTGTATACCCATGCAAGCAGCATAGATAAAGGCCTTGATTATGCTTTAATACAAATGAATCGTAATTCGATGTTGAAACTCATTTGTAAACAGTGCATATTCTAAATTCGTTCCTAGTCGATTCAGCCGCCTAAAACATGGATAAAGGTTGCTTGAGCTCGAGACTAGCATCTGTGATGTTGTGTATTGCGTTTCTTGGTAAGGGCATAGAGATGTCCAAACATACAGATGGGTAGTCATATGATGATTATACCGAACAACCCTCCCTCGGACTTTCCAAGTGGTTATCATTCATCGAGAGGATAAGTTCGTGGTTATGATTGTACACCATTAGTCCTTACGACCCGGGACAACACTGAGGCTCTATATGCTAGGGCTGTGCTTTGACTCGTTTACCGGCTCCAGGAGAGTCATCAGGTGGCGAGGTTGGGTACAGTTGCGACACATATAGGAGCCAGTGCATTGTAGTCGGGGATTCACCGCTCACCTACGGGTGTGGATATCCTATGTGATCTAATGAAATAATAGTGCATGAAATCTCTGGCCAGAGTACGAGATATACGTTGGAGAAGGAGTTTTCCAAATAGTACATGCGATGCCACTATTATAGTTATCACATAGTTATCGAATTAATATGCAACCCTCGATGAACCAATGGTTGCAGATTCGATCGGGATATATGAGATGAAGGGACCGTACTGTACGTTAATCATAATCGACTGGTTCTTGCAGGAACTATCAGTGATACCTAGGGGATCATGGGGCGATGCTACTAGACGCTCTTACCATGATCCGATGGGTGCAATCAGAAATGAGTTCTGACATTCTTGATCAAGGTGTTGATGAAAAGAATGAGGCTAATTAGGGTAAGCCTGAATAAAGAATTATGTCCTGAATCACAAAGAGTTGTGAACCCACGGCTAGCTGTATCCCCGAACCATTGAGGGTCACACAAGTACTGGATTGTTTGTTCCCGTTGAGAGAATAAATTCAAGGAGTTGAATTTATATATTATATAGTAAATTCAATAAGTTGAATTTATGATAATTAAATTTTGAGAGAATAAATTCAAGGAGTTGAATTTATAAAATTTGAGAATTTAATTTATTAAACTCAAATGTTGGGTTTATTAAATATTAAATTTTGGAGGTGATAAAAATTCAAGGAGTTGAATTTATAATTTAAATAATAAATTCAAATGTTAAATTTATAATGTATTTAATTTATTAAGCTCAAAAGTTGAGTTGATTAATTAAATAAATTAAATATGATGAGAGATATGTTTAATGGGCATGTAGGAGTATAAATCCAACATATTAAATGATTAAAGTTCTTAATGGACTTTAATATAATTAATTAAACTAGTTTGAATAGTCCATTTAATTAACAAAGCCCATTGGATTTAATTAAGGAACCTAAATCCATAATTATGGAATTTAGGTTAAAAACTCTTGTTTTTAATATATAAATAAAAAACAAAAGGTAGCCTCCACTAATTTCAAGCCATAATATTCGAGAGTCACGATTGGCCTAAAATAAGAATATTTCATTTACTTAATTAATTGGATTAATTAAGTTAAATGAAGGATTTGTATTAAAATAAGGATTTTTCATATCCTTAAGATATGGCATGAAATCATGAGAATGGAACTCTCATATTTTTAACAAATCATTTCGGCTCTTCCAAGAATGAGCTCTCTCGAAAATTTCTTTCAAAAAAAGGGCAAGAAAAATTTGGCCACTCCTTTTTGAGGTCGTGCCGGTTTTTTGTGTTCCATCTCAACGAAAAAAAATCTTCTAGATTTCTAGTGCAATTTAGAAGAGGAATAAATATTCCAGTCGTGGACCGGATTAGGAGATTTGAAGTACGTTCGTAGGGATTTACAACAAGAGCTATCTCCGCTAACCCCGGAATAGTTGGAGCCGTGTGAATCGTTCACCAAAGGTATAAAATTCTAACGCCCTATGTTTGATTATGTTAAAATCATACGAGCGCCCAAAGCAATACATATTTTGATTGTCAAAATAAAATTAAAAATTTTAAAACTTCCGCTGCGTTTTGGCGCGTAGAAAACCGGGATCCAACAACTATAACATCTCAGATTCGACGATTGTCCTCACTGTATCAAGACGAGTCTTTTCAGCGTGCTTATGTCCTTACTCACACGCACCCTAGGAAACTTCATAGGGGGTTACCCATCCCAGAATTACCCCAGGTCAAGCATGTTTAACCTTGGAGTTCTTATGTGATTAGCTACCGAAAAAAAGATGCACCTTCTTGATATGAGTACTACCAATCAAATATTTTAAGCCTTCCTCAACTGCACAGTCCCATACTTGAACAGTTTTAGAATCCCTCTCCTTCCGGTGCGAGATCGGTTCATTCATGTTATCTTCGCCTAGAAGTCTGTCATGAACCGCTCATTGTCCGTGCAACCTCATGGAACCGGCGATCACCCTCCGTCCTCTTCGGTCCTGGGCCTCATAGAAACGGTGAGAGCATATGTTAAAATCAAACTTTTAAAAACTATATCCAGAGCAGTAAAATTATACTACCTTGATTTATTATTTTATTTGCTCGAAATTTTTTTCCATTAAATTTATGTATTAACATAAAGAAATAAACTAATTATATTACTAAATTAAAAAAAAAACTCAGCGTAGGGTAATGGCTTAGTGAAAATGTCAAAGTCTTGATTGTCTATCAAAATTTACTTTAGTCGAATGTTTTCCTACATTACGTGATATGTAACGTACCGTACTTTTAAACTATTTAAAATTTGTGAAAAATTAAAAAATTTCTTAAATAAGAAATGAACCTTCAAAATTCGATAAAATAAACTGTTCATCTCAACATAGTTGCAACTAAAGATCTCAAAAAAAAGTTGCGAAAAGTACTTGTTTAAAACCTCATAAACAGTAACATAACTCAAAATATTTCTAAACATTTTATAAAACTTAAAACATGGCGGTCCTTGGGTTTATCCTCCCGCTCAGTCCAAGCCAGCTCACTGGTCCACATCTCTCGTCTCCTCAAACGTATCCTCACCTGCATCGACCAAGTCTAGTGAGTCTAAAGACTCAACACGTATAAACTGGAAGCTAACAAGTATTACATGATAAAACCACATGCATCTTCAAAATAGGACGTACATACTTAAAACTGAAACATGATTATCAAAAGTTTGAACATACATACATACATAGACGTGGCATTAGGGTAGAACCTTTCATAAACATGCTTACATCGTACATACATGAGCATACATAACATCATTTTGCGTAGAGACATGTTTCAAAGCAAGTGACCCATACATAAAAGTGCCTGATCAGACTAAACCACAATACTGGGCTGGCAAGGAAAGTCCACTACCACATACATGAGATCCCTGTTCATGCTTTAACGGGTAGATTGGTCTTTGGTAATTCTTTACCGCTTTCCAATCCTGATCTAAACCCGTTCATGCTTTAACGGGGCGGAGAGGTCCTCGGCCACATTCACCGACTTCCAAACTCATACATAATTTGGTCACAAGACATTTAGCATACCTCAAAAACTTAAAATATTTTCTTTTGCACGTCGAACATACTTACTTGGCATTGAGGGATTCGTTGGATCTCGCTTGGGGCCACTGCTGCAACATATTAACATGAGTATAACATACTGAACTTGCATAACTTAAAAGTAGGTACTTGAGCTCACAACCGAAGTGAATAAGTAGCTTATGACATTCTAGTTCACTCGGGACCTGACCTCGTTTAATCATCACATTAACCTAAGTCATCGAACCCAAAAGCAATAAATATAATATTTCTTACATTGGTAGGACACAACCCCGTGCACCCCTCAAGGTTTGGGTCAGGGTCCGTGTAGGTATTGATCCTGCACTCTACAAAAATGACTAAGACACGGACCCCGTGTAAGGGTCCGTCTATAGGTCCGTGTACCTACTGGATTGACACACTCGAAAATAAGGAAGGGCACGGACCCTGTGCCAGGGTCCGTGTGGGAGTCCTTGTAGGCTCGCGAATTTGACACTTTGAAGGAAACAAAGGCACGGACCCCGTGTAAGGGTCCGAGAAGAGGTCCGGGTACCTACTATGAATGAAAACCCACGAAAATTCAATACAGGTGTTGCTTAATATTCTTAACTCGATTGAGTGGACTATGAACCGAAACCTCGAGACACATCCTAGGATGCTACTACATTGATACAACTTGTACAAACACCCCGAAACAACGACGCCCATCCTAACACAATACAACTCATAAACACGGAATTTGGACACCAAATCGATTCCCACGACTTCTAATGAATTCAAGTGCCTATCAACACTAATCGACACACCAAAAACAATCCCCACATAATCCTCGACATATCTAAATGCAGCAGCGATCACCCGTCGATCCCCAATGAAGTCTGCAGAAAAAGCGCAGTTTGAGCAGTCCAACAAAAACGACCATAACTCACTCGTTTTTCCTCCAAAATTTTCGAAATTTATGTCAAATCGAAGGTATCAAAAGTTCTAAGTTTCATATGTTGAAAGGTTTCCCAAATTCTTGACCTAAAAATCGCAGTTTTCAAAAAAGACAGCAAATTCGAGTTTTAGATCAAAAAAATTTCTTCAAAACACATCCAATAAATTTTATGCTCAAACTACTACCTAACATACACATGTTTTCATTCAAAACACATTAAAATTAATACTATGACAAGAACGACGCAGGAAAAAACAGAATATACGTGCCTTTAAATCTTTAACGTTACCGAAACGACGACTCCGACGCGGGAAGGAAGCGAGGGTTGATCCGGGACGATCGTGGAACGATTTTTTTGCAACAAAACTCACGAAAAATTGCTGGAGAAGTAAAAGAAGAGGGGCGGCTGTTCTTGCTTCAAGGAGCCCTAGACGTTTCTCTTAAAAATGAAATTCTGAATTGTAATATGTGTGTGGGTGTTTACGTGAATGTGTGAGTGTGTTAGTGGTGTGTGCGCGTGTGTTTGGGTTTACAAGTAGGGTAATTAGAGCTAATTAGGTTAATTAAATAAATAATAACAAATCAGAAGATAATTAAAATGCTAATACCCCAAAGGAAAATAATGCACACAAGTGCTATATCTTTAAAAGTTTTAAAAATCATAAAATCACCTAAATCAATAATCTAGGCTTTTAAAAATACTAAAACTTATAAATCATTTAAAATGCCTCAATCCTAACTTAAAAATAAAATACCACATTTTCAAAAAATTGCCAAAATCGTCACCGGTCTCTTTTCCTCGGTCCCGCATCGAATAATCGTCTGAAACATGAAACTCGTGAAATATTTTAACGTGCATCACATAAACATAAATAATTTAAAATAGTGCAATTTATAAAACATGCATCGCTAATAACATTTTAAAATTAAAAAAAGTGACTTAACAATTAAATAAATTCATGAGTTTTACGTGTACTGAATTTGGGCTCTACAGTTCCTCCTCCACTTATAAGAATTTCGTCCTCGAAATTAAATCTTACCGAACAACTCCGGGTAGCGAATCATCATATCTGCTTATGTCTCCCAAGTGGCCTCCTCCATTGATTGATTCAGCCACCGGACTTTGACCAACTTGGTCACCTTGTTTCAAAGTCTACGCTCCTATCTGTCTAGGATTTGGACGGGTCTCTTCTCATATGACAGATCTGGAGCAAGTTGTAGAGGCTAAAAGCTCAAAACATGTGAAGGATTAGCTAGGTACTTCCTTAGCATTGAGACATGGAACACATTGTGTATACTGGACAGATTCGGCGGTAATGCTATACGATAAGCTAGTGTCCCAACTCTGTTAAGAATCTCAAACGGTCCAATAAACCTCGGATTGAGCTTGTCTCTCTTCCCAAATCTCATAACACCCTTCATAGGTGCTTCTAAATCTCTTCTCCTCCTGTCAGCATAACTCTTTTGACGACTCTGGGCAGTCTTCATCCTGTCTCGGATCTTGACCACCACATCTGCAGTCTGCTGAACAATCTCTGGACCAAGTTCTGCTCTTTCGCTGACTTCATCCCAATGAATCGGTGATCTGCACTTCCTTTCATACAATGCCTCGTAGGGAGCCATACCTATAGATGATTGGAAATTGTTATTGTAGGTAAACTCCACTAGAGGTAGCTTAGATTCCCAAGTCCCATGGAAATCTATAATACAAGCTCGCAATAAATCTTCCAAAATATGAATCACTCGCTCAGATTGGCCATCTGTCTGCGGGTGAAAAGCTGTACTGAAAAGCAACTTCGTCCCCATGGCTGTGTGCATACTCTTCCAGAAGGACGATGTGAACCTCGGGTCCCTGTCGGACACAATAGAACTGGAATACCGTGCAATCGAACTATCTCCCTGATATAGAGCTCCGCATACTGCGTCATGGAGAAAGTCGTCTTCACTGGCAGGAAATGTGTTGACTTGGTGAGTCGGTCTACTATAACCCAAATGGCATTAAATCCTTTGACTGACTTCGGATATTCTCCCATTTCCACTCGGGGATATGGAGTGGCTTGAGCATTCCTGCTGGCCTCTGATGCTCTGCCTTCACCTGCTGGCAAGTGAGACATTCAGACACAAACCGGCGGATGTCTCTCTTCATTCCTGACAACCAATACAGAATTTGCAAGTTTTGTACATCTTGGTACCCCCTGGATGAATGGACTACGGAGATGTATGTGCCTCTGACAAGATATCGCCTCTGATCGAATCAACACTAGGCACCCATATTCTACCTCTGTATCTCACAATACCATCAGTCACTGTGTAGAGTACACTGCCCTTGGCCTCATCCTTCAGTCTCCATTTCTGCAACTGCTCATCTGAAGACTGACCTGCACGGATACGGTCTAGCAAGGAAGATTGGACCTTCAGATTAAACAGCCTCGGAGCTCTGCCCTTACGATAAACTTTTAAACCAAACCTCTGAATCTCATACTGAAGAGGTCTCTGCGTTGACAACTATGCTACAACTGTCACTTTTCTGCTCAAGGCGTCTGCGACAACATTAGCTTTTCCTGGATAGTAGCTAATTTCGCAATCGTAGCCTTTCACTAACTCTAAGCACCGTCTCTGTCTCATATTCAGCTCTTTCTACAAGAAGAAATACTTGAGACTCTTATGATCAGTGAAAATCTGGTAGGCCTAGGAAACTGCAATTTCCTATAATAGCTAATTTCGCAATCGTAGCCTTTCACTAACTCTAAGCACCGTCTCTGTCTCATATAGTAGCTAATTTCCTATAATAGCCTGCTAGGCCTAGGAAACTGCAAATCTCTGACGCATTCTTCGATTCAACTCATTCCTTAACTGCTGCTACCTTAGCTGGATCCACCTCAATACCACTGCTAGATATTATGTGACCCAAAAATGCTGCCTTCTCCAACCATAATTCACACTTACTGAATTTTGCAAACAACTTGCGACTCTGCAAAATCTTTAAAACTATATTCAGATGATGACTGTGATCTTCATGGCTCTTCGAGTATATGAGAATGTTGTCAATGAACACTATGATGAACTGATCTAGGTAGGGCTGGAATACTCGATTCATGAGGTCCATAAATATCGCTGGAGCATTCGTCAATCCAAACGACATCACTAAGAACTCGTAATGTCCATACTTGGTCTTGAAGGATGTCTTGTGAACATCTGCATCTTTCACCTCCGGCTGGAGATACCCTGGTCGAAGATCTATCTTAGAGAACACTGTAGCTCCCTGCAACTGATCAAACAAGTCTTCGATTCTAGGAAGTGGGTATTTATTCTGGATCGTTACATTGTTCAATTCTCGGTAATCGATACACAGCCTCATGTTCCCATCCTTCTTCTTTACAAAGAGCACTGGTGCGCCCCATGGCGAGAAACTAGGGCGGGTGAATTCTTTTTCTAAAAGCTCCTGAATCTGCTGCTTGAGCTCTAACATCTCAGCTGGAGCTAAACGGTACGGTGCCTTCGAGATTGGCACGATGCCTGGCATAAGATCAATAGAAAACTCGACCTCTCTCTCTGGTGGAAGGCCTGTGACATCATCTGGAAAGACGTCAGGAAATTCTCTGACTACTGGCACATCGGATAATGATGGAGTGGGTACGTCAGGTGCAGAAATGATGTTGGCCAAGAAAGCCTGACAACCCTTGTGAATAAGTCTCCGCGCCTGCATGCAAGAGATCATGCGAGGGAAACTTCTCCATCTGTCTGGTTCAAATAGGAACCGCTCCATGCCCAACGGCCTAACCAACACTGACCTCTTCTGAAAATTAATAAGGACTCTGTTCTTCGTCAGCCAATCCATTCCCAAAATAATGTCAAATTCTGGCATCGGCAAGACGATCAAATCGGCATACACTAAGGGGCCGTGCAATTCAAGATCAATGTCCATGACCACGCTAGTAGCTGATAGCTCTTCCCATGATGGGACTGTCACTGAATAGCTCACGTCAAGTCCAATAGACTTGACGTCTAGATGATTAGCGAACGTTTCTGAGATAAAAGAGTGAGTGGCTCCTGAGTCTATCAGGGCCTTCGTGGATACTCTCTTTATGAAAATATTTCCTAAGAGATGTTATCACAACACCAAAACTTATATCCAAAAATTCTAACATTAACCTCAAGCATATTAGAAATTTATATCCCAAGTCACTCAAAAATATAACTAACACACTAACAATCCCAAAGAAGATTCAAAACATGCTCCGCATTTGAAACACTTGTCTGACCCATACAAACACTGTCCCGGGTGCTGGCGGTTGCACTTCGGGCACCCCAGGTACTCTCCCGGCCTCTGAGGAGCCTTCTGCTGAGGAACAGTGCCCTTGCCATTCGGTGGTCCTGATAAGGCTTCTTCCCTGGCTGCCCCTGGTAAGGCCTCTTAAGCTGGGGTCGCTGATGCTGCTGCTGTTTTGGTGCCTGATAAGGCCTCTTGCCCTGCTTGTCAACCTCAATATCCCTCTGGTCTTGCTCTGCTGCCAAGGCTCTAGACACGACAACTGTGTAGGTGGTAGGGCCAGCAACCCTCACATCACGGCGCAAGATCGGTTGTAACCTATCGATGAAATGCCTCAGCTTCTCCCGGGCATCATTAGCAATTAGAGGCACAAAGTGACACCCCTTCTTGAATTTCCTCACAAACTCGGCAACACTATTGTCTCCCTGTCGTAGCATCATGAACTCCCTGGTCAGCCTGAATCGTACTTCCTCAGTAAAGTACTTAGAGTAGAAAACCACTTTGAAGCCATCTCAAGTCAGTGTTCGCAAGTTCACTGACACTGATGCACTCTCCCACCATAGCCTGGCGTCCCCTGTCAGAAAGAACGTAGCACACCTCACCTTTTCGGCATCTGTCAGTTCCATAAAGTCAAAGATTACCTCGATGGCCTTAATCCATCCCTCGACCACCATCGGGTCAGTAGTACCCGAAAACTATTTTGGGTTCATCCTCCTGAACCTTTCATACATTGCCTCTGATCTGGGCCTCGTCCCTGTATCCACTACAGCTTGGTTCCCCGCAAACTATGCGAAAAACTGAGTCATACCTGCAAGTATCTGTGCCTGGATATCTGGCGGTGGAGGAGGAGGAGCGTTCCCCCCTCAACTCGAGCCTCTCTGTCCTCACCCCTTGCTTCCCGGTTAATCAAGTGTCTAGGGAGCATACTGTTCCAACAATTTACCCAACGCATAAACCCAATATGCATGATTATAATAACAATGGCATAAGATGCACGTAATTTGAACTTAAACATGAACATGCTGAAATCATGACTTAATTCTTACTACGCGAAATAATTCAAAACTTTAAAACTTACAGACTTGAGGTGTGGCGTCGTGAGCTTCTCACAACTGGCAGTAGGCGTAACCGTTTACAAGAACACCGCTCTGATATCAACTGTAACGTACCGTACTTTTAAATTATTTAAAATTTGTGGAAAAATTAAAATTTTTCTTAAATAAGAAGTGAACCTTCAAAATTCGATAAAATAAATTGTTCATCTCAACATAGTTGCAACTAAAGATCTCAAAATAAAGTTTCTAAAAGTACTTGTTTAAAACCTCATAACCAGTAACATAACTCAAAATATTTCTAAACATTTCATAAAACTTAAAACATGGCGGTCCTCGGGTTTAGCCTCCCGCTCAGTCCAATCCAGCTCACTGGTCCACATCTCTCGTCTCCTCAAATGCATCCTCACCTGCATCGACCAAGTCTAGTGAGTCTAAAGACTCCAAACGTATAAACTGGAAGGTAACAAGTACTACATGATAAAACCACATGGATCTTCAAAACAGGACATACATACTTAAAACTGAAACATGATTATCTAAAGCTTGAACATACATACATACATAGACGTGCCATTAGCGTAGAACCTTTCATAAACATGCTTACATTGTACATACATGAGCATACATAACATCATTTTGCGTAGAGGCATGTTTCAAAGTAAGTGACCCATACATAAAAGTTCTTGATAGGACTAAACCACAGTACTGGGCTGGCAGGGAAAGTCCACTACCACATACATGATATCCCTGTTCATGCTTTAACGGGTGGATTGGTCCCTGGTCATGCTTTACCGCTTTTCAATCGTGATCTAAACCCGTTCATGCTTTAACGGGGTGGAGAGGTCCTCAGCCACGTTCACCGACTTCAGAACGCATACATAATTTGGTCACAAGACATTTAGTATACCTCAAAAACTTAAAATATTTTCTTTTGTACGTCGAACATACTTATTTGATGTTGAGGGATTCGTTGGATCTCGGTTGGGCCACTGCTGCAACATACTAACATAAGTATAACATACTTAACTTGCATAACTTAGACGTAGGTACTCGAGTTCACAACCGAAGTGAATAAGTAGCTTATGACATTCTAGTTCGCTCGGGACCTGACCTCGTTTAATCATCACATTAACCTAAGTAATCGAACCCAAAAGCAATCAATATAATATCTCTTACCTTGGTAGGACACGGACCCCGTGCACCCCTCCGGGTCCGGGTCCGGGTCTGGGTAGGTACTGATCCTGCACTCTACGGAAATGACTAAGACACTGACCTCGTGTAAGGGTCTGTCTATAGGTCTGTGTACCAACTGGATTGACACAATCGAAAATAAGGAAGGACACGGACCCCGTGCCAAGGTTCATGTAGGCTCGCAAATCTGACACTTTGAAGGAAACAAAGGCACGGACCCCGTGTAAGGGTCGGGAAGGGGTCCGGGTACCTACTGTGAATGCAAACCCACTAAAATTCAATACAGGTGTTGCTTAATATTCTTAACTCGATTGAGTGGACTATGAACCGATACCTCGAGACCCATCCTAGGATGCTACTACATTGATACAACATGTACAACCACCCCGAAACAACGACGCCCATCCTAACACAATACAACTCATAAATATGGAATTTCGATTCCCACGAATACTAATGAATTACACACCAAAATCAATCCCTACATTATCCTCAACATATCTAAATTGAGCAGCGATCACCCGTCGATCCCCAACAAAGTCTGCAACTCAAAAACTTCAAGAATGCATCAATAACATATTTTTCAGAAAACGCAACAACCATAACTCACTCGTTTTTCGTCCAAAATTTTCGAATTTTATATCAAATCGAAGGTATCAAATATTTTTACGCTTCATATGTTGAAAGTTTTCCCAAATTCTTAACCGAAAAATCGCAGTTTTCAAAAAGGACAGCAAATTTGAGTTTTACATAAAAAAAAATTTCAAAACACATTAAATAATTTTTCTGGTCAAACTAATACATAACATACACATATTTTTATACAAAACACATTAAAATTAATACTATGACAAGATCGACGCAGGAAAAAACAGAATATACGTGCCTTTAAATCTTTAACGTTACCGAAATGACGACTCCGACGCGGGAAGGAAGCGAGGGTTGATCCGGGATGATCATTGAACGATTTTCTTGCAACAAAACTCACGAAAAATTGCTGGAGAAGTAAAAGGAGAGGTGCGGCTGTTCTTGCTTCAAGGAACCCTAGACTTTTCTATTAAAAATGAAATTCTGAATTGTAATATGTGTGTGGGTGTTTACGTGAATGTGTGTGTGTGTGTTAGTGGTGTGTGTGCGTGTGTTTGGGTTTACAAGTAGGGTAATTAGAGCTAATTGGGTTAATTAAATAAATAATAATAAATCACAAGATAATTAAAATTCTAATACCCCAAAGTAAAATAATGCACACAAGTGCTATATTTTAAAAAGTTTTAAAAACCATAAAATCACCTAAATCAATAATTTAGGCTTTTAAAAATACTAAAACTTATAAATCATTTAAAATGCTACAATGCTAACTTAAAAATAAAATACCACATTTAAAAAAAATTGCCAAAATCGTCACCGGTCTCTTTTCCTCGGTCCCGCATCGAATAATCGCCTGAAACATGAAACTCGTGAAATATTTTAACGTGCATCACATAAACATAAATAATTTAAAATAATGCAATTTCATAAAACAAGCATCGCTAATAACATTTTAAAATTAAAAAAGTGATTTAACAATTAAATAAATGCATGGGTTTTACGTGTACTGAATTTGGACTTTACAATTCTTTATTGTAACGGTCATGGGCCATGGCATAGCATGGGCCTCGGCCCATACCCACGCACCATTACGCATAGGACTTATCCAGCACAGGCACTGGTGTTTTTTACCTTCCTAATATTAGAACCCAAGACCTCCTGGACTTATATAGATCTTGGTAGCAATCTTGGTACCAATTGAGCTCGCCTTTTATTGTAACGATCATGGGCCATGGCATAGCATGGAACTCGGCCCATACCCACACACCATTAAGCATAGGACTTATCTAGCCCAGACAATTGAGTTTTTACCTTCCCAGGATTAAAACCAAAGATCTCCTGGACTTATATAGATCTTGGCAGCAATCGTGGTACTAATTGAGCTTTTATTGTAACGGTCATGGTCCATGGCATAGCATGGGACTCGGCCCATACCCACACACCATTACGCATAGGACTTAACCAGCCTTGGCACTGGAGTTTTTACCTTCCCAGGATTAGAACCCAAGATCTCCTTCTCCTAGACTTATATAGATCTTGGCAGCAATCTTGGTACCAATTGAGCTTTTATTGTAACGGTCATGGGCCATGGCATAGCATCGGCCTCGGCCCATACCCACACACCATTAAGCATGGGACTTATCCAGCCCAGGCACTAGAGTTTTTACCTTCCCAGGATTAGAACCCAAGACCTCCTGGACTTATATAGATCTTGGCAGCAATCTAATTCTGGGAAGGTAAAAACTCCAGTTCCTGGGCTGGATAAGTCCTATCTGTAATGGTGGGTGGGTATGGGCCGAGGCCCATGCTATGCCATGGCCCATGACCGTTACATATTATTAGATAAAATGATGTCTAAAGTCAATATTTTTTGTCCGAGAATGTAAGACAGGGTTGTAGTGATTGCTATGACACTTGAATTGTGGCAGAAGATCATGGATTCAGCGGCTTGAATTCCATATTCTCTCAGTTGTTGCTGAATCTGTAGTGTGCACAACAACTCCTAGAGGATAGATACCCATGTTCAGTTTTTGATGTGGCAATTGATGTATGCTTCTTGCTGAACCAAAAGATAAGTTTGTCTCCCAAGAACTTACATGATCCACTAGTGCTCTTCCTATCAATTTTGCAGCCTGCATAATCTACATCTGAATAACCAATAAGGTTAAAGATAAATTTTTTGGGATACCAAAGACCCACACATGAAGTACCCTTAAGATAATTAAGAATTTATTTAGCTACAGTATAATGAGATTGTTTGGGCTTATCTTGAAAGAAAGCACAAAAAAATGTGAACATGATATCTGCAGGCTGGCAGTCAGATATAGTAGAGAGCCAATCAAGCCTCCATACATTGTGATGTCCACTGATATTCCCCCTTCATATTTATCTAGCTTGATTGATAAGCTCATAGGGGTAGCAGTAACATTGCAATTTTCCATTCCAAACTTCTTTAATATATCTTTGGTATACTTTTTTGGTTGATAAAAATGCATGTGTCTAGCTGCTTGACTTGCAAATCAAGAAAGAATGTGAGTTCTCCCATCATGATCATTTCAAATTTTCCTGCATTAACTTGGAGAATTTCTAACAAATTTTTGGTTCTGTGAAACAAAAAAATGTCATCAACATAGATTTGCTCGAGTCAAGCATAATCAATTTTGTAAATATAAAAAATGTTTTATCAGTAGTTCCAATAAAAAAACTAATGTTCAAGAAAAAAACTCAGATAATGTATCATATCAGCACGAGGAGATATTTTTTAAACAATACAATGCCTTATCCTGTTCATAAACATAACTAGGATGTATGTGACTAACAAAATCAAGATGTTGTTCAACATACACATCTTCATTAAGTAGAACGTTAAGCACTGCAGACTTAACATCCATATGATATACCTTCATGTCCTTGTAAGCAACAAATGCAAGAAATATTCTAATAGCCTCTAGTCTAGCTACATAAACAAATGATTAATCAAAATCTACATATTTTTCCCGTTTATATGCTTGAGCTACAATTCTAGCTTTATTTCTTACTATTGATTCACTCTCATCCATTTTATTTCTAAACACTCATCTTATTGCAATAACATGTTGATTAGATGGTTTGGGAACTAGGTGTCAAAATAATTAAAATTTTGCTACATAGCCTTATCCAATCTGAGTTTCCTAAAGCCTCATTAATATACTAAGGCTCAAGTTGAGAAACAAATAAAACATGCAAGAATTCATCTATCATTGGTTTTCTAGTTCTAAGAGGAGCGGTCAGGTTACCGATGACCAGCTTGAGTGGATGATTTTAATTATACTGGAGACTTGGTCTAAATGGATTTGTATATTATTGTTGGATATTTGGATCTTCATTTGTTTCTACGACATCATCATCTTGAGGTATTTCAAGCTAGTGATCAATCACCGGCTCAAATTTTTCAGCTGTTTGATTTTGTGTTGTTTCTTCATAAATGACTGGCCTTGCTTCAGGAATGATATCAGATGTGCTTATTAAATTTATATCATGATTACAACTTGAATCAAAGTTACTGGCATCCGGTCTATTACTTAAATCATGTATATTCCTAGTATTATTATCCTGATAAGTGGAAGATTCATTGAAGACAATACGTAGAGATTATTCAACTTTTAGATTTGTATTATTATAAATCTTATGTTCTTTAATAATAGAAGAATAATCTACAAACACATCAGTGTAAGATTTAGCATTGAAAGCTAATAAAAGTGATTTACCTATATTGTGAATGAAACACTTGCAGCAAAATTTGCGAAAATATGAGATTTTCGGTTGTTTTTATCATTCCTGATCTCGTATTATCATTCCTAATCTCGTAAGGGTATTCCCATGATTTTTGTTTATCATTGATCTATTATGTATATTGCCTAGAATGTTTACAGCTTCTACCTAAAACCTTTGAAGATATCAGATTCAGCAATCATGGTTCGAGCCACGTCTTTGAGTGCATAATTCCTCCTCTAGGCGACACCATTTGTTGAGGTGATCTTGCAGCTGAAAACTCATGATTGATTCCATTATCATCTAGATATGTTGAAAGGAGATTTTTTGGGAACTCGGTTCATTTGTCGCTCCTTATTTTTTCTATCACTGAGCTTATCTCATTTTGCAATATTTTAAGAATCTTGATAAGCTGGATATCAATTTTACTTTTAGAATTTAGAAAGATTACACATGTAAACCTTGAAAACTCATTTATAATCAGCAAGATGAACTTCTTCTTCCTATTTTCATTACGAGTATTGGACCAAAGAGATCAATATGAAAAAAGTGCTAAACATCGAGCCGTTGAGTTGCTTCTTTTGTTCTGGATACGACCTATTTTTCTAACGACATGTAGAACAAAGATTATATTTTGTAAAATCAATGTTAGGCAAACTCAAGACCAATTTTTGCTTACTCAAGCTAGCAATAGATTTGAAATTTAAGTGATTAAGTGATTTATGCCATAACCAATATTTATTACCATGTAGAGCAACAAAACATTTGGGAGCACATAGATTATCATTATTCTAGCATAATTTAAACGTGTTTTGTTCTATTGGTTCGGTTAGAATAAAATCACCATTTGAATATTTAAGCATGCATTTGTATTTGTGAAACTCAACTGAGTAACCATTATCACATAGTTGACTAATGTTAATCAGATTGTAACAAATATTTTGAACTTGTAGAACATCCTTATTAATTACCTTGACATAGATAATCGTATCCTTACTCACAACCTTATCCATAGATGTTGGGATACAATCAAAATCTCACATTGGAAGATCTAGAGAAAGATCATGGGTTAATAAAGATGGAATGATATCTCCATTGGTATGAGGCCTTTTGGGTGGTTCCAAAAGCAAAACCATGAGGGTTAAAACCCAAAGTGCACAATCCAGTGTGGAGATATCCGGATTCCATTGGTCCTACAAGTAGTATCAGAGCCATGGTCTAGATCGAGCCGTGTGGGTAGAATCCTCGATACCTAAACGAAGGAGGTGAGGGCTCCCGGTTAAAATCCTTGATTAAACTCTCGAGGTGGTTGATGCTCCCGGTATTCATGTAAGACGTACGCTCCAACGCAGTGAAGTGGAGTAACCTCGATTGGAGGACGAATAAGGCTTGAGGGGAGGCTCGGACCATGATAATAATGGTGAAACTTCGTTTGAGGGGAGGATTGTTGGGATACAATCAAAGTCCCACATTGGAAAATCTAGAGAAAGATCATGGGTTAATAAAGATGGAATGATATCTCCATTGGTATGAGGCCTTTTGGGTGGTTCCAAAAGTAAAACCATGAGGTTAAAACCCAAAGTGGACAATATCATACCAGTGTGGAGATATCCGGATTCCATTAGGTCCTACAATAGATTTATCACCGAATGTGATTCATTGTCTTTTATGATCGATAACTTTAGATAACAGCTTGATATTACCGATCATGTGTCTGGAGCAACCACTATCCAGAAACAAGATTGATTCTTTGATGATTTTCATCTTTTAAGCTTGCAATCAATCAATAAAAAAAACCTTTATACCCAAAACTAGTTAGGTCCTGAATGGATCAACCTTTTTTGGACACACACTTGAATTAGCCTAACATGCCTACTCGTGTGTATATCAAAAATAGTGCAAGAATGTTCATAACCTGGTGAAGTTGTGTGCGTTGTTCTTTATCTGAACAAATGTTGTTTAGGCCGTTGATCCTTCACATTCAGTCTATATCTCTTTTGAACAAGTCTGTAGTTGTGGTAACAACTAGGTTTTCACTTCACAAAGTAATGTCATGTTGGACTTGGTTTTCTGCGAGACCAATTCAAACCTTGTAACCAGTTTCCGGTTGGACTTATAATTCTCCAGTTTAACATAGCCTAAACCTTTATGTTTGACCTTATTCTCAAAATTTATATTATGTTTGGGTTGAGCTTTTGGATGATAATGTTCATATATCATGCTGGATCAATTTTTAATATCATGTTAGAATTTGCATTATCTAGACACGATTGAGTACCTGCATCACAAGAACTACATTCATTGTTGCCAAACCCTAGGTCAGTTTTGTCTTCGGTTGGTTTTACTTGTGGATTTTATCAATGGAAGAAGAATATTTTTTTTACAAAAAATTACTAGAAGCGTCAATCGCATATTCTCATTTATAGTTGCTTGGAAAATTCTTTGCATATCATCATTCTCAGTCGCTAACAGATTGAGTGTCACCCTCATACCGTCAAGTTCATTTTGCTACGAGCTGCTAGAGTTGCTTGGCTTATCTTTTAGAGCCTATTCTCTGCTTTGACTTCTCAAATAACTGCCAAAGTCTCTTGTACTCTTCTACAATGTTATGCAATATCGTGAAAATATTTGTTCGCGTAAATTCATCGAAATCAAAATCAAATACCATATCATCATTGGCAGTTTTCATCCCAACGTCTTTTGTATCCGGCTCAACATCTTCCTTGAGACACTGGACCTTATCATCATAACTTTTGCTTGTTGAGTTCGCTGAGATAGATTGATTTGTATATGAATCAGCCCATTTACTCTTGTTTTCCTCAGCAACTATACATTTTGATCCTTCTTCTTCTTGTAGGATATTTTCTCATCAATGAACCGACTCTTGTCAAATGAATTCTTATCTTCTTTTTGGTTCTGTTACAATCTGCATTGAAATTGCCCTTATTTTCACAGTTAAAACAAGCCTGATTATCATCAGCTTGATTTTTTTTTTTACAACAAGAATTAAATTTAGAATTATTATTTCTCAAGATTTTTCCAATTTTTTAATGAATAATGACATTGCTTTATTGCTTATCTGATTAGAAAATTTCATGCTGGAAGCTTGTTCGATGGTGATCAAAGTTGTCATTATGGCTGCTAGAGCTTTGGTGGGTTGTGGAGTGTTTGGCTTCGTTTTGTCCGAATTCTCAGCACAAATTTGTAGTCTTTAAGATCAGCAAGAAGGTAATGCAAGTTGAGATCCTTGGAATCCTTTGTAGACACTGTCTTTACATCTCATTCTCCGGGCAGTGCTCTCATAACATTCAATGCAAGTACATGGTTATAATATTCTTTGCAAATTGATTAAAGTTCAAAAACAATACTGCTTAACCATCGATCAAACTCATTGAGAGTTTCATTGTGCTTCATTTTTGCATTGTCAAACTTCTGGATTGCCCCGATTAGTTCTTTTCCTTTAATTTGTTAATTTTCCTCACAGTTGGGTCAGTTTTTCCCATATCTCTTTGTCGGTTGGCATGTTTTGATTTCGCTAAACATATAATTGCCAAGGTTTTTTTATAGGATTTCTTTGGCCACATTGTCCAAATTTTCTTTTTTTCCCCTCATGTGTTCCATTCTGACCGGTACTACCTTACCATCTGTGTCACACCCTCAGATACTGCTATTGTTGTATTGGTTTTTAAAATCTTAATTGGACTTTCAGTGATGGAATACAACATTTCATCATCATGTGTAGCCATATGTGACTTTATTCAAATATTCCAATAATCATAATCTTCTTTTAAAAACATCATATTCTTTTTAAAGGATGTCATTTAAAAATATATAGTTATCAGAATTAAAGAAAAACCCGCTCTAATACCATTTTTTTGGATCAGATTAGATTTTAGAAGGTATGAATATACTCTTTTAAAATATTTTCAAAACTTGAGTTGCCCTTAATAGCTTTTATGCTATAAAATTATTGAACAACTAGCTTCACTAGAACACTGGAAGATAAAAAAAATAAACAATCCGATTTTATTAGTGGTAAGTTGTATATTTTAATGAAAGCAACGATTAACAAGGAACGACTAGATATACAAACAAGCAAGAATTTAAGTGTGTAATATAAAGAAGAAGTAAATTTATGGATGTTCGGAGATAAATAATCATATGTCACCCTTTTTTCAACTTAAATAGAAATCTACTCAAAGACTTTAGTTTTACAACTTTTTGTCACAACCGACTTCAACTAGGACTTATCACTTCTTAAGTTGAAATTCTTAGTGATTACTTTGATATTTTTGGCTATTTAAGATCCCTCGGTTAACTAGACAACAACAAAATAACCAATAGTTAGCTTGAACGGTTTGAATTGGTTAGGTAGCACAAAGTGATCCTCTAAGTTCTTATTGATTATGATAAACGTGTGCTATGTGAGCAACTTGAAGTATGATCACTTTAAGATATTCAATTATCTTGGAATAATATAGACTTGAAAATGTAAACTTGTAATCGTTGCTCTCCTTCATCTTTAGTCTTGAGTCTGCATATAGTTGGAGTATCATCTGCAAATTTATTCCTTTTCATTATCAGTATCGAACACTATTAAAAATGTTATTAATTGTCTCTTTGATTTTTCCGGCTTTAGCCCTTATAGCCTCAGAAAAGATTTTGACTTTGGACATATTGGGAAACATTATGTCATTTAGAGTTGGTAAGATATTGTGGCATAATACTTCAAAAGAAATGGCTTGAATTCAATGTGTCCACCTCTATTTTCTTATGTCTGGCATGTTGTAGTGCGGTTGGAGTTTAACAATTATACTTGTGCACTTAATTTCTGATTTGGTTCGGTCAGAAAATAGATGATATCTACAGCTTGAATGGATAATATTCTTTGAGCAATCTTACTTAAACCAAGGTCGGAAAAATCTGTAAATACAAAGGATAAGTGGGTGGATGCTAAAACAACTCGATGTTGTTATTTGTCAATCACCAAAACTTATGATAAAAGTATTTCTCTTTTTACTTATGATAAAAGAAACATTCTAACTAGGGTCTTGTTCAATATAGCATGATACATCAGATCATTAGTTGGTCTTAATTCTCTAAGCAAATTTTAGGGAAAATTGTAATTTTAAGTTTGTATATTCCAAAAGGACACACATTAAAATTCACCTACACAAAATTTAATTTGACAAAAATTGAATATTTCTAAATAGGATGAGAAAATCTTATTGTTCCCTTTATTTTTTCTTAGGTTGATTTATAATGTTTGTTACATAAGCTTCCTTTTTTTCAGGCTAGTCAAGTAAAAGACCACTTGTCACGCCCCGAGACCGAGGTGTCGGTGACATCCAACATTGTTTATCAATTTGCATGAAAATAATAAGCTTCTTAGCAAATACCCATATATCAGTCTTTCTCATAAATCAATATTGTCTTTACAATGACAACATAATGAAAATTACATCAATATCGCGGAATAGAAATACAAAGTCTTGATCCTAGATCTTTTGATGCGATCACCAGCCCCAGAAGGTTTCCTGCTCTTCATCATTCAATTGTTCCTCGGTCTTATCTCGGAGAGATGTAAGGGTGAGTGCTTTGAGAAACACTCAGCAAGTAGGGGCCGATCGATTACCACAAATACACATAATGATAATTTAAAATAGATTTTCAAAACTTATTATATCGACTTTTCATATCAGAACATTAACCAAATCAGAGTTGAAATGTAGAACAGAGATTGTCAAAACAATTCAGAACAGAACAGATCGAAACAAACTGTATAACCCGATAAATCAGACTACGTATAAGCCATGCATAGTTACTATTATTTAAATTAAAATGATTTTATGCATGAGGATTTAAATTCTTTTCCTTATATTTGTTGAGTTATTTTACGCAGTAGTTTATTTATTATCTTTTCAGTTAAATAAGTGAGGCGGACTGGAGTTGGAGTATGAAGATAAAATTTAATAATAAGAAAACATTCCGAGAATTTATTTAAGATAAAGAATAAGTTATTTTAATGTAAAAGAATGTTTAAGAATTTATTTAATTAATTAGAGATAAGTAGGAAATAAGCCTTTTATATTAAATAATTAATTAAAAGCCTAAATTAAAATATGTGACCATTTGAGATAAGTTAATCTAGGTTTATTTTATTTAAAAAATTGTAACCTAACATGTTAGTAAATTTAATTTAAGAATTAGCCATGCATGCAAGATAATTACTATCCTAAACTAATTAATTATTTAAATCACTAAAATACTTAATGGGTAGATAAATCATTAAAGATTTTAAATACAATATTTAGCAATATTTTTCCCCCCATTATCATAGAATTCGGCCACCTCCTTGGTAGATTTAACTTTGATTTGGCAACTCTCCATTCTTAATTCATTTCCTTATCTTTTCTTGGAATGATAATCCCTTCTTTTTAATCACCAATAAATAAACAATTAAGTAATATTTCTAACCTTATTTGATAGCTAAAAATCGGCCACTCATTCCTTCAAATCAAATCAAATCACACCTCATTTCCTTATCCCTCAAACTCTAGGATAGAAAGATTTGATCTTGCCATTTAATCTCCAATTTTCTTGCAACCTTCCCATTTATTTCCTAGCCTTCTCTCCCTCACCATTTCCACCAAAATTCAGAAGAAAACTCAGCCAAAAATCGTGAGCAATCGAGAGAAGAAAGAGGAAAAAAATAAGAGAGAAATCAAGAAGTAGAAAAGAAAAGGGCTCCGTCTCCGCTGCGCCGTGTCGTCGTATCATTTTTGTTTTCTTCAAAACGAAATTCAAGGCATGTATATGTTGTTTCTTTGCTCTTCAATCAAGTCATATATCTATTTTTTTAAACCATTACATGTTCATGATTCACGCTAAAACCGAATTTTGACAGCAACACTTCACAAAATTCTGCACAGATTTTTCGGCTCCCATCATGCTTCACGTTCGGTATTGTTTCTTTTGATTTAAGGGGTTGGCTCGTTCCAGGCGTTCAAGGCTGCTTATGGTCATGTTATAGGGTGTGTTAGGAAGGGATTAGTCCATTGGTTTGAACCCTTTCGCCCCAGCAAAACCATTTGTGACAGCAACTATCCATATTGCAAATTTTGACCCTCAGTTTTTAGTTGTTCATTGTCTAAGGTAAGTGTTTGGATCATGGTTGGCCCAAGGCCCATAACCATGGTTCGAACCCTTCTTTAGCATGTCTAGGACATGACCAAGATGACATTTCATGGCTTGGTTCATGATCCCATCGGTTTTTAAAACAAACAAGACAAGTGCCCCTTCGGTTTTCAAATTTCTGATTTTGCTGTGTGAGTGTGGTTTCAGCTTTTATGGTGTTGGTGTGGATATTGGTTGGCTTTTTAGCCCTTAGCCATGGTTCACAAAATACCTCATGATGTCTAGATAATGCCATGGTCGATCAAATGGCCATTGGAATGATACATGACGGCAAGAACAAGCAAGACATCCCACACGTGCAATATGGATTCTCGGTCGGGGCGTGGGGTTTGTCTTGGGTGTTGTTTGGATTGTTGCTGGCCTAGGGCCCTTAGACATGGTTCAAGCCACACCTTAGGATGTTGGGAAGAGGCTCTGGTCGGTGGTTCAAGCCCCAATGGCCAATAACCTCGTAAACTAAGCGATGCAAGCACAGTTGCTGCCGCTGGAATTGGGCAGCAACTTTGTCTTCAGTTCAGAGGTTTGTTTCGAGTTCATGGTTGGCTTTTAGCCTATGGCCTTGGACTGGACAGTACCTCTTTTAGTTAAGAAGGTCATGTTTTTGGCCGTTTGTGATTTGCTTAAGTTTAGGGGTCGTACGAGAATTTACGGTGCAATGTGCTAAAGTAACTCTCGAATGAGCGTTTCATGTTTTTGGCCTCCATTCACAAAATTTCGAGTTTTACAATTTTTAGTAGCATTATTTCATCACTTTAGGCGTATTTTGATAATGACTAAACGATGGTTCGATGTCGGTTCGGGTTGGTACGGAGTCATGGTTAGAAATTAAGTTGTTGGTCTAGTTGGTCTCGTTTTTGGGTTCAATTACGAAGTTATTCTCAAGTTAAGTTAATGTTATCATGTTAGAATTAGGTCGCAGCGAGCCTGGGAACGATCCAACTCAATTGGTAAAATAAAACAATATTTTAATTATATTACGTGCATACAAATATAAAAGTTTATTTTTGAGATATATGCTATATGTCTTGTGGCCACCTCACGCTTATGAGATTCAGCTTATGGGATTATTACTTCACCCGGTGACTTACGACCGGTTCATGTATTGGTACGGATATCCAGTCCAAGGCCTGTGATGATCTCTACCGCCCAGTATAATGTGGTTTAGTCTGATCAGACGATTCATGTTATGTTATGGGCCACTCGCGTAGAACATTATCTCGACAGAAAAATTATGATATGCTATTTTATGACAGGGCTCTATCGAGCAAACATTTTACGTACGATTTTCAGTTATGCACGTATTTATAATTACTCATGACAAGATATTTTCACGTTACGCTTTATGATATGATGTTTTTACGTTGCATGCGATTTTATGAAATATTTACTTGTTATTCACGATATATGCATGCTGAGTCTTTAGACTCATTAGACTTGATTGTTTTAGGTACTGATGAGGTCGGGACCGAGAACAGGGACCAGTGAGCCAGCTTGGGTCGGCAGTAGTAAGAACCCGAGGACCTCACTTTTTCAGCATTTACTATTTGTTCAAACTCATTTTTTTTATCACGATGAATTATTTTAAGTTGTTGTTTTGAAAAACGACATTTACTTCAGCTGCTACTTTAACATTTGATCTTTTATCAGTTATTTTTATTAATGAGACATGTGAGAACCCGAGATTTTACGATCCAAAGTAAATAAGGTAAGAAATACACGAGCTTAAAACTTAGCTTAATCTAAGATCAGAATACTTTCATTCTAATTATAAATTTAACTATGAACTTAGATTTTCAGCTAGTTACTCGAGGATGTAACTTCAAAGCTTGGGGATTAGCTCAACAGAAGACCGAGCTGCAAATAACCGCATCCATCGGAGAGTTGTCGCGAGAGGAGTAAAACCCCAGCTCAAAGACTCGATCTTTCAGATCAAAGCAGCTCAACCGAGTTTGTCCTAACAATACCAAAAAGGGAGCTATAAGTTGAGCCAAGAGTTTGGACAAAGTAAGTATGAAAGAAATAATCAATGAAGGAGCTAAGGGTTAAGACAAACTTAATATGCATGGGAGTTTGGATAATCATTCTAGAACTTGAAGAATGCATGGGAGTTTGGATAATCATCCTAGAGTTTGAGGAAAGCATGAAATTTTGAAACCACCATAATGAGAACAATTAATCCATTGCCTGCTCTCCAAGGGGTCGGCCACTAGGTAGGGGAAAGGGCATAATTCTCCTATAAATATGAGACTCCATGTATTGCAATTCCTTTCAAAAAATCAAGCAAGAATTTCGGCTCTCCCCTCATCCACAACCATTCGGCCGAACTCAAGGAAGAAGGAGGAAGGATTTCTCGTGCAGTCCATAGTTTCCATCCTGTGCCGAGGTGCTGCCGGAGTAAAGACAGTATTTGTGAAAAATACGTCGAAGTTCTGCAGAAATTTCGAGAGGCAAAGTACCAAAGTTGCAAATAAATTTGGTTCTACCTTCAATATACGGTAAGTGTGCTTTTGTTATGTACTTCGTTTGTATTTTTAAACTTTGATATAAATAATGTGACATGCATGAATGTGTGTCTTATTTTTCGTAAACCATGATGCCTATCTGTTTAAAATTTCGATCGATTAAATGTTCCCTTATGTGCTTCGAATTTCTTGATTCCGCTGTGTCAGTATGAAAAACTTTGAAATCTGAATATCTGAAAAGTTCTGTCTGTTACTTCTGAATTCTGTTTGCACTGTTACGATTTGAATTTGAAAGGGACGAGAAATGTAATTCTGTCTGGCCCCCATTGGTGGGTATAAAACCATGTTCTGTTCTGGCCCCCATTGGTGGGTATAAAACCATGTTCTGGCCTCACCCCTTAGAGGATTAACATATTGGGGACAATTTGACCATGGAAATGAGAAGAGTAACAGTGTTTTGTCTGTTCTGAAATGATCTGAATTGTTTCTGTTTTGCTCTGAATTATTCGATAAGTTCTGTCTATTATTCGATTCGTTTCCGTCTTCTCAAGTTAAGAATATTAGTTTTGAAAGTATGTTAAAGGAAATTTTTAAAGAATTAAGTTCTATATGTATATTTGGAATCGATCGACCCACACTTGCTGAGTGTTTCCCAAAACACTCACCCCCTTAAAATTTCAGATAAAAATGAAGAACAAATCAATGAGAAAGAGCAGGAAGCTTTCTGGGGTTGGTGATCGATGGTCAAAAGCAAGAATCAATTTATCCATTTTGTTTAAGTTTTCTGTATTTCGCAACTCTGATGTATTTTATTTCATTGTCATTGTAAGACAATACTCTATTTATGAAAAAGACTGGTTTGATTTGATACGAGGCTTTATTGTTTTCAATATAATTGTTAAATGATGTCGGATGTCACCATCGCTTCGGACTCGGGGCGTGACAAGGCAAGTTATTTACTTTTAAAGAAAATTTTAAATAATTCTGCAAATTTACAAATACAAAATACGGGCCTCTACAGTTGGTATCAGAGCCTATGTTCTTGTAAAGGGTTGTACTACTACTGACCTCGAGAAGCTCGTGAAGTCATGTCTTCGGTCTGTAAGTTTTACGTTTACGCACTTTGCTTAAAGCCTGAAATATTTTAACAGCATGTTTTCATGAAATATTTTACGTTCAGATTTTGATTATCCGGTATTTATTTAAATTTAAAGAAATTATGGAATTATGCATATTGGTTACGTATGGGTTATATGTGTGGAACAGTATGCCACCTAGATGCATTCTAGAGCGCGTGAGAGATGATGAGCATCGTCATGAGGACGGTAAGAATCAGAGGAAAGACAGGAATGAACCTCCACCCCCTCCACCGGACATGAATGCCCAGATGTTAGCTGGGATGACTCAGTTCTTCGCACAGTTTGCGGGGAACAACGCTGTGACAGCCAGGCCGACAGGGCCCGAGGCTACCTATGAGTGGTTCATGAAGATGATACCTAAGGAGTTTTCAGGGACTTCAGATCCTATGATTGCCGAGGGCTGGATTAAATCCCTCGAGGTTATCTTCGAGTTCATGGAGCTTAGAGACGAAGATAGGATTCGTTGTGCAACCTATCTATTTGGAGGAGACGCTCGCTTATGGTGGGAAAGAGCATCCGTAGCCTTGAACTTGGCTACTCTGAGCTGGACGCGCTTCACGGAGGTATTCTACTCTAAATATTTTACTGACAAGGTGTGTTCCAGGTTGACCAGGGAGTTCATGACCCTAAGACAGGGAGATATGACAGTTACTGAGTTCATCAGTAAGTTTGAGAGGGGTTGACATTTTGTGCCCATGATTGCCAACGATGTCAGAGCCAAGTTGAGGCATTTTCTAGATGGTCTGCGGCCAATCTTGCGCCGAGATGTTAGGGTGGTTGGCCCTACTACTTATGACTTCGCTGTCTCCAGAGCTCTAACTACAGAGCAGGATCAGCATGATATAGAGAGAGACCGCCAGGGCAAGCGACCGGTCCAAGTGCCGCACTGCCCTCCTCAACAGCAGCAGCATCAGAATAAGAGGCCTTTCCACGGCCCACCCAGGAACCGAGGACAGCAGCAGCAGGGACGTGCAGTCTCGAGGACTTTAGAGCATCCAGTCTGTTCTAGGTGCACACGCCGCCATGCTGGAGCGTGTATGTATGGCTCGGGGAAGTGTTACAAGTGTGGTAGTCCAGACCACTTGCTGAAGCAGTGCCCGCAGGGGAGTCTTCCTACCCAAGGCAGAGTTTTTGCTCTCCATGCAGCGGAGACGAACCCGGAGACGATGCTCATGATAGGTATCTTAAAGCTTTAAGTTTGTATTTGAAATTCAATATATTGGGAATCTGGGTTAAGATTTTGAACTTAGAATTGTGATAGGATTGCATGTTCTAATCAGAGATATTTTCGGGAATTAGGTTAGAAGAACTTTGACCTTCGCATGTCTATAAGTTTAGTTCTTGTAATTATTGGGTTCGGCTTGATGTTCCTACCTTTCAGGGAGAATTTTTATAGCTGGCTCAGCTACAAATGCCTTGATAGATTCAAGGGCTACTCATTCGTTCATTTCAGAGGTCTTTGCAAATTTCCTCAAGGTCAAGACAATTGGGCTAGATATATCATATTCGGTAGTGCTGCCTTCTGGAGAGGAGCTGACAGCCACTAATGTGATTTGAGACATAGACCTCGAACTTCATGGCAATCTTGTTTATGCGAATCTTATCGTACTGCCGATGCCAGAGTTTGACATTATTCTGGGGATGGACTGGCTATTAAGGAACAGAGTATTGATTGACTTCTAGCAGAGATCTGTTCTAGTCCGGCCGCCAGGGAGAGAGCAGTTATTATTCGAGCCAGACAGGTACTTTCCTTTACCGTGCATTATACCTTGTGTCCAGGCTAGGAAGCTTGTGCATAGAGGGTGTCGGGCATTTTTAGCGACTTTTGTATCAGTACCCGAAGCACCCAGTCAGTCAGCCTCCGATGTCCCAATTCTTAGGGATTTTCTAGACGTTTTTCTTGAGGACGTCTCTGGTATGCCACCCGAGCGAGAGGTGGAGTTTTCTATTGAGCTTATGCTAGGTACGGCTCCGATCTCAAAAGCACCGTCCCGATTAGCGCCGACAGAGATGGCAGAACATAAGAAGCAGATTCAAGAACTTCTAGACAAGGAGTTCATTCGCCCGAGTTTTTCACCATGGGGCGCGCCAGTCTTATTTGCGAAGAAGAAGGATGGTTCTATGAGGCTCTGTATTGATTACCGGGAGTTGAACATGGTTACAGTGAAGAAAAAATACCCACTTTCGAGGATTGAAGATTTATTTGATCAGTTGCAGGGAGCTTCGGTATTCTCGAAGATTGATCTGTGTTCTGGTTATCATTAGTTGAGGGTGAAAGACGCCGATGTTCTCAAGACTGCTTTTAGGACTCGTTATGTCCACTTCGAGTTCCTTGTGATGCCGTTTGGTTTGACGAATGCGCCAGCGATCTTTATGGATCTCATGAATCGCGTATTTCAGCCGTATCTTGACCAGTTCGTTATAGTTTTCATAGAAGACATTCTCGTCTACTAAAAAAATCACGAGGAGCACAGCAGACATCTGACAGCAGTTTTGCAGACCTTGCAAAAGCATAAGTTATTTGTGAAGTTCAGTAAATGCGAATTCTGGTTAGAGAAGGTGGCGTTCTTATGCCACATCGTTTCTAGTAGCGGTATTGAGGTAGACCCAGCAAAAGTTGCAGCAGTCAGAGATTGGGTTGTGCCGCATAATGCATCAGAGATCGGTAGTTTTCTTGGCCTAGAAGGATATTATCAGAAGTTTATTCAGGGATTCTCCTCTATCTCAGTTCCACTCACATCATTGACAAAGAAAAATGTTAAATTTGTGTGGAGCGATGAGTGTCAGAAGAGCTTCGATACTTTGAAGCAAGCTCTTATCTCAGCACCAGTGTTGGCTATGCCGGCAGGCCCAGGGAGTTTGTTTTGTATAACGATGCTTCGAAGCTCGCTTTAGGCGCAGTGTTGATGCAGCATGGGAAGGTGATAGCGTATGATTCTCGTCAGTTGAAAACCCATGAGAAGAATTACCCTACCCATGATCTAGAGTTGGCAGCCGTAGTATTTGCCTTGAAGATTTGGAGGCATTATTTGTACGGAGAGAAGTGCCAGATTTTTACCGACCATAAGAGCCTCAAGTATTTCTTTACGCAGAAGGAGCTGAACATGCGTCAGAGGCGTTGGTTGGAGCTAGTGAAGGACTATGACTGTGGGGACCCGGACGCTGATCTTTCTGCTTAATCATCTTTGGGATTTAATTATCAATTAAGATAAAACAGGGTCTAAAAATTTTTCTTTTTAAAATGTAACTGCGGAAGGTAATGTAATCTAAACAATATCCATCTCTATATAAAAACTACAGTTCAGTAGAAAAGTATAATAGTGTACAACTTAAGTCTAAGGTTCAATTACTAAATTCAAATAATAAACCAAGTCTGCTACAAGTCCGGAATCACCACGCTAACTCGTCTTCTCTCATCGTCATCTCGACCCTGATCCAGCCCCACCTGTTGTCATGCACACATACAAAACAAGACAACAGCCGGATAACTCCGGTGAGAATAAATCCCAGTATAAAACATGGTAAGCATGTATATACACAAACTAATTCATAAAACATGCGATCATGTATAAACACAATATATTTCATAATCTATGAACTTAAGCATGCAGCTCAAATCAGATAAACATGCATATAAACAATTTAAATCATAAAACATGCTAGCACCACTGAAAGCAATAACGATGGGTCCCATGGTCTAGGAGCCACATCCATATAAGCATGAAGTCCTAATCAAATCATGTCTAGACTCGACTCGATCTGGAACTCTAGGGATCCCGGGGTGAATAAGACGGCACTGTCTGTCACCTACCCTCCCAATCGAGGTGATGTCCGTCTTATTCCTAGACTTCGGCCTGGTCTGTATCCACGTCTACAAAGGGGCGGTGATCTTCCCCTAAGCTGAGATATCGCCGAACATCTAGAAGTCTGGATGATCTCGCAGACTTTCCTATCCTAATGCATGAATACACAATCTGTAAACAAGCATAATCATCTTAATGCAATGTAACATGATCTGTAAACAAAGCATAGCAAGATTTGAATACAAGTTCTATAAACAAATATATAAACAAGAACATAGTATGTGATTTATTGGGCAACTCAAATGGTGATCTCAATTGAGTTGGTTCTTCCCGAATATCACATGAATTATACCTTTGTCGTCCCCGTCTGAGGAAGACGAAGTCTTGAAGTCCAGTCTGTCCATATCCGATCTGAAATGACAATATATATACACTGTATCAATGTGTAACTCAATTCACAATCTGTTCTAATCAATACTCAATTCAGTATACAATCTGATCAATGTCTGAACAAGATACAATCTGAGTCATATCAATAATATCACAATCTAATCGAAATCATATCTGAATCTGATCAATCTGTTTCCAGCATATGAATATCTAACAAATACATCTTCAGAGATGCTGAAATACAAAACACAGACATACGGTATTCTTTCTTCGATCTGACTTCACATATATACTGAATAATCTATCCAGACATACAAGAATAATCATCTCTCTATTCCTCAATCAAGAACAATACAAATCTAGTGTTTAATCTCAATCAATATCTTCTGAAAATCATAACAATTGTATAACCAATCTATTATTCAATCTGTCTTCGATTATACAATGATTACTACAGCAGAAACACCATATCTGAATCATATTCAGTTCTGACAACATCCTAATTTCAAAACATCGCAAAACGTAACGAAACTTACGTCCTTGTGTAGCTCGTGTCGAGAGGAACACGCTGCTGCGTTCAGCTTCGAATTCTAATACCCGGATTTCTCACAAAAGGCGTAAGGATATTTCTCTCCAAAGCCTCGCCCCTTTTTCTGAAATTATAAGAGAAACCACGCGTCCTTCATCTATATATATTGCATGCAAAAGTTGGGAAACGTGGCTTATTTCTTCATGTAACACGCATGACCGCGGGTGCGGTGAGCGTAGCAGCGCGGGTGCGCTCAAGCGGTGATCTATATCCAAAATGTTCGAAGCAAAGACCGCGGGTGCGCTGCCTACAAGACCGCGGGTGCGGTGTCCTCAGTGCGGGTGCGCTCCATCTAATACCGCATGTGCGGTGTGGCTACGGGCTTTGCACTACATTTTCTGCACACACACCGCGGGGGCGGTCGTGCTAGCACCGCGGGTGCGGTTGTGCAAACTTCTAAATTCTAGTTTTCTGATCATGCCACACCTGGTTTCTCAAGTCTTTCCTTCCCTCATTGCATGTCATGCATTCTCGTATCTTCCGAGTCTCCCGTTAATGAAGATTAATAATCTTGGTTCAACAATCCTATAATTCCCGGGCATTACAATGACTGTGACATTAGCTACCACCCTGGCGAAGCTAATGTAGTTGCAGATGTATTGAGCAGGAAAGTCGCAGTGATGGCTCATTTAGTGATTTCGAGACCTCTTCAGTTTGAGATGCAGAGGTTTGATCTAGAGACTCATCCTCGAGGTAGAGTTCCCCGTCTATCTACTTTGACGATTCAGTATTCTCTTCTAGACCGTATGCGCAGTGGTCAGCCAGCAGATGAGCAGTTGGAAAAGTGGAAGTAGAGAGATGAGGCCAAGGGCAGTATCTTGTATACAGTTAGCGACGGTATTGTGAGATATCGAGACAGAATGTGGGTTCCTAGTAGTGATTCTATCCGAGCAGATATTCTATCAGAGGCCCATATGTCGTCGTACTCTATTCACCCTGGGAGTACGAAGATGTACAAAGATCTACAGTTATTGTATTGGTGGCCAGGAATGAAGAAAGACATCAGGCGTTTTGTATCCGAGTGTCTCACATGTCAGCTTGTGAAGGCGGAGCATCAGAGAACAGCATGTATGCTCAAGCCTCTTCCTATTCCCGAGTGGAAGTGGGAGAATGTCACCATGGACTTCGTAGTCGGTTTGCCGAAGTCAGTCAGAGGATCAAATGCTATCTGGGTGATTGTTGATCGTCTTACCAAATCAGCGCACTTCTTGCCTATTAATACGACTTTCACCATGATTCAGTATGCAGAGTTGTATATCCGGGAGATAGTCCGACTTCATGGTATTCCCGTTTCTATAGTGTCTGACCGAGATCCTAGATTTACTTCCTCATTTTGGAAGAGTTTGAATTCGACGATGGGTACGAAGTTGTTGTTTAGCACAGCTTTCCAGCCTCAGACATATGGGCAGTCAGAGAAAGTTATCCAGATTTTGGAGGATCTTCTCCGTGCTTGTGTTATCGATTTCTCAGGGAGTTGGGAGTCAAAGTTGCCATTGGTAGAGTTCACCTATAACAACAGTTTTCAGTCGTCTATAGGTATGGCTCCGTATGAAGCACTGTATGATCGTAATTGCAGATCGCCTATTCACTGGGATGAAGTAGGGGAGAGATCAGAATTGGGTCCGGAGATTATTCTGCAGACTGTCGATGTAGTTCAAGATCCGTGATAGGATGAGGACTGCTCAGTGTCGACAGAGGAGTTATGCGGATCAGAGGAGGAGAGATCTAAAGTTTGCCGTCGACGACCATGTTTTTGTGAAGATAGCACATATGAAAGGTGTCATGCGATTCGGAAAGAAAGGAAAGCTCAGTCCGAGATTCATCAGACCATTCGAGATCCTCGATAGGGTTGGGACATTAGCTTATCATGTTGCTCTTCTGCCGAATTTGGCCGGAGTACACAATGTGTTCCACGTCTCTATGCTGAAGAAGTATATGGCAAATCCTTCGCATGTCTTGAATTTTGAACCGTTGCAGCTCACTCCAAACATGTCTTATGATGAAAGACCAGTGCAGATCTTAGACAGACAGGAGAAGAAGCTTCGGAACAAACTGGTGCAGTTAGTGAAATTCAAATGGCTTAATCATTCTAAGGAGGAAGCTACGTGGAAATCAGAACCGGAGATGAGGAGTCGGTATCCCGAGTTATTCGGTGAGTTTTAATTTCGAGGACAAAATTTCTTTTAAGGGGGGAGAGTTGTAGAACCCGATAAATCAGACTACGTATAAGCCATGTATAATTACTATTATTTAAATTAAAATGATTTTATGCATGAGGATTTAAATTCTTTTCCTTAAATTTGTTGAGTTATTTTACGCAGTAGTTTAGTTATTATATTTTCAGTTAAATAAGTGAGGCCGGACTGGAGTTGGAGTATGAATATAAAATTTAATAATAAGAAAAAATTCTTAGAATTTATTTAAGATAAAGAATAAGTTATTTTAATGTAAAAGAATGTTGAAAGATTTATTTAATTAATTAGAGATAAGTAGTAAATAAGCCTTTTATGTTCAATAATTAATTAAAAGCCTAAATTAAAATATGTGACCATTTGAGATAAGTTAATCTATGCTTATTTTATTTAAGAAATTGTAACTTAACATGTTAGTAAATTTAATTTAAGAATTAGCCATGCATGCAAGATAATTACTATCCTAAACTAATTAATTATTTTATTCACTAAAATACTTAACGGGTAGATAAAACTTTAAAGTTTTTTAAAATACAAGATTTAGCAATATTTATCCTCCCCTCCCCCCCCCCCCCCCCCCCCCCCCAATATCATAGAATTCGGCCACCTCCTTGGTAGATTTAACTTTGATTTGGCAACTCTCCATTCTTAATTCATTTCCTTATCTTTCCTTGGAATGATAATCCCTTCTTTTTAATCACCAATAATTAAACAATTAAGCAATATTTCTACCCTTATTTGATAGCTAAAAATCGGCCACTCATTCCTTCAAATTAAATCAAATCACACCTCATTTCCTTATCCCTCAAACTCTAGGATAGAAAGATTTGATCTTGCCATTTAATCTCCAATTATCTTGCAACCTTCCCATTTATTTCCTAGCATTCTCTACCTCACAATTTCCACCGAAATTCAGAAGAAAACTCAGCCAAAAATCGTGAGCAATCGGGAGAAGCAAGAGGAAAAAAATAAGAGAGAAAGCAAGAAGTAGAAAAGAAAAGGGCTCCGTCTCCGCCGTGCCGTGTCGTCGTATCATTTTTGTTTTCTTCAAAACGAAATTCAAGGCATGTATATATGGTTTCTTTGCTCTTCAATCAAGTCATATATCTATTTTTTTAAACCATTACGTGTTCATGATTCACGCTTAAACCGAATTTTGACAGCAACACTTCACAAAATTCTGCACAGATTTTTCGGCTCCCATCATGCTTCACGTTTGGTATTGTTTCTTTTGATTTCAGGGGTTGGCTCGTTCCAAGCGTTCAAGGCTGCTTATGGTCATGTTATAGGGTCTGTTAGTAATGGATTAGCCCATTGGTTTGAGCCCTTTCACCCCAGCAAAACCATTTGTGACAGCAACTATCCATATTGCAAATTTTGACCCTCGGGTTTTAGTTGTTGATTGTCTAAGGTAAGTGTTTGGATCATGGTTGGCCCAAGGCCTGTAACCATTGTAGTAGCCCGAATTCCAAATTGGGTAATTAACGGAGTATTGGTGATTAAGAAGGTTTAATGTGTAATTTTGACCGAGTCATGATCGGACGGACCGAAGATGGTTCGGAAGCACCGAAGAGGTCGGAAGGTCCGAAGTGGGTTCGATGGATCCGATCATTAGGTGTCAAGAGTTGATCGACACGTGGGAGTTCGGACGTTCCGAAGTGTAGGTTCGGTGGATCCGATCATGAGGTGTCAAGAGCAGCTGGACACGTGCATGTTCGGACGGTCCGAAGTGTATGATCGGAGGATCCGATCATGAGCTGTCAAGAGCCAATGGACACGTAGCGTTCGGACGTTCCGAAGTGTTGTTCGGAGGATCCGAACATGGCCTATAAATAGTGCTCGAATTCCTCATTTTGGTATTGCCATTTCTTGAGATTGAATCTTTAGTGAGAAGTTTGGAAGGTTTCTAGGGTTAGTTGTTGGTCGAGCGATAGCTAAGAGCTGCCAGGAGTAGTAGCGTAGCGGCGCCTGAGTTTCAAGGCAATCGACATCAAAGGGCTGTCGACGGACGAAGGTAAACCCTAAACCTTTGGTAGTACTAGGGAGTACTGGTTTTGCTAGTCGAGCATGGTAGTATTGATTGAGTATGCTTTTGATGCGTAGGCTTGTTCTAGACCTGATTAGCGGTGTTGCGTAAGGCTAGGCTTGCTGTGATAGAGGTACGAAAGTACTATCCGAGATATCCTGGTTGAGTATACATTCTTATATGTGTTGCATGATTATGTGGTGCATTGATATATGTCATATGATGCATGCTATTATGTCACGTTTATTACTGCACGTTGCATTTCATGTTGAGCCGTATCTTCTTCGAGATAGCCTTTACTGTTGAGCTGTATCTCTTTCGAGATAAGCTATATCTTGGGGCCGCTTAGCCCTGTCTTGTGGACGCATGGACACCGAGAGTACACAGTGGCCGACGGGTCGGGAGGGCTTCGGTGGTCCGGGACATTTTAGGTCCACGTCTGTCTTGTAGTGGATGCAGTGACCCAGAGGTGTACCGCGCGGCACTATCCACTTGGCGCCTCTAGACTGAGCATTGTTGAGATCCTTTTGTGACTCCTGTTTCTTGACTACCCCGGTATCATGATCATAGCATGTGCATTTCATATAGGTCTGTATACTCATACTTTTGTACTGGGCGTTCTTATCGCTCACGTCCTCGGTTTTGTTTATTCTTGGACACCCCATTCCCACGGGGCAGGCTTCAGGTTGGACAGCTCAGGAGGAGCAGGAGGAGGACGTTGAGTAGCTGGTTGGTTTATCGGTATTGTTTTGATTCGATATGGTTGTATTGGGTATTTTTTTATTTTGAGTTATTCTAGACTTCGATTGGGTTGTATAACCATTATTTTGTTGACTTTTTCCGCTGTTATCTCTGATTATTGTTAATTAGGTTAATTGCATGCTTAGTTTTTGATTAGTAGGTGATTCTGGAACGGGTCACTACAACCATGGTTCAAACCCTTCCTTAGAATGTCTAGGACATGAAAAAGATGTCCTTTCATGACTTGGTTCATGATCTCATCGGTTTTTAAAACAAACAAGACAAATGTCCCTTCGGTTTTCAAATTTCTGATTTTGTTGTGTGAGTGTGGTTTCGGCTTTTATGGTGTTGGTGTGGATCTTGGTTGGCTTTTTAGCCCTTATCCATGGTTCACACAATACCTCATGATGTATAGATCATGCCATGGTTGATCATATGGCCACTGGAATGATACATGACGGCAAGAACAAGAAAGACATCCCACGCGTGCAGTATGGATTCTCGGTCGGGACGTGGGGTTTGTCTTGGGTGTTGTTTGGATTGTTGCTAGCCTAGGGCCCTTAGACATGGTTCAAGCCACACCTTAGGATGTTGCGAAGAGGCTCTGGTTGGTGGTTCAAGCCCCAATGGCCAATATCCTTGCAAACGAAGCGATGCAAGCACAGTTGCTGCCGCTGGAATTGGACAGCAACTTTGTCTTCGGTTCAGAGGCTTGTTTCGAGTTCTTGGTTGGCTTTTAGCCTATGGCCTTGAACCGTACAGTACGTCTTTGAGTTAGAAATGTCATGTTTTTGGCCGTTTGTGATTTGGGTAAGTTTAGGGGTCATACGAGAATTTACGGTACAATGTGCCAAAGAAACTCTCAAATGAGCGTTTCATGTTTTTGGCCTCCATTCACCAAATTTTGAGTTTTACAATTTTTAGAAGCATTATTTCATCACGTTAGGCGTATTTTGATCTTAACTAAACGATGGTTTGATGTTGGTTCGGGTTGGTACGGAGTCATGGTTAGAAATTAAGTTGTTGGTCTAGTTGGCCCCATTTTTGGGTTCAAATACGAAGTTATTCTCAAGTTAAGTTAATTGCATGTTTCTCATGTTAGAATTAGGTCGCAGCGAGCCTGAGAACGATCCAACTCAATTGGTAAAATAAACAGGATTTTAATTATAATACGTGGATAAAAATATTAAATTTTATTTTTGAGATATATGCGATATGTCTTGTGGCCACCTCACGCTTATGAGATTCAGCTTATGGGATTATTACTTCACCCGGTGACTTACAACCAGTTCATGTTCATGTATTGGTACGGATATCTAGTCCAAGGGCTGTGATGATCTCTACCGCCCAGTATACTGTGGTTTAGTCTGATCAGACGATTCATGTTATGTTATGGACCACTCGCGTAGAACATTATCTCAACAGAAGAATTATGATGTGCTATTTGACAGGGCTCTATCGAGCAAACATTTTACGTACGATTTTCAGTTATGCACGTATTTATAATTACTCATGACAAGATATTTTCACGTTACGCTTTACGATATGATGTTTTTACGTTGTATGCGATTTTATGATATATTTACTTGTTATTCACGATATATGCATGCTGAGTCTTTAGATTCACTAGACTTGATTGTTGTAGGTACTCATGAGATCGGGACCGACGGCGGGGACCAGTGAGCCAGCTTGGGTCGGCAGTAGTAAGAACCCGAGGACCTCACTTTTTCAGCATTTACTATTTGTTCAAACTCATTTTTTTATCACGATGAATTATTTTAAGTTGTTGTTTTGAAAAACGAAATTTACTTCCGCTGCTACTTTAACATTTAAACTTTTTATCAGTTATTTTTATGAATGAGACAAGTTATTTACTTTTAAAGAAAATTTTAAATAATTCCGCAAATTTACAAATAGAACACTGTTATTCATCTCGTCATCCATGTTCAAATTGTCCCCCAATTTATACCTACTGATGGTGGCCAGACAGAACACAGTTTTATACCAACTGATGGGGGCCAGAACACAGTTTTATACCTACTGATGAGATCCAGACAGAATTTACAATCGTTGTTTTATATCCAACTCGAATCATAAGAGTGTATTACAAAATCAGATTCATCAAACAGTACTTATCAGAATTATGAGAGGACTCAGCAGAAACAAAGAACATCGAAGACAAAAGACACATAACGTATATCGATCGAGATTTTAAAATATATTATCACAATTATCGAAAAATAGTTAGACACACATACAATTATATAATGATATATATACTTACACAAATTTTAAATTACAAAGGAATACATAGCAAAAACTCACTTACATTAATTTCGAGGATGTGGTTCGAAACTTGCTGATACTTAGACGAATTGTAGCCGAACTTGGACACGAGCCTAACGACAATGTGGACAGCAATTCACGGCACTAAATAGCCAGAACAGCTTTTCTTTTCCTCCTAGGTTGCGTCGGCCGAGGGGTTTTTGTGAAGGGAGAGGACTGAAATTTTGGTAGGCTTTTTGGGAGTGATTTTCTTCAGCATGTGATGTGACATTTATAGGTGGAAGAGTGACATTTCCCTTGCCTCCATTCAGCCGAAACACTTGTCCCTCCAAGTGCCCAAGGTTGATGGTCCAGGTAGCCTCAAAGTAGTCAAACTTTGTCCAAACTCAAGGGTCATTTTGGTTAACTCAAGGGTCATCTCTTGCATATTATTTTTTTCTAGTCCTTTAACTCTTCTCCTAGCTCAATTTTTAGTTCTTTTAGGACAAGAAGTAATGAGCTTCCTTGAGCTAAAATTTCGTGTTCGTGCGCTGGGTGTTAACTCCTCCGATGATGACCCTTCGAAGTTGCGGTTTGTTTTGGCGTAGATCTCTTTTGAGTTAATCCTCGAGCTTTTGAGTTACTCCATCGAGCCGTGTTAGCTGAAATAAGTTTATATTTGTTTTTTATGGTTAAGTTCAAAGTTTTGAGATTAATTTCGAGTTTTATTACTTACATGATTTACTTCGAAATTCTCGAAATTTCGAATCTTCACATCCAACCCTCCTTATCGGAAGTTTTGTCCTCGAAACTTGGATTAGCTAGATATTTTAAAGAGATGAGGGTATAGAGTGCACATACTTTCCTCTAATTCCCAGGTTTCGTTCCGTATGATTTGACCACTGTATCTTGACGTATGGGATTATTCGTTGTCTCAGCACTTGATCTTTGGTGTCCACTATTCGAATTGGGACCTCTTCATATTTCAGCTCTTTGTTCAGGTGTCCTTCGATCATTAGCGGTGCAACTTTGAGAATGTGACTTGGATCTGAGACATATTTCCTTAGTTGTGAGATGTAGAAGACTTTGTGAATTCTTGACATGTCTGGTGGTAAAGCCACTCCGTAGGCTAGGGTTCCCACTTTTTCCAATATCTCGAAGGGTCCGACATATCTTGGAATTAATTTTCCGGACATTTTGAACCGAACCAATCCTTTCATAGGTGAGACTTTAGCATAAGCTTTTTCACCGATTTCAATTTCCTACTATCTTCGCTTTAAATCAGCCCAGCTCTTTTGCCGATCTTGAGTTGCCTTGAGTCTTTCCTTGATAATGGCTACTTTGTCAATGGTTACTTGAACAAGCTCAGGCCCATGATCGCCTTTTCTCTGACTTTATCCCAGTACAGAGGTGACCTACACTTTCGGCCATATAATGCTTCATACGGAGCCATTTCGATACTACTATGATAGCTATTATTATAGGCAAATTCTATCAGAGGTAGCTGTTCGCTCCAATTCCCATGAAAATCCAGAGCACATGTTCTCAACATTTCCTCGAGGGTTTGAATTGTCCTTTCAGTTTGGCCATCAGTCTGAGGATGATAGGTCGTGCTGAGACTTACTTTGATTCCCATGGCTTCTTGAAAATTTTCTAAAATCATGATACAAATCTTGGGTCTCTGTCGGATAATATACTAGTTGGAACCCCTTGTAATCTCACTATGTTGTCCATGTACAGGGTGGCTAGTTTATCCAAGTTGTAATTCATTCGAACTGATATGAAATGTGCCCATTTGGTTAATCTGTCAACAATTACCCAAATCACATCGTGATTTTATCTTGATTTTGGTAATCCTACAACAAAGTCCATGGAGATGTTTTCCCACTTCCACTTTGGTATTTTTAATGGTTGCAGGAGTCCTACAGGCCGTTGATGTTCCGCTTTTACTTGTTGATAGGTTAAGCACTTGAAACAAAAACGGCTACGTCTTTCTTCATTCCATTCTACCGGTAATTCTTTTTCAAATCTCGGTACATCTTGGTGCTTCCAGGGTGGACTAAAAATTTTGACTTATATGCCTTGGACATCACTTCTTCCCGAACCCATCGATGTCTGGTACACACAAATGTCCTTTCATCCAAAGAACACCATTCTAATCATTCTGGAATACTTGGGTTTTTCCTTCTTGAATTTGTTCTTTAATCTTTGTGATGGATGGATCTTTCCTTTGTTTCAATTTGATTGTTTCTTGAAGGTATGGTTGCGCTGATATAGAGGATAAACTCACCTTCTCAATGTTCCTTCGGCTCAAAGCATCTGCTACCTTATTTGCCTTACCCGGATGGTAATTGATCGATAAATCGTAATCTTTCAGAAGTTCAATCCACCTTCCTTGCCTCATGTTTAGTTCTTTTTGAGTGAATATGTATTTGACGCTCTGGTGATCAGTAAATACTTCACATTTGACCCCATAAAGGTAATGTCTCCATATCTTTAGCGCAAATACAATTACAGCTAACTCAAGATTATGAGTTGGGTAATTTTGTTCATAAGGTTTTAATTTCCTTGATGCGTAGGAAATTACCTGGCCTTACTACATAGGCACACACCCTAATCCTCCCTTCGAAGCATCACTATATATTATGAAGTTCTTTCCATCCTCGGGAAGAGCTAGTACTGGTGTAGATGCGAGGTTTATTTTTTGGGTTTCGAAAATTTTCTCACATGCTTCATTCCAAATGAATTTTGAATTCTTCTGTGTGAGTTTGGTGAGAGGGATGACTATCGAAGAAATCCTTCAACAAATTTTCTATAGTAGCCAGCCAACCCTAGAAAACTTCTTATTTCGGTTACAATCTTTGGTCAAGGCCAGTCCATGATTGCCTCTACTTTCTTAGGGCCCACTGAGATTCCTGCTTCATAGATTATACGGCCTAAGAAAGCAACACTTTTTAGCCAAAATTCACATTTCTTGAATTTGGCGTAGAGTTCCTTTTCACGCATTGTCGTCAAGGTGAGACGCAGATGTTCTCGATGGTCTTCCTCACTTGGTGAGTACACAAGGATATCTATGAAAACTACCACAAACTTATCGAGGTATGGCTTCAATACCTTGTTCATAAGGTCTATGAATGTTGCAGGACAATTTGTTAGACCAAAAGGGATCACCACGAACTCGTAATGTCCATATCTTGTTCTAAAGGCTGTTTTAAGAATATCCTCAGCTTTGACCTTCAATTGATGATAGTTTTATCTTAAATCGAGTTTTGAGAAAACCTTGGCTCCTTTTAGATGATCAAAAAAATCATCTATTCTTGGGAGCGGGTACTTATTCTTTATCATGATTTTGTTTAACTCTATATAGTCAATGCATAGTCTCATTCTTTTGTCATTTTTTCTTTACGAATAGAACTGGGGCTCCCCACGAGGATGCGCTGGGTAGGATTTGTTTCTTTATCCAATAACTCCTGAAGTTCCTCCTTTAACTCCTTTAATTCAGCTGGATCCATTCGGTATGGTGCCTTTGAAATTGGTGCAGCACCAGGGACCAAATTAATTTCAAATTCCACTTCTCTATCGGGTATCGCACCCGGAAATTCCTCGGGAAAAACGTCTGGAAATTCCTGAACGACTGGAATATCCTCCAATTTTGGGGAAACTTCTTATCTGACTTTGCTGATCATTGCCGGTAAATTTCTTCACCGCATCTTATGTCCTTCCAGGTTTGTGATGTAGGTAGAAGAGATTTCCGTTCCTTGGACTTTCCATGATATATGATTTCCTTTTGATTTGGAGTCGGAAGTTTGACATTTTTTTGACAGTCTACCATGGCATGGTGTTTAGCTAACTAGTCCATGCCTAGAATGTTATCGAACTCAATCATATTGAATTGAATCAATTCTGCTTCAAAGATATGATCACTAATGCGAATTTTACAGTTCCGGTATGCCTTATGGGTTTCAATTGTTTTGCTAGCAGTTGTTGCAACTGTTAACAGTTCACTAAGAGTTTCATGCTCAAGTTTTAACTTTTTAGCAAACCGTGTAGACACGAATGAATGAGTAGCACCACAATCAAGAAAGGCATAAGCAGGCATTTCATTGAGTAAAATCGTACATGCCACCACATCAATGGTGTTATCCATTTCATCTTGAGTTATAGCGTACACTCGAGCGTTAGTCTTGTTTTCATTTGGTTTGTTCGGTCTAGTCCTTTTATCTTTGTTCTCAGGACACTCTTTAATCTGATGTCCCAATTTTCCACATTTGAAGCAAGCTCTCGTCTTTCTATAACATTCTCCGAGATGATTCTGCCGACAAGTAGAACACCACTTTCCTTCCTTGTTGACGACATTGGTAAAGGTTCACTTTGAGGGGCCACTTGAATTGTTTGGCCGGTTGAATTTGGGGCCACCTTGAGCAGACTGAGTGATGAAGTGCCTCTTGTTTTTATTCTCCTCTTCACAGCGCTTGATGTCTATTTCTGTGCTCATCGCCGTGCCCATTATGTCCGCAAAATTTTTCGGCTTGAATACATCCAAAGAAGAATGAATTCGGTTGTTCAGACCTTTCTTAAAACGGTGAATTTTTAGGGATCATCTGACATGATGGTTGGAACATAGGTTCCAAGATCATTGAACATCGATGTGTACTCCATCACTGTCATGTCTGATATTTGCTTAAAACCTCCGAACTCCCTTAACTTTTGCAGACGAAATTCTGCTTGGTAGTATTGCTTAAAAAATTCCCTTCTGAAGTTTTTCCATGTGATCTGCTCAATCTCAGCCAAAGATGGTGATATCGTTTCCCACCACTTGCGTGCCCGATCTTCAAGAAACGGTGTCACTACTTCAACTCTAAGTTTTTCAGGTATGTTTAGTAAATGAAGTTGGGTTTAAACATTCTTAAGCTAGTTATGACTGACTTCTGGATCAAGATTTCCATCAAAGGTTGGGACCCGGTTCCTTCGAAGGGATTCGTAGTGATACTTAATTCCACGCGGTTGTGGTTCTGGTGGTGGCTGAATAGCGTTAGCGTTTGGGTATACAATTCCTTGTAGTGTTGCAGCTACTATAGTAGTTATTGCAATCATATCTTCTTGGCTAAGATTTAACTCTTGATGGTGGTGGTGGATTCTCATTTTCGTTTTGATTGGCACCGCGTTGGTTACGGTTGTTTCTGGGTGTTCTTCCCGCCATTTCCTAGAAACTTATAGTTTATTAAGTTGTTTGCAATAATGCATAATCAAATAATCTTTCATTAATTTTTAAAATGAATACAATCAGTCTTTTAATAGCAAAATTGATTAGCCTAATTTTCCGGAATACAATCAATTCTTATTCTAGGGATCATCGTACTCATCCAGTACTTCACCATCCCCTACAACTTTGTCAATTCCTTCTTCCATAGAGTTTCCCTCTTGGTTTCCTTCTAGTTCGCCCACGAGTTCTTCAATATTGATCATATCATTTTGTAGTTGATGGATGTGATGTTCCAAAAGAGTGTTGTGATTCGTCAATGCTTCCACTTCCTCATGTAGCTGCTGAATTGTGGATTGGTTTACGTCCTCATTGACTTCATGTTCTTCGATCTGTTCTTAAAGGCGGAGTTGTGTTTTGAGACGAATCTCATCCCGAATCTTGAGCGCTAAAATCTTATATTGTGCTTCGTCCAACTTTTGTTTGGTGATCTCGTGTTGTCGTTCTGATTCACGATGGTAGGCGGTATAGCATCTGAAGTCTTCTCGTAACCTTTTTACTTCTTCACGTGTCTCGTAGAGGTCATTATCCATGCATATATTAATTCCATCTAGTTGGTAGTTATCTCTCTCGAGCTTGTCATTTCTTGCCTTCAATGTTTCAATTTCTGCTTCCTTTGCTTGGAGTTGTTTTTGGAATTCAGTTATAATAATTCGGGGGTCCATGTTTGTTTTCTTATAAAGGTTAAAACAAAATTTGATTGATAGATTTATAAAATACTCATCAATTTGAATATGTAAAGGCGATAATAATAGAGTTTTTATTTAGAAATAAGTTATTACACTTATTGTTTTTCAAAGCATATTTCTATTACAATCATAATAATAGTCTAGCCTAGTCTATCATGCCTCCATCGTCACTATCCTTGTCGACTACATCCATAAGTGCTTCCTCCTTCTCTTCCATGTTCTCCACCACAAGATGCAATTAATTATTCTGATCTTGGAGCCTATCCATGGCACTATGAAGCTTAGAGATGTATCGTTCTTGCTTGTTAGTGATTTCTTCGTGATGATGATGAGCACAAGTATCACGGTCTCTCTCAGTCTCAACTCTCACTAGTAACTCTCGGTTCAAGTTAGCTAGGCGCTCGATACGGACTGAATCGACAGGGACCAAAATAAGTTGGCTTTCAGCCAAGTCTAGGTGATGGGCGAGTCGCTGCACATCAGTCTGGAGTATGTTATTGATTTCTATAATTTCCTGTTTTTCTTGTTTCTCCCTAGCGAGTTGAGCCTTCAGAGTCGTAATTTCCCTTGCTTGATTGTCAATTTTGAGTTGTCGCATGCGAAGGGCAGCATGAGCACGAGTTCGTGGAGCATCCATTTCCTAAAATAAATCGAGGTAAAATTTCAGAATATTATAAAGGATAGAAAGATACAAAATTTATGACCGCAACCAAGTTTTCATGGAATTTTCAATACTAGGAATTTGCAGAACGATTGAAGGAGACAGAATTTGAGTTTCTCGAAGAAAATTATGGAAATGATGAAAGTTTTGTTTCAGGTAAGAATGCACTAGGCTTTTGCCTATCAAAATCCCAGCGGGATTATGAACGTGCCTCTGATACCACTTAAATGTCATGCTCCGAGACCGAGGCATCTGTGACATCCATCATTTTTTTATCAATTTGCATGAAACAATAAGCCTCGTAGCAAATAGCCAAACACCAATCTTTTTCATAAATCAATATTTTCTTTACAATGACAACAAAATGAAAATTACATCAGTATTGCGGAAGAGAAATACAAAAGAAATACAAAGTCTTGATCCTAGATCTTTTGATGCGACCATCTGCCCCAGAAGGTTTCCTTCTCTTTATCATTCAATTGTTCCTCGGTCTTATCTGGGAAGAGATGTAAGGGTTAGTGCTTTGAGAAACACTCAGCAAGTGGGGGTCGATCGATTAACACAAATTCACATAATGATAATTTAAAACATATTTTCAAAACTTATTATATCGACTTATCATATCAGAGCATTAACCAAATCAGAGTTGAAATGTAGAGCAGAGATTATCAAAACAATTCAGAACAGATCGGAATAAACAGAACATTGTTATTCACTCGTCATCCATGGTCAAATTGTCCCCTGTATGTTAGTATTCTAAGGGGTGAGACTAGAACACAGTTTTATACCACTGATTGGGGCCAGAACACAGTTTTTATACCCAATGATGAGATCCAGACAGAATTTACAATCTTCGTTTCATATCCAACTCGAATCATAACAGTGTATTACAAAATCAGATTAATCAAACAGTACTTATCAGAATTACTAGAGGACTCAGTAGAATCAAAGAACATTGAAGATAAAAGGCACATAACGTATATCGATCGAGATTTTAAAATATATTATCACAATTTTCGAAAAATAGTTAGACACACATGCAAGTATTTCATGATATATTTACACAAATTTTAAATTACAAAGGAATACATAGCAAAAACCCACTTACAGTAATTTCGAGGATGTGGTTCGAAACAGCTTGTTGATACTTAGACGAATGGTAGCCAAACTTGGACACGAGCCTAACGACGGTGTGGACAGCAATTCACGGCACTAAATAGCCAGAAAAACTTTTCTTTTCCTCCTAGGTTGCATCGGCTGAGGGGTATTTGTGAAGGGAGAGGACTAAAATTTTGGTAGGCTTTTTGGGAGTGATTTTCTTCGGCATGTGATGTGATATTTATAGGTGGAAGAGTGACCTTTCTCTTGCCTCCATTCAGCCAAAACTTGTCTCTCCAAGTGCCCAAGGTTGATGGTCCAAGTAGCCTCAAAGTAGTCAAATTTTATCCAAACTCAAGGATCATTTTGGTTAACCCAAAGGCCATCTCTTGCATATTAATTTTGTCTAGTCTTTTAACTCTTCTCCTAGCTCCATTTTTAGTTCTTTTAGGACAAGAAGGAATGAGCTTCCTTGAGCTAAAATATCGGGTTCATGAGCTAGGGGTATACTCCACCGGTGATGACCCTTCGATTGTTGCGTTTTCTATTGGCGTAGATCCCTTTTGAGTTAATCCTCGAGCTTTTGTGTTACTCACTCGAGCCGTGTTAGCTGAAATTTTAAGTTTATAGTTGAGTTTTATGGTTAGGTTCAAAGTTTGGAGATTCATTTCGAATTTTATTACTTACATGATTTGCTTCGAAATTCTCGAAATTTCGAATCCTCACACCACTCATGAAAAAATAAATAATATTTGATAATAAATGGATGTTTCAAAGTTTGTTCCCACGTAGAATAATATTTGTGTATTGGAATTTAATTACTTATCTTAAGTTAGTCTAAACAATTAAATGTAAGAAATAAAATGATTAATCTAAATTAACAAACTTGTAGGTGAATCTGAAATCATTCATGGGTAGTCATGGGAAATATAGCTAAAAACACAAGATCAAAACAGGTAGAAAAATGTCATTTACAGCAATGGAGTTTCTAAGTATATATCAGTGAACGAATGAATTAAATGGTGAATTTAATTGTGCTATTAATTGATATAAATTAATTGTAAAGTAAAGAAAATCAAACGCCGCCGATATATGGCATTCAAGGTTAAATAGCAGCAGATATTTGCTTATCTTATTTATGATATTTGATGTGGTCCATGCAAACATATCAAACTGATCGTTAAGAAAATTCCTACATGAGATTTCACGTGGGAAAACTAATCCGGCTGGACTTAATTGCTATTATTTTCTTTTCTCCATTTTCACGTTATGTTGTTTTAATTATAGTTTTATATTGTAGATAAAACATTATTAGTTATAATCTTCCTTTAATTATATCTTCCTGTTTTTCATTGCTATATAAAAATCTTTTGTTTGGCATAATATTAATTATCAACCCTTAATTTGTCAAACTGCAAGCTTTCAAGAATTAATTCTAAACGGAATTGGCGTTCAAACATGTTCTAATCTTCAATTTATCAATGCATTTAACAAGTCATGACAATGCAATTAGCATAACATAGAAAGGTTCAACAATTCATGATAGGCATAATTAGTACGTACAATTTCAATGTATGCAATGATTTATTTTACCAGAATATTTCTTTTCAAAATTCACTTATTATGAATTCGAATCTACGGATTTTATAGCAGATAGTTTTCATTGATAAAATTTAAATACAACCAATAAGTTAGTACATGACACGAAAATTTAGAACCCTAATTTCATTCATGCTTGCTTTAATTTTGAAAACGAATAAGGCTATCCACAACTAAATTACAATTAATACGAATAATTATGCATCATAAACTTCAATATGAAATATAAAGTCCCGATCAATATATTTCAGGTTTCCAATAAATTAACTAAATAAGTGTAAAAGTTGAATCGTATAAATATGAAGAAAAAAGCACATTAAAATTTACGCATATAAATTACAATTTATAGATGAACCTATTTTTACTTTTGGTCATGTAAGTCTATCTAAAGTTTGTTCTTAGCACACTTATATATTTTTTAACTTTTTTTTTCTTCCTTTAGTCGACAAAGTGGCTCAGCAATGCCTGGCTCTATTATTATAAACCGATCGACGTTATATCAACACTTTGATAAAAAAATAATAATAATAATAATTTAAAAGTACAAAATGAGCCAACAAAATTAAATTTTGATGATCTACAAGATTAAAGTCTTAAAATAAGACAATCTAGAGAACTAATATTCCAAAAAAATTTCATTCCGATTACTGATCATCTGATCTCTGGTGGAGGTAATACATATGAATCAGTTGAATTTAAGTTGGGATTGAGAAGCAATTATTAAATATAAGTAGGTTCAAAAATATCACTTTATTTTTACATATATATGCATGCGATAATCAATAATAAAAACTTTAACCATTCTTGTTTGACATGATTTTACTACTTACACACGTAGCATTTACCAACAAGGCAAAGATCATTTTTCTTCCGAGTACTAATCCCAGGCGATGCCTCCATGTCCATGTCTTCTTTCTTCATTCCATGGGGCAACTCCCAGTCGAAGGAGTAAAGAAGATTGGCAAGTGCGAGCTCCACAATTGTGATTCCCAGATTGATTCCAGGGCATCCTCTTCGACCTGATCCGAACGGGAGCAGCCCAAAATCTTGCCCTTTGTAATCTATAGTACTGTCCAAGAATCGATCGGGGTTGAATTCGGTGGGATTTTCCCAGTATTCAGGGTCTAGGCCGATGGCGTAAAGATTCACATGAACTATGCTTTTTGGTGGGATTTCGTATCCGTCTATGGTGCATCTTTCTATGGTTTCCCTTGGGACAGAGAGCGGAGCCGGAGGAAACAATCTTAATGTTTCCTTGACGATTGCTTTTAAATAAGGAAGATTTGAGACATCATCTTCATCAACAGAACCTTTGTTTCCTACCAAGTTCCGGACTTCTTCTTGTGCTTTTTTCATTGCGTCTGGTGTCGTAATCAGAACCGACAGTGCCCAAACAACCAGGGCTGCACTTGATTCTGTTCCAGCTATAAATATATCCTGTAATCATACAATAACTAGTCGACATGATTATTTCAAAATTGAATAAATAATGAATTGGAGGTTTGAATTGATTCATACCACAAGGACTCCCTTGATGTTGTCCCATTCAAGATGAACAGGAGCCGATTCGTCTTGTTTCAATCCAATCAACAGATCAAGAATGTCACCATCCATTGATTTAGGCCTCTTTGGATCAAGATGATCATCTATAAGTTCTTGAATAAACATATCCAAATCTCTGAAAACCTTCTCTAGTCTAGAATTCATTCCACTTAGTTTATCAATCCAACCCAATGAAGGAAAATAATCGCTCACGAAGAACCCTGCTAGGATTTCTTGAATTTCTTTGAAAAGTTCATTGAAACTTCTTTTTCCTTCTTCATCGTACTTTTTCCCAAATCCAGCTCTACATATGAAGCCGTTAGTCAACAAGAACATGGAACGGCTCAAGTTTATCAACTTATTCGATTTGGATTTCTCTATCATATCTTCAATCATGCAAGAAACTTCGTCCTCTCGAACGGGTCGAAATGAGACCACCTGCTTGGCACTGAATAGATGAAGGATGCCTATTTTTCTCATTTCCCTCCACGTTGCGTTGTAGGAAGACGCAGTAATATCTGAGCCATTGTAAGTTAGTTTATTTAAGACAATAAGCTGTGGCCTCCCTGAGAGTGCCATGTCATTGTTTTTCAGGGCTACTTTGGCTACCCTTGCTGAAGAAACTACAATGGCAGCCCGAAATCCAAACTTCATGGACATGAGAGGGCCATACCTTTTTGCAAAACCGTAGAGGCACAAGTGGGGATGCGCGGAATCGAATTGATGCAGGTTTCCGATTATTGGAAGCCCTTTCGGACCTGGTGGGAGTTGGCCAGTTTTCTTGATGTTCTTGTGTTTGAAAAGATTGAAAAGGAAAAATATTGAGAAAGAAAGTACAACGAGAAGAAGAAACATTGTTACTCAATTAAACTATAGAATGGCTCTCATCACTTCATATAGTTTCTTCTGATATTTATAGGTAATAAATACTTAAGGAGAAGGGTACGTCATTAATATAATTAATTAATCGATTGATTGCTGCACTAGCTACTACAGGAATGCAGTTGTCAGCCTTGGCAAAAAAATTTCACAGCTTGAATATAAACTAAAGGGAAAATAATTTATTGGTCTTGTCCAATTTTGGGTTTTAGTTCACTAACTTTTCAATTTTTTTTTTATTTTGGTACATTAACTTTTAATTTTCGGTTATTTTGGTCCAATTGTTGATTTGACGTTGAAAAATGCTGACATGACATCGAAAAATGTTGATTTGTCTATGTCACGTTAGCAGTTGAACCAAATAGCCGAAGATTAAAAGTTTGTATACCAAATACAAAAATTTGACAAGTTCATGGTTTAAAAAAACATTTTCGCTAAATTAAACTGTTAGGATCGAAGATAACAGTTTAGGGAGAGGCGAATGACCTGTTATAAAATTGTGATAAATAATGTGAAAATCAAACTGTGTTAACATCTCAAGTTAATATTCCAATCAGACTAAGTAAAATGAGCTATTCAAATAATTGAAGTGCAAAAAAAAAACTCAAGTTACTAAGTGAATAAGATATCTGATAAAGAAGTATATCAGTTCAGGTTAATGAGTTAAAAACACAGACGACAACAGATAAGTTAAGTAAAATGACTTAAAGCAAAGAGAGAGGTAGAAACTTGTTTGTGGAAGTTCGAAAGCTAAGCTTCTACGTCTCCCATTCATCTGTTTCCAAAAAAATTCACTAGAAGATTTGCTCGATACAACCCTTTGTAAAAAAATCAGTTCAACTCGGTTCACCAACCCTGATGAGTTGAAATTCCTTGTAACTTTTTTCTTAACATGATCTATTTAGAAATATTCTTCTGACAGTTACAATGATTCGCACAACACAATGAAACTCGTGTAATCAACAGATAACTGAGAGTGCAGTGTACACAATATGATCCTTGATCAAATTAATAGAACTTTGTGCGTGTAAAAAAACAGCTTAAGATAAATCTTCGAGAGATGTAGTGTAACTTGAGAATGCGTAATGAAGCTTAACAATTGTTGTAGTAGTCTTCTTCATTCTTGATGCATCTCTTTTTATAGGAGTTGGTCATCAAAGTTAATAAAAAAAAATATGGTACTCACAGATGTACTAGGTAGATGACAGATAAGCAGAGAGTGTCATGTGTCCTTGTCGTGTTTGAGAAAATAGTAATGGCCAATTCAAATTTCTTTTACACTAGATAAAAAAGGAAAATAACATATCTTTATTTTTTCTTTGCTGATTACTCTTTGAAATAGCCTCAGATATAATTTTCTGTTGTCTTCAAAGAATGTCGTCAGATCACCTTGCAAGATGATCTGTTCTGCTACAAAGTAATTGTGGATAGCTTGGTTCACTTCAAGCTGATGTAGATACTCTTCAGATCAAAATAGTTGTGCAGCTTGAATTGTCTATCTGTTTCATCTTGTAACATCGTAGTTGATCAGCACAATTGATATTCTTCAGCCATAATCTTGTCAGTTTAGTTCATTGATTTGCAATTATTAATTTAGCTTAAGTTAAATGAGCTTAGTTTGTGATAACCAAAATTTAGGTTTAAATTTTTCTTAAAAATTTCTCCCTTTCTAGTGATGTCAAAACTAAGTTGTTCGTGAATTTAGTAAACACGTAATTAATGTAATCTGATTTATAGATTATGAAAAGCAGATATAATGTAAGGCTTGAGATTTATTAGTCTTCATTGATATGATATTCGAAGATATGAGAATTCATGACATGTAATGAGAGACACTAAGTGAGATGGGAGTAGGAAAGACATGGAAAAGACATGAAAAATTAGAGTTTTGAATGCAAGGAAGACCGCACCCGCGCCTAGAGAAAGACTGCACCCGCGGTCATTAACTCTGAATTTTTGAATAGGATGCCGAAGCAACACCGCACCCACGGTCTAAGAAGAAACGCACCCGCAATTGATGGCCAGTAGGTTAGGGAATTTGGCACGAACCAAGACCACACCCGCGGTCGTCGAATTTTGGAAAATGAAAAGTAGTGCCGTGAGCTTAGCGCACCTGTGGTCAAGAAAGAGCGCACCCGCGGTGCTCTGTGCGAGAAATCCACCTTTGAATTTTATGATGACACATGGCATGATATATTTATACTTGGGCATGATTCCCTCATTTTGCATTCGGCAGATCAGCAGCAAGATTTCCTTCAAGCTTCAAACTTCCTCTTCATCTTCAACAATTGATTGTGGCAAATCCGTTTAATCAAATTGCGATCCGAGACTAGAATTTTGTTCCTTGCATCAAGAGCTATCTAAGGATGTAAGTATTGTTCAGTTTCAGCATGGTTTGAAGTTTAGATGTTGAAAGAATTATGATATGATGGTTATTATGTGTTCTTGATATGTTGAGCATAGTATATTCGCAACTGGATCGATTATCGGATGTCGTATGCAATTGTTATGAAATTTCAGTACATATGTGTATGAGGGTATACCGATTTTGAGATGAGGGTGTATATATTGTGATGGTTATGAATTGATTGTTATAGATTATTATTGGTTGAGTTACCGGTATCGAGAAACTACGCCGTTATGCCGTCGATTTATACCGAGATTGAATATGGTTTGTATAAGACTTGCTTTGAGTTTTATTTTGATATGGTACCTCTCAACATTGCCATTTCAGAATTGAATTGATAGATTTGATATTCGACTTCAAGATCTCGGTTGATTCCAACGGCAAGAAAGGTATAATTCATGTGAATTCGGGAGATATGACTCGAATCAGACTTGGTTGGAGTTTCCCAAAATCACATACTAGATTGTTGTTTATGTTTGATTTCGATTATGCCTTGTTTATAGATTTATATTCAAGCATTGAGATAGGAGTCATTGGCAGACTTGCCAAACTAGACGTTCGGTGGTATCGGCGCATGGGAGAAGATCGACTCCGATTGTAGATATTCAATACAGACAAGGCCGAAGTCTAGGAATAAGACGTACCGTTACCCCGATTGGGAGGGTAGGTGACAGACAGTGACGTCTTATTCACACTGAGATCCTTAGAGTTAGAGTTGATTCGAGTCAAGATATGATTTGATTGAGTTGCATGCTTATATTGACTTGGTTTCCTAGGTTATGGAACCTTTTGGCTATTACTTTGCTTCATGATAATAGCATGTTCATGATTTATGATTGTGTATATGCATGTATACATTTTTATAATGGGATTCGTTCTCACCGGAGTTTTCGACTGTTGTTGTGTCTATATGTGTGCATGACAACATGTGGGACATGATCTGTCTCGACGAGGATGAGAGATTGATAGAGTGATGATCACGGGCATGAAAGAAGAACTAGTGGTCTAGATGTTTGGACATTGCTAATACTAGTTTGTATATAAGTGTTGAAACAAGACATGTTTGTATTTACGTTTGTTGAAATAAAATAGAGACATCTTGCTTTATTTATACATTTGATTTAATGTTAAAAGCAAAAATTTGACCCACATTTTCTAGCAAAGATCCAATAAATCCCAAAAGAATTGAGTTAGAGCCCGGGTCCCCACAACAGGTGGTATCAGAGCCGTAGGTTCTGTAGACTGAGATAGAGTAGAATGAGCGGGGTAGATCGAGTCATCTTCCTTGCTTTTGTTGTGCTAGCATGATTTATTGCTTTCCCTATTATATTCTGTAATCAACTCATATAATTGTCAAGCCTGAATCAGAACCGATTCTAGATCAGAGGAGGGCTGAGACAGATTGTATACTAATAAGTTGGATAATCAGATATGCCGCCTAGAAGAATACCCAACCAGCTGCAAGTCAAGTGCCAGAACAGGGTTGTACGTCAGGTACTCAGATGGATGTGACCGCTACACCTATGGAGACGTTATTGAAGAGGTTTCAGTCATTCCATCCCCTGACTTTGAAGGGCACGGAGACTGCAGTGGATTGTGAGAGCTTGCTAGACGATATAGAGATGCTATTTGAATCTCTTGCTTATACAGATGAACGGAGAGTGAAGTTGATTGGGCATCAGTTGCAGGAAGTGGCAAAGAGTTGGTGGATTACCACGAAAAGAGCATTGGAGCATCGAGGGATCGATATTACTTGGAAGGTATTCAAAGATGAATTTTATCAGAGTTTATTTCCAGTCTCCTATCGAAAAGACAAAGGGGCAGAATTTGCCAACTTGAGACAAGGGCAGTTGAACATAGAAAAGTATTTTGCCAAGTTATCTTCCTTGCTCCGATTTGCGCCACATGTGGCAGGAAATGATGAAGCGGTCGCCGATCAATTCATCAATGGTTTGGAGCCGGATATTTTTACTTTAGTGAACACGGGGCGACCCAACACTTTTTCTGATGCACTGAATAGAGCGAAAGGAGCAGAGGCTGGCTTGATTAGGCAGCGAGGAGCTTCCTATAGTGTTCAGAGTCAGAGACAGCCACAGCCCGCCACACAGTTTCCACCACTTCCTCCTCGATTTGATAGTGGAAGCAGTAGTAGTGGCAAGAAAGATTCTTTGAAAGCTAGAGGCAAGCAGTTCAAGAGATCAGGGAGCAGTTCGTGGAGTTCCAGTGGGTCACGACAGAGAGGTCCTGGCCAGATTTCAGAGTATGCAGGTGTTTATTGCAGTTCTTGTGGAGGCAGGCATGCCACTGAGCAGTGTCAGGGAGTCATGGGCCGATTGTAAGGCCCGAGATTTAATTACTGTAATCATATGTTGATTAATTGACAAGATTGTGATGAATGAAGGGCTTAGGAGTTCAAGTGACGAAGCCGGGCGTTGGTCTATTTTAAGCCAAGATGTTGAACCGAACATCTCGCGCACGAGCGGTAGAAAAGAACCGCCCGAGCGCCAATTTTACTTCTTGAACAGAATGTTTGGCGCCCGAGCGGTAGATATTACCGCTCGAGCACCAGGAGATGTTCAGCCGAGTATCTCGACAGAAATGGCCACGCCTGAGCGGAAATTCATGACCGCCCGAGCGCGAATCATGCAAAACGAGAACAAGCCACTTGCCTCCTACCTATGTGACGTGTATGTATATATATATATATATATACACACATGCAAATCCTTCAGATTAAAAGGGAAAGAAGCGTGAGATGAAGCTCGGGAGATTTCAAGTTTTCTTCGAAAAGTATTATTGCGATTTACGAGCGATCCGTCCGTCAGATTTTGAATTCGAATTTAGTACTGAGTTCCTATCGACGCAGGCTACAACTGGGCGTAAGTTTTGTTACGTTTAGACATGATTTGAATTTATGATATTGTCGGAATTGAATATGAATCAGATATGGTGTTTCTACTACAGTAGACATGGTATAATTGAAGTCAGATTAAAGAATAGACTGGTTATACAATTGTTATGATTTTCAGAGTTGAATTGATTGAGATTTGATATCAGAGTTGTGTTGTTACTGATTTTAAGTGTACCGATATTGAGATTACGAATTGTATTGACACTGATTATGAATTCTGGTAGTATCTCTATGATGTTGAGATTGACGGGGTTATCAAGACTGTATTGTTATGTCGTCGAAACATCAATTGATTTAGATTGATTAGATTCAGTAATGAATAAGATTGTACATTGTTCCGATATGGATCAGATTATATATTGATTTGAGTATTGACCAGAACAGGTTTTGAATTGAGTTATAGACTGATATTGTATTTATGCAATTGTCATTGCCAGACTGGGTATGGGCATATTGGAATACAAGACTTCGTCTTCGTCAGACAGGGGAGACAAATGTATAAATAAATGTTGATTCGGGATTGCACAACTCAAGTTAGGTTTGACTTGAGTTTCCCTAAATCACATACTTTATTTCAATGCATTGACATTTGTAAATTATCAGATTGATATGTTTAGCTTATTGAATTATAGCAGAGCAAGAGTTTGAGTCTAGGACAGATCAGCCTAACTAGGGCAGAACCGCCGAGTCTTTGTCAGAACCCCTAAGACTCTTGACTTACGGTGTATCGATGAGCTTAGATGGAGAACGACTTCTATTGTAGACATTCGATACAGCATGCCGAAGTCTAAATTAGATCGGGATCCCTAGATTAGAAATGAGTTGAGATAGGATAACAAGTTATTAACTTAAATACAGATTCGTATTGATTCATGTAGTCAGATTGGATACATGTTTTAATGATTGTTTATGCTTTTATATATGTTTTATATGATTGCATTGATACATTGTTTATACTGAGAATATAATTCTCATCGGAGTTATCCAGCTGTTGTCTTGTTTGTATGTGTGCATGACAACAGGTGGGACAAGATCGGGGTCAAGAAGATGATGAGAGAAGACGAGTTTAGAGTGGTGATTCCGGACTTATTGTAGACTTGGTTTAATACTTGGAATTTAGTAGTTGAACCTTAGACTAATTTGAATAATTGTTGTACATCATTGTACTTTTATACTGAGATGTATATTAGTTAAATTCCATTACGCTCCGCACTTATATTTTAAAAATAAAAATTTTTAGACCCTGTTTATCTTAATTGATAATTAAATCCCAAAGATGATTAAGAAGATGATTAGCGTGCGGGTCCCCACAACAGGTGGTATCAGAGCGATAGATCCTTTAGACTGAGATAGAAGAGAATGAGCGGGGTAGATAGATTGAGTTTTATTTCCTTGCATGTGATTGCTAGCATGAGAATTATTCTAATGTTGATTGACATTGTGTATGCTAGCATGAGATTATGTTTTACTGCTTTGAAATACATGTTTACCTGATTATATGAGTTGAATTGGTATTATGTAATATTGAGTATGAATCAGATTTGATTCTTGATCAGCAGTAAGATGATCAAAGAAAGATTGGAACAGATTTATAGTATTGGATTACTAATGTTTTGGTAATCAGATATACCTCCACGAAGAATTCCAGAAAGGGGTAGTACTTCGACTGAACAGATAGATATATCAGAGACTCAGATGGAAATGCAGTGGAAGAGGTTTCAATCATTTCAACCGCCGATTCTGAGAATTGGCTTGAAGACATAGAAATGTTATTCGACTTTCTTGATTTTACAGATGATTGTAGAGTTAAGTTGATTGGGCATCAGTTACAGGAAGCTGCAAGGAGTTGGTGGCTGGTAACCAAAGAAGCCCTAGAACAGCGCAGTTCGGTAATTTCGTGGAAAATTTTTAAGGTTGAATTTTATCAATGATTTTTCCCCGTATCATACAGACAGGACAAAGGCGCAGAGTTTGCAAACTTTAGACAGGGTCAGCTGAGTATTGATGAGTATTTGGCCCAGTTCTTTACTTTGCTACGTTTTGCTCCTCTTGTGGCTAGAAATGATGAAGCTATATCTGGTCAGTTCATTCAGGGATTGAATCCGGAGATACGTACATTGGTGAATGTGAAACGACCGATTAATTTTGCTGATACCTTGAACAAATCCAAAAGAGCAGAAACAGTTCTGATAGGACAAAAGAAAGCATCGTATGTTCTTCCAGTATCGAGTTCATAGCAACTGTCCCACAGAGTTGAGATGGGCAGTAGCAGAAGTGGGACAAAAGAACCGTTACAAGCTTGAAAGAAGCAGTTCAATAAGTTAGGGAGCGGGTCATCTAGCTCCAGTGGTTCTAGCTCGAGTTACATTGTAGTGTATTACAGAACTTGTGGAGGAAGACATCCTACAGAGCAATGCCAGGGAGTGACTGGTATTTGAAATATCTGCAAACAGCGGGGACACTTTGCTAGAGTTTGTCCACAGAGAGATTCCCGAAGATTTCTGGGATCAGGACCATCTGGTGGTAGTGATCGAGGAACAGACCCAAGAGGCACTTGATGATATAGTGGCATGTACTGTTCTTTTATGATTATATTGCATATGTATTGATATATACTAATGCATTACTTAGGATTATCTTTGAATGAATTGCATTGAGATATACTATATCTGTTGAGTCTGTTTGTACTGTAGTATTGATTCTCTTATTTTTTGGGAAAGAAAGATTGATATCAGATATTTCTGTGAAATAGTGTATACTACAGCAAGAGGAGAATGAGATCGAGTTAGATTATGATGTACTTGTGTTGTCTGATTTGATTGCATTATTGATATTAATATGCTGAACAAGTACAGAACTATTGTAGATTCCTTCCAGAAAAATATAAGATTCAGGACCAGATAGGGCTGATGAGTAGAAATTCCACAGTAAGGATTCTAGATCTAGAATTCCTTTGATATTTGTATTGTCTATGACTCGATTGATACAGAAAGGAGCAGATGGTATCCTTATGTATTCAGTAGATATACTGAAATCGAGCCTAACATTGGCAGATTTGCTAGTGATGTACGAGTTGGCTGATGGTTGCCCATATAAGATTTCAGATTTGCTTTGTATTAGAAAGATAAATTTCAGAATTGAATCGATACTAGGTATTGTTTGTTGTTTTAGAATTCAGTACAGAATGATATTGAATGTACAGAATGACACTGAATGAATTGAAAGATCAGTAGAAGAGTACCGACCAGGAGTTACATTTGATTTAGTGTTTCTCTTTGGCATGTTTCAGTATTTTCAGGGATATTCTGATGATTTCATGCTCGTTGTATCTATGATATTTTGATGTATTTGCAGCATTTGATTGATTGAATAGAATATCTGAAGATTGTATTGAATACTCTGATAACTGTGATTATTGTATACAGAAATTATTCAGATATGAATCCTGCTTGAAACAGATTGTATTCAGAGTATGCGATATCTGAAGTTAGTATACCGATTGATTTTGACACAGTTGAGATCATGATCAGTGACTGAGAATGATACCGATATCAGAAAGATCAGAAATATCAGTTTCAAAAATGTCAGAAATGTCAGAAATTTATTTTGGTCGGAGTTGGCAGATTATCTTATCCGATTATGTGTTGAACTGCTTGAGAATTGTTAGCTTCTAGATCAGTATAAATTATGGATATTCCGAATCTGATTTGATAATACTGTTGTTCTAAATCCATGTTTGATACAGAATATTGTGAACCGTGGAGAGTATATACAGTTCAAACCAAATCAGAGTGGATTTCGAGAATTAAAGCAGTTTAGAAATGTGATCAAAATGTTCAGAACTTAATTTCGATAATCGGAGCAGAGCATCGATCAGAGTAACAGATATGTGATTTTTATTGTATGAGAATGATTATCTTGTGATGTCAAATGTTTCAGAATTGTACAACAGAATTTGATATCGATAGTCATAACCGAATACCAGGTAGGTATTTTTTTTTAATTTATATTATTAACTGATTTATTTGTATCAAATAGTTCGGATCTGAAATGACAGATAGTATCAGAAACACATGGATTCAGTTTTCATTTTGGTGACTGAGAATGTATGATATTCGAACAGATAGTTTTGACATAGACAGATTAAATCAGTTATGATTTGTACTGAAATGTCTGAATTGCCAATAAAAGAAGACATAAAAATAGAAATCATAAGATTTATTACAGAATTTGTATATTTCTGATTAGACAAGGGGAGTATATTTCGATGAATTTCGTAATGAGACCACTGCAATACTTTCCAGATTGTGATATAATATGATTGTGATTGACAGATTGTTCAATCTATATCTATTAGTTTGTACAAGATGACGTACAAACATGACTAGAGGACAAAGATCGATGTCAAAGGAATGGCCAGATTGACCAGAATGTAGAAGTAGACTATAGCAGATTGTGAATTTCGATTGAATTTGCACTTATGGCAGAATATACCATGAGCTCTTTCATATATTATTCTCAGACTGACAGATAGCCGGAGTGTACTAACCAGATATTGGAAGATAATTATGGAGCTGTAGTGCTGGATGCTAGCACTAGTTGACATGACATATTGTCACTATATGAATTATTGTATAATGATAGCTATCAAATGAGTATTAAGATAGCTACATATGAGACACTGTACGGTGAGTACTGTGGATTTCCATTGAATGGGAATGATATTACGGTGATATCTGAGATTGAATTTGATGAAAGCAGAAATATGATAAAGAAAATGAAGCTGATTTAGAAAAGAATGAAAACCAGCTTCGAATGAACAGACTGAATATGCCAAAGTCGGACGATGACTATTGGTATTTGAAGCCGGAGATTGAATATATCCTTGACCGGTATAAACAGATTTGATAACAGCTGATGATGTTGATTTGTTATGAGTTGTTGATTGGTATATACGGATGTTGTATAGCCAGTATTGCGAGATTGATTTTGTCAGAGCTATTTTGAGGAGTATTACTATATTATACTTTTGAATTCGCATTCCAGATTGGAATCGGAGATCCGTAAAAGAAAGATATTTCAGAACGAAGATTATTCTGTTATTAAAAACACAGTAAGATTATCAGAATCTCAAAGAAACTATTTGAAAGATAGAATCTAATATAAGACTGAGATTTCAGGATTGGTTCAGAGAGATGAGTTTTCTGATTAACCTCTATTATACATTTCTGGCTTATATATATCTGATTTGATTGCCTGTGAGTTCGAGGACGAACTCAGATCTAAGAGGGGGAGAAATGTAAGGCCCGAGATTTAATTACTGTAATAAGATGTTGATTAATTGACAAGATTGTTATGAATGAAGGGTTTAGGAGTTCAAGTGACGAAGCTGGGCGTTGGTCTATTTTAAGCCAAGATGTTGAACCGAACATCTCGCGCCCGAGCGGTAGAAAAGAACCGCCCGAGCGCCAATTTTACTTCTTGAACAAAATGTTTGGCACCCGAGCGGTAGAATATTACCGCCCAAGCGCCAGGAGATGTTCAGCCGAGTATCTCGACAGAAACGGGCACGCCCGAGCGGTAAGTTTTAACCGCCCGACCGCCGAACAAGAGCCCGAGCGGAAATTCATGGCCGCCCGAGCGCGAATCATGCAAAACGAGAACAAGCCACTTGCCTCCTACCTATGTGACGTGTGTGTATATATATATATATATATATATATATATATATATATATATATATATATATATATATATACACACACACACACACACACACACATGCAAATCCTTCAGATTAAAAGGGAAAGAAGCGTGAGATGAAGCTCGGGAGATTTCAAGTTTTCTTCGAAAAGTATTATCGCGATTTACGAGCGATCCGTCCGCCAGATTTTGAATTTGACTTCAGTACTGAGTTCCTATCGACGCAGGCTACAACTGGGCGTAAGTTTTGTTACGTTTAGACATGATTTGAATTTATGGTATTGTCAGAATTGAATATGAATCAGATATGGTGTTTCTACTACAGTAGACATGGTATAATTGAAGTCAGATTAAATAATAGACTGGTTATACAATTGTTATGATTTTCAGAGTTGAATTGATTGAGATTTGATATCAGAGTTGTGTTGTTACTGATTTTATGTGTACCGATATTGAGATTACGAATTGTATTGACACTGATTATGAATTCTGGTAGTATCTCTGTGATGTTGAGATTGACGGGGTTATCAAGACTGTATTGTTATGCCGTCGAAACATCAGTTGATTTAGATTGATTAGATTCAGTAATGAATAAGATTGTACATTGTTCCAATAAGGATCAGATTATGTATTGATTTGAGTATTGACCAGAACAGGTTTTGAATTGAGTTATAGACTGATATTGTATTTATGCAATTGTCATTGCCAGATTGGGTATGGACTTATTGGAATACAAGACTTCGTCTTCGTCAGACAGGGAAGACAAAGGTATAAATAAATGTTGATTTGGGATTGCACAACTCAAGTTAGATTTGACCTGAGTTTCCCTAAATCACATACTTTATTTCATTGCATTGACATTTGCAAATTATCAGATTGATATGTTTAGCTTATTGAATTATAGCAGAGCAAGAGTTTGAGTCTAGGACAGATCAGCCTAGCTAGGGCAGAACCTGCCGAGTCTTTGTCAAAACCGCTAAGACTTTAGACTTACGGTGTATCGATGAGCTTAGATGTAGAACGACTTCTATTGTAGACATTCGATACAGCATGCCGAAGTCTAAATTAGATCGGGATCCCTAGATTAGAAATGAGTAGAGATAGGATAACAAGTTATTGACTTAAATACAGATTCGTATTGATTCATGTAGTCAGATTGGATACATGTTTTAATGATTGTTTATGCTTTTATATATGTTTTATATGGTTGCATTGATACATTGTTTATACTGAGAATATAATTCTCATCGGAGTTATCCGGCTGTTGTCTTGTTTGTATGTGTGCATGACAACAGGTGGGACAAGATCGGGGTCAAGAAGATGATGAGAGAAGACGAGTTTAGAGTGGTGATTCCGAACTTATTGTAGACTTGGTTTAATACTTGGAATTTAGTAGTTGAACCTTAGACTAATTTGAATAATTGTTGTACATCATTGTACTTTTATACTGAATGTATATTAGTTAAATTCCATTACGTTCCGCACTTATATTTTAAAAAGAAAAATTTTTAGACCCTGTTTATCTTAATTTATAATTAAATCCCAAAGATGATTAAGAAGATGATTAGCATCCGGGCCCCACACCGATGCAATATTTGTAGACAGCAGGGACACTTTGCCAGAGTCTGTCCACAGAGAGGTGCACAGCAAGCTCAGAGTATTGGGGAATCTGGTTCAGTATCTCAGCCAGAGCGGCAAGCATCATCTGTTCATTCCTTTCATCCGCCACCTGCACACACCCAGTCCCAAGCCAGAGGTAGCCAGACAGTGAGCCAACCTCCCAGACAGCAGGCTCGAGTGTTCGCACTGACAGAGGAACAGGCCCAGGATGTGCCAGACGATGTGATTGCAGGTAACTGTTTTCTTTGCGGTTATCCTGCATATGTGTTGATAGACACAGCTGCATCCCATACATTCATTTCTGAGCATTTTGCATTGACACATGCATTGCCTGTCGAGTCATTGTCTACTGTAGTGTCTATTTCTTCTCCGTTGGGAAGTGGTCTGAGCATTTTGCATTGACACATGACTTTCCTAACTCATTGAGATACTTTGCAGTCCAAGGCCATGGGCTAAAATCCAACAAAGAACCCAAATATGACCTCTGAAACGAAACTGAACTTGCTGTCAAAAATGAAAATTGCAGCAGTAGCTGCTGTGCGTATTTGGTGTACAAATCTGAAACAAATGGTCGTTGGCTTGAACCACCGACCAAAGACACTTACCAACATCCTAAGGCATGGCTTGGACCATGGTTAAGGGCTAAAAGCCAACCACAACCTAAGCAAACACCTAGGACAATTACAGCACTAAATCGAGAATACCACTTTCTGTATAGTGTGATGTATTGACTTGTTTTGCTGTCTTGGGTCGTTCCAATGGCCATTTGATTGACCATGGCTCGATCTAGACATGATGGAGTGTTGTATTAACCATGGCTACGGGCTAGGAGCTAGCCATAATCCAACCCACACTGAAAACCCGAAATGCATACACACAGATTTTGAAGAACCCGAAAGTAACTAGTTTTGTTGTGTTGAAATTCTAATGGACCTTTGACTCAAGCTTATAAAAACTGATTTGGTCATAATCTAGACATGATACGGAAGGGTTCTAACCATGGTTACAGTCCCTAAGATAGCCAAGGTTCGAGCACCCCACTGAAACAACTCAATGACAGAAAGTGTGGCTCATTTCTGCGCCTAAGGAGAACTTGCTGTCACTTCCCTTTTCTGGAGTGTCTGGACCGAAACAATTTAACCAAAAACACTCTAACACATTCTAAATTATGCCTAGAAGCAGCCTTGGAAGCCTGGAACCGAACAACATCCTGAAACCAATAAAAGAAATAGAACTCGTGAAGCACACTCATATGGCCGAGAGGCCTGTACTAAATTCCTTGTAAACCTGCTGTCATTTTCGAGTTCCTGCTTGAATCATGCTTATAAATTGGTTTAAACATATCTATAGGACTTGATTGAAGAGTCAAGAAACAATATATACATGCCTGGAAATTTGTTTTGACAAAACAAATCAAAACGACAACACGACGCGACGGGATCGGAGTTGAGGATTCTTTTCTTTCTTACTTTTCCTGCTGCTGTTCTTACGATTTTCTCAGCTGATTCTTCCTAATTTTCGAGCATATGGATGTAGGAAATGTAGGTAATGAAGGTGAATGATATAGGAGAAGTTAAAGGTGCTATAATATGCATTTAGTTTGCGAGTTACAAGTCAAGAAATTGAATGGGTTTGCATTGGTTCTCATTCCTTTGCTGTATCGGTTCTTATTCTTTTACTTCACAATTTCAGTAGCCTTTCTTCTGATATTTTCGAGTATATGGGATGAAGAAATGTTATGTAATGGAGGTGTTAAAGGTACCATAATATGTATTAAGTTTGGGAGGTTACAAGTGAATGCTTTGAATGAAATTTGAAATGCTTTCTTGTTGCCGTTGGGTATTACTACGAATCCTTGCTGCATCTTCTAGTTAATTTGCTAGGTAATTAGTTGAGGAAAATGAGGTGTAATATTGTTTTTAATTAGTGAATAAAAATTTGGGAAATGAATACCCTATGAAATACAATTAGGAATGGTTTGAATGGAGAGTTATCAAACCTTTGAAATATTTTAATTGTTGTCCCAACATTATTACTAATTTACAGGATATTATTATTTAAACCTTGCATTTTAAATTCTTAAGATTTTAAATACCCATTATACATTTTAGGGAATTTACACATTAATTTAGAATAACTCTTGCATGACATTGCATGGTTTAAAATTTTAAGTATTTAAATGCTATGTTTACTTTCTTAAATTAAGTCATCCTTATTTGTTTACATATTTCAATTTAACTTTACGTAAATATTAACCTAAAGAACTTATTTAACAACTTAGTTCTAATTAATTTAATAAATCTTAAAACATTCTATTTCTTTAAATTAAATTATTCATTGACTTAATTAAATTTAGGAATATCTTTCTTATTGTTAATTTTATCTTTAATCTCCAAACTCTTGTCCGACCTCGCGTATTTACTTTGAAAAGATAAAACAAAACCTCTTTTTTTAAAATAACTAAACACTTCATATTTTCATAATATTTCATTTTTAATTTAATTAATAGAAATTATGCATTGCTTATACGTAATCTGATTTTCGGGTTCTACATGTACGGTTTAAAAATTTGAGTTGTACTATCAGTAGCGACTATAGCTTTTGATAAAACGTCAAACATTCAATCGTACATTTTTATATCAGCCAATAAGGAACCGCCAATTTATTTAGAGCAACTTATTGGGCAATTTTTCAAAATAACTCTTGATTTATTGTATTATTTATTGATAGATTATAGAATATAATATTCGAATAAATGAAGTGTTTTAATTTGCGAGTTTTGGTTACAGTAAGAAGTCTGTATAGATTGCTTCGCGTCATAGACTCATTTTTTTAATATCTCATGTTCGCAATCTTAATTTTGATGATAACAAAACTTGTTATGTTGTTACTAATGATTCTACCTATGTGCACAGGAAACTGGAACTGATCAGGAGTCGAACTGATCAGTTATCGAGCCAAAACTGAAGTTATCGAGACAGAAACTGAAAACGCCAACTGATCATCCAAACTGAATCTGTTCAACTGATATATCAAAGACTAGTTCAACTAATTGTCCAGCTGATAGGCAGTCAGCAGAAGACCTTCAGAAGCCCGGCCAGTTGATGAAGAGTTCAACTGATAAAGAGTTCAGCTGACCAGTTCAACTGAAGCAGCGAAATCAGTTCAGTTGTCGAGCCAACAGATTTCACCGAACCAGTTCAAGATCAGTTCAACTGACCAGTTCAGAACATCAGTTAGGAATCAACCAATTTGTCAAACATGACAAGCTTATTCAATAGAATCTAGTTGTGCGCACTGAGAAAAAGTTATTGTATGATCAAAGGTACAATAATAGACTTTGCAGCAAAGCTTAAATAAAAAATGTTCCAGCATAGATGTCGAAAGTCGAGACACAAATCTCAAGGAACACATTCAAGCTACAACGGATACAATTATTGAGTCTCACTTTACGATCAGTTTTCCGCCTATAAATAGAAGTTCAGTGAAGACCAATACACAACAAGTGTGTGAAGATATAGAGAGAAAGAGCACGTATATTGCATATCAGCTTACAAGAAACAATCACCATAGAGAGAACACTTCATCATGTTATAAGCTTAGACTAGAAGAACAATTTCCTCAGTATGTGAGAACACTTTCGTATTGTAATATCAGAGATCTGTTCTCACACACACACCACCCCTCAAATATAGTCTTGCACAAAAATAATAAACTTGTGTATGTAGTCTTTGACACACAGATGTTAAACAAGTTGGCTGGAAGGTAATGTCTTCAGTCTAGTCTAGGAGTCCAATTAGGAAGTGGGTAAGTCCTAAGCTGGGTGGGTTTGTACAAGGTGCTGTATAAATCAAAGTTTTCTAGTAGATCCTACCCGAGGAGGTAGAATGGGTGACGTAGGAGCGGTTAAAGTCTCCGAACATCCATAAATATATCTTGTGTATTTAATTGTTTAACTATTGTTTTCAAACTGATTTAATCAGTTAGAGCATCCATCAGTTCAGTTTTCACCATAACTGAACTGATTTATGTCACAAATATTGATTCCCTTTATTTTCTGTTATTCAGTTACACATGATAAAAAATTTATCAGTGTTTTAATTGCGACAAATTTCCCGAACCAAAAAATTTGAAAATAATAAATTGATATACCCAAACTAAAATTTGAAATTTAGTATACCAAAACCCAAAATTGAATACAATTAATGATAATAAAAAAAATTTCCCTTTATCGATTCCCATAAATAATCCACCCATGAAATCTGGAATACCATTTTCTTCTGCGAAAGAAAGTCAGAAAAGCTCGATCGAAAAAGAGAAAATACAACGGCTTCCTAAATTTCAAAAATCAGGCGTACTGCTTTATGTATAATAACATTTGAGCCAGCTTTTATGTATGTAATTATTTAGATATTTCACAACCATACTTGGTATGAAGGAAAATTAGTATTATACATTTAAAAGAAATTAAACTAAATTTAATAGATAATGAATTATTCTAAATATATGGAAAATCAATTTTTTGGTCTACTGTTTTTCCTATTTCATGTTTTGATCCATTAAGTTTACAAAACTTGGTTTTGGTACACTAACTTTCACATTTTCGACTTTCAGACTTATTTCCCGCGTGACAACAAAAAGTATTGATTATGTTTTTTTAAGTTTAATTTGCTCCTATCTATAACTTCCAACTTTATGAACTAAAAAAAATCTAATTATAATTCAAATGAACTAAAATAAATTATTTTTATATCCATATGTATATTAATATATATACTCAAATACAAAATACTCTCAATGATATACACTTTCAATGAAAATACAAATGAAAATGAAAAAGTCAATAAAAAAAACACAAAAAATTCTTGACAATTGAACAAGAACTGTTCAACTTTGCTTTGAGACTTAAATGCATCAGCTTTGAATTTATCCGCCGAGATTGTGAATTGTGGTTTATTTCATCCTACCTATGTGAGCATTGCCCCATGATAGGATGGATGGTCAAGATTTGTCCATGCATATGTAGGACCCACAATTTTTTTTTTGAAATTGTATGTTTGGCAAGATCTTGGCCATCCATCCTCTCATGGGGACAATGCCCACATGGGTAGGATCTCATTAACCGTGAATTGCAAAGTCACATTAATTAAACAACACATGTTTTTTGTACCATACCACGCATTATCAAAATTACACTTTTCCCATTAAAAATTTCGAACTAAAACTGAATTAACTTTAAAAAAAAACACACACACATAACCAACGTTGTAATTTTCTATCAAAGAACCACAAATTATTTAGACCAACTTATTGGGCAATTTTTCTCAAAAATTTAACCTTTGCGATTTATTGTAGTGTATTATAGAAATTGATTATTTCTCAGATAATTAAAAGGTCGTTTCATTAATTAATTAATAGTTGCAATACTAGCAGAATAGGCATTTAACCACCACAGCTTTGGCCAAACCTCAACCAGGACTAAACAAATTGAAGTATATGAACACAAGTTGTCTTAAATTGATGTGACGGAATTGAAAATGAACACGACACTTTGATAATTCAGCAAAGTTTGTGTATTAAAACAAATAACTCAACAAATTGACATTTTGGATTATATTTCCTTTTAGAAATTTTATTTTAAATCACAGAAAGGTTTTTTTTGTTTTTTCAACAATGTATAACACAAGTTGGGAGGGTTTTATGTTAATACGCAAACAATTAGTCAGCATTCATATTTTTTCTTACATTTCATTCAAATTGATATTTTAATTACTTGTGTTGGTTTGAAAGGACTTGGGCTTTTCTTCCATAGACGCCGGCATATATAGGTTTTACGGTTTGATATGTACAAACATCAAGAAGAAAAGTGTCCAATATGTAAGGGGATTTTATAGTTCTTTTATTTCTAAAATATATTATTTTTATTAATTATAGAGCTACACATTTATAATTATAGTGTCTTATTTCGATATAAAACGATATATGAAATTATTAGTTGTCGTCAGACTTAACAAGCTAAGTATATTTGAGGGGAAAATTGCAATTTCAATTTTATAAATTGATTTTTTTTTTTGAGTTTTAATTAGTTATTTAGTCAAATTTTGTTTTTCATGCAACATGATGCATTTTGACATTTGTGGTTTGGTCATTTTTTTCTCCGAAAACTACTAAATCACTTGATATTACTTATTTAACACTAGTGTTCTCTTGCGTAGCTCATGTGATGGCAAAACTAGGCTATTTAACACTCAATAAAATTTACCAAATTGGAAAAAAATTAAGAAAATGCAACTCGATATTCAAAAATAAGAGGGAAAATTTTAGGACCGGTTTGTGACTTTTGAAATTGCTTCAAGTTGGGTTAGCAACTAACGAAAGAAGTATTTATCTTTAATTGATCGGTCAAATAACTTATTATAAAGTGCGGAAATAATCTGAACTCATGCTACAAATATTTTGGTCAAAATGATATACAAAACATGAAAAATAATTATAGAAAAAAATAAATGAACAACAAATTTGTTTCTGCAAGTTCGAGAACTATATCTTTATACGTCTCAACTTCTTTCATTTTCTAAAGGTTATACTAGATCCTAACTGGAAAAATCCTATTTGATCCTCTACCGATCAACTAGATGACAAGCCTGGTGATCTACTCTAGCTTCTTCAATTGTTCTTCGTCTTCTTCTAAGTCGAACGGCCTTGAAGGTTGAGACTGGGCGAAGAAAAAATATGTTGTATGTTAAGCATATTGCTCCTTGATGATATGATGTAGACATTGAATTCGTGCTACTCAAATGTGCTCCTTGGTTGCAAAGATATGGTAGTGATGTGTGAGCACATAGATGGATGATCTCAACTTTAGAGGATGGATATCGATGGTGATTCGAGAATGTTGGTTCATTATGATAATACTGATCAATCCTTCTACATGTTCTCGATCACTTACTTTATTATTTCGTATTTCTTCTTTTTATGGCGATATCTTCTAACGATCATAATTTGATCTTCTCGAGACTCCATATCGATGTATGTTAAAGGCTAAGGTCATCTGAACTTTACTGTAATTGTAATAACATTGTGAGGTGTCCAGCTTCAAGAACATGAATTGGATCTAAAATGAATTTCCTCAATTGTCACATGTGGAAGAGTTGCGGATTCTTGACTTATCTGGTGTCAATTCCATTCTGTACGCTAGTGTCCTACCTTGTCCAAGATTTCAAAAAGTACTACATATTTGCGTTAAGTTTTCCAACTTTACAGAATTGGACAATCCCTTACAGAATTTCACCATAAAAATAACTTAACATTTCCATAAATCAAAATAATTTAACATTTAAATATCAAGTGCATACAATCCCTGATTCATCGACTTAACAAAATTAATTTCCACCTATTAAAATGATCAAACCAAACTTCAAAATAAAGCATAAAAATCCTTATTAAATCATTAACAAAATCTTTAAAATTTTAACTATCAAACTAATGTAGAAAATAAAGGCCCTTGTGAGTGTACCGTCTGATCCACTCAAGCGTCAGCTCCTCCTTCATTAATATCATCACATCCAGAATTCAACCATAGTGACTCTAATGACTCAACACGTTCTAAACATGAGTAACAAATAATAAATATACAAGCACATGCATTAAAAACATACTTTTAATTAAAATAAGCTTCTAATCATAAATAAATCATAAATCGTCAAATCGTAAAGCTGTCAATCGTTTATCATTTTGGATGAAGTTTAATCTTTGTAAGTAACTAGCCTTTATCCTCTGGTCGACTGATCAGTCTTAGATCACTATTGCGCATGGGACGGTCACTAGGCATCGACGTAAAATGGAAATACGATAGTTAGGCTCCATCCGGGGCCTTTTCCCATAAACGGCTCCCTCTGAGATCTTCTCCCTCACGATATTCTCAAAAATCATAAATTATATCTTTTATGGAACAGTCAATTCACATCATTCAAAATATTTTTTCCTTTTCTTTTAGTCATAAAATATCATATCTTTTTCACATTTGAAAAATAATATTTTAACAGTAAAGATTTCACAGCTTTACCATAAATTATAAAATCTCATATTTCCATCATAAACATTCAAAAATATAATTTAACATGTGTTATGATTTCTCGGGATACTGTCAATTCTTTTTGTACTACCCAGATGTAAAATAAAAGTTTTTCCTGTGGACTTATATTTTCTCTTTTTTGACTTTTTCTTACTTTTATTGACTCAAGACCATCCCAAATAATTATTCAAGCTTAAATTTATTTTTAAATTTTTATTTAACTTAAACTCGGGCATTTTGATTTAATTTCTTAATTAATAATCCGTAAAACTTTTAATTCTCGAATTAATTCAAACTTAAATATTTTCTCCTCAAATTTTAAACATAATTTTTTATACCTAATATACCCTCGTGAACCATGAACCGAACCCCGTGGACCATGGTTCGAGCCTTTTTCCCACTAAGTCACGACTCAATTCTCTTGAACCACCATCGAGCCAACTTGGACCAGACCATTACCAGACCATCTTGGACCCTTCCTGACCTAGCCTAGACAAGCGAATTTGCCCCTAGCCCTCATCCAAGTTGCGCGCACCCATGCACACAAGCCCCTCGATCGCAGATCTTTTTTTCTTCGAGCCACCATGTACCAGCCACCGAGGAACCCAACTAGGACTCTACTAGACCATACTGGACAAACCCCAGCCAGCCTCAACCGAGCCAATAGCCCCTTGCCCACGGCTTCACCAACGCGCATGGGGAAGAGTCCTTGTTCACGTGAACACTTGAACACGTCCAGCCCATCCTCGAGCCATGCCGTGTTCGAGCCACTCGTAGCCATGCACCAAGCCGCTCGAGTTATTCACGCGGGAACCTATCAAAACCCTAGGACTCCTCTTCCTTTTCCAACTCGATTCTAGCCTTTGTTTCCACCTTAAACCGTCCATGTTCCACTCATTAAACATCATATGTTGGCAGCGTATTTGTTGGAAATCATAACACCTTCATATGTATGTAAAAATTTTCAAAACTTTAAAAATAATCGTTAAAACTATAAGCAATTTGAATTCCAATAATTTTCATGCAAAAATAAACAAAACATGCATATTATGGATTGAATGATGCGTCAAAGGATTTTAGAAAAGTGCCTCTGTGTTTTAGTACGATCGAATATGCGATCGTCCGCGTGGGGCACGAAGAAAATCAAACGGACGAAGAAGACTCCTAGTGTAACACCCCAGATTCGATGACTGTCCTCACTGTATCAAGACGGTTCTTTCCAGCGTGCTTATGTCTCACTCACACGCACCCTGAGAAACTTCCCAGGAGGTCACCCATCCCAAAATTGTCCCAAGTCAAGCACGCTTAACTTTAGATTTCTTATGTGATGAGCTACCGAAAAGAAGGTGCACCTTCGTGATATGAGTAGTACCAATCAAATCTTTTAAGCCCTCTTCAACTGTACAGTCCATTACATTGAACAGTCTCGAAATCCCTCTCCTTCCGGTGTAAGAACGGTTCATTCATGTTCCCTCTACCTAGAAGCCTGCCAGGAGCCGCTCATTGTCCGTGCCACCTCATGGCACCGGCGATCACCCCCCGCCCTCTTCGGCCCCGGGCCTCACATGCCCACCACCTTCCATTTGGTTCGTCCCCGAACCACACCGTACTAGGAGAGAACCTGGCTCTGATACCACTTGTAACGCCCTAGATTCGATGACTGTACTCACTGTATCAAGACGGGTATTTCCAGCGTGCTTATATCCTAACTCACACGCACCCTGAGAAACTTCCCAGAAGGTCACCGATCCCAAAATTGCCCCAAGTCAAGGACGCTTAACTTTAGAGTTCTTATGTGATGAGCTATCGAAAAGAAGATGCACCTTCGTGATATGAGTAGTACCAATCAAATATTTTAAGCCCTCTTCAACTGTACAGTCCATTACATTGAATAGTCTCGGAATCCCTCTCCTTCTGGTGTAAGAATGGTTCATTCATGTTCCCTCCACCTAGAAGCCTGCCAGGAGCCACTCATTGTCCGTGCCACCTCATGCCACCGGCGATCACCCCCGCCCTCTTCGGCCCAGGGCCTCACACCTAGTTTTCTTCCTCTCCAATATTTCAAATTTTAGTGTGTGTTCGGCAGATACGAGCCTCAAAATACCTAGAATCCTTTTTATAATTTTTAATTTGTATGTTAATGGACTTAGGTTTTGGGCCTTTGATTTTAGGTCCAATTAGGCCTACTTATCCTAGGTAAACTAGGTTCAATAACACCTATTTTATTTTTTAAAAAAAGTTTATTAAATTTCGTTTTAAAAAATAATAATTTTGATCTTTTAAAAGTCTCTCGTTTGCCCAAAGCCTCATCTCGTAAATAATTCGAACTTTATCATTTTTAGAAATTTTTAATCATGTTTAGTCATATTAATACGCCTTAAAATTATTGTCGAAAAATATTTATTTTATCTTGGTCGTCCTCGGTCTCTTTTCCCCAGCCTATTATTGAATATTCAAGTAAAATCTACAGTTTTCAAAACATCATGCAATTTGTCTCTTAATCATGTCGTATGTATCATGCAAGCATTTAAAATAAACTAAATATGCAATTTAAATCATTTGTATGCATGTGGTTTACGTGAGTTGGTTTTTGGACGTTACAAGTCCTCCAACCTTAAATAAAATTTCGTCCTCGAAATTAAGAAGTACCGAATAATACGGGATAGCGAATCCTCATCTCTGACTTAGTCTCCCATGTGGCTTATTCTTCCGAGTGATTCAGCCATTTGACTTTGACGATTTTTATAACCTTGTTCTGCAGCCTTCTTTTTTGTCTACCTAAGATTTGAGTAGGCTTCTCGTCATATGACAGATTTCGTGTAAGTTGCAGTGGTTCGAAGTTCAGTACATGAGAAGAGTTTGACATGTACTTGCAAAGCATCGACATATGGAAGACATTGTGTACTCCTGAAAGATTATGTGGCAATGTCACTCGATAAACTAATGCTCTCACTCTCTCGAGTATCTCAAATGGTCCAATGAATCTTGGACTAAATTTGCCTTTCTTACCAACTCTCTAACACCCTTTATCGGTGTTATTTTTGCAAATACATGGTCGCCGACTGCAAACTCAAGATCTCGTCTTCTTTAGTCCGTGTAGCTCTTTTTTCGGCTCTGAGCAGTTTTCATTCTTTCTCGAATCTTGGCGACAATTCCTGCGGTGTGATGAACTATCTCAGGTCCTAATGTAGCTCTTTTTCCTACCTCGTCTCAATGGACAGGTGGTCTACATTTCTTTCCATAGAGTGCCTCGTATGGAGCCATTCCCACAGATGACTCATAACTTTTATTATAAATGAACTCCACTAGAGGTAGTTTCGATTCCCATCTCTCTTGGAAATCAATCACGCATGCTCGAAGTAGGTCCTCTAAGATTTGTATGACCCTTTCATATTGACCGTCTGTTTGAGGATGAAACGCGGTACTAAATATTAGCTTAGTCCCCAATGCTGCATGTAGACTTTTCCAAAACGATGAAGTGAAACGTGTGTCTCTATCCGACACTGGAATCACATGCAATCTAACTATCTCTCGAATGTATAGCTCTGGTTACTGCATCATGGAAAAAGCCATCTTCACTGGTAGGGAGTGTGCTAATTTAGTAAGACGGTCCACTATCACCCAAATGGTATTAAGTCCTTTCACTGTCTTTGGCAATCCTACCACGAAATCCATAGTAATATTCTCCCACTTCCACTCGGGAATGGGGAGTGGTCGAAGAATTCCCGTCAGTATTTGATGCTCTGCCTTCACTTTTTGACATATCAAGCATTCCGATACGAAGCACATAATGACTCGTTTCATTCCTGGCCACCAATATAAAAGTTGCAAGTTCTTGTACATCTTGGTACTACGGGGATGAACAGAATAAGGGGAACTGTGAGCTTCCTTCATAATGTCAACTCTAAATGAATCACCACTAGGAACCCATAGCCTACCTCGATACCTAACAATGCAATCCTCGATAAAAGATAACATGCTACCCTTCGATTCATCTCGATGTCTTCATTCCTGCAGTTTCTCATAATTAGACTGTCCGGCTCGAATTCTATCCAGTATAGTGGAATACTTTTTCAATGTAGCGACATTAGGGGCCTCTCCTACAGCATAAACTTCAAGATCAAATCACTGAATTTCCACTTGTAGGGGCTCTGTACTGATAAATGTGCCAAGACTGTCCCCTTTCTACTCAAAGCATCGCAACTACATTAGCCTTGCCGGGATGGTAGCTAATGTCACAGTCATAGTCATTAAAAAGCACAAGCCACCATCTTTGTCTCATATTCAAGTACTTTTGGGTGAAGAAATATTTAAGACCTTTATGTTCCGTAAAGATCTTGCATTTCTCCCCATACAAGTAGTGCTTCCAAATTTTTAACGCAAATACGACTACTGCAAGCTCTAGATCATGCTTCAGATAATTCTTTTCATTTATTTTCAGTTGTCTATATGCAATTGCTATAATTTGATCATTTTGCATGAGAACGGCTCCCAATCCAAGTTTTGAAGCATCAGTAAATACCACATATTCTCCTTGCTCTGTCGGCATAGCTAAAACTAGCGCTTTAGTGAGTGCTTGCTTCAATTGGTCGAAGCTATTTTGACACCCCGGTCCCCATACAAATTCCACGTTCTTCTTCGTCAATGACGTCAAGGGTATTGCAATAGAAAAAAAACCCTTGATGAACTTACGGTAGTAGCTAGCTAAACCAAAGAAAATGCATATTTCCGTCAGAATTTTAGGCATAGGCCACTGCTTAACTCACTCGACCTTAGAAAGGTCGACTTATACTCCTTTTTTTGACATGATGTGGCCTAAGAATGCCACATTCTCTAGCCAAAACTCGCACTTCCTGAACTCTGTATATAATTTCCGATCGCTTAAAACTTCCAAGGTTGTCAAATGTTGATCATGCTCCTCACGGCTCTTGCAATAAATCAAGATATCATCGATGAAAACAATAATGAACTGATCGAGATACGGCTGAAATTCATGAGATCCATGAAAATTGCTGGGGCGTTAGTCAGTCCAAATGAAATCACTAGAAACTCATAATGTCCATAACATGTCCTGAATGCCATCTTATGTACATCTGGCTCCTTAACCCACAATTGGTGATATCCAGACCTAAGATCTATATTTCAAAATACCGAAGCCCCTAGAAATTGATCAAATAAATCCTCGATTCGAAGCAATGTATACTTTTTCTTCATTGTTACTCTGTTTAGCTCCCTATAGTTCACAACCTCATAGTTCCATCATTCTTCTTCAAAAATAACAATGGCGCGCCACATGGAGAGAAATTAGCGCAAATAAATCCTTTGTCTAATAGCTCTTGAATTGGTCCTTTAATTCATTCATTTTAGCGGGTTCTAATTGATATGGTGCCTTAGAGATCGGCATCGTACCAGGCATCAGCTCAATAGCGAATTCCACTTCTCTTTCGGGTGGGATGCCAGAAACATAGTTGGGAAATACGTCCGAAAAATCCTTATCTATCTCTACATCCTCAATAGATCGACTGTTAGTTTCAGGTGCCGATATAATACTAACAATGAAACTTTGGCAACCTTTTTGAATAAACTTCTTCGCACACAAGCATGAAATCATATGCGGTATTTTTTCGTTTTGTGCCGCCTCGAAGATAAATGCTTTCCCATTTGGTGGTCTAATATATACTAACTTCCGCCGAAAATCAATAGTACCCACATTCAGCGTAAGCCAATTCATATCCAAAATAATGTCGAACTCGGGAATAGATAGTACTATAAGGTGCGCTCGTATAATATTCTTTTGCAAATTAAGTTCCACATCCTTAACCATGCTATTAGAAACCATATGTTTGCGAGAAGGCACTGTGACTTGGAGTTCTGAATCCACGTCCACCGATAAGATTCTCAATTTCTTCACGAAGGATTCAGATATGAAAGAATGCGTAGTTCCAGAATCTAGTCAAGCGTAGATAGCTATTCCCGCTAGCATTATTCGTCCATTTAATATTTGTATTATTCTTGATTAAGGCCATAAATTTTCAAATTTTTCCTACAATCTAAGCCCCTCTAGTTCCATATTAGCATTTCAACCCATTGATTTTTCGTAAATTGCTAAACGACCACTTAAATTTTCGAATTTTTCAATTAAGTCCGAGGAAATTTCGAAATTTTCTAAATTTTTCCTCAACATTTTTCGAAAATTGCTGTCTAGTTCCTTGGGTTTCAAAAATTACTAGTGGCCCCTTGAAATTCAAAAATTTTCATTTTAACCCTTAGAAATTTTGAGTTTTTTTTTGCCATTTTACCCCCAGAGATTTTCTAAAATTGCTATTTAGTCCCTTTAATTTTCAATGTTCTACAATTTGATCCATATAATTTAGTGTTCGCAAGAATTCAATTCCTTAAACCCTAGAATTTGAAACATGCAGTTCTAAGTCATCAAGTTCCATGCACCTCAATTTTGTTTTAGCATTTATGCTTATTATTTCAAGAGGTAAGGAAATTTTAAATACTTGAATAGTCGGATTACCTGTAGTAAGCGTCGTGTCTGGCTCCGCTTGCTCAACATGCATCACGTAAGCCCTTCCATTCGTGGGTTGCTTGAGCTTTGGGCAATCACCAGCCTTATGCCCCATTGCTCCACACTTGAAGCACTTGTAGGTGCCCCACATGCACTTTCCATAATGATGGCGACTCCTTGCACAGTGGCTTCTCATTACTCTTCGAGAAATTTTTTTAGATGGTTGTCCTTGTGTTTTCAGCTGTTCCAGCCGCTTTGGTGGTCCCGTATAAGACTTCTTATTAGGTTGACTAGCTTGCTGGACGCGATTCCTCTTACGCTGCATCTCCCAATCAATACCCTTATGAAATGTCCACTACTCGTTTTATTAAAACGTGCTAGAAACATTTTTTCTCCTTAAACTCCATAATTCGAAATACACATATATATACTTTAAAATACCTTGACACCATTTTAAAAATAAATATCCAACTAATTTTTAAAAATCAAAGGAAAATAGTTTAAATCGTAAAATCGTCAAACGTTTTACTCGACCTAAAAACATTATTTCAAAAGTATAGCCTATACTATAATCCTCAAAAACTAAATAAAAATCCATAAAAAATATTTAACATAATTTAAAATCATAAATCATAACTAGTGCAGAAAACTAGCGTTGGTCCTCGGGTTATGTGCACTTTCAGTCCAACAAAGTCAACCATCAAGACCTCCATTAACATTATTATCATAATCACCTGCATCAATCATACCTAGTGAGTCTAGAGACTCAACACACCATAATCTTGATAACCAGTAATACGTATAGAGAACACATGCAACTGTGAAAATACCTGTACTTAAAATATCATTTTCATGAAAATACATAAACTTTAAATAAATTTTTTTCATAATGATTCATCATCTTTAAACATAAACATTTTCTTAAACTTTTCGTAAACATTTTCGTAAACATTTTCATAAACATATTCATATCATCATAAACATATTCATATTCATATCCATATTTATATTCGAATTCATATCAACATATTTATATTCATATTCGTTTTCGTTGAATTTCGATCGTTATTTGTGACTTTTGTATTCGTATTCGTATCATGTATTAGGGCGATGGATCCATCTACATATAACCACAGTACTGGGCGGCAGAGACATCAGCGACACTCTCACCCGTTAACTGAGCTTTGGACTTACGTATTAACATATCATCGTATTCGTATTCGTATAAATGGAAATACGATCGTCGGGCTCTCACCGAGACCTTCACCCTCACGATATCTCCAACATATCACCGTATTAGTCACAATTACTTCACTTCCTTCAACGTTTCGTATTATCATCACTTAATAAAAATTAAATATGCATATAATGTTTTTCTTTTAAACAAAGCATGTAACATGTCTTTTAGCATTATCGTTCATCATAAAATCTCATAAACATTTTAAAGTAAACATTTTAGCATATTAAATCATAAAAATCCATAAAAACTTAAAACCAACATTTTATCATATCGTAACATTTAAAATAACATTTTTACACATTAAATCAAAAACATTTAAAATAAAAGTTTTAACATATTAAAAATCTATAAACATTTTAACATATAAAAATCCTTAAACATTTAAAATAATCATATTAGCATATAAAACAGCCTTCGGACACTGCCATGACGTTTACTAATTTTTGTGTGTCAAATTACCGTTTTGCCCCTACAGGTAAAATTACACGTTTTTAACATTTTCTTAATTTCATTGACTCTAACATGTTATTTAAGCTTACATGAATTTTCTCATATTTTATTTATCTTAAATCGAGGACTTTTAATTTAATTTTTAAATGTAACGTATTAATGTTTTAATCCCGAATTAAACCAAACTTCAATATAAAATTCCCATATTTAAAACTTTGAATTTTAATAATTATTTGGCCCTCGTGAACCATGACCCAACCCCCGTGAGCCATGTTTCAACTTATTTGTTCATTGAAAACCCTAACTTAACCCCTACATGTTAACCTCGAGCCATCTCCATTTTTCATCGAGCCATGCTCGGACCATCTCGAAGCGACCACTGCCCAATCCCTTTAGGCCCCCACCTTCCCTTAGAACCCATAGTTCCTGCCCTTAACTCCAAAACCGAAGCATTACTTGAGCTGCAAGAACCCGAGAACCCACCTAGACTACCCTTGAGCCAAGTTCGTTTTTTCTCGAGCCAAGATCAAACCATCATGAGCCAACCTCGAGCCAAAACCCCTATGGACCATACTGGACCCTTAGAACCCTTATGACTCAACCCAAGTGTGGGGACCCGGGCTCTAACTCGACTATCTTTGGGATTAATTGGATCTTTGCTAGAAAATGTGGGTCATAAAAAAAAATTTTTTAACAACATAAACAAGTGTATATAAATCATACACAATGATACCTTTATTTTATTTTCAACAAAGTAGATACATGTCTTGTTTCATAACAATCATACAAACTAGAGTTTATAACATACTACATATCAAATGTAAAACTACTAGTCTAACTTCTACGCCCGTGATCACCACGCTATCTCGATCTCTCATCTTTGTCTCGGCCCTGATCCTGCCCCTCCTGTTGACATGCACACATACAGACACAACAACAGCCGGAGACTCTGGTGAGAACAAATCCCAGTATAAAACATGTCTACAAGCATATCATGCAATTAAATACAAAATCATAATACATGAATCAGTAATTATGACACATTAGTGAAGACAGATAAAACAATTCGATTTTACTCTTTAACTCGACTCATATCTAAATCTAGAGATCCCGGTGTGAATAAGACGTAACAATACATATCATGCAATTAAATACAAAATCATAATACATGAATCAGTAATTATGACACATTAGTGAAGACATATAAAACAATTCGACTCTTACTCTTTAACTCGACTCATATATAAATCTAGGGATCCCGGGTTGAATAAGACGTAACATGTCTCCCACCTACTCTCCCAATTGGGGTGGCGGTACGTCTTATTCCTAGACTTCGGCCCTGTCTGTATCGAATATCTACAATCGGAGTGGATCTTCTCCTATGCCTCGATACCACCGAATGTCTAGAACTTGGCATATCTGCCAATGACTCTCCTATCTCAATGATTGTGTATAAATCAATATAAAGCACAATACAACAAGGTATAGAAATCTAGTATGTGATTCATGGGAAACTAAAATCGAATCTGATTCGAGTTGTATCTCCCCAATCCAACATTGAATTATACCTTTCGTTGTTCAGTGTTTGTCAAGATAGGAGTCTAGAAGTCAAATCTTTCCGATATCAATCTGAAATGGCAATGTCAAATAGCACAATATCAATTCACAACTCAAACCGATACATGTACATATCAATATTCAATCTCGGTACATTTCGACGGCATAACAACGAAATCTCGCGATACCGGTCATCTCAAACATCAATAATCAGTCACAATAACTCACAATCTTCATCATAAACACCTATCAATGCTGAAATCTGCATATCTCAAATTCGATACATGCTGAAAATTAATAACAATAGCATACAATGTTCGTTCTACGATCTGGTTGCAAATATCATTTCACCATAATCATAAGAACACATGATAGTACTCAAAATCTGATTTCTCCAATCATCTCACTTCAAAACATGCTGAAATGTAACAATACTTACGTCCTTTCGAAGCTGGTGCTGAGAGGAACACGAATCTAGTCTCGGATCGAAAATCGGATGGTGAGATCTTGTGCAAGCTAATTTCTAAGCTACGAGCATTCTTGAGGTTTTCATGGGAGTTATTTCGGTGGTCTGCTGAAGAAATGCTGAAGAATGAAGACTCAACACTTATATTGCATGGCAAGGGACACATGGTTTATTTTTCAAGTTGCACGTCGCACCCTGGGTGCGCTCACTCTTATACCACGGGTGCACGGACCATACTGGATCATATCCAAAATTTCAGAAGAACGACCGCGGGTGCGCTGGCTCTTGCACCGTGGGTACGCTCCTATCTCGGTGCATCCACCGCAGGTGCGGTCCTGTTCTTACCGCGGGTGCAGTCAAGCTACTGTAAACCTTCAACATTTCATGAGAAACGATCGCGGGTGCATTATCTTTTGAACCGCAGGGTGCACTGTCTTTGCTGCCCCAACAATATATTTTGCACCAAAATCGAATCGCAACATCGCTTCTTCGACCTTCGATAAATACATCAAATCATGCATTAATAATTGCTGATTACCAACTCACATCTCGGGCATTACATTTCTCCCCCTCTTAGATATGAGTTCGTCCTCGAACTCCCAGGCAATCAATCAAAACAAGTAAAAGAAGCAAGATAATTAAAAGCTGAATAAAGACTCACATCATGTAAATAACTCGGGATATCGGTGTCTCATATCTGATTCTGTCTCCCAAGTCGCTTCTTCAGTGCCATGACAACTCCACTGGACTTTCATTATTGGAATAGTATTCGTTTTGAGTTGTTTTTCTTTCCGATCCAGAATTTGTATTGGTTGTTCAATATAACTCAAAGTCTCATCGAGTTCGGCCTCGTCAGGCTGAAGAATATGAGAAGTATCTGGAATATATCTACGCCGCATCGATACATGAAAGAAATCATGTAATGCTCGAGATTTTTGTTTGATATTTGTGAATGGTGATATATTATGAACAAAGGAATGGAAGAACATATGTGGAGAAGCGACATTGCAAAATTTGAGTTTATTAGTAAAGGGAGACCGCACCCGCGCGACCATTATCGAACGCACCCGCGGTTGTTGGGCAGAAAGTGGAGTTTTGAAAATAGACATCACCGCACCCGCATCAAGAAATACACCGCACTCGCGGTGGATTGGCAGAAAGTTGGATTTTTGGCATACAGATGACACCGCACTCGCGGTACAAAACCAAGCGCACCCGCGGTCGCTGTTTCTGAATTTTAGATGGGATGCCGTGAGCTTAGCGCACCCGTGGTCTGAATATGAGCGCACCTACGGTGCGACGTGTTGGAAGAAAAATAAGCCACTTGCTCTCAGCCATGCAATATAATATGTAGGTGTCTTCATTTCCTTCAGACTTCAGCAGCAAGGACCGAGAAAGAGTTCAGAAATCCTCAAGTTATCATGGCTTTGAATTGAGATTACTCAAGATCTAGCCATCCGATTATTATTCCGAGTATAGATTCTTGCTCCTTGTATCATAAGATTCAAAAGGATTTAAGTATTGTTACCTTTAAGCTTGTTCTGAAGCATAGATGTTGGGGAAAATTTGATATGATAGAGATTATGTGTTCTTATGATTATTGTGAGCGTATATTCGAAACCGGATCGAAGAAATGATATCGTATGCGAGTACTATGATTTTTCAGCATATATGTGTATGAGATTATGCAGATTTTGAGCTTATGATGTATAGATTGTGATGGATATGAGTTGATGATATTGATTCTTGTTGTTTGAGTTGATTGATATCGAGAAACTACGCTGTTATGCTGTTGAAGTGTACTGAGACTGAATAATGATACGTACATGTATTAGTTTGAGTTGGAGATTGATATTGAGATTGATTATGAGCTGTGTTATCATATATGTGATGTTGAGATTGACGAAGTTGTAGAGATTTGATTCTTATGTCGTCGAAACATCAATAGAATAACATATGATTAGATTCAGTATTAATTGAAATTGTATCGTTATATCGTTGACATTGATCAGAGTATGTCTTGAGTTGAATATTGATCAAAACGGATATTGAATGAATTGGATATTGATATTGTGTCTATTCGATATTGTCATTACCAGATTTGAATATGGGCAGGTTTGATTACGAGACTTCGACTTCGTCAGATCGAGAAGAGAAAGGTATAATTCAATGTTTAATTCGGGAAGACACAACTCAAATGAGATTCAATTTGAGTTTCCAAAATCACATACTTGTTATGTTTGTACTTTATATTGATTTTTATATATGTACTGAGATAGGAGATCATTGGTAGATACGCCAATTTTCTAAACGTTTGGTGATATCGAAGCATAGGGGAAGATTCACTCCGATTGTAGAATTCGATACAGACAGGACCGAAGTTTAGGAATAAGATGTAACGCCACCCCGATTGGGAAAGTAGGTGGGAGACCTGATACATGTTATTCACACCGGGATCCCTAGATTTAGATATGAATTGATTCAAAGATATGAGTTTGTTGTGAATTATTTGACTTGTACTAATTATGTCTCATAGACTATGAAACATATTGTGATTGATCATATTCATGATATTGTGTTCATGATTTATATTGTGTATATTCATGTACTATGATTTTGTATTCACTTGCACAATGTGCTTGTATACATGTTTTATACTGGGATTTATTCTCACCGGAGTATCCGCTGTTGTCTTGTTTGTATGTGTGCATGACAACAGGTAGGACAGGATCAGGGTCAAGAAGATGATGAGAGAGGACGAGTTAGCGTGGTGATTCCGGACTTGTTGTAGACATGGTTTTGACACTTGACATGTAGTAGTTGAACCTTAGTCTAGTTTGAATTCTTATTGTACTTTTGTACTGATATGTATATGATTAAATTCCATTACGTTCCGCACTTGAATTGTAAAAACGAAAAAATTTTAGACCCTGTTTATCTTAATTGATAATTAAATCCCAAAGATTATTAATAAGATGATTAGAGTCCGGGTCCCCACACATCATGTATCCCGGATAGAGAAGGAGGAAGCGCAAGTCGATATGCACGATCACCAATCTTCTCAAGAATCTCGTATGGACTGATGTATCTAGTGTACAACTTTCCACGTTTGCCAATTCTGACAACGCCTTTGAATGGATAAATCTTCAAAAATACTCTGTCTCCCTGCTCAAACACTAACGGTTTACGTCTGATGTTGGCATATTTGGCTTGTCTATCCTGCGCCATCTTCATTCTTTTCTGGATCAGTTTTACTTTCTCAGTCAATTCACGAATCATATCAGGTCCAAGTGCGGGTACTTCATATATATCATCCCAATACAGCGGAGATCTGCACTTCTTTCCGTATAAAGCTTCAAACGGTGCCATTTTGATGCTTGTCTAATAGCTATTGTTGTACGATAATTCACAAAGAGGTAGTGAATCTTGCCAACTAGTGCCTAAATCTAGCACTACAGCTCTCAGAATATCCTCTAATATCTAGATAGTCCGCTCTGACTGTCCATCTGTCTGGGGATGGTAAGCAGTGCTCAGATGCAATGTCGTACCTAGAGCTTGCTGCAAACTATGCCAAAAGTGTGAAGTGAATCGTGGATCACGGTCTAATACGATCGACTTCGGCACACCATGTAATCTGACTATCTCTCTGACATATATCTCTGCCATCTGATCATGTCGATACGTCATTCTGTACGGAATAAAGCATGCGGATTTGGTCAATCTGTCTATCACAACCCAAATCGCATCGCAACCCCGGGATGATCGTGGTAACTTCGTAACAAAATCCATGAAAATGTGATCCCATTTCCATTCAGGAATAGATAAACTCTGAAGTAAACCTCCGGGTTTCTTTCTCTCAGCCTTCACCTGTTGGCAATTCAAGCACTTAGAAAAAAATTCTGCAATGTCTGATTTCATCTTTTTCCAACAAAACTGTGTCTTGAGATCGTTGTACATTTTTCTGCCACCAGGATGGATACTGAATCGACTACAGTGCGGTTCTGATAAAATCTGTTGTTTCAATTCTGAAACATCTGGCACTACAAGATGGTTATTCACGTACAAAACATGATCATGTACCTGATATTCTGAATGATGTCCTGATCTGACCATCTCAATCGACTTCTGCACATTCGAATCATTTTTCTGCGCTTCTTTAATGCGAACAATCACATCTGGTTCCATTTGAATCATAGCAAGTCGCAATGATCTACTATCTGTATCAAATGCTAATCCAGACAAACAAGAATCTTCAATCAAATTCGAAACACCTATCGTCGATAAGGATAAAGAACATACCTTTCGACTCAAGGCATCTGCTGCTGCATTTGACTTTCCCGGATAATACTTGATCTCGCAATCAAAGTCCTTTAATAAATCGAGCCATCTACGATGTCTCATGTTCAACTCTGACTGAGAAAATAGATATTTCAGGCTTTTGTGATCAGAGTAGATTTCAAACTTCTCGCCATAGAGATAGTGTCCCCAAATATTTAGTGCAAATATGATGGCCGCCAATTCAAGATCATGAATTGGGTAACGAATCTCGTGTGGCTTCAACTGTCTCGAGGCATATGGAATCACATGTCCTCGCTGCATAAGAATACATCTAATCCCCTGTGAGATGCATCACAATATACAACGAAATCACCAGTACCTGAAGGTATCGTCAACACTGGAGCACTGGTCAGTCGTTTCTTCAACTCCAAGAAGCTAGACTCACAGGCCTCTGACCAAATAAATGGAGTATTCTTCTGAGTCAGCTGGGTAATCGGCTTCGCAATACTGGAGATATCTTGGATAAATCGTCGGTAATAGCCTGCTAGACCCATGAAACTGCGTATCTCTGGCACTGATGTCGGTCTAGGCCAACTGATCACAACCTCAACCTTAATAGGATCAACAGAAATACCGTCTCCAGATATGATATGCCCCAAAAAGACAACATGTCTCAACCAAAACTCACACTTTAACATTTTAGCATATAATTTATCATTTCTCAGCGTTTGCAACAAAGTTCTTAAATGTTCAACATGCTCAATCATACTCTTGGAATATACCAGAATATCATCAATAAAAACAATAACAAACTCATCCAGATACTTCTGAAAGACATGGTTCATCAGTCCCATAAACACTGCTGGAGCATTCGTTAAACCCAAAGGCATGATAATAAATTTATAGTGTCCATACCTGGTTCGGAATGCTGTCTTCGGTATATCAACATCTCGAACTCTCAGCTGGTGATATCCAGATCTCAGATCAATCTTGGAATAGACAGAAGATCCCTGCAACTGATCAAATAAATCGTCGATACGAGGCAATGGATATTTGTTCTTTATCGTTGCCTTGTTCAGTTGCCGGTAATCAATACACAATCTCATTGATCCGTCTTTCTTTCGCACAAATAGCACCGGAGCGCCCCAAGGAGATACACTCGGTCTGATATAACCCTTGGTTAGCAAATCTTCTAACTGTTCTTTTAATTCTTTCAACCCTATCGGCGCCATTCTATACGGAGCTCGGGATATAGGAATGGTACCTGGAATGAGATCGATGCTAAAATCTACCTCTCGGATTGGAGGTAATCCTGAAATCTCGTCTGGAAATACATCGGCGGACTCACATACCACTGGCAGATCTGCCAATGCTGGGCTCGATTTCAGTAGATCTACTGAATACACAAAGAACCCCTCCTTTCTGTAACAATCTCATCATCGTCAAAACAGATACTAAGGGAATCCGAGATCTGGAATCCTTACCGTAGAATTTCCACTCGTCAGCCATTTCTGGTCTGAATCTGATAATCTTCTGGAAACAATCTACAGTGGCTCTATACTTGGTTAACATATCGATCCCAACAATACAGTCAAAATAGCCAATCCAAGTACAATGCAATCTAAGTCAATCTCATGACCCTCAAACTGTAATATACAATGTCTAACCGAAGTCACGGATATAAGACCACTTCCCAACGGAGAAGAAATAAACACTACAACAGATAATGACTCGACATGCAAAGCATGCATCAATGCAAAGCACTTAGAAATAAATGTATGAGATGCACCTGTATCTATCAATACATAAGCAGGATAACCGCAAAGAAAAAAGTTACCTGCTATCACATCATCTGGTGCATCTTGGGCCTGCTCTTCTGTCAATGCAAATACTCGAGCCTGCTGTCTGGAAGGTTGTCTCACTGTCTGGCTACCTCTGGCTCTGGGCTGGGTCTGTGTAGGGGTTGGATTAAAGGAATGAATAGATGAAGCTTGCCTCTCAGGCTGATTTACTGAACCAGATGCTCCTACACTCTGAGCTTGCTGTACTTCTTTCTTTGGACATACCCTGGCGAAATGTCCCTGCTGTCTGCAGATGTTACAGCGACCCATCACACCCTGGCACTAATCGGTGGCATGTCTGCCTCCACAAGAACTGCAATACACACCTGTATAATCTGTACTCTGGCCAGGACCTCTCTGTCGTGATCCGCTGGAGCTCGACGAACTGCTCCCTGATCTCTTGAACTGTTTGCCCTTCGCTTTTAACTGGTCTTTCCTCCTACTGCTACTACCACCACTCTCGAATCTGGGAGGGGGTTGAACTGAGGGTTGTGGCGGTCTCGGAGTCGGAGCAACATAAGAAGTGCTTCGTTGCCTAAGCAATCCAGCTTCTGCCCCCTTGGCACGGTTCAAGGTATCTGAAAAATTATTTGGTCTACCTGTATTCACCAACGTAAAGATTTCTGGATTCAGGCCATTGATAAACTGATCCGCAACGGCCTCGTCATTCTCTGCGACATGAGGAGCAAATCGGACAATGTCGAAAACTTTGCCACATATTTCTCGATGTTCAGCTGTACCAGTCTCAAATTGGCAAACTCAGCACCTTTGTCTTTTCAGTAGGACAAAGGAAAGAATCGCTGATAGAACTCTGCTTTAAAAAGTTTCCAAGTGATCTCTGTGCCACGATGCTCCAATGCTCTCTTCGTGGTAAGCCACCAGTTCTTTGCAACTTCTTGCAGTTGATGCCCAATAAGTTTAACTCGTCGCTCGTCGGTGTAGTCAAGAGATTCAAATAACATCTCGATGTCATCGAACCAACTTTCACACTCAACTGCACTTTCGGTGCCCTTCAGTGTCGGTGGTCGAAACGACTGAAACCTTTTCAGCAAAGTCTCCATTGGTGTAGCGGTCACATCCATCAGATCATTGGAAGTACTGCCCTGTTCTGGTGCTCGACCTGCTACTGGCTGCGGTACTCGTCGAGGAGGCATATCTGATTATCAAACGGATTAGTACACAATCTATATAATCTGTCTCAGTCCTCCTCTGATCATATATCTTTGATCCAGAATCGGTTCTGATTCAGTCTTTGCAAATACATGCTTTAATCAACTCAGATAACAAGACAACATGTAATAGTGAAAGTAATAAATCATGCTAGCAAAAGAAAAGCAAGGAAGAAAATTCAATCTACCCCCGCTCATTCTATTCTATCTCAGTCTAAAGGATCTATCGCTCTGATACCACATGTTGTGGGGGCCCGGGCTCTAACTCTACTATCTTTGGGATTAATTGGATCTTTGCTAGAAAATGTGGGTCATAAAAAAAATTTCTTTTAACAACATAAACAAGTGTATATAAATCATACACAATGATACCTTTATTTTATTTTCAACAAAGTAGATACATGTCTTGTTTCATTACAATCATACAAACTAGAGTTTATAACACACTACATATCAAATGTAAAACTACTGGTCTATCATCTACGCCCGTGATCACCACGCTATCTCGATCTCTCATCTTTGTCTCGACCCTGATCCTGCCCCTCCTGTTGTCATGCACACATACAGACACAACAACAGCCGGAGACTCCGGTGAGAACAAATCCCAGTATAAAACATGTCTACATGCATATCATGCAATTAAATACAAAATTATAAAACATGAATCAGTAATTATGACACATTAGTGAAGACAGATAAACAATTCGACTCTTACTCTTTAACTCGACTCATATCTAAATCTAGGGATCCCGGTGTGAATAAGACGTAACAAGTCTCCCACCTACTCTCCCAATCGGGGTGGCGGTACGTCTTATTCCTAGACTTCGGCCCTGTCTATATCGAATATCTACAATCGGAGTGGATCTTCTCCTATGCCTCGATACCACCGAATGTCTAGAACTTGGCATATCTGCCAATGAGTCTCCTATCTCAATGCTTGTTCAATATAAAGCACAATATAACAAGGTATAGAAATCTAGTATGTGATTCGTGGGAAACTCAAATCGAATCTGATTCGAGTTGTATCTCCCCAATCCAACATTGAATTATACATTTCGTTGTTCAGTCTTTGTCAAGATCGGAGTATAGAAGTAAAATCTTGCCGATATCAATCTGAAATGGCAATGTCAAATAGCACAATATCAATTCACAACTCAAACCGATACATGTACATATCAATATTCAATATCGGTACATTTCGACGGCATAACAACGTAATCTCGCAATATCGGTCATCTCAAACAACAATAATCAGTCACAATAACTCACAATCTTCATCATAAACACCTATCAATGCTGAAATATGCATATCTCAAATTCGATACACGCTGAAAATTAATAACAATAGAATACAATGTCCGTTCTACGATCCGGTTGCAATATCATTTCACCATAATCATAAGGACACATGATAGTACTCAAAATCTGATTTCTCCAATCATCTCACTTCCAAAGATGCTGAAATGTAATAATACTTACGTCCTTTCGAAGCTGGTGATGAGAGGAACACGAATCTAGTCTCGGATAGAAAATCGGATGGTCAGAACTTGTGCAAGCTAATTTCTAAGCTAGGAGCATTCTTGAGGTTTTCATGGGAGTTATTTCGGTGGTCTGCTGAAGAAATGCTGAAGAATGAAGACTCAACACTTATATTGCATGGCAAGGGACACATGGTTTATTTTTCAAGTTGCACGTCGCACCCCGGGTGCGCTCACTCTTATACCACGGGTGCACAGATCATACTGGATCATATCCAAAATTTCAGAAGAACGACCGCGGGTGCGCTGGCTCTTGCACCGTGGGTACGCTCCTGTCTCGGTTCATCCACTGCAGGTGCGGTCCTGTTCTTACTGCGGGTGCAGTCAAGCTACTGTAAACCTTCAACATTTCATGAGAAACGATCGCGGGTGCACTATCTTTTGAACTGCGGGTGCACTGTCTTTGCTGCCTCAACAATATATTTTGCACTAAAATCGAATCGAAATGTCGTTTCTTCGACCTTCGATGAATACATCAAATCATGCATTAATAAATGCTGATTACCAACTCACATCTCGGGCATTACACCAAGCCCCCAACCAAGCAACACAAACTGGCCGATAACTCCTACTTGGCATGGGCTCTTGTTTTCTAGCTTAACCACTTAACCAAAGAGCTAGCCCTTGAACCAGCCCCTCAAGCACTCTCCCGGGACCCTAATGACTCGACCTAGCCCAGCCCAAAGCCCGCTGGCCGAGCCCCTTCTTCCCTACACAAGCTGCAAACATGCGGTACTTCCACTTTGAGCTCTTGGGTGGAGTCCTAGCTTGCTATAACTCCTCCCCAGCCTCTTGTCTCGAGTCATAGCATGGCTAGGATTCTTCCCTTGACCCTCACGACCCTAGCCAAGTCTTGGTCCCAGCCAAACCCAAGCCTAGCCACAACTCCCATGAAACCGAGCCTCTACATACACCATGACAGAAATATGGTTCAAGCTTGTATTATTCATGTTGTGCAGCATATTGGGGTGTTATAGGACTCCCTAAATTTGTGTCTGTTAGAGTAGGTGCCCGGCAAGCCAACTTGTGGCTCCGATTTTATTGACTCTAATGCAAAACAATCTTTATTTTAATAATATTTTACGATTTTATTCAATTGGCATTATACTTTACCTATATACCCATGAAATCTGCATAGATAAATTCTTTGAATATACAATAGGTACCATGAGGTTTATGTTAGAACGTAAGATCAAGAAACTCATTAGGAAGTGTACCGTATATTCTAAACAGGTTCCTAGTCGAATCAGCCGCCTAAAACAAGGATAAAGGTCGCTCGAGCTTGAGACTAGCATTTGTGGTGTAAACGCCATGTTTCATTAGCAAGGGCATGGAGATGTCCATTCATACAGATGAGTGATCATATGATGATGCACTGAACAACCCTCCTGTCCAAGTGGTTCTCACTTATCGAGTGGAATAGTCCGTAGTTATGGTTGTACACCATTAGTCCTTTGACCCGGGACAATGTAAGGGCTATACGTACTATTATGCACTTTGATCTGTTTACCGACTCCATTGAGGATCATCAAGTGGCGAGGTTGGGTGTAGTTTTGAAATACGTAGGAGCAAATACATTGTAGTCGGGGATTCACCATTCGCCTTCGAGTGAAGATATCCTATGTGATCTGATGAGTTAATAGTGCAAGGAGTCTCTGGCCAGGCAAGAAATGTGCTTTAGGGAAAGGTGTTTTCCTAGTTGCACATACCATGCCACTATTAGTACTCAAAGATAAATCACATCGTTATCGAATTCATATGCAACTCTCGATATACCAATAGTTGTAGATTCGATCGGGATATATGTGTTGAAGGGACCGTAGTGTACGCTAACCATGACTAAAGGTTCTTGCAGGCACTATCAGTCATACCTAGGGGATCTTGGGGCGATGCTACTAGGCGCACTTACCATGATCCGATGGGTGCAATCAGAAATGAGTTCTGACATTCTTGATCAAGGAGTTGATGAAAATAACGAGGTTAACTAGGGTAAACCCGAATAAGAATAAATGTTATTATGAATCACATGTAGATGTGAACCCATGGCTAGCTGTATCCCTGAACCATTGAGGGTCACACAAGTATCGGATTCTGTGTTCCCGTTGAGATAGTCAAATTTCAAGGAGTTGGAATTTGGCGACTATAGTTTGATGGAGATCAAACAAGGAGCTTATAAAGGAGTTTATAAGCTGATTTCATAGGATGGAAGAAATGGAAGTTGGCATGATTGCTGGATAAGGAAGGAGAGTGAAACTGCCTGTTTATGTGAAGGATTTCACTAAAACTGGCAGCTGCCAAATATGGTAATTGCTATATATGGTAAGTTCCAAATTTGGTAAATGAAAATTTTGATCTTCGAAATCTTCAATTTCATTATATGAACAAGATTTGAATCCTTGGTACATCGATGCTTTCGGAACGTAGATCGTGGTTATATTGAGTTCGAAATCATTTATATAGTTAATTGAGAATTTACTAATTAAATGATTGTGCTAGTAGTATTGACTACTAATATGCACAAATTCCCATAAATATTCTAGAGGAGTCTAGAATTAAATTAACTAAGGAGTTAGTTTATAAATTAAACAATAGTTATTTAATTTAATATACATATATAATTATATATTTTATATGGTGATATAAAATATGTGTATATGATATTATTATGTCATGTATTATTAAAGGTTAATAAATACATCATATATATAATATATACGGGAGTTTAAATATAATGAAATTATTAGAGTCCTTGTGGATTAGGAGTCTCACTCTATATATATTTAATAATTCCTTGCCTTCCATCAACAGTTGTATCAGAGCCAGGTTATTCTCAATCGTGTGTTTTAATTAAATTGTGTTGGGTTTATTATTTCAAATCGCGTAAGAATTTTTATGAAAACGCCCCTAAAAATTATTTTGAAAAATCTGTTTTCCAAAAAAAAAAATTTGGGTCCGCCCGGAACTGTTCTGGGCAGACGCGCGCACAGTGCTGCATGGCTCGCGCGCAAGGCGCCGCACGGCAGCGCGCACGGGCCTGCGCGCCCGTGCGCGTTTCCAACGCACAGCCGCGCCTGCCAGCGCCCGATTGGATCGGGCAGCGGGCGGGCGGCGCGGGCGGGTGCCTTGGAAATACTCGGGCCCTGCACTGGGTCGTGGGCTTGAATTGTTTGGGCCCGGGGGCGATTTTATGATTCTTAAAAATTTGTTTTAAATTGATATTTTATGAAAATACGGACGATTTTACCCCTACAATAATTTTAAAAATCAATTTCTTACAAAATAAATAATCAAAATATGATTTTAATTATTTATGCTAAAAGGTGTTTTACAAGAAATTTAACTATTTGAAATTAAATAAAAGTGTATATTTATTTTTATAATTATGACGGTTAGTGATAATTTACAAGATACACGATTTATCGATAATATGTGATATTATCGGATTTATATAATATATGATATTATATGTTAAAAGAATGATCGAGAGCCATGACCAATGTGCTATGTGTATGTTAGGTTTTTTTTACATGTTGTAAATTTTGATTATTTGATAATTAAAAGTGAACCTGGTTTATGGTCTGTTCCCACCCCCTAAATTTGTATCCCAATGTGCCATGGATATTTAATGTAAATATTAGTATTAGTGGGAGATCAAGATTTGAAGACGGTGGGCCTGAGATCCTCGAAAAGAGTTTTGAAGATCGAAGACATGTAAATTTTGGAAGCTTATGTAATAGTGGCATTTGCATCCCTCCATTTCCCTAGATTATGGACATGGATCCGTATGTGGCTCGTACGGATCAATTAGCTCTCGGTTGTCGATCATCCTTTATTATTGTTATGATGTATGTGATATATTATAAATAATCAGTATGTGCGTTAGTATACAATAACAAGAATTGCATGAAGCCGGCAATCATACAAACAATCATGGCTCGAGTTTTAAAATTAATGATGAGACAAATTTTTAAAATTAAAATCCCTCATTTTGGATGAGATCCAAAATTTAAATCAAGCCCATTAAAAGGATAATTAAAATAAAGTTTAATATTCCTTGCCTTCCATCAACGGTGGTTGCATGATGAACGCTACCCGCGGTCAGTGTCTGACTCATATTATTGGGGAGGCCTGGACGCCGGAAAGCTCTGACTTCCACTGACATATTTGATGTGAACTACGTGGAACTACCATGACTTCGGCTCATATTATTGGGGGATCTCACGGAGACCGTCCACTAAGGTTCAACATTGATGGGCCGGGCTCGACATTTGAAGAGAAAGGGGATCATATTATTGGACCCTCCTCAAACGTGAGGCAAATTATGTAAGGGTTGTAAGGGGTTGCAATTGGGCTCTACCTTTTGGAAGTTATGATTGGTTGATATTATTCGGGATCCTAATTTCGCAATTGGGCCTTGCGTACTCACTAAGGAAATTGGATTTCCCGTTTTTCATCAGAGGGTGGTGAGAATGTCAAAATAGTGGGAGGCAATTCGTAAAAACAAAAAAAGTCCATATTTTACGTCTTATAAAATATTTTAAAATAATCAGTAACGTTTGTTCTGTTTCTTTTTCAGTATATTTACAATGTCGTGTCGAAACCCACTATCTGTTATACTCGATCAAAATAAGCTAACAAGACCGAACTATCATGATTGGATGAGGAATTTAAAAATTGTTTTGAATTCTGAAAAGATAGCATATGTTCTCACCAAGGCCCCTCCTAAGACGGCTAAGCCAAATGCCACTCAGGAGGAGCTGGCTGAACTTGACAAATGGTGGGACCATGACTTGCAAGCCAAGAGCTATATGCTAGCTTCTATGTCAAACGAGCTGCAGAGGCGGTTTGAGGAAGCTGTGAATGCTGCTGACATTTAAGGCCACCTGCAAGAGTTGTATGGTGAACAAAAGCATCCACTGAGGCACGCTACTGTCAAAGAACTCATGACATCACGTCTGCGAGAAGGGGCCTCGGTCCATGAGCATGGCGTGAGGATGATTGGGCTCATTGAAAAGTTAGTGGGCCTGGACCTTGTTATCCCCAATGAGTTGTCCACGGACATTCTACTGCTGTCGCTGCCATCGTCGTTTGATGGGTTTGTGGTGAACTTCAAATTGAACAAGTTGGAGGCCAGCCTTGAAGAGTTGGTCAACATGCTGACAAGTTATGAAGCCACCATTAAGAAGGAAAAACCTGTTTTCCTCATTGGCTCTTCGTCTGGGACGAAAAAGGGGCCAAAAGAGAAGGGCAAGAAGCGTTCTCGTCCTCCTAAGACAAACAAACCCAACAAGAAGTGAGTAGCAAGCACTTCTTAGGGCCCGAAAAGCCTGAAAAAGGAGAAGATGTTTGCTTTCACTGCAAGAAGCCTGGACACTGGAAGCGCAATTGCAAGGAATATCTCGCCCAGAAGAGTTCTGGAAATGGTATGTTCTATATTGAAATAAATGACTCAATTAATTCAACTTCTTAGGTATTGGATACCGGATGTGGATCTCATATTTGGAATAATTTGCAGGTGATGACAAGAAGTACAAAACTACGGGAGGGTGAGACCTTCCTAAGGATGGGAAATTGAGCAAGATTTGCTGCGATAGCCATAGGGACTTTTATTTAATATTAGACAATAATTTTAAGTTACTTTTGAGAGAAGTTTTGTTTGTTCCGGATTTAGTTAAAACCATTGTTTCCATTTCTATGCTTGATAAATATGGATTTTCTTGTTTATTTAGCAAAGGTGTTTGCAATATTTAAAAGAATGAATGTTTGATTGGAACGGGTGAAATACAAAATGACCTCTATAACTTAAGAATAAAAGATATTCCAAACAAACATGTCCAAGTAAACAAGATAACAACAACGACAAACAAAAGAAAACAAGATAGTCTAAACCAAGCACAATTGTGGCACGCTAGGCTAGGACATATTTCCCAAAGAAGGATGCACAAGCTAGTAGGAGAGGGCATGTTTGACTCGTCAGACATAAACTCCCTAGAGACATGTGAGTCCTGTCTGAAAAGAAAAATGACCAAGGCCCCCTTTCCTAGGGAAAGTGGAACGTGCACATGATCTGTTGGTTTGATCCATACAGATGTGTGTGGCCCGCTAAGTGTTAGCACGAGATTTGGCCATTTCTACTTCATCACCTTCACCGATAACTACTCGAGGTATGGGTATGTGTATTTAATGAAATACAATTCTGAATCTTTTGAAAAGTTCAAAGAATTAGGAGCATAAGTAGAGAAACAATTAGGAAAGAGTATTAAAACACTACAATCAGATCGAGGTGGAGAATACTTAAGTACTGAGTTTCAAGACTACCTTAAAGAGAATGGGATTCTCTCACAGTGGACTCCGCTTGGCACACCCCAATTGAATGGTGTGTCAGAACGTCGTAATCGGACATTGATGGACATGATCCGATCTATTATGGGGTTCACTGAGTTGCCGCCATCCCTTTGGGATTATGTGCTTGAAACAGCGGCAAAGTTGATGAATCAAGTCCATACAAAGACAGTGGATAAAATTCCATATGAGATATGGATGGGAAAGCCGCCAAAATATTCTTGCCTAAGAATATGGGGATGCCCTGCTTACGTGAAGTAGACAATGGGAGACAAATTGGATAGTAGAGCCAATTTGTGCTACTTTGTAGGATATCCAAAGAATTGTATTGGATATTACTTCTATTATCCCAGTGAAACAAAGTTGTTTGTTTCAAGGAATGCCACCTTCTTAGAGAAAGTGTTTCTATTGAATAGAAAAGGCGGGATGATAGAACTCGATGAGATTCGAGAACCACCTACTACACAATTAGCAGAACCCATACCCCAACAGCCAATCAAAGAAACACAAGCTCTTAAAAGATCCGAAAAATCTCAAGGCCGCCTAATAGGTTGAGCCTGCTTCTTGAAGAGGGCCAAGGTGAGCCCATTCCTGGATGTGATCCAAGAAATTTCAAAGAAGCATTGTCTGATGCCGATTCATCTAAATGGATTGAAGCCATGCAGTCCGAAATGGACTCCATGTGGGGACCCGGACGCTAATCAAGTTCTTAATCATCTTTGGGACTAATTACTCAATTATAAAACAGGGTCTAAATTTTTTTTTTTAAAATACAAAGCGGAAACGTAATGTAATTTACTCAAATTACATATTAAACATTAACATACAAATCTTGTGTTCTCTACAAGAATTCAACTAGGTTCAACTACATATCAGTGCTGAATCCTATGTTGCTTCGAAGCCCGGATCTCCACGCTATCTAATCTTCTCTCATCCTCTTCTTGACCCTGATCCAGCCCCACCTGTTGTCATGCACACATACAAAACAAGACAACAGCCGGATAACTCCGGTGAGATATAAATATCCCAGTATAAACAATGTAAACATGAAGTCATATAAAAGCATATAAGAAGTATTCATAACATGTCTCAAATCAGAAACATAAATTCATATCAAACATTCAATAATCATGAATGGCATAAACAATGTAAATCAACATGTCATATCAGACTCAACTCAACCGACGCGTCGTCTCAGACTCGACTCAACTCTATCCTAGGGATCCCGATGTCTGGATATAGGTATTATATCGAATCTCAATCGATAGGAATGAATCAATCCCTAAACGGCATCGATATAATTCATATATCAGTGTCTGGGCGAATCAGCCACAGAATTGACGACTCAGTCAATAACCCGACGAATCAGCCGGTGACTAGGCGAATCAGCCTATAATCAGACAACTCAGCCTGTAATTAAGCGAATCAGCTTATGTTTAGACGAATCAGTCAATCACCAGACGAATCAGCCGGTGACTAGGCGAATCAGCCTATAATAAGACGAATCAGTCAATAACCCGACGAATCAGCCGGTGACTAGGCGAATCAGCCTATGACTCAACGACTCAGTAATCAATACATACAGTCAGTATCTAAGCAAATCAGTCAATGACTAGCGAATCAGCAGTCATTACATGCAGTAGCTATAAATCAATAGGCTACAAATATCAATCTTATCACACAGTAGCTATAAATCAATAGACTACAATCATGAGTCTGATCAATTGCAAATATCAATGCAATAAGTAAAAGTATGTGATTTAGGGAAATTCGAGTCAAACCTCACTCGAGTTGTGCAATCCCAACTCAACATTAATTTATACCTTTTATTCTGTTACTCTGGCTCTGTCGAAGTCTCGAACTCAAATCCTGTCAATACTCAATGTCCAGTCGTAGCCTACGTCGATAGGAACACAGTACCGCAATCAGATTTAAAATCAGACGGACGGATTTCTCACAAAAGGCGTAAGGATTTTCCACTCCTTTCCCAAACCCTTTCCTCGATTTCTTCTGTTCCTTTCCTTCTGAAGACTCATGTATATATATATAAATACATACACGTACATGCACTAAGCAAAGTGGCTCAATTTCAGGCTGCATGCCGCGCGCATATGCGCGCTCAGCACCGCGCATATGTGCCGAAGGCTCGGCCTAGCAATTCCCTCCTCGCGCATATGCGCGCATTACTCGGCGCATATGCGCCCAACCCTCTGGACAACATCAGTACATGCTCGCGCATATGCGCGCTTCCAGCCACGCATATGCGCCCAAGGCGCTGGAATACTCGCGCATGTGCGCGCTTACGAACCGCGCATGTGCGCGCCCCTCGCGCATGTGCGCGCTCACGTACCGCGCATGTGCGCCCAACTTTCTGCCCACTCGTTCTTGTAGCTCGTCTCCTCGCGCACATGCGCGCACCAACCTCGCGCATATGCGCCACAATCTCTGGCCATACGACAAGCTCAACTCAACAAGTCCTAATCCCGGTCTCGACATACTCCGTCTATAATTACATCAATTTATCGATTAATCCCATTCCATTATTGCCAAAATCATCTCAGATTAATAAAAAGTAAATCTCGGGCATTACATTTCTCCCCCTCTTAGATCTGAGTTCGTCCTCGAACTCTCAAATAATCAATTCAGATATATCAGAAGAAATGTATACAGAGCTTAAATCAAACTCTCATCTTAATGAATCCATTCTGAAATCAATCTCACAATATTGGCTATACAACATCCGTATATACCAATCAATAGTTCATAACAACTCAACTTCATCAGCTGTTATCGAATCTGTTTATCTTAATCAACGATATATTCGATCTTTGGTTTCAGTTACCAACAGTCATCGTCCGACGTTGGCATATTCAGTGTGTTTACAATGAACTATTTTCATTCTCTTCTGAATTAGCTTCATCTTTTCAGTCATATCTCTGATCATTTCAGATCCAATCTCAAGAACCTCAGAGATATCATTTCAATAAAGAGAGAATCCACATAGCTTTCCGTACAACGCTTCGAAAAGAGTTATCTCAATACTCGTTTGATAGCTGTTATTGTACGAAAATTCACAAATGACCATAAATCATGTCAACTAGTGCTAAAATCTAGCACTACAGTTCCTGGGTATTCTCCAGTATCCGGATAATTCGCTCTGATTATCCGTCAATCTATAGACGATAGGTGAAAGAGTTTGTGATCTATTCTGCCAAAAAACAAAATCAACCAAAAATCATGGCATGATATCGTCAATTTAGGCATTCAGTGCAGTCTAATCATTTTTCTGATACATTCTATGGTGGCATTCTGATCTTTCTAACCACTTTTCTGACATCAATCTGTGTCATTTGATCATGTTTGTACATTATCTAGTACAAACTGATAGATATAGATTGAACAATCTATCAATCATAATCATATCATATCATAATCTGTAAGGAAATGGCAGTAATTTCATTACGAAAGCCATAGAAATGTATTCCCATTTCTATTCAGAATTATACAATTCTGTAATAAATCTTCTGATTTCTATCTTTCTGTATTTTCTGTTAGCAATTCAGACATATCAGTACAATTTCTGCCAACATTTCAATACATTTCTGTTATAACTGATCTCATCTGTCTATATCACCACTATCTGTTCGAATACAATACAGTCTCAATCATCAGACTAAACACTGACTCCATGACTGTAAGGTTCTGAAAATATCTGTTCTTTCTGATTCGAACTATTTGATATACACAAATCAGTTAATAACATAAATTAAATAGGAAATACCTACCTGGTATTCGGCTCTGACTATTAGTATCAAGCTTTGCTGTACAATTCTGACACATCTGACATCACAGAATAATCAATCTCATACAAAATACAAAATCACATATCTGTTACTCTGATCGACACTCTGTTCTGACTATCGATATTGAGTTCTAAATATTCTAATCAGCTTTTTTATTTCAGAATAACATCAATATTCAATCAGATTCAACACATGCTAAATTCATAAGCCGCAACTATCTGACACTGATGTCAATCTCAGCTGCCTAATCACGGTTTAGTTCTGTGAAAATCAACGAATATATCATCTTCAAATATAACACATCCTGAATGCAATCGGTTTCAATCAGGATTCACCATATCAATAGTTCTGATATCAACTCAAAGCTAAAATCAATTTCTCTGATTGGAATCAGATCTGAAGTCTTATCAGAGAAAACATCGAGAACTTTCTTATCATTGGTAAATCAGCCAATGATAGACTCAACTTCAGTAAATCAACTGAATACATAAGGAGTCATTCTGCTCCTTTCTGTAATAATCGAGTCATAGCTAGTACGAATATCAAAGGAATTCTCAGTCTAGAATTCTTATCGTACAATATTCATCTCTTGATCATCTCAGGTCTGATTCTTACCATCTTCTGGAATTAATCTATGGTAGCTTCGTACTTGATCAGCATATCAATATTAGTAATGCAGTTCCAAAATCATAGAACACCAGTACAACACAAGCTACTACACGATCTAACTCGATCTCATTCTCATCCTACTGTAGTATACAAGATCTAACAGAAATCGCTGATACAAGATCTTCTCCCAAAGGAACAGAAACAAATACTACAGTAAATAGGGACTCAACAATTAATGCATACATCAATGCAAGTCTTTCAGAAATAATAGTATGTGAAGCACCGGTATTCCTCAATACATATGCAGGATAATCAAACAAATCAGTTACCTACAACATCATCATCTGGTGCTTCCTGAGCCTGCTCCTCGGTCAAAGCAAATACTCTGGCCTGCTGTCTAGGAGGCTGGCCAACTGTCTGGCTTCCTCCTGGCCTCTGCTGTGACTGAGATGGTGCTGGCTGAAATGAAGGAACGGCAGCTGATCGTCTACTCCACTGTGCCGCTGATCCCGCGGATTCAGCTCCCTGGAATCTTTGGGAACTTCTCTGTGGACACACTCTAGAAAAATGTCCCTGTTACTTGCAGAAGTGACAACTACCAAGTACTCCTTGGCATTGCTCAGTGGAATGTCTCCCTCCACAATTTCCGCAGTAAACGCCAGTATAACTCTGCTGAGAACCACTAGAGCTAGAAGAACTACCGCCAGACTTCTTAAACTGCTTTCCTCTAGCCTTCAGAAAATCTTTCGTTCCACCACTGCTACTGCCACTCTCGTATCGAGGAGGTGGTTGCGGTGGTCTCGACACTGGAGGAACAATTTCAGCTCCTCTCTGCCTTATCAGGCCTGCTTCAGCGCCCTTTGCTCTATTCATGGCATCAGCAAAGTTATTCGGTCGTCCTGTGTTCACCAATGTAAAAATATCGGGATTCAAGCCATTGATGAACTGATCAGCAACGGCTTCGTCATTTTCAGACACATGAGGAGCAAACTTCAACAAGGTAGAGAACTTGGTCACATATTCTTCAATGTTCAGCTGACCCTGTCTCAAATTGGAAAACTCCGCTCCCTTGTCTTTTCCGTACGATATTGGGAAAAATCTCTGATAAAACTCAGTTTTAAACACATCCCAAGTAATAATCGTACCTCGTTGCTCCAAGGCCCTCTTCATTGTAATCCACCAGCTTTGTGCAACATCCAGCAACTGGTGTCCAATCAATTTAATCCGGCGCTCATCACTGTACTCCAGTGAATCAAACAGCAACTCAATGCTACCTAACCAACTCTCACACTCGACTGATGTCTCAGTACCCGTCAGAGTGGGTGGTTTGAATGACTGAAACCTCTTCAGCAAGGTTTCCATTGGAGTTGGTGTTACATCAATTGGAGGATTCGATGTACTACCCTGTTCTGGAATTCGTCTAGGGGGCATATCTGAAACTCAAAAGGATTAGTAATCCAATCCAACAAACCTGTTTCAATTCAGTCTCTCCTCCGATCATCTTACTGCTGATCGAGAATCAATTCAGATTCGTTCCCAATAATACATATTAAAAATCAAATCAGATAAGTCAAGTAACATGTATTATATAACGCAGCAAGACATGCTAGCATTCAAAAGCAGGAAAGAAAACCTCAATCTACCCCGCTCACTAGCCTCTTCTATCTCAATCTAAAGAATCTACAGTTCTGGTACCTACAGCTCTGATACCACCTGTTGTGGGGACCCGGACGCTAATCAAGTTCTTAATCATCTTTGGGACTAATTACTCAATTATAAAACAGGGTCTAATTTTTTTTTTTTAAAATACAAAGCGGAAACGTAATGTAATTTACTCAAATTACATATTAAACATAAACATACAAATCTTGTGTTCTCTACAAGAATTCAACTAGGTTAAACTACATATCAGTGCTGAATCCTATGTTGCTTCGAAGCCCGGATCTCCACGCTATCTAATCTTCTCTCATCCTCTTCTTGACCCTGATCCAGCCCCACCTGTTGTCATGCACACATACAAAACATGACAACAGCCGGATAACTCCGGTGAGATATAAATATCCCAGTATAAACAATGTAAACATGCAGTCATATAAAAGCATATACGAAAGCATATAAGAAGTATTCATAACATGTCTCAAATCAGAAACATAAATTCATATCAAACATTCAATAATCATGAATGGCATAAACAATGTAAATCAACATGTCATATAAGACTCAACTCAACCGACGCGTCGTCTCAGACTCGACTCCACTGACGCGTCGTCTCAGACTCGACTCAACTCTATCCTAGGGATCCCGATGTCTGGATATAGGTATTATATCGAATCTCAGTCGATAGGAATGAATCAATCCCTAAACGGCATCGATATAATTCATATATCAGTGTCTGGGCGAATCAGCCGCAGAATTGACGACTCAGTCAATAACCCGACGAATCAGCCGGTGACTAGGCGAATCAGCCTATAATCAGACAACTCAACCTGTAATTAAGCGAATCAGCTTATGTTTAGACGAATCAGTCAATCACCAGACGAATCAGCCGGTGACTAGGCGAATCAGCCTATAATAAGACGAATCAGTCAATAACCCGACGAATCAGCCGGTGACTAGGCGAATCAGCCTATGACTCAACGACTCAGTAATCAATACATACAGTCAGTATCTAAGCAAATCTGTCAATGACTAGCGAATCAGCAGTCATTACATGCAGTAGCTATAAATCAATAGGCTACAAATATCAATCTTATCACACAGTAGCTATAAATCAATAGACTACAATCATAAGTCTGATCAATTGCAAATATCAATGCAATAAGTAAAAGTATGTGATTTAGGGAAACTCGAGTCAAACCTCACTCGAGTTGTGCAATCCCAACTCAACATTAATTTATATCTTTTATTCTGTTACTCTGGCTCTGTCGAAGTCTCGAACTCAAATCCTGTCAATACTCAATGTCCAGTCCGTAGCCTACGTCGATAGGAACACAGTACCGCAGTCATATTTAAAATCAGACGGACGGATTTCTCACAAAAGGCGTAAGGATTTTCCACTCCTTTCCCAAACCCTTTCCTCGATTTCTTCTGTTCCTTTCCTTGTGAAGACTCATGTATATATATATAAATACATACACGTACATGCACTAAGCCAAGTGGCTCTTCAGGCTGCATGCCGCGCGCATATGCGCGCTCAGCAGCGCGCATATGCGCCGAAGGCTCGGCCTAGCAATTCCCTCCTCGCGCATATGCGCGCATTACTCGGCGCATATGCGCCCAACCCTCTGGACAACATCAGTACATGCTCGCGCATATGCGCGCTTCCAGCCGCGCATATGCGCCCAAGGCGCTGGAATACTCACGCATGTGCGCGCTTACGAACCGCGCATGTGCGCGCCCCTCGCGCATGTGCGCGCTCACGTACCGCGCATGTGCGCCCAACTTTCTGCCCACTCGTTCTTGTAGCTCGTCTCCTCGCGCATATGCGCGCACCAACCTCGCGCATATGCGCCACAATCTCTGGCCATACGACAAGCTCAACTCAACAAGTCCTAATCCCGGTCTCGACATACTCCGTCTATAATTACATCAATTTATCGATTAATCCCATTCCATTATTGCCAAATCATCTCAGATTAATAAAAAGTAAATCTCGGGCTTTACACTCCATGTATTCGAACCAAATATGGTCCTTAGTAAACCCACCTGAGGGAATTGTTCACATAGGATGCAAATGGATTTACAAAAGAAAACTTGGAGAGAATGGGAAGGTGGTGACCTTCAAAGCTTGATTGATAGCAAAAGGATATACTCAAAGGCAAGGTATTGACTATGAGGAAACCATTTCTCCAGTCGCAATGTTCAAGTCCATTAGGATACTGCTGGTCATAGCAGCATGGTATGACTATGAAATATGGCAGATGGATGTGAAAACAGCGTTCCTTAATGGGGATATTAAGGAAGAGATTTTCATGTCTCAACCTAAAGGATTCACATCAGTAGAAAGTGAGCATAAAGTATGCAAACTTTAGAGATCCATTTATGGACTAAAACAGGCATCAAGGAGCTAGAACCTCAGATTTGACAACACTATCAAAGAGTTTGATTTTTCCAAAAATCCTAAGGAACCTTTTGTATACAAGAAGGTTAGTGGGAGTGCACTGATATTCCTAGTACTTTATGTTGATGACATACTACTCATTGGGAATGATGTAGGGATGTTGCAGTCAAATAAAGTATGGTTAGCTGGTAAGTTCTCCATGAAGGATATGGGTGAAGCATCATATGTATTACGAATACAGATCTATAGGGATAGATCAAAGAGAATGCTAGGGCTCACCCAATTTACCTATATCGATACCATACTGAGGAGATCTCTATGGAGGAGTCCAAGAGAGGATATCTCCCAATGTCTCATGGTGTGAATCTATCCAAGTCTATGTGCCCTAAGACTGATGAAGAGATGGAAACCATGAGCCGCATTCCATATGCGTCTGCCATAGGCAGTATTATGTATGGTATGATATCTACTCGACCTGATATTTCATATGCAGTGAGTGTTGCAATCCGATATCAGTCGAATCCTGGGCCACTGCATTGGAAAGCAGTGAAGGACATTCTTAAGTACTTGAGAAGAACTAAGAATTTGTTCTTAGTATACGGGAGTGGAGAACTAAAATTGGAAGGCTACACTGATTCTAGCTTCCAATCAGATGTGGATGATTCGAAATCGACCTCCGCGTTTGTATTCAAGCTCAATGGTGGTGTTGTCTCTTGGAAGAGTTCCAAGCAAGACACCACAGTGGATTCAACCCTTGAGGCCGAATATATAGCTGCAGCTATGGAGGGTGTTTGGATGAGGAATTTCATCCAAGAGTTGGGTGTAATTTCTCAAACAGTTGATCATGTCCCGGTCTACTGTGACAACACTGGTGCCGTAGCGCAAGCGAAGGAACCGAGGTCTCATCAGCGATCCAAACATATACTAAGGAAGTTCCACATAATCCGGGAGATTGTGGGAAGAGGAGACATTTCGGTAGAGAGAGTCGCCTCCGCAGATTAAGTTGCTGATCCACTGACGAAGCCCCTGTCAGGACCATTGTTTGAGAAGCATCGTGAAGTGATGAGTCTAAGATCTATGGGTAGCTAGCTATAGGGCAAGAGGGAGATTGTTAGAGTAAGTGCCCGGCAAGCCAACTTATGGCTACGGTTTTATTGACTCTAATGCAAAACAATCTTTATTTTAATAATATTTTATGATTTTATTCGATTATGGTATTATACTTTATCTGTATACCCATGCAAGCTGCATAGATAAAGTCCTTGAATATACAATATGTACCATGAGGTCTGCGTCACAACGTAAGATCACGAAACTCATTAGGAAGTGTACCGTATATTCTAAACAGGTTCTTAGTCGAATCAGCCGCCTAAAACAAGGATAAAGGTTGCTCGAACTTGAGACTAGCATTTGTGGTGTAAACGCCATGTTTCATTGGCAAGGGCATGGAGATGTCCATTCACACAGATGAGTGACCATATGATGATGCACTGAACAACCCTCCCTCGGACTGTCCAAGTGGTTCTCACTTATCGAGTGGAATAGTCCGCAGTTATGGTTGTACACCATTAGTACTTTGACGTGAGACAATGTAAGTCCTATACGTACTAGCATGCACTTTGATCCGTTTTCCGACTCCATTGAGGGTCATCAAGTGGCGAGGTTGGGTGTAGTTTCAAAATACGTAGGAGCAAATACATTGTAGTCGGGGATTCACCGTTCGCCTATGGGTGAAAATATCCTATATGATCTGATGAGTTAATAGTGCAAGGAGTCTCTGGACAGAGCAAGAAATGTGCTTTAGGGAAAGGTGTTTTCCTAGTTACATATACCATGCCACTATTAGTACTCAAAGATAAATCGCATCGTTATCGAATTCATATGCAACTCTCGATATACCAATAGTTGCATATTCGATCGGGATATATGTGTTGAAGGGACCGTACTGTACGCTAACCATGACTAAAGGTTCTTGAAGGCACTATCAGTGATACCTAGGGGGATCTTGGGGCGATTATACTAGATGCTCTTACCATGATCCGATGGGTGCAATTAGTAATGAGTTCTGACATTCTTGATTAAGGAGTTGATGAAAAGAATGAGGTTAACTAGGGTAAACCCGAATAAGAATAAATGTTATTCTGAATCACATGGAGATGTGAACCCACAGCTAGCTGTATCCCTTAACGATTAAGGGTCACACAAGTATCGGATTATGTGTTCCCGTTGAGATAGTCCAATTTCAAGTTGTTGGAATTTGGCGACTATAGTTTGATGGAGATCAAACAAGGAGCTTATAAAGGATTTTATGAGCTGATTCCATAAGATGGAAGAAATGGAAGTTGGCATGATTGCTGGATAAGGAAGGAGAGTGGAACTGCCTGTTTTGTGAAGGAGTTCACTAAAACTGGCAGTTGCCGAATATGGTAATTGCCATATATGGTAAGTTCCAAATTTGGTAAATTAAAATTTTGCGAAATTTATAATTTTTATTATATGAACAAGATTTGTATCCTTGGTACATCGGCACTTTTGGATCGTCGATCGGGGTTATAAAAAGTTCGGAATCATTTATTAGTGAATTGAGAATTTACTAATTAAATGATTGTGCTAGACGTAGTGACTACTAACTTGCAAAAATTACCATAAATATTCTAGAGGAGTCTAGAACTAAATTAACTAAGGAGTTAGTTTATAAATTAAATAATAGTTATTTAATTTAATATACATATACATGTATATATTTTATATGGTGATATAAAATATGTGTATATAATATTATTATTTCATGTATTATTAAAGGTTAATAAATACATCATATATATAAAATTATGGGAGTTTAAATATAATGAAATTATTAGAATCCTTGTGGATTATGAGTCTCATTCTCATTCTATATATATAACCACTAGGACTCATAATAAAGCTAACCTAGTTTTTACACACAAAAAGAAAAGCAAATCCCTCCTCCCTAGAAAAGATACTCTCGGCCATCAAGGAAAAATAAATAAATAAAATTGTTGGCCTTTTAGTTTTTCTTCCAATCGTCGCACCTTCTCCGTCTTTTGGAAATTCGGAGATCACAATCTCAACGCAAGAATTGTTTGGAATTTTTAGTGCAATCCAAACAAGGAATTCATTGTCTAATCGTGGACCCAATTAGACGATCCAAGGAGAAGAGTCGTTCATAGGAATTTACAAGAAGGATTATCTTTTCATAAAAATCAGAATAATTTGGAGTCCAAGCGTTAAGAACGCAAATGTATAAATTTTAAACACCCTATGAATGATTTGAACACACGACGCCCCAGAACAAAATTTTAAACTTCCGCTGCGTCTTGGGTGCGAGAATACGATGTCCCAACAGTGTCAAACCATCCCTTATCACTTCCTAATCATGGCAGCCCCTTAGGAACATGTTCATGCTTTTTGGATCAAAATATATGTTTTAAAAATCATGTAGGATGCATATACGAAAATCTTCAAAGGTGCAACTTGTTTTCATGCAATTTCAAACATAAATACATAATATGGTGTGATGATGAGTAAAGGAAAGAGTATGGCATGCCTTTGCTTAATAAACGCACGATTTTACATTGACGAATCGAAGAACGATGCACGAAGACGATGGCTTGAAGGCCCTTGACATTTTTGAAGCTTTCTCTTGTTTGATATCCTTGAGTGCCGTTAGTTTTATGTGAAGGGGAGAGTTTGAATTGTAAAGGGGAGTGGGGCGTGGGAATATGATTTAGTTTGGGGGTAAATTTTACTTTAAATAATAATTAAAAAGGCTAATAGTAGCTTAAGCCAATTAACAAAGTTAATTAGGCTCATTGAGCCCATTAGTTCTTAATTAAAATATTTTTTAAATAAAGTTTGTGAATTTATTAGGCGGGTTTCCAAAACATTCGTATTTTTGTTGAAAATCTAACACCAATAAAAATTATGTCCAAGCGTATAAAATCACCTCAAAAATCCTTATTTCCAAAATAACAAAAGCAACAACCATATTTTATATAATTAAAAACATATATTTAATAAAATCATTTTCCATATTTCAGCTCTCGGTCTCCGTTCCTCGAACGCAATTTGAATAACCCTAAAAAATACATTTTAATGTAACCATATAGAAAAGTATATTTTAAACATGTCAATATGCACAACATAATTAATAAATGTAATTAAACAATTAACTGAAATACACAAGGAATTTAATAACTTGTATGCATGTGGTTCGCGTGGACCTTCAAAATTTTTGGGTCGTTACACCTTACACTACAACAATAACGGCATACGACAATGGATTTTATCCGTTGTCGTAGCCTTTTTAAAACTTTTGTAACTGAGGGTGTCGTTGAAAGTCCGTTCAACGACAACAGTTTTTATCCGTTGTGGTAGGTAGAATTTGCGACGCTTTTATTCAACATCGTCGCTAATTAGCGACAGTTTATTAAAATTAGCGATGGTCTTAAAACCGTCGCTATCATTGTTTATCTAAAACTGTCGCAATAATTAGCGACGGTTGTTCTAAAACCGTCGCTAATTTGAAATTAGCGACCGTTTTCATAAACCCGTCACTAATGATAGCGATATTTTTAGAAAATTTGTCGCTAAATATGGCAACGTTTTCCAAAACCGTTGTTGTTTGTCCAAAAACCACGCTAATCGACAATGGTTTGTAAATCCGTTGTCGATTGTAAAAAAAAAACGCTAATAGACAAAATTTTAAAAAAATCGTTGTCGTTTGTCAAAAAACACGCTAATCGAAGACAACAGTTTTTATAAAACCGTTGTCAAAACTCACCTAAGACAACGGTTTTCACTAAAACCATTGTTCAAAACTATACGACAACGGTTTTTCAAAAAAATCGTTGTCGTAGGTGCGTTGTCGTTGGCCATTTTTCATGTAGTGTTAAGTGACTGCTCGGCTTGAAAAGCTTTGGCAGCGACAGTAATGAAGTCAATAATATCAGTGAGCATTACATCGCGGGGATCGTCGGCCTCAATCCATTCAAGAAGTGTTGTAACTTCTCTGTAGTATCATTAGCAATCAAAGGCACAAAATGATTCAGTATCATAGAACACCCTCTTGAAATCCTCCCAAGTCAGAGTGCCAAATTCACTCCTCGCTTCGCTCATTCCCACCATAATGAAGCATCTCCCTTCAGTAGATAGATGGTACAACGAACTCAGTCAGCGTCCGCAATATTCATATATCGAAAGATCACTTCAAAATATCTAATCCACCCCTCAGCCACGAATGAATCATTAGTGCTAGAAAATCCTCGGGGTTCATCCTCTTAAATCGCTCTTACATGTTGCTCTAATAACTGAGCCATGCCCGCTAGTACACGAGCACTAGCATCTTGATTAGGTGGAGGCTGTGGAATCTCCTCCTCATGTCTATCCTCATTATTATTACGTATAATTCGTCTAGGAGGCATCTCTGTACAAATTGTTCACACCACATAACCAACATGCACATAATATTTAAAATATCATGCACCAAACATTTTTATCATGCGTCATGAAAGCATTTAAAAAGTTAGCATATAAAATATAAAGCAGTAAAAACTCACATACTTGATGCATGACTTCTTGGACTTCTCGGAGTGGCAGTACACAACCCTTTGAAGAAAGCCTTGGCTCTGATACAAACTGAAACGTCTCTCTCTACTTTTTAACTTTAAAATCTTACTAATTTTTTTAATAGATCATTAAATTTCGAGATTCACCATAAAAATAACTTAACATTTCCATAAATAAAAATAATTTAACATTTAAATCTCAAGTGAATAAAATCCCTAATTCATCGACTTAACAAAATTCACTTCCACCTTTTAACATATCAAACCAAGCTTCAAAATAAAGCATAAAAATCCCTATTAAATCATTAACAAAATCTTAAAATTTTAACTATCAAGCTAATGCGGAAAATAAAGTTCCTCGGGAGTGTATTGTCTGGCTCGATCCACTCAAGCATCAGCGCTTTCCTCATCACCTGCAACATTCAACCCTAGTGAGTCTAATGGCTCTGCTCGTTCTAAACATGAGTAAAAAATAATACATATGAAAGCACATGCATTAAAAACATACTTTTATTTAAAATAAGCTTGTAATCATAAATAAATCATAAATCGTCAAATCGTAAAGCTGCCAATCGTTTATCATTATGGGTGAAGTTTGATCCTTGAAAGTGATTAGTCTTTATCCTCTAGTCGACTAATCAGTCTTAGCTCACCATTGTGCATAAGGACATGCACAAGGCACCGACGTAAAATAGAAATACGATCGTTGGGCTGTCTTTGGGCCTTTTCCTGTAAACAGGCTCCTACTAGGGCCTTTTCCCTAACGATTCTCAAAAATCATATATCATATCCTTTATGTTACAGTCAATTCACATCCTTCAAAATATATTTTTTTTTTAATCATAAAATATCGCGTCCCTTCCACATTTGAAAAATAACATTCTATCAGTAAAGATTTCACAGCTTTACCATAAATCACAAAATCTCATATTTTCATTATAAACATTCAAAAATATCATTTAACATGTGTTATGATTCCTCGTGACAATGCCAACCCTTTCCGTACTACCCAGGTGTAAAATGAATGTTTTGCCCATGGACTTAGAATTTCTTGTTTTTGACTTTTTCTTACTTTTATTGACTTGAGACCATCCCAAATAATTATTCAGGCTTAAATTTATTTTTTTGATATTTGTTAATTAACGTAAACTCGGGTTTTTGATTTAATTCCTTAATTAATAATTCGTAAAGCGTTTAATTCTCGAATTAAATCAAACTTAAATACTTTCACCCCAAATTTTAAACATAATCTTTTTATACTTAATATACACTCGTGAGCCATGAACTGACCCCCGTGGACCCCATGGTTCGAGCTTTTTTCCCATTAAACCCTAAAATCTGAATCATATCCTACATATGTAAAGCCATGGCTCGATTTCATCGAACCACCACCGAGCCAAGTTGGACTAGAACATTACCAGACCCTCTTGGACCCTTCCTGAACTAGCCTAGACCAACGCACCATCTCCCATCTCTCAGCCAGGTCGTGCGCACCCATGCACGCAAGCCCCTCGTTTGCAGCTCTTTTTTTCTTCGAGCCACCATGTACCAGCCGCCTAGGACTCCAACTAGGCTCTACTAGAACCTACTAGACCAACCTTACCAGCCTCAACCGAGCCGAGAGCTTCTTGCCCGCGGCTTCACCAACGCGCATGGGGAAGAGTCCTAGTTCACGTGGACTCTTCCCTAGCCGCTGCACTCGAGTCCTAGCCATGCTAGGACTCTTCCCAACCCTTGACCATGTCTATACCAACCCCTAGCCAAGCCTTGACCGAGCCACTCGTATCCATTCACCGAGCCGCTCGATTTATTAACTTGGGAACCTATCGAAACCCTAGGACTCCTCTTCCTTTTCCAACTCGATTCTAGCCTTTTTTTCCACCTTAAATCGTCCAAGTTCCACTCATTAAACATCCTATGTTGGTATCGTACTCGTTGGGAATCATAAATGTTCATATGTAAGTAAAAAATTTAAAAACTTTAAAAATAATCGTCAAAACGATAGGAAATTTTAACTCCAATATTTTTCATCCAAAAATAAACAAAACATGCATATTATGGATTGAATGATGCATCAAAGGAGATTAGAAACATGCTTTTGAGTTTTGGAACGCTCGAACATGCGATCATCAGCATAGGGCACGAAGAAGATCGAACCGACGACGAAGACTCCTAGTTTTCTTCCTCTCCAATATTTCGAATTTTAGCGTGTGTGAAGTGTGTGTTTGGCTGATATGAGCCTCAAAATACCTAGGAATCCTTTTTATAATTTTTAATTTGCATGTTAATGGGCTTAGGTTTTGGGCCTTTGAGTTTAGGTGCAATTTAGTCTACTTATCCTAGATAAATTAGGCCCAATAAAACCTATTTTATTGAAAAATAAAAGTTTATAAAATTCAGTTTTCGAAAATAATAATTTTGATCTTTTAAAAGTCTCTCGTTTGCCCAAAACCGGCTTCTCGAATAAAATCGAGCTCGTCTGGAAAAATAATTCAAACTCTATCATTTTTAGAAAAATTTAATCATATTTATTCATATTAATACGTCTTAAAAATTTTTATCAAAAAATATATATTTTATCTTGGTCGTCTCTGGTCTTCTTTCCCCAGCCTATTATGCAATTAGTCTCTTAATCATGTCGTATGTATCATGCAAGCATTTAAATCAATTAAATAAATTAAATATGAAATTTAAATCATTTGCATACATGTGGTTTATGTGAGTTGGTTTTTGGACGTTACACATTTACATAGTTCATTTCATCGATTTTGAATTCCACAGGTCTTCTCTTCATATCAGTTATCAGCCCAAATTTTTGTCTACTTGAGGAGCCATGAGCCTTTCTCTGATTATTGCTACCATGTCCATCATTACATGGACAAGCTTGGGTCCAATGATGGCTTTCTCTCCCACCTCATCCCATTATAGAGGTGATACACATTTTCTCCCATACAGGACTTCATGAAGCCATTCCAATGCTGTAATGGTAGCTGTTATTGTATGCGAACTAAATTAAAGGAAGGTTTTTGCTCTTGTTCTCGATGAAATATAGGGCACATACTCACAACATATCTTCAAGAGTTTACATTGTTATCTCGGTTTGGGATGATAAATCGTACTAAAAGTGACCCTAGTCCCCACAGACTCTCGAAAGATCTTCCATAAATGAGACACAATCTTTGATTTTTTTGACATAATTCATTCTTGAAATTCATGAAATCATATAATATTATCCATGTGTATGATACCCAACTTGCAAATATTATAGTCCACACGTACGAGTAGAAAGTGCACATATTTAGTAAGCCTATACACAATTACCAATATTTCATCATATCATTGTCTTGAATTTGGTAATCCTACTACAAAGTCCACATAAAAATGCCCCCTTTTCATTCCAGGATTTCTAGTGGTTGTAACATTGATGTTCAAATTTGACTTTATAACGAACTTGGCATCTAGAGACAAATTCAACTACATCCTTCTTCATTCCCTTCCACCAAAAATTTTGCTTTAAGTCCCTATATATCTTTTTACTCTAAGGTTGGGCTGAATTTTTTACTTATGTGCTTGAGACATTACTTTACGTCGATGGTTATCATTGTCTGGTACTCACAATCGTCCTTTCATCCACAAGTCTCCCTTTTCGTCTATCTAGAGATCTTTCGACTTTCCTTCTTTAATTTGTTCTTTATGCTTCGTCAAAGCAAGGTCTTGATCCATGTTTAGCTTAATGGTTTCTTGAAAGCATGGGTGTTCAATGAGTGAAGCAAGATCACTTTACCATGTTTTTCTAACTCAAAGCATCAGCTACCTTGTTTTCATTGCCTAGGTGATAGCAGTTCAATCAATTACCTCAACCACATGTTCAATTCCTTTTGTGTGAACAAACTTGAGAATTAGATCTTCCGTGAGGTTCTCACACTTGGTCTCGTAAAAGATAATGTCTCCAAATATTTAAGGCAAAAACCACTACAGTAAGCTCGAGGTCATGAGTAGTATAATATTTTTCGTACGATTTTAATAACCTTGAAGCATAAGAAATTATTATTCCGTCTTTTATGAGCAGACATCCTAAACCTCTTTTTGATGCATCAATGTATATGGTAAAATATTTGTCTTCCATATATAGTACCAACACTGGTGCAGATGCGAGATTATTTTTCCAGGTCTCGAAACACTTCTCACACTTTTCACTCAAGTTGAATTTAGAGTCTTTTGTGTGAGCTTGGTTAGTGGCATAACTATTGATGAAAATGTTTCAAAAAATTTCTAATAATAACCTGTAACACAAAAAAAACTACTGATTTCAGTTACTGTCTTTAGCCTCGGCCAATCGAAGATTGCCTCCAATTACTTCTGATCCACAGATACTCCTACTTCTAAAATTATAAGGCCCAAGAAAGTGATGGTTTTTAAACAAAATTCACCCTTTCTACCTTAAAGTTTGAAGAGTGAGATGAATATGTTCTTTTTGGTTCCCTTCAATTGGTGAATATAAAAGAATTTTGTCGCTAAAGTCAAAGCTTGCTTCAACTTGTCAAAACTCGCTTGGCATTTGGGTCCCAAAACAAACCTTACATTTTTATTTGTCAAGGCGGTCAAGGGTACCGCAATAGAAGAGAATCCTTGAATGAACTTCCGGTAGTAGTCAGCTAGACCCAAGAAGCTATGGATCCTGGTTACGCTCTTTGGTACATGCCATTCTCTAGCTGCCTCGACTTTTCTTGGATCGACTTCAACTCCATCTCTAGAAATAATGTGGCCTAAGAATGCCACTCTCTCGAGCTAAAACTCGTACTTGCTGAACTTAGAGAATAACTTTCTATATTTCAACAATTGTAGTGTCGTTCTCAAGTGCTGACTGTGCTCTTCTTTGCTCCTCGAGTTGATCAGAATATCATCTATCTTAGACTATGATAAATTGATCTAGATACAGATGAAATATGTGATTCATGAGATCCATAAGATCGCTGGCGCATTGGCCAACCCGAATGGCATAACCATAAACTCGGAGTATCCGTATCGAGTCCTAAAATCCGTCTTATGAGCATAAAACTCCTTCACCTTCAGCTGATGGTATCCCGAAGGAAGATCTATCTTTGAGGAAATCGACGCTCCTTGTAATTGATAAAATAAATCTTTGATTCTAGGCAAGGGATACTTATTCTTGATGGTGACTTTGTTCAGCTCTCGATAATCAATGTAGAGTCGCATACTACCATTTTTTTCTTTGCAAATAATATCGGTGCGCCCCACGGAGAACAACTAGGGCGAATAAAACCCACGTCCAACAATTATTGAATGTGATCCTTCAAATCTTTCATTTCGGTGTGTGCTTGACGATATGGTGCCTTAGAAATTGGCACAGTGACCGACATCAACTCAATAGAAAATTACACCTCTCGGTTTGGTGGAATGCTAGAAATGTCCTCAGGAAAGACACTGGGAAAATCTATGACAACCTCAACATCCTCTAGCTTCTGACTGACAAGAACATGAACTGAAATAACGCATGTTAGAAAAGCTTGGCAGCCTCGTTTCATAAGTTTCCTCGCACAGATGCAGGAGATAATGTGTAAGGATAGTGTATAGTATTATTGCAAGTCATATCTTGATTATCGATAGTTAATGAGATTGTTATATAATTAGAAAAATATGTTTTGATATTGAATGATTATAGTAGTGAGTGAATTGTGTTTGAAGAATATGCTAAACCGCAGTATAAAAGTGACACATGTTATGGTTTTCAGCATAATTATCTGAGTATTAGTTCAAATGAAATGAAAAAAATTTCATTAAAAAGCTAATACATAGAAGTACAATTTTCATGTTTTGAGTTTTGTCCAAACCTATTTGAAAATAGGAGAAAAAAATCATCCCGAAATGTATCATGTGCATTGAAATTCCTGCATTGACATGTTTTGGTAGAATGAGCATAACTTTCGCATCCGATATCCAAATTAAGTGAGGTTGGTGGAAAATAAAATCCAAGACATAGATATACAACTTTCATGTTGACCACTTTTGCTAATTCAAAACCTAGCATTCCAGACAGAATATGGTGTGCTAGGGCGCTACTTCTTGTGCGCCCGAGCACGACATTATCAAGGATGGTGTACAGAAACGGAGTCCTAGGGTGCCACTTCATTTTCGCGCCAGCGCGGCATTGAAGCAAATTTTGTACAGAGCATGGCGCGCTAGGGCACTGCTTCATGACCGCACCAACGCGGCATGATAAACTTTTCGGGCAGAACTCGGCGCACTAGGGCGGTAATTCATTTGCTCCCCAGCGCCCACACTTCAACTGCACGATATTTAAGGATGATAAGAATGAATTCCTAGATAATTTCTTCTCTCCTTTCCTCTGTAATTTCAAAAATAAAGATTGGAATTCAACGAATTTACCTCGAAACGTTATCAAAACTCGAGACCATTATATATTCGGAATTTTCGCGTCGAGAGCGTTCTTTTGAGGTAAGTTTCTTTTGGTTTCGGCATCTTTATTTCTTGAATCGTTGAAATAGCATGTATTTGAAGTTGATTTCAATATATGCGATAGAATAACCGACAAGAAACTTTTGTTCAAAGTTGGAATTGAATTATGTCATAATTTCAATATGATATGAATTTTCAAAGTTTCAAAAGATTTTTGGAACTTGAATTGATGATTTTAAATGAATTTATTGATTAACATGAACATGTTAATGATGTAGATAGATTTTCTGTACTGAAATCTTAAAGCTACCTTGACTGGAGACGAAGAATTAAGGTATGTTGCGATCGAGTAACATACGACATGTATTTGTGTCATATGATATATGTTTGATTGATTTGACTGAAAATATGTGTCTATATGCCTTACTTGTTGAGTTGATATGGCATAAATGACATTCATCATTGGTATATCGATGTATAAAAAATATTTTGTTAACACAAATCATTTTATTCATACATCGATACATGACATGCACGTTGAGCTATGATCCTTGGATAATTTAAAACATTGGATTTGATTCTGGGTTTTGTGAGCACGATGCTATGTTTGGCATTATGTGTCCCTTAAAACATAGTCATTCATGGCCCCGATTATTGATTGAGATTTGAGATTTGATGGCGCTTTGCCGACGCTTTCATACGATCATCCCTTATACTTGATTGAGGTTGGTGTGCCTGCTCGAGCATTTATTTGATAGCGATTCGATTGGTTTTGATACATACTCGGTGGATGGGCATTTGACCTGATATCCACACGACATGAATGCATAGCATATCATATATCATTGTGTAGGTACATGTTGTATATATTATGGTTGTTCCATATGGAGCTTTTGCTCAACACCAAGGGGGGTTGTTGTTGTCTTTGTGTGTGGACAATGGCATGTACTCAAGGTACTCAACGGTCTATCCCAGTACATATATATATATATATATATATATATATATATATATATATATATATATATATATAGATTTGATGGCGCTTTGCCGAAGCTTTCATACGATCATCCCTTATACTTGATTGAGGTTGGTGAGCCAGCTCGAGCATTTATTTGATAGCGATTCGATTGGTTTTGATACATGCTCGGTGGATGGGCATTTGACCTGATATCCACACGACATGCATGCATTGCATATCATATATCATTGTGTAGGTACATGTTGTATATATTGTGGTTGTTCCATATGGAGCTTTTGCTCAACCCCAAGGGGGGTTGTTGTTGTCTTTGTATGTGGACAATGACATGTACACAAGGTACTCAACGGTCTATCCCAGTATATATATATATATATATATATATATATATATATATATATATATATATATATATATATATATATATATATATATATATATATATGTATGTATATCGAGGTATGTCCCATAGATATGAGTTGTTGTATGTAGTTGATTTTGATTATGTGTTGGCATATTTTATGATGTTATATGTGTATATGAGATTTTATTATTTACTATTTTTAGTAATATAATTATAGTTGACACGTTTTTGGGCTCATTGTAAAGAAAAATTTCACTCGTTTCTGCTGTAATTGATTAACTCTAATCAAATTGTATTGTAATAATGATTAGGAGTTAAGGACTCCACTTAATGTGTGGCATTTGCTTGTTACTTGCTGCCAAAGACAAAAGATTTCCCGCCAGGTGGTCGAATAGATACTGACCTCTGCCAAAAATCTATCGAAGCTCCATTCATTTATAGCCAATCCATGCCACGAATGATGTCGAATTCAGTCATCGAGAGTACGATAAGATCTGCCTGAACCACATTCTTTTGCAAACGAAACTCCTAATTCTGCACAAATCTCGAAGTGACCATTTGATCACCAGAAGGAATAAAAACTTTGATGCCCAATTCCTTATCCTCGGGTATAATCTTTAATCGCTTGATGAATGTCTCGAATATAAATGATTGTGTAGCTGCAAAATCCAACAATGTGTATGTAGCTATACCTAAAATGAATATCCTTCCTGCGACAAATATACAATCAAATCCAATCGTGTTCAAACTTAAAGAAGTTTCTATCATTAATCACCCAAAAATTCTCGAAAAATGCCTCGCTTAACCCATAGCAAGTTTTGAAATTACCCAATTTACCCAACTTATGTTTCAAAAATTTTCATTTCAGTCACTTAAGATTTTCAAAATTCTCCAATTTGGCCATTAAAGTTTCGAATATTGCATCTTTGCCCCCAAATAAATTTTGAGTTTTATCAAATCAGGCCCTAAACTCTCGAAATTAACTGTTTTGACCCTAAAATTCCGTAAATTACGAAAAAAGATATTTATTTTCTAGAATTCACGAAACAGTCCTTGTACTTTCCAAACTTTGTAATTAAGTCCCTGAATTTTTGAAAATTCCAGATTTCAGTTTGGAACTTTGGGTCATCTCAATTTCAGTCCCTGGACTTCTTAAAATTATAGTCTAGCCCCTGAATTTCTCGGCCTTGTGCATTTACACCCTCAAGCTCTCGGTTTTTGCACTTTAGCCTCTCTAGTTCTCTATTTATACAATATACGTCCCATAATTACTAAATTGATTCAATTCATTCCTTTACATCCCTAAAGCTTATATTTTATGCCCAATTTCTATAATTCTCAATGTCATCCCTTAAATCCAACTACATTAGAGCATGCATTCTTAGTTCCTTGTTATCCCAATCAATTCCACTAACCAAATTATCATGTTGTGGCCTAGGAGCATGCTGAGCCTCCGCTCAGAGAAATGTGCCATACCTTCCAAAACGCATGTAGCAGCATCCCCATTGGGAGGCGAGAGTTCATTCTCTCTACGATCTTCATTAGTCTCGGTTTGCGTATCAGTATTAGGTGCGCGTCTAGGAGGCATTATATATGAGTTTTTCCAAATTCTAAACTTAACCAACATGCATTTAAATTTAAGTTTCTAACCATGCAATGTATAAAAAACCATTTTATATCTAAGTTTCTAACCATGCAGCATTGAAAAGACCATTTTTCGAGCAACTTTAAGCATGGATATAATTTAACTTAAAAAACATTTAAACATGTAACTTAATCATATAAACCATGTAAACATTCACGTACCATCATAAAAATCATTTAAATCAATTAAACTTACAGACTTGAGGCTTGACGACTGAGCTTTTCGGAACTGGCGGTGACACAACCTTTTACAAGAACATTACTCTGATACCATCTGAAATGTCTACTACTCGTTTTTCTTTAAAATATACATAATTTTTTTCCTTCTTAAGCTCTCGGGCGAAAACATACACACATATATAAATATTTTGTATCATTTAAAAATAAACTAACCAACCTAATATTTGAAAATCCAAAAACACAATTCGAAGCATGAAATCGTAAACATAAACCAAACTTAAATTTAGCATTCTTCAAAATAAAGCATAAACATCTTAATCCCTCAAAAATATTTCAAAAGCATCATAAGTCATAAAATCTTTAAAGTAAACTTAAATCATAAACGTAATGTGGAAAACTAGCAAAGGTCCTCGAGTTATATGCAACATCAGTCCAGCTAGTTCAACTATCAAGTCCTCCATCAAAATCATGCTCACCTGCATCGATCACACCTAGTGAGTCTATTGAATCAGCAAACCATAATCATGATAACAAGTAGTATATGTGTACATTCACAAGCAACAGTGAAAGATATTTTAATAAAATAACTTTTCATGAATATGCATGTCTTTAAACATTTCATCATAACCATTTCCTTTCATCATATACGTAAAAGTTTTCATTTTTTATTAATTCGAATCGTTAATTGTGACTTCGTTTCAGCTGTAGGTCGATGGATCCATCTATGTATAACCATGGTATCAGCCGACAGGGACATCAGCGACACTCTCATCCGTCTAATGATCCTTGGCCTTACATATCATCATATCCTTTCGATGGAGATACGATCGTCAAGCTCTCTCTAGGGCTTTCTCTCATAAACGGGCTCCCTATAGGACCTTTTCACTCATGATATCCCCAATCATATCATTCTATGTCACAATCAAGTCATCTCCTTCAATTTTTCATTATTTTCTTCACTTACAAAAATTCATGCATATATATGCATGCAACACGTCTTTTAGAAGTCTTATTTTTTCATCATAAAATTTCATAAGCATTTAAAATAAAAAATTTAGCATTCACATTTTTCATGTGTAAAATGACCGTTTTGCCCCTGAAACCTAACTTTCCTAATTTTTCCTTGGACCTTAAAACGACATCCCAAATCCAACCAAATTCATAACACCTTAAAATACACCCATAAATATCTTTTAGACGTAAACTTACGTTCCTCGACTACTTTCCCAATTTAATAGCTTAATCATATGTCTTTTTTAAATTGAATCGACTCGAAACTTTACCAAACTTGAACCTTAGCTTATTAACACCCAACCATACCTTATACCATCCAAATCAAGCCAATTAAAGCCCTTGCATAAGCTTAGAACAGCCGCTGAAAATATGGACTATTTCATTCGAACCCTAGCTTGATCAACCGATATTTCCCTTGACTCCAACCCTTAACAACCATCTCTAGACACTAACCAGCCATTCTAGGACTTAGATCAAACCCTTAGGACACTCTTTAACAAACTTCTACAGCCCTTGCAAGAGCAGCCCTCCAATCCCTGCCCTTCAACCATATGCGACCCCAAACGGCTAGCATCCTTCCATCTCCACTTCCAGCCCTTGTATAGCCCATCTAGGACCATGACTAGACCACCATAGGACCCTTGAGCATAACCCCAATGGCAGCCCACAGCTGTGCCCACATAGAACCCAAGTTCAAAACCCTATGACTCTAGAAAACCCAATTTTCATGCATCATGTTACCCTATCTTGTCCAGCCCTTAAACATGCACCTAAGGACCTGTAAACATGTGGAAAAACGTTCCTTCTACTAACCTTACCATGGCATCCCCCTTGTGCATCGTAAGCAAGAGTTTGAAAAGATGAAAACTCTATATTTGTTCATGTTAAGCCATAAAAATGAAAATATACAAAGTGTATCATGTTTTTCATGTAATCATGTATCAAAACATATAATATGGTGTGAAAGATGAGTGAAAGAAGATTAATGCGTGCTTTTACGCATTTTACGCATGAAAAACGATTTGAGATGTGAGGAACGTTGATAACGAGATGGGGAGAAAACATGCTGAATTTCCTTCAAAGTCCACGCGATTTCCCTCTTGGATGTGTGTGTGGCCGTGTGTGGCTGCTAGGGAGAGTCCTAGTGTTTCTTTAGGTGAAATGTGTGAGGTTTAATGTGTGTAGGTTAGGATTTTTAAGGCTTATTTTATATATAAAAATACATGGCACAAGTAAAAGCCCATTAACCTAGTATAATAAGCCCATTAACATAGTATAATAGGCTAATTAGAAAGTAGTTAAAATATTTTGTTTAGGAGAGTTCAAAAATATTAACCGAGTTCTCAAAAAGTGTTCATGTTTGTAAAAAATCGAATACTAGTTTAAAAATACAACTTGCTGCATAAAAACACCTCAAAAAGTATCATTTTTGAAAATATCATTTAAATTTTACCATATATTAAATAATTAAATAATCATTTAATAAAATATTTTTCCTTCGTGGTCCCCGGTCTCTGTTCCTCGATCGCGTCTCGAACAACCTTTATAACACAGTTTTATGCATTCTAGCATAAAACCACATTTTAACCATGTAAACATGCCTATCTTATTCAATAAATGCAATTAATATAATTTAATTAATCGTTTTCCACTTTGCCTAAATTTGCATGCAGGTTGATTACGTTATCGCACTTTGGACCTTACAGTTTCAGTTGGTATTAGAGCCAAGGATCCCGAAAGGGTTGTGTTACGGCCACTCTGAGAAGCTCGAGAAGTCACACATCAAGTATGTGAGTTCTACTGCCTTAAGATTTAGGGCGGATCAAAATTTTCTGAAAACCGCCTGAACCGACCATACCGCGCCGCACCACATCACACCGTTGTATCTAATTTTTTTAAAAAATAACCGCAATTTAAAAAAAAGGAACCCGCCCTACCCCCACAATGTGGTTATAATATCGGACCAAAACGGAACTGCACTGCACTGTCCCTTTATGTACAATTTATTTACCTAGGGTTATTATATTTATTAACAAACACAACATATTCAATAGATTTTTCATTTTTTGTCGCCGCCTTCCCTATTCCAACTCTTCTTCAAAAAAAATTTCTCATCTTTCTATCTTTTTGATCTATTTACTACTTCTCTTTATACAAATATTTTTCAACATGATTTTGTAACCATGAGCAAGAATGAAACTTCAAGCACCGTAGAAGATGAGAATATGTCAAATATGGTAAATTTTAGTTTATATTTCTACTTTTAGTTTTTTCATTTAATTCTTTATTTTAAACTTGATTTTGGAATGTGATTTTGTTTTTTAATTTTGTTTCTCCACGTTTCAGATTTTATTAGCAATCTTCATCCTTAACCCATTTCATGTTAAGCTAGGTTTTTTTATTTATGCTCTAAATATCAAATTAGTTTTAAATTCATATCTAATAAAAATTTCCCTGTGTATGTTACGAATGAGAGCAGATGGAATGCTCACGCTAATTGTGGCATTCACTTCTAATTTAGTTTAGATTCAAGTTGTATTACAACATAGGAATGAGAAGAAAATTAGAATAGTCAAGAATTTCAATGTGAAATATATTTCTGGGGCTCTCACATGAGGAATAATTTGCAAATGTTTTATAGTAATTTTCCTACTGAAATTGAAACTATTTCAAACACTAATTTGCACACAAAAATTAAAGATTAAATTTAATTGAATTTGTATATTTTTTTTTAATAGGAAGATACATGACCTTTGAATAAAGTTTCAACTTTGCAAATTCAAGCCCAAACAACAGCTCTAACTAAAGAGGAAGAGCTAGCTTCAAATATTGATTAATCAAGTGATGTCCCTCCACATATCAATTCATGTGTCACTAAAGAAGAAGATAAAAACTTTCACAACAAACCACCTAAAAAAAAAGAAAACACAAGCAATTGATATCGTTACCAAAGAGAGTTCAAATATTAGCTCTGACATATGAGGTCATTTCCCAACTAGTATGTGGATACGTTTAGAGTCTTCATGCAAGAAGTATCCATACAAATTGGATAAGTCGCAAAAGACTTTGCAAGAATATAAGAATCTGAGTGGAAGTTTTATAAATAAAAGAAAGACCTTAAATGTTCAAGAAATTAGGACAAGTCTTGTAAAAATGATAATCATTGATAAGTTACCATTTAGAATTGTAGAGGGTGAAGGATTTAAATTGTTTTGTGAAGCTATGGAACCAATATTTGAAGTATCATCTAGGCATACTATTGCCAGAGATTGCATGAAACTTTTTCTTGATGAGAAAAAGAAAATAAAAAGGATTTTGAAAAACCAAAGAGTATGCTTTACTACCGATACATGGACATCAATACAAAATTTGAATTACATATGTCTCACTGCACATTGGATATCCACTGATTGGAAATTGGAAAAGAGAATAATAAACTTTTGCATTGTTGAGAATCATAAAGGAGAAACAATTGCGAAACAAATTGAAGAATGCTTGATTCATTGGGGTATTGATAAAGTTTTCATGATTACCGTAGACAATGCTACCTCTAATGATAGATCAAATCAATCACTTGAAAAGGAAATGCAAGTGGAAAGATATTATCTTGAATAATGATTACATGCATGTAAGGTGTTGTGTTCATATTGTTAATTTGATTGTCAAAGATGGATTGGAAGAGCAAAATTAGGTAATTATGAGAATTTGAAATGTTGTTAAAACTGTCAGATCTTCTTTGGCAAGGCTAAATGCTTTCAGTAAGTGTGTGGGAAAAGAAAAAATTGATTCTAAGAGCCTTGTTTGTTAGATGTTGAAACAAGGTGGAATTCAACTTATATGATGCTTGACGTTGTTGAGAAATTTGAAAAGGCTTTTGAAAGGTTTGGGGATGAAGATCAAAATACATGAACTACTTTGATTGTTATGAATTGAATCAAGATAAGAATACGGAGGACAAAAAGGAAAAGGGAAGGTAATTGTCCTCCGATTGAGATTGACTGGATTGTTGCACGAAAATTTGTTAAGTTTCTGAAAATTTTCTATAATGTGACTTTAAAATTTTTTGGTTCATCATTTATCACTTCAAATATTTTTTTTCGTGAGCTTGCGATTATGCATGTTGGTTTGTCCAATATGAATAATAAGGGAGATTATCATATGATTTATATGGCGATTCAAACGAAAGAAAAGCTTAACAAGTATTGGGGAAGTATTGATAAGACCAATTGGTTATTTTTGTTGCTATTGTTTTGGATCCAAGATACAAGTATGTTAATTTTGTCCTCTCAACAATTTATGTGAAATATGGCTGTTTTGATGTGAAAATGGCGGGTAAGGTAGAAGAAATATTAAATTTTTTTATGCAAGTAGGCAAGCTCAAATTCTAAACAAAGTGGCAAAGATGAAAATACTCAATGCTATAACTATATGCTATAAAATGAAGAATATGACATACGTGAGCTACATGAATCTCAATTTGCTAAGTATTTTGAAGAATATCAATGTGTTGCGAGTAAATCTGAATATCAAGATATCTATTTGATGGGTGTGAAAAGTGAAGCAATGATTTTGATATTTTGAATTGGTAGAAAGTGAACACTCCGAAATATCATGTTCTTTCTAATATTGCAAGGGATGTGCTAGCTATACCAGTGTCTATCATTGCTTCAGAATCTACTTTTAGTACAAGTGGTCGTGTGATTAATCCATTTAGGAGTTCTTTATCTCCAAAAATGGTAGAGGCTCTTATATCCGGTGAAGATTGGTTACGTAGTACAACTTCTTTAGTTGACCTTCGTACAACAATAGAGGATGATGCCGAATTATTTGAAAAATTACAAAAAGGTAAGTACTTTCTGTTTTTACTTATTATTTAATTATTGTTTCAAGTGCTTGTTAGTTTTATTATCAACGTTTTAATTATTTCTCAGTATTGGAGGGATCGAGTCGTAAAATAGAAGATGATGATGATTAATTTTAAAGAAGTATTTTCAAAAGGTTAATTTTAATTAGCATTATTGTTTTACTTTTCTTATGTTTATATTTTATTTCTTTAACAATTGGATGCTTCATTTATTTTCTTCTGCAGTCGAATGAGTTTTAGACCAAGATCATATATTTGCTAGTTCCATATCTAGTATTTAAAGTTTGAAAGTCACAAATGATGGTAAAAAAAAAACCATATGCTAAATTGTTTGTGCTTGTTTTTGTTATGTCTGAACATATTAATTGTTTAACTTTATTTGTCTATTGAATTTTATTTTATCTAGTTTATTTTTTTCATTATTTCTTTCTTTAATTCTTTTAAATTTAAATAATTTTAATATTTGTTTTATTTTTTCCATTTTACTTATCATTTACAAAAACACTGCAAACCGACCACAACTGCTTAAAATCGCTCAAAACCGTGAAACCGATTTTACATATAAAACTGTAATAAAAAATAATGTATAACCGAACCACATGTAATTGGGTTTGAATTTCTTACAAAAAACCATGTTCGAAACTGAATTTCGGAAGTTTGACAAACTGAACGCTTAATAGATTGAACTAACTGATCAAGAAGACTGATAGAAATTGATCTAAAATATGCAAACTATCGGTTGCCTATAACTGAAGATTATTACACAGATTCTCAAAAGCAACTATACTAGCAAACTGAACTACCAAGACTATTGACTGATAAGTTATTACAAACAGTTGTGAGCTTATTAGCTACATTCTATCAGATGATCTTTCAGCAGTACACGTCATCAGTTATGGAAAAAGACGTTCAACCGACAACTGTAGAAAAGCTGATTGAAACAAGTAGTGGGATCGCCGCATTTCAAAAAAGCTACAGTGTACAATTGTCAGAAGAATGTTGACGTGGCAAACAACAGATAGAAAGTTTCAAATCACATTCAATTTTACCGTTGGAGGTAAAGCCTATAAATTGCAAAGAAGAACAGCTGAGAAACTCTCTGATCTCTCCGAGTCTGAATCAACTTGATTATTATACTACTCTTTCAACTGAACTGAATTCTTTGCAAATTTCAATGCTCACGCCTATTGTATACATTCATTGCATTCAAAGCTATACTTCGAGCTCACAAGCACAAACTGTTATTGCTTTAATGCTTGATCTTGAATAGATCAATTGTGCTAAATTATTTCAGTCTATTATAGTACTGTAAACTTGTTTGTAACTAATAATTTTAGTTTGGCATTGTTAAGTCTATAATTGAAGTGGGTCTGTACAAGTCTTTGTAACGATCAAACTCTTTTAGTGAATATCATATCTTTGTGATAGAAAGAGTGACGTAAGAGTGTTTGAAATCTCCGAACATCCATAAAATCTTGTGTCTTCTTATTTTAGTTTTTATTTTATCTATCATTCGATTTATTTCCCCACTTTAATTGTTAACCGATTGATATCGATTTACAAGATTCTCGAGTATCAGTTTATCACTAAACCGACTCATAAAAAGAGAAAAGATTGTGAAAATTATTAGTGTTTATTCAACCCCCCTTCTAAACACTCTTTCACCTTTACCCGATCCTATTAAGTGGTATCAGAGCAGTTGTTCCTGAATATTCCAATATAGAAACTGATTACCATGTCTTCATGCAACAAAATTCCAATGTTCTATAGAGAGGATTTTGATGATAGAAAAATTAGAATGCAGGATCATCTAATTGTAAAAGACGATGACATGTGGTACGTTATTACAGACGGACCCATGAAAATATTAATGTCAAACACTGTTGTTGCCATAACTGATGGGGCACCACACCACATTGAAAAACCCCGAGATGAATGGACAGCTGAAGCTAAGAGAAAATCCAATTTGGACAACGTGGCTAAAGACATTTTGTACAAAATGCTAGATAAAGTCATTTTCAGCAAAATAAAAATGTGCAAAACTGTTAAGGAAATTTGGAAGAAACTGATTCAGCTCTGCGAAGGCAATGAGCAAACCAAGGAGAATAAATTAAGTGTCGCTGTTTAAAATTTCGGCAATATCAAGATGAAGATTGGAGAATCCATGCACGAATATGATGAAAGAATCAGTAGCATAGTAAACGAATTGAATGCACTAGGAAAGGTGTATTCAAATAAAGAGGTAGCACTGAAAGTAGTCAGAGGTCTTCCCAAGGAATGAGATGTCAATACCATGGCAATGCGAGAATCAAAGGGCTTGAAAAAATCCGAACTTCATGATTTATTTACCTATTTAAAAGCCTACGAGTTTGATTTGCAAACCAGAGAAGGGGAACCTTCTACACCAGCTGCTACAACTGTCCTAACTGCTGTCAAACTAGAACCAACTGGTTCAGTTGACAAATCTGCTGATCAGTTAAGTAATGACGCTGTGTCATTATTTTTCAAAAAGTTTGGAAGATTTATCAGAAGAAATCAAGGAAACTTTCAAAGATAATATCAGAGAAATAACTCCAAGGAAGAACCTAATGCTTGCTACAACTGTGGCAAAGCTGGTCACTTTATTGCTGACTGTCATAAGCCAAAGAAGGAAATTCGAGCTCAATTGAAAAGGGAAATAAATCTTATGAGCACAAGATAAGAACTAAGGATGATAAGAAATCATACAGAAAGAAACATGAGGTGCTTCTAGCAGAGGAGAGCAAGTCCAAATGTGCAGAATATGATAGTGATGATTCAGAACCTGAGAGCTCGAGCTGCTCCAATGATGATGATGAGGAGGTCAAGTGTCTGACGGCTGATGAGACAGAACTGGAGTCAAACAGTCAACAGGTATTCGACTTTAGCTCAACTGACTTCACATGAGATGAACTTATTTCTACACTTCATGACATGGTCAACGAGTATCACAAGCTTGACCTATATTTTGAGAAGGCCAGAGCAAAGAAAGCTGAACCCAAAGATGATAAAACAAAAACTGATGAATCATTTGATCTGTTGAGTCTTAAACGTGATATTGCTGAGCTGAATGCTGAAATAAGCAAGAATCAATCTATGATTCAGAAGTTAATGCTTAATAATTCAAAGCAAACTGAGCTTATTAAGGCATGGAATAAATCATCTGTTGCACTAGCTGGAATACAAGATAAGCAAAATCGGTTAGTGATAAAATTGGTTTAGGGTTTAGCAACCAAGATGAAACTTTCACCAGTGATACTCAGCCAAAACTGAACATGGGCAAATGGAAATATATTCACTTTGTAAAATCTGTTGTGGTACAAGAACAACATGAGCCAAGTAAACCAGTTGTACGGACTATTGAAAATAAGAAAAAGGCTAGAAGGTATGGTATTGGGTATAGCCCAAAATTTCAACTGTCACAAAGTAAGTCATAAAAAAAGGTTTAGCAATAAACTGAACTATTGAAATGGCTACTACAATTACTATAACAATAAGCCAGTTCAGAAAAGATATCGGCTGAACAACCAGTTGAACAAGGCTACAGCTCATATTGCTTCATCTGCACACACAAGCCGAGAAATACTATTTGGAACACAGCAACTGGAAAGTCAGTTAGATTGATCCAAATCTGGGTTCCTAAAGGACTAATCAGTTTAGGACCCAAATAGATCTGGGTACCAAGATTATATATTGTGTGTGATTGTAGGTGATTGGTAAAAACAAAGAGTCAACATAGTATCTAGACAGTGGATGCTCGCGTCATATGACAGGGGATGCAAATTTGCTATCCCAACTAATCAAATACATTGGTCCAAATATCAGTTTTGGAGACATTTCCAAAGGTAAAACTGTGGGTAAGGGTAAGCTTATCCATGGTAATTTTACTATCAAAGATGTTTTACTCGTTGAGAATTTGAAGTCTAACTTGATTAGCATAAGTGAGTTATGCGACAATAAATTCTCCGTTCAGTTCGACAGACACACTTGCTCAGTTAGAGACTCAACTGATGAGGTCATTCTAACTGGAACTTGTTGTGGGAACACCTACAAAGTCAGTTGAACTGATCAACCTTATGAACCCGTTTGTTTTATATCTTCCAAATCTTCTAAAAACTAGTTATGGCATAAGAGGTTGAACCACCTAAACTTTAAATCAATTGTCTATCTGAGTAACCATGAACTTGTAATTGGTTTGCCAGAAATAGATTTTTCAAAAGATAAAATTTGTTCAGCATGTCAGTTTGGAAAGCAAGTAAGATCTTCATTTAAAAATAAGGGTTGTGAATCATCTTCCCGATGCTTAAAACTGCTACATATGGATCTTTTTGGTCCTATATCAGTCATGAGCTTAGAGTGAATGAAACACACCTTAGTAGTCGTGGATGATTTTTCAATATTTACTTCAGTTATTTTTTTTTAAATCCAAACACCAAACTGCTGCACAACTGATTAAGCTTTTCAAAAGACTATTAAATAAAAAATCAGTTGGGACTGATCGAATAAAGTCTGATCGAGGGACTGAATTCTTTAATCAAAATCTTAGACAATTTTTAGAAAATAATGGGATCAAGCATGAGCTCTCAGCAGAAAGAACTCCTCAGAAAAATGGTGTAGCTGAGAGAAGAAATCGAACACCCTTAAAGAAGCTGCTAGAACAATGCTTGTTGATTTTGGTATTTCTCATAGGTTTTAGGCAGAAGCAGTAAACACTGCATGTTACACTCAGAATTAATCAATGATTAATAAGAATTATTTGAAAACACCGTATGAGATCTGCCATGGACGCAAAAGCGTGGTTTCTTATTTCAAAATATTCGGCTGCAGATATTTATTCTTGATACAAAAATCATTTAAAATCCTTTGATGCTAAATCTGCAGAGGGAATATTTCTTGGGTATTCATCAGTTAGTAAAGCTTACAGATTTTTTAACAAATAAACTTTAAATTTAGAAGAGTCTATTCATGTTGTATTTATGAATCTATGCTAATTGATAAGCCAACTGATCCAGTTGAGCTAGTTGATGGCTTTACAGATATTACTTTGGAGGATGATAATGAAGAAGATAATCAAATCAGTCGAAATATCCTTCAAACATCAGAACCAGAAGTTCTTGATCAAGCAGTTGAACAAAAAATTGTTACTGATAATCAGTTGGTGGAGCAACAAGATAATAATAAGTTACTAACTGCTATAGCAGCAACTAAAATTGAATAAAATATTCAGTGGCCAACCGAAGCAGTTGCTGAGTTGGATGCAACAAATGTTGAGTACAGATGGAAGAAATCACATCAATCAAAATTGGTAATAGGTAATCCATCTGATCCGGTAAGAACTCGGAATCATATGTTTAATTTATTTATTAATTCAGCTTTCGTTTCCCAACTGGAACCTAAGAAAACTGATGAAGCTCTTGCTGATCTTAACTGGATAAATGCTAGGGAAGAAGAGTTAAATCAGTTTACCCATAACAATGTCTGGAACTTAGTTCCAAAACCAGTTTCTAAACCGTTATAGGTACAAAGTGGGTATACAGAAACAAACTGAACGAAGATAGTTCAGTTTTGCGCAACAAAGCGAGGCTTGTAGCACAAGGATATAGGCAAAAAGAAGGAATAGATTACGATGAAACTTATACACCAGTTGCAAGACTGGAAGCAATCAGAATGTTCCTTGCCTATGCCTCATTCAAGGACTTTAAAGTCTACCAGATGGACGTAAAGAGTGCATTTCTGAACGGTCTGTTGCAGGAAGAAGTATATGTTGAACAACCACCAGATTTTGTTAATCACTCTCTTCCTAATCATGTTTATCATTTGAATAAAGCCTCATATAGTCGTAAACAATCTCCAAGAGTTTGGTATGAAACTCTTTCAAAATTCCTAACTGATCATGATATTACTGTTGAATCAGTTGACAAGACTGTGTTCAAATTTTCAAAGAATGATCACATTTTACTTGTGCAAATATATGTTGATTATATTATTTTTGGGTCAACTAACCCCAAATTATGTGAGAAATTTGCCAAGTTCATGTAGGAAAAATTTGAGATGAGTATGATGGGTGAACTGACATTTTTCCTCGGCCTGCAAGTGAAGCAACTGAAAACTGGTTCTTTTATCAGTTAGACCAAATATATGAAGCAATTGCTTAAGAAATTTGGCATGGAAACATGTTCAGCTGCAAATACTCCCATGAGTTCATCAATCAAATTAGACAATGATCAATGGAGAATATTAGTTGAGACGACACTTTTAGAGGTTTTGAAACGACCTCGACATTTTTTTTCTTCATATATAAATCATAAACTGAAAATACTATCCAAATAAAATAACTTATCATTTCTAACGATCATAATAAATTATCATATGAAATCTCAAGTGCATAAAATAAATCCTAAATCGTCGACTAACCAAAACTCCTAAATCGACCTTTAAAAAGATCAACTAACAATAAAATAAAGAATAAAAATTATCTCTAATAAAAATCATTAACATAAATCCTTAAATCATAAATCTATCTAGCTAGTGCGAAAACATAAAGGCCCTCAGGTCTGTACTGCTGCACTCGATCCAATCAATCGTCAGAACCTCCCATAAATCATCAAACCCTACATCATACAAATCTAGTGAATCTAAAGACTCAGCACGTTCTAAACATGGATAGCAAATAATACATATGCAATCACAAGCATTTAAAAATCTTACTTTTATTTAAAATAGCTTTAGGACATAATTAAATCATTTACAAGTAGATTTAAGCATAAATCATTTAATCCTTTAAAAATAACTTTAATCATCATCATAAATCATATATCATAAAATCATTTTAATCATAAAACTTTCAATCTTATATCATTTTGGGTGAAGTTTAATCCTTGAAAGTGACTAACTTTTATCCTCCGATCGACTGATCAATCTTCAACTCCACATGGCCTATGGGGGTGTGCACTATACTCCACCATAGAAATACGATTATCGGGGCTCCCTCGGGGGCCTTCTCCCATAGACGGGATCCCTCTTGGGCCTTCTCCCTTAAATGGGCTCCTTCTGGGCATTTTTCACTCACGACATCCCTAAAAAATTGTGAGTTCACCGTCCTCACATAAACGGATCCCCCACAAATGATATATCATATGTCACAGTCAATTGACATCCCTCAAAATATTTTCATTTTCTTTTAAAATCATAAAATAGCATACTTTCCCAAAAAAGCGTTTTACAAAGTACAAATTCCACAGCTTTGCCATAAATCATAAAATAACATATTATCATAAACCATAAAATATCATTTAACATGTGTTATGATCCTTTGGGACACTACCAAGCTTTTACGTATTTTCTAAGTGTAAAATTACCGTTTTGCCCCTAGACGTAAACATTCTCGAATATATCTTATTCTCACTTTTAATGACATGGGCTTATTATAAATAATTATTTAAGCTTAAATATAATTTTCCATAATTTTATATAGCTTAAAACATGGTATTTCAATTAATTCTTTAATTAACATTTCGTGTAACGATTAAATCTCGGATAAATTCAAAACTCCATATTTTCTTCCCAAATTTTAAAAATAACATTTTTATTATCTAATATACCCTTGTGAGCAATGAACCACACCCGTTGACCCATGGTTCCAATTTTAGTTCATATATTTTCGTTTTTGACACGTATTCGAACACCCAGAGCCATCTCCCAAAATACTCGAGCCACGCCCGAGCCAAATCCAAGCCAACCCACATAGGCACCCTCCTGACCAAGCCCAGCCCAAAGAACCAGACCCTAGCCGCTGCTACACCAGCACTCGCATGGGGGGAGAGTCCCACTTCACGTGGACTCTTCCCCAGCCCATGGCTCGAGCCCTAGCCCTCCTAGGACTCTTCCTAGGACCTAACCATGACCAGTAGGAACCCCCCCTGAGACTTGGTTGAGCCCCATGGCCCCTTGAACCCTAGCCGCCCCTTGAACCATGAACCAACCAACAAAAACCCTCGACCTTTTTTTTTCCTTGCCCGTGGTTCCAGCTTTGTTTTCCTTTAAAAATTGTCATGTTTTGGTCTTATTCAATAATATTTTATCATGTATTGGCACCGTGTCCGTTGGAATCAAAAAAACATTTTTAAAACAAGTGTGAAATCATCGTATTTTTTAAAATAAACGTTTTACCGTAAATGATATCAAACACCTATATTTTTCATACATAAAAAATTAAATCATGCATAATATGATTCGTATGATGTTTAAAAGAGTTTAAGAAACTTGCCTTTGCGTTAAAAACTCTCGAATATTCGATGATCGTTGCGGGGAAGTCGGTGGACGATCAGAGAGGCGTTTTGATTGTTTCTTTTGCATAAAAGTGGCGTGGATCGATAGTGCAACGTTTGATGAAGAATCGGTGATAAGTAGAGCCAAGGAAAAGTGAAAAAAATCCAAACTCCTAAGCTTTGAAGACTCACGGCTGTGTGTGTGTTTTTCGTGAACTGTGTGCGTGAGTTTCTTGTGATTAGTTTAGGTTAGTTTTGGGTTAAATAATCCCTAATAAATCATTTAAGCTTTAGTTAGGCAATTGGGTTAACCCACACCTATTATTTAAAATTTAAATACCAAGATCAAGATAACTTCAATTTTAAAAGCTTGATATTTCAATATCTTCAAAAATTGCCATAAAAAAAGAATCTTAAATTTTTACTTAAGTACTTGTTAGGTTTATTTTGTCCGACAGATATAAAAAAATAATAAAAGTATCAGAATATGATGTAAAATAGTAAATTCGTGTTTTGTCAGAATTAGATGTTGTGTTAGATGTTATAACATCTCGGACAACATCTACATGCAGCGGAAAATTAATAACACAAATTCACTTTAAATAATCATATGGACAAGATTGAATATGCACAAGTATAAATACTTGTGCGGTGCCTTATGGCAAAAAGTAATCACTAGAAAAACCACAATGTTTACACAAAAACCTAACACTAGTGATTATGACAAAAATCAATTTCCTCAACAAGTTGAGAAAACAAATGCTTTCTAAAAACAAACAACCAGAATAAAACTAAAACAAGAAAGCAAAAACGTGTTGCCAAACAGTATTTCCAAGCGAAACAATCTTCAGCCAACGTCTGTACAGATGTTGTCTTCGGATGCTCCCAACAGTCAAGGCAACACTTGATATCGGCAGTCTTCAAAGACGCAACGTTGATAGTGATTTTCTCTGATCTTCAGATCGTGCAAAGTATGCGTATGACTTTGAGTAGAAGACGGCCACCTTCAACATCTTAGGTTTTCCATTTTATAGATAAGAGCCTTATCTCATAAGGAAACCTTTTAAGCAAGGAAAGTAAGAGTTTTATTAGAAATAAACTCTTTTTAAACAGTAAAATCATATCTTATCAATTTACTAAATCTTTTAATATCTCATTGTCTAGGAAGGCAAAATCAAATCAAATATTTACTCAATCAAAGCGATGAGGAAATTATATTGGGAAAATAATTAACTATATTAATCGAAAACTTGGGAAACATTATTTCCCTTCAATCTCCCCCTTTTTGCTTTTCGTGGACAAAATGAGATCAAACACATTTATCATTATTAGTTCAGTTTAACTCCCCCTGAGTTTAAGAACGTTTGTCTCCCCCTGAATAAGATACTATTAGCTGAGGTGTTGTTAATACCAGTGACAACATTCATGGCAACACCTTCACAAACTCTTGATATTTCAAAAACAACATGAGAAGCAGACGCACGCATATAGTAAAGGCATAAACACTAGTACGAACACTATAAGAGCAAAAAGAGTTAAAATCAAAAACAAAAGAGTAAGAGCAAAAACAGTTATTCATCATCCTCCTCATCATTCATCATCCTCCTCATCATCACTATCATCATCATCATCTGAATCACTATCATCCTTAGTGCCAGAAGGACCAGCATCATCATCTCCCCCTTTTTGTCCATGAAAGACACCTATGAGCAACAAAGCCTCGATAGTAGAGGCCAAAATTTCATAGTAAGCCAAATCTTCCTTGGCCTGAGCAATCTTTCGACGGGCATGATCAAGATGAGCCTGAGCAGCACCAACTGGAATCTTCAAGTACCCAGAGGTGGATGTAGAGAAGGTGGTATGTGGAGAAGGACCAGTATCCGGTGGTGAGGTGGTAGAGGCGGTTGGCTGAGAGGGACCAGTAGCAGGGAATACCGTGGCAGAGACGTTGGAGATAGCCCGGAGGTAGGTGCTGGAGGTGAAGAGGACCATGGAAGGTCTATCTTTCTTGAACCTTTGAGGAAAGCCGGGGCTATCTTGAGAGGTTCACCAAGCTCCGAGAGTTGCTCAGAGAGATCCCGAATAAATCCTTGAGACACCAGGATCCCATAGATCAAACTTGGGTATGGGAGCCTCGATGACTTCAGCCCCCCATCAGCATACTGCATAACCGTGTGGAATACAAGCTTACCGAAGTCGAAGGCCCCTGTAGTGCCAATGGAGTATAAGACCAAAGCTTGATGTCTAGTGACAATGGTGGTGTTAGTAGAGGGGGTCCAATTTCGGACTGACAGCTTGTGAAGCACTGAATAAAAGGAAGTGAGCTTGGCTGCAGATAACTTATGTGGATGTGTTGGAAATTGAGTGACAAGGCCTCCGGTGAGAGTGGAAGTAACTATGTGACTGTCAGGTGCAGAGCCATCGTCCTCATTTGCAGGAGTCTGAAAATGTGCATTGATGATTGCAGGATTGAACTCAAAAAGCCTGTTGCGAAGGAAAACTCTCCCATACTTAGCAGATCTTTCATCACCAACACCTGATGACAGATTTGAGTAAAATTCCAACACCGGCCAACGACTGAACGGTGTGATTGCCGAGACAGTAGGTAGCAGGGAGCAGTGTTTCAAGAAGGCAATCAGATTGTACTTTTCAAAAGCAACCATATCAATGTTGCGTTCCTCAATGATTTCTCTATGGGCATAGAGATTCCACTGGGCAGCGGCATGCTCAAAGTAAAACTTAACAGTGAAGGTAGAGTCCAAATCATAGACACCGAGGTCAGTGTTGTCCTCAGCGTTGGCAACATTCTCGACAACATCCTGCGCATCACGCGCACTTTCTTCAGAAATAGCAGCGTCTGCGGTAGCAGTATCAGTGGAACTACTGGTCTTAGATGAAGCTTCAGGTGGACGAGGAGAGATCGGAACAGCAGAGGCACCAGATTTCTGATTTCTCAAGTTGGCCATAAATTGGGCCAACGTGATTTCTTCAGCAGTTGAAGGTGAGGGCGGCGATTGAGGAATAGATGGCGTGGCCGCAGTGGATTCAGTGGCAGCGCTAGATGAAGAGCGACTTACCTTTGGTGGGGGTGCAGTCTTCGTGCGAGCCACAAACTCGTAGTTTTCATCATCCGAATCATCATCAGAGATATCTTCAGGGTCAACAAGGGATGGTCGGCTGGGCCCCTCTCCTTTGTGGCTAAATCGCTTGGAGGTGGTCAAGTCAGGGTTATACCCTGCTTGTCTTTTAGAACGACGAATAGGTTGGCGCGGGGGGTCGAACACTTGAATAATTGGGGGATTATCAACATCGAAGGCATTCCCTGGTTCACCAGGGGCAATTATTTCCAGAGGAATTGGTTCTTCAGCCGAAACCACCAGCGGTAGAGGCGCTGCGACAGTGGGTGTCGTAGTAGGTGATGGCTCGTGAGGGGCAACATCTTCTGTGTGTCCCATTTCACTCCGAATATCAAGAGGACCATAACCCTTGCCTGCCATTGACGGTGAATTGGAAATTAATTTGGAGTTGATTGAGAGAAATTACAGATAAAAATAAGAAAGCACAGAAGGAACTGAGTCTATGTTTAAACAGATGCGAATGAGAGAGGCGGTGTAGAAAGGCGGAGATTATCATTAAATCACAATGCAACACCAAATTAGTAACTACTTGATCCAACGGTAACAATGAGAACGGTAATTAGGCGAGAAGAACAACTAGCCGTTAGCTCTTTCCAGTGATGACCGAATTAATAAAGGGCAATACCCAATTCAAAAATTTCAGAATTAAACCCACATCGATTTTCGCACCACTGGACACCAAGCATCACGTAAATTCAAGATTTTCGCTCAATCTGGACTTTCATCGAATTTTCTTTTGTCGAATTATCAAAATCCTTGTGACATATCAATATTAACGAAAATGTGTTTATGCATGACCTAATTATGCCTAAAACAGAATGTAACAGAAATAGAAACATGAAAGCAGATATGTGATATGTTTACAGATGAAGTGTTGTTACAAATGTAGGCAGCATCTCCTGACAACACACACAATTCCCAAAAACAACAAAGATTGTCTTCACACTTGATGACTTAACAACTTTCTGAACATAGGAGTGTCAGCTCCCACACTAGGAGAACGGTCTTCATTGGACTCACCTAGGTAGCTTTTTCCATTTTCTCCTATTTCTGTGTTAATTTTAGAAAGGGTAGCTCCCATACTAAAAGCACAGCCTTCATTGGGCTCTTTTAGATAGCTTTTTCCATCTTCCTTCTAATCACAGACTCATTGCTTTATTTTTTTCAATTTTTTCTTAGGTGACTTGTCCCATTGGTTAGAATCAAGTGACCAATCGTCAAGTTTATTGGAACTGAGTTCAAATGCATAGGTGTTAAGGTTTAAGAGATAGCAAGGAATTGTAAGTGCATCAGAAAACTTATGCTACAGAGGTTCAACACAACATATCACAATATGAATACAATGTGGTATGCCTAAGTCCTAAAAATGCACATGCAATTTAGGTGTTGTCCGAGATGTTGTAACATCTAGCACAACATCTATCAATGATTAAACAGAACATATACTGAGAGATTTCCTGAGATTGGAGTATCTCTCAAAGTCTAATGATTTTGTGAATATGTCAGCCAACTGGTTATTTGTATCAACAAAATCAATTCTAATCAATCCTTTTTCTACTAAGTCTCGAATAAAATGATTCCTTATGTCAATGTGCTTTGTTCGAGAGTGTTGTAATGGATTTTTTTAAATGTTAATTGCACTAGAATTATCACAGTACACCATTAAAGGTTCACTTTTAAGTCTATAATCTTCTATCATTTGATTCATCCACAGAAGTTGGGTACAAGCATTTCCAACTGCTACATATTCAGATTCGGCAGTGGATAAAGACACACAATTCTGTTTTCGACTATGCCAAGAAATCAAATTATTGCCAAGATAGAAATACCCCCCAGAAGTACTTTTTCTATCATCTATATCCCCTGCCCAGTCAGCATCTGAGAATCCTACTAGATTTGAGTTGGTTTCGTGAGTGTACCATAATCCTAGATTAATGGTTCCGGCTATGTATCGTAGGATACGTTTTACGGCTTTTAAGTGAGAGATCTTAGGATTAGATTGGTATCTAGCACATAAACACACACTAAACATTAAGTCAGGGCGGCTAGCAGTCAAGTATAAGAGACTTCCTATGATGCTGCGGTAAAGAGTGTTGTCAACATCTTCGGCCGCAACATCTTTGGATAGTTTTTCATTTGAGCCCATTGGTGTTTTCATGTGCTTGGTGTTTTCATTTGCAAATTTCTTAATCAAATTCTTTGCATACTTGTTTTGGCACAAAAAAATGCCGTCATGCATTTGTTTTATTTGCAAACCCAGAAAGAAGTTTAGCTCACCAACCATGCTCATTTCAAACATAGATGACATGCACTCAACAAAGTCATTGGCATGCTTTTGTGATGAAGAACCAAAGATCATATCATCGACATAGATCTGACAAATAAGAATCTCACCTTTGGCCTTTTGAACGAAAAGTGTTTTATCTACCTCACCTCGTGTAAATCCAATGTCAAGGAGATAGTCAGTCAACCTCCCATACCATGCACGGGGTGCTTGCTTCAAGCCGTAGAAAGCCTTTTTCAATTTGTACACATGATTTGGATTATGTGGATCCTCGAATCCTTTTGGCTGTATCACATGAACTTCTTCACTTAAGAACCCGTTCAAAAAGGCGCTTTTAACGTCCATTTGGAAAAGTTTTATTTTCATGTAGCATGCAATGGCAAGTAAGATCCGGATTGACTCAATGCGGGCAACAGGAGCAAAGGTCTCATCGAAATCAACCCCCTCAACCTGTGTGTACCCCTGAGCAACCAGCCGTGGTTTATTTCGAACGATGTTTCCTGACTCATCAGTTTTATTTTTAAAAACCCATTTTGATCCAATGATATTGCCATGGTCAGGGGGTGGAACTAGAGTCCACACATCATTTTGAACAAACTCTTCAAGTTCATCATGCATAGCATCAGTCCAAAATTCGTCTTTTAGTGCTTCCATAACATTTTTTGGCTCAATTTGAGACACAAAGCATGAGAATCTAACCTGCGAGTACATGGTACTCATGCACACAAGTCCAACCATTTTTCGGTAGTCAATTTTATCTTTCTTCCTGGTCTGGATATCTTCACTCATTCCTCCAATGATTTGAGACGACGGATGGTTCTTTTGGATTTTTCTTGGGATACATGGTCCATCATCGACTTCCTCATTATCGCTGTGAACATATTCCTGCGATTCGTTGACATCAGTGTCACATGTTGTGCCGGATGTCGCAACAGCTGGAGCCACATCTGTCGTTTTCAGCGGTATTTGAGTCTCCAGAAGATCTTCAACATTATCTTCTGCAGTTTTATTCTTAAGATCTGCACAATCATCAAAAACAACATTAATTGATTCCATAATAGTCCTTGTTCTAAGATTAAACATAAGATAAGCACGACTATTAGTGGCATATCCGAGAAACAGACACTTATCACTCTTGGAGTCAAACTTAGCCAGTTGATCCCTGTCATTCAAAGTGTAGCATACACAACCAAAAACATGAAAGTATCTAAGGTTAGGTTTCTTTCCCATAATTATTTCATAAGAGGTCATGGTTGATCCACTCCTTAGATACACCCTATTTGAAATATGACATGCTGTGTTAAGGCCTTCTGCCCAAGAACGCTTTGCAAGGTTTTTAGAAGTTAGCATTACTCTTGCCATTTCTTGCAAAGTCATGTTCTTACGTTCAGCAATGCCATTCTGTTGTGGTGTTTTTGGTGTTGAAAATTCATGAGAAATACCTTTTCTGTCACAGAATGATGAGAATGAGCGATTTTCAAATTCTTTACCGTGATCAGTCTTGATCCTTCTTATCTTCAGACTGTGGAGGTTAGTGATTCTAGTGATCAAATTTTTTAATACATCGAACGTATCTGGCTTCACTTTAATAAAATTAACCCATGAGAAACGGGAGAAGTCATCAACACATACGAAAGAGTATTTCTTACCTCCGAGGCTCTCAACTTCCATAGGACCCATAAGATCCATGTGTAGTAATTCCAGACACCGTGTTGTCCCAGGTGTTGGCAACACTAGATGCGACACGTGAGTCTGTTTACCCTTTTGACATTCACCGCACACAAATGGTATACCAGAGGAGAGATTAGGCATACCTCTTACTGCATCGTACTTACTCAAGTTTTTCAGGGTTTTGAAATTTGCATGTCCGAGTTTTTGATGCCAAAGATCAAGTTCGGTGATTTGCACATGTTTGCATGAAAGGTCTTCTCCTATTTGGTAGCAATTGTCTGAGGACCTTGTTCCTGTCATAACACACACATTCGATTCATCAAAGACTTCACAGTTATGTTTATCAAATTTAACAAACAAATTATCATCACATAGTTGGCTTATGCTTATCAAATTTGAATTCAATCCTTCAACATGGAGCACATTGTGAAGCTTTGGCAGTCCTTCAACATTCAGTGTACCCTTTCCTACAATTTTTCCTTTTGCTCCCCCTCCATAGGTCACTCTACCACACTTTTGCTCAACATACTCGATTAGATGTTCTTTAGAGCCCGTCATGTGGCGTGAGCTTCCACTATCAAAGTACCAATGACCTGCAGTGTTAGTTTTCAATGAAGTGTAGACAAATTTACAGTGAGTTTTTACCTTTGGGACCCAAATTTGTCTTACTGTAGGTCGATGGTGGGAGGTGTTGCGGAGAGTGTTGGACAATATTCGGGGCAACATCTGGCTCGACTTTTGATTCATGCGATCATCCCTGAGTTTAAAACAGTATGGCCTGATATGACCAGGCTTAAAGCAGTAATGACATACATACCTTCGTTTTCGTCTCTTAGAAATTGGTGCAGAAAGTTGTTTTATTGGAGGAGAGCTTTTGATGGGAGACTTGGATTGAAGTTGTAGAGATGTATCAGCTTCTCCTTTCACAAAGACAGTAGGTTTGGAAAATTCACCTGTTTCATACACACTGTCCTTGAACCCTAAGCCTTTCTTGTCATCTCTTCCCATCAGAAGAATGGATTCAAGCTTGGATGAGCTTGTGTTAAATTTGGACAAGGTTTCAGTTGCTTTTTGAAGATCTTCTCTGGTCTTTCCAAGTTCCAAATCCTTTTTGCTCAAAATAACCTCAAGTTTAGCAACCACTGCTTTTAGTTCAGCATTTTCTTTCACCACCGATTTTAGTTCGGCATTTTCTTTTACCAGATTCGCATTAAGCTTGTTTCTTTTGGTCCAATCTTCAAAGAGTTCTTCATAAAGCTCCTGGACACTTTCAAGAGTAAGTTCTTCACCATCAACCTCCAGATCATCTTCATTTAAGTTTTCAGAAACTGTAGAGTTGAAACAGACTGATTTCTCACAAATGTTGTAGCCAGGTGTAGCAACACCTAGGGCAACACCTGAGGGATTCACTTGTAGCCAGCGGGTTTCTGTCAGTAGTACAGTCAGGGAGGTTTGATTGTCTTCATCAGTGGACTTCTCCTCAAGATCAGATTCTTCATCGCTAAGGGATGCATTGTACCCTTTGTTCTTGCGTAATCTGTTTGCACACTCATTGGCGTAGTGGCCGAATCCTTGGCATTCTCTACACTGCACCGAATCAAACTTCCTTGATTTGAATTGTCACTTGCCTTCGTTCCTAGTTTGAAATGGTAACTTCGCAGGAAACCTTTGTGACTTTTCAGGGAGACTAGAAGATTTAGAAGGTTGTGCATCCTTTTTCTTTTCCCGAATTCTTTTCAAGTAATCCCCAAATTTTTTTGTGATAAAAGAGATAGAATCCTCGCAGAGATCAGAATCATTGACTTCCTGAGATATTTGTAGAAGTTCATTGTAGGAGTCATTAGAAGCTTGAAGTGCAATTGTCTTCCCTTTATCCTTCCTTTGCATGTCCAGATTCATCTCAAACGTGCGTAGTGAGCTGATAATATCTTCCACTGACATCTTAGACGTGTCCTTAGCTTCATCTATTGCGCAGATTTTTATATTGAATCTTTCAGGCAGAGAACGGAGGATTTTTCTTACTAGACGCTCACTAGCGATAGATTCTCCAGCACTAAATGCCTCATTAGCAATCTCCCGTAGACGACGATCATACTCAAGTATGCTCTCAGATTCCTCCATCCTCATCATCCCGAATTTGGAAGTAAGCATCCTTAATCTGGTTCGTCTCACACTCTCAGACCCTTCACAATGACATTGAAGGATATCCCATGCACTTTTAGCCGAAGTACAGTTTGCTATTAAACTGAACATGTTCATATCAACAGATGTGAATATAGCATTAAAAGCCTTTGAGTTATGGTTTGAATTTTTCACTTCGTCAGCAGTCCAGTCATTTTCAGGCTTTGGTCGATTGTCCCCCTCTTGATCTGTTGCGACTGGTGGAGTCCATCCGTTGATGACGCGCTGCCATGCCCGTTCATCTAGGGATTTTATGTATTATCGTATCTTGACCTTCCATAAGCTGTAATTAGTACCATCAAGGACTGGTGGTCGAAGTGCTGCACTTGCAAACGTAATGTCCATTAAATATTTCTGTCAAACAAAACAAAAACCAGAATCAGCACTTAGTATATCAAGAGTTGGCTCTGAGGCCACTTGTTAGGTTTATTTTGTCCGACAGATATAACAAAATAATAAAAATATCAGAATATGATGTAAAATAGTAAATTCGTGTTTTGTCAGAATTAGATGTTGTGCCAGATGTTACAACATCTCGGACAACATCTACATGCAGCGGAAAATTAATAACACAAATTCACTTTAAATAATTAGATGGACAAGATTGAATATGCACAAGTATAAATACTTGTGCGGTGCCTTATGGCAAAAATTAATCACTAGAAAAACCGCAATGTTTACACAAAAACCTAACACTAGTGATTATGACAAAAATCAATTTCCTCAACAAGTTGAGAAAACAAATGCTTTCTAAAAACAAACAACCAAATAAAACTAAAACAAGAAAGCAAAAACGTGTTGCCAAACAGTAGTTCCAAGCGAAACAATCTTCAGCCAACGTCTATACAGATGTTGTCTTCGGATGCTCCCAACATTCAAGGCAACACTTGATATCGGCAGTCTTCAAAGACGCAATGTTGATAGTGCCACCTTCAACATCCTAGGTTTTCCTTTTTATAGATGAGAGCCTTATCTCATAAGGAAACCTATTAAGCAAGGAAAGTAATAGTTTTATTAGGAATAAACTCTTTTTAAACAATAAAATCATATCTTATCAATTTACTACATCTTTTAATATCTCATTGTCTAGGAAGGCAAAATCAAATCAAATATTTACTCAATCAAAGCGATGAGGAAAATATATTGGGAAAATAATTAACTATATTAATCGAAAACTTGGGAAACATTATTTCCCTTTAGTACTAATTAAATAAATTGAATAAGGCCTATCAATGATCATAAATATTTCACAACAATTTCAAGAATTAAATCCTTAATTTTCAAAAATTAATATTTTAAAAAGCTTAAAATCTTATAAATTGCCTAATAATTTAATTAGACCTCAAAATACTAAAATTCGTCAATCATTTAAATTACTAATTATCTTGGCTTAAAATAAATATAACATTCAACTTTTTGCACCTTATTCGCCTTCGATTCCGTCCCTCGTTCTAATTTCGAATATCCAGACTGAATAATCCTTAATTTCATGAATTCATGTAAAATTATGCAATTAATCATATTAAAAATGTACCATTTATGCATATAAATAAAATAAATAAACAATTTATATAATTCTCATGCATGCGGTTTACGTGTACTGATTTTTCGGACGTTACAGGTTTAATAGGTTCATTATTGTACCTAACTTCTAGATGTCCTGATATTGTATTTGTTGTTTGTATGTGTGCAAGATTTCAGGCAGATCCTGAGCAATCGCATTTTTTAGCTGATAAACGCATCTTAAAATATCTTAAAGGCACATAAAATGTGGGCTTATGGTATGCAAAGGACTCTTCTTTCAATTTAGTTGGATATTCAAATGCAGATTATGCAAAATGTAACCTAGATCGTAAAAGCACCAGTGGATCATGTCAGTTTCCAGGAGACAGACTGATTTCATGGTTCAACAAAAAGCAAACATCCATAGCAACCTCCACAACTGAAGCAGAATATCTTGCTGCTGGAAGCTGCTGTGCACAACTGATCCGGATTCAACAACAATTGAAAGACTATGGATTCATTGCAAAATAATCACCAATATTTTGCGATAGTACAAGCACGATTGCAACTACATACAATCCTATTCTTCACTCTAGAACCAACATATCGATGTCAGGCATTACCTCATCAGAGATCATGCTCTGAAGAAATCAGTAAGGCTTGAATACATACCAACTGAACAATAAGCTGCTGCCATATTCACAAAACTGTTACCAGAGACTAAGTTTTCTCATTTTCGTAATATTCTTGGTTTAATTGATCTGTCTTAACTATATTAATGATAATGTTGTTATGTCAGTTGTTGTTATTTTTTATTTAGTTAGAAATTATAAGTTAATAACTATTCAGTTAGTCTTTATAACTAAGTTAACTATTTGTCAACTGATATCAGTTCATATACAGATAAGGAAACAACAATGAATCGAAACTACAATTTTATTGATAAAATCTCATCCAGATTACACAATTCAGTTCCTTTTCAGCGGCATCTTGCCAAAGAGACATCCAATTAGATAATTTATGACACTTAACTCTTTTGAAATCCTCAGAAGAAGAAATATTTTCCAGCACATTTCACTCCTTCATAAGCAACAGCTGAATAAGACCTTCATCAGTGGCAAGATCTAAAGTATGGATGACTTCAAGACGCCTCTTATACTTTCTTGCAATTGTCCTCTGCTTATCAGTAGCAATTAATCCATCTCATTGAATGGTCTGGAGCTCGTGTATCTTTGTCCAAGTGGACATGACCTTTAAAAAGACTAGTTCTTCGATAGTTTCCTTCAATCTCTCGAAATGGAGAGGTGTTAATACAGAAAGACAGACGTTGGAACTTGTTGGAACTTTTCAAGTTCGCAATCTTGATTTTGATGTTAACAAAACATGTTCTTGTGTTTCTAACATATTTACTCAAGTGTGAAGTTGCAAACACAAGAAGAAAGCTGAAACTGAATTATGCACAAACTGAATTTCTGGCAAGCTTCGGTGTTTTAATGATATCTCTCAGCTGGATGATTCAAATGACATTCCGCCAACTAGACTGATCATAAAACTCAATTTGAAACAAGTCATATTTCACGTCAGTTGAGCAAAATTGGAAGTTATCACACGAAAACAGCAATCCGTTGGGTTTGAGCAGCTGTGGTATTTTGGTCATATCTCTCAGCTCGGTTATCGAAATGAAACGATTAAGCATGCGTTGGAAAGATAAGACGATGATCTACAAATCAACTTCAGAAGTCAAAGTCTGAATCGAAGTGTAAGATGCTGAAAAATGACGATGAAGTTACTAGTTCTGCACAAACTGAAATCAGTTAGGCTGATTTCAGCACACCAGCTGAAACTGAACCAACCGAACCAGCTGCTGACCAGATAAAATGAACTAGCTGCTGACCAGCTGAACTGAACTGAACCAGCAGTTGACCAACTGAACTGAACTGAACTGAACTAGCTGCTGACCAGTTGAACTGAACGACCAGTTGAGTGGAACAGAGTTGACCAGTCGGGAAAATGCCCAACAAGCTAAATTTGACCGTTGCAATTTCAGAAACAGTATAGAAACTTTTCAAACGGTCATATTATTGTGTCTAACGTATATATCATTGTTGAGGCTTATAAATACAATATATTGAAGATAAAACAAGAGCTTTGGAAGTGGATTCAAAGCATGGGCAGTTAGCATGAAGAAATCAGCTACTTATGAGCACAAGCCCTTGTGTGAGGATACATTTGAGATGTACACTTTAAAGGAAAATTCCTCACACACGATCACTCACACATATACAAGGGAGTTGAAGTTCAAAGATTAGTTGAGTGAGTCTTGCACAAAGACGTAAAACTTGCGTATGTAGTCTTTGCATATGAGACATTAAACAAAATGCTGATTGTGAGGTGCTGCCGACAATCTTGAGTGCTAGGAGTTCAGTTTAGGCAGTGGGTAAGTCCTAGCTGAATGGGTTTGTACAAAGTGTTGTATGAATCAAAGTCTTCTAGTGAATCCTTCCCAAGGGGAAGAAGGGGTGACGTAGGAGTATTTAAATCTCCGAACATCCATAAACAAATTCGTGTCTATTTGTTTATTGCATTTACTTATCATTTCCATAGTTTTAAAGATGCATTGTTGAAGCATTTTATGTGTTCTTAAAATTCCAAAATATTGTATACCAAGTGTTTGATAAAATGCTTCAACTAAAATATTTTTTCTCATTCAACTTACATATATTTTAAATGCTTCACAAAATATTTAATCGGTTTCTACGAAGGATTATTTTGAGTATCTTCCCCTTGATTTTTAACCAAACTCGATTTAATTCATCGGTGTTCAATATTTCAAGAACCGAGCTATTGTAGCTCAACGGTGATCCCCATAATCGATCCCAACAAAACTGCTCGAAATATCTATCGGTGTTTAACTGTTATTATCTAATAACTTTGCTCTAGACAGACTGAGATTGCGGAGATCAAAGAAGACGAAGAGACTCCAGTCAACTGAAAATCCATTGAATTATTCAGACTAAGCTTCTCTTACCCTTTCTTTTATTTATATGCATTTATTGAGGGGGTGGGGGGGTGGGGGGATATCGAATCTAAAAGGTTAACTGAGAAGACAATAACTTCAACTGAGATAACTCAGCTTTCAAGTGATCACTCAGCTGCTGACCTAACTGATCTTCTCCAATAAGTTAACTAAATAAATCGATAAATATTCCATAATAATTGATGTGACTGATAATTACGCATTTAATTAATGTCTTTCACTGAATAGTGTTTTTAAATGTGGCCCCACGTAGCCTATTTAAATTCTACACACATTTTCACCACACGAAAACACGATTTATCCAGGACTGACACGTGTCCGAAAATTTGAACAGTCACATACATATGTACTTGAACCCGTTTCATTTCAATTTTTCTTTACACGAATTTTAGTCTACAGAGCAAATCAATACACAAAACTTTCTATCTCGCATCTTTCAGCAATGGCAAATCAAGTTCCGGCGTACATGCTAAACGCAATGGCAATTGATTTTGATTCAGTCATGTATGTCCAAGACAAGGTTATCAAGAATGTGTTTATCAAATTGGAGGCTGCTGCACTGAAGACATTTTTGGGATTGTCTTCCAAAGAAATTTATCCAAAAGAGATTCAGGATCTCTATGCCAATGGATTTATCTCTGCTGACGGCAACGTTACTACCACCGTCAACAATCAGTTGCTGATAATCGAAGAAGACTCCTTCAGCAACATCTTTCAGCTGCCTACTAATGGTCTGGCTAATATCTTTGATGTGAAAACATCTGATGTCGAGGAGATGCAGACTCTCTTATCTGCTGATGGACGAAAAATCAAGGTTTTTGATCCCAAGAAAAAACTGAAGCTAGAAATCCAGTTACTGGCTGACATCGTGGCAAAGGACTACTCGCCAAAGCAGGATCTTTTGCTGATCTTACACTGGAAAAATTTCAAGTCATGACTGCTGTTATGGCTGGAAAAGACTACAATGGAAAGGTATCATCTTCAACATTCACAAAAACATGTTTCAGTCATCGAAACAATCAAAGGGATTTGCAATGCCGCTCAATTATTTGCTGAAAAGCAAGGGCTTGGTGGGTGACTCCTCTGATAGGTCATCCAAGTTCAAGATTTTCAATGTAAAGAATGTTCAGATGCCGAAGCTCAAGTTGGACATCTTTATTGAACATTTCATTAAGGTGAAAAAGGAGATTGGGACACAGGAGGCTCCCAAATCAGTCCAGAAAGCCAAGAAGACAGTTCAAAAGAAGACAATCAAACGCAAACTGATTGTCAGTGAAACGGATTCTGAGAAGACTCCCTCTCCTAAAATCGTCAAGCAGCCCTGAATCTCAAGAAAAAACCAAAAATTGTTCTGAGCACCATCCCAACTGAAAGGTTGATACAATCTACAGTTGAACAGCCGATCAAGGCTACTCCTTTGAGAGCAATACCAGTTGAATCTTCAACTGAAGATGAGTTACCTCCTCCTGCTGCTCAACACAAGAAGACTATCATCGAATCTGGTGATAAGAGAAACTTACTGGAGTTAAAGCTCCACTGATCACTATCTCTAGCCCAACTACTTTTTCCATTTGCCAGATCCAAAGGGATAGTTATTAGAGAAATGGTTGATGCAACTAGATCAGGACTGAGTATTCCTTATGTTATGACTGACTCAAAGGGAAAGCCCAAGATGACAGAAGAGCCCAGAACTACAAACACAATTCAAACTCATATTGACCTAATATGGAAAGAGGTCAATGAGTTTTCTGAGACTAAGCTAAATGCTTATGATGAATGGGTCAGGTTTAGGACTGAAGTGTTTGCCATGAAACTACAAAAGAAATCAGTTTTGAAGAAATTTATTGCCCTTGAAACTATAGTCCTGAAAATGGTCAAAGCGGCTTCAGTTTTCAAACTTTGCAGAGGAAGAAGTGCTTCATTGATCAAGTACATGCAAAGAAGTTAAGACAAATGATTGTTCAGCTACGCCAAAATTATTATCCCACCAGTCCAACTGCCTTTAATGATAAAGCAATTCATGATTAACTGGAGTCGGATCTTTTGTCACTTTAGATGAATATTAAACATTGGGAACTCGATCAAGAACTGACTATTCCAGTAGATTCCCACAATGTTTCATCAGAAGAGGAAGCTGAACAATCAGTTCAACCTCAAAAGCCATCCCAAGAACCAGTTGCTGAGTCTTCTGAGTAAGTAACTATTTCTTCCTCAATGATGTGCAACTGTCAGCTTCTGCTTCTCAATCCTCAAATGCCAAACTTCAAATATATAATGATGTTGAATTATCATTGGCAAACATCGATGAAGTTATTAAATCAATTGACGCTGATATTCAGCTGATTACTACAGAACCAGTTGAAGAAAAAATAGCAACTGAAGAACCAGCCTCACAGGATATTATTCAACCAACTGAAGTGCCAGTTCAGTCGACTGCCACGACTGAACAGGCAGTAGTCACTGAAACTGAAGAGCCAATTCAGTCATCTCCCATGACTGAACAAATCATTCTAACAAAAACTGAAGAGGCTCAGCTGCAATCTGAAAAGGTGGCAGCTGAAGAGCCAATCGCAGTTCCAGTTGTTCAAACAACTGAAGAACCAATTTCTGAATTAGCTGAGCAACCAACTGAAGAACCAACTGTTGATTCAACTGATCAACCACCTACAAAGCCTTCAAGTTCTACTGTTGAACCAAATCTTTTTTCTCCTCCACAGCTTTAGCAGGAAGCTATACCAGACGATATTCCATAAATGGTTAGTCTTGAAACTGAAACAACTGAAAGGGCCTTGGTGATCTTTAATCAAGAAAAAAAGGGAGCAGGAACCAGGAAATTCTGGAGCCATGTCTCTTGGTATATCAATAGAAACTAAATCAATGTTCGAAGAAATTCAAGAGATTCAGACCAACCTTGTCGGTATAATGACTTCTATTTCTGACATCAAGTGAACCCAATTTCTGCATACTATGAAGCTCGACTCAGCCAAGGAATATACTATGGGGAGACTTCAGAAAATCACAAAGGATGTAACTGCATTATTCTTCCAAATGGAAGAACTTAGAAAAGACACAGAATCAGCTGAAGCACACTTCCAAACTCAATCCTTGTTCTCAAGACGCCTTGATTTCTTGGAAAAAACTGTCTCTAACAGAATGGATTTAATGCAATAAATTCTGATGAATGCAGTATCAAACCTCTCCTCAGATGTTCGAAGTTATCAAAGAAGGTTGATGGGTTTGACAAAAAGGGAGAAGAAGAAGGAAAAGATCAGCAGGAGCAATCAACAAAGAGATAATCAACAACAAACTGTTCAATAAGAAATAGAAGATATTTGGTAGATTTTGAAGATTATTTTAGTCAGTTAGAAGATTCCTTTATTCTTTAATTTTTTGAAGGAATCTGTACATTGAAAGAGTTGTCAATAAAAGATTATTTTAACTACAATGAGTTTAGTTGATCAGTTCATATTTTCTAAGTTTTTTCAATCACCAAAAAGGGAGAAAATGTTGGAAACTAAATTTCGGAAGTTTGACAAACTGGACGCTTAATAGATTTAACTAACTGATCATGAAGAATGATAGAAACTGATCTAAAATACGCAAAATATCGGTTGCCCATAACTAAATATTAGTAAACAGATTCTCAAAAGCAACTGGACTAGCAAACTGAACTACACAGACAATTGACTGATAAGTTATTACAAACATTTTTGAGCTTATTAGCTACATTTTATCAGCTGATCTTTCAGCAGTACATGTCATCAGTTAAGAAAAAGAACGTTCAACCGACAACTGTACAAAAGCTGACTGCAACAAGTAGTGGGATCGCCGTATTTCATAAAAGATGTAGTGTAAGACTGTCGGAAGAATGTTGACGTTGCTAACAATGGATAGAAAGTTTAAAATTGCATTCAATATTAACGTTGGAGGCAAAGCCTATAAATAGCAGAGAAGAGCAGCTGAGAAACTCTCCGATCTCTCCGAGTCTGAATCAACCCGATTATTATAATACTATTTCTACTGAACTGAAATCTTTGCAAATTTTAAAGCTCACGCCTATTGTATACATTCATAGCATTCAAGGCTATACTTCGAGCTCACAAGAACAAACTGTTATTGCTTTAATACATGATCTTGAAGAGATCAGTTGTGCTCAATTTTTTCAGTCCATTCGAGTACTGTAAACTTGTTTGTAACTAAAAGTTTCAGCTTGGTATTTTTAAGTCCATAACTGAAGTGGGCCTGTACAACTCTATGTATCGATCAAAGTCTTTTAGTGAATATCCTATCTTTGTGATAGAAGAGGTGAAGTATGAGTGTTTGAAATCTCCGAACATCCATAAATTCTTGTGTCTTCTTATTTTAGTTTTTATTCTATCTCTCAGTCAGTTTATTTCCGCACTTTTATTGTTAACTGATTGATATCGACTTACAAGATTCCCGAGTATCAGTTTTTCACTAAACCTACTCATAAAAAGAGAAAAGTTTGTGAAATTTTTTTAATGTTTATTCAACCCCCCCCCCCTTCTGAACACTCTTTCACCTTTACCCAATCCTATCAAATAGCAAAACCATACCGTGATCACCCCTAGCTTAGTTAAAAATGCTTCTATGATATGTGAATTAATAGGTTAGACGTATTTTAAAATCTAAATGGATGTTGGTTATGTGTTTTAGACGACGTGTACAGTGATGCCTCCCAGACGTGCGTATTTCCATGAGTACTGAAGGAGAGAGGCAGGAGGAGAGACATGAGGGGGTACCTCGACCACCCCCGGATGTTGCTTCGCGGGTGCTCCAGGGGATGGCTCGTTTATTGTAGCAGCTTGTTGGGAATGCTGCTCGGGGTCGACCGGATGATATTTACATATTTCAGAGGATGGATCTGGAGGATTTTTCTGTTACAACCGATCCATTCATGGCTGAATGGTGGATTATGTCTTTGGAGGTGATTTTCCACTATATGAATATGGTGGGTGCTGACAGGTTTCAATGCGCCATTTATTTATTGAAGGAAGACACATCTCTGTGGAGGGAAGGAGCTGAGAGGGGGGTGAATATGAATACCCTCATATGGAAATAATTCAAACAGATGTTCTACGACAACTGCTTCATTGTTGACATGAGGTGAAGGCTGAAGCGAGAGTTTATGAGTCTCCGGCAGGGGGACATTCCTGTTGCGGAATTTGTCAAGAAGTTTGACAAGGGTTGTCATTTTGAGCCCCTGATCTCTAATAATACTGCTGAGAAATTGAGGCACTTTCTGAATGGTCTGAGCACTACTGTGCATCGGGATGTGCTGTTTGGAGACCCGATGAATTATATTGATGTTGTTACGAGGGCCTTGAGAGTGGAGCAATCAATGAAAGATATTGAGCGGGATATGCAAAGGAAGAGCCCCCCTCCTCCACAGCATTAGCAGCAACAGAGAAAGAAGTCCTTTTTGGGACCACCGAGACAACCAGGACATCGAACTCCACAGGGGCAGCCACGGAGAGTAGATGTCCCGAAGACTGACGAGAGACTGCTCTGCAAGGATGCAATCGCCAGCACTCTGGCCAGTGCATGTGGGGGAACCTACAAGTGCTTCAGTTGCGTATGAGATGAGCTGTAGTGCCCAAATTCAGTACACATATAACCCATGCATTTATTTAATTATTAGATCATTTATAGTTTTTTAAATGAGTTTTAGCCATGCATAATTTATGAAAATGCATTTTGTTAAATTATTCATGTTTATGGGATGCACGTTAAAATATCATTTTCAAGTTTCATGTTTCAGGCGATTATTCGAGGCGGGATTGAGGAAAAGACCCGGTGACGATTTTGGCAAAATTAAAAATGTGGTAATTTTATTTTAAGGTTGAGGATGGGGCATTTTAAATGGTTTATTAAGTTTTAGCATTTTAAAGCCTAAATTAATTGTTTGTGAATTTTAGAGTTTAAAACTTTTAAAATTAGTATTTTATGTGTTGTATTATAATTAAAGAAATTTTTAGTGAAGTTAGCATTTGATTAGTACTCTCTTTAATTTGTTAATTGAAGAGTTATTTTAAATTGGAGTGTATCAATTTAATTGATAATTGGTGTGGGTTAGCCTTTCTTTTTATATATCCTTTTAATTAGTCAATTAACCTAATCCTAATCTCCTAATTAAACACAAAACACACGCACACACACACTAGAAACGTGAAAGCACCATACACACACACATTCACATTTTTATTTTCAGAAATTAACAAGAAAGAAACCTAGGGTTCTAAGAGAAAAGCAGCCGCCCCTTCCCCTTATCTTTCCATCGAGTTTTTGGTGGATTTTATTGCAAGAAAACGGTGCCACGTTCGTCCCGAATCAAGCCTCGCTCCATCTCCGCTTCGGTGTCGTCGTTGCGGTATCTTTAAATGTCAAAAGGCACGTATATTCTGTTCTTTCTGCATTGATCTTGTCATAGTATGCGTTGTGTATTTTTATGCATGAAAATACATGTGTGACATTCGTCGTTTGAGCGGAAAATGGTTTGAATGCGTTTGAAATACTTTTTAGATCTGAAAACTCGTAACTCACTGTTCTGTTGAAAACTTCGATTTTTCTGTCGGGATTTTGAGAAAACTTTCAACTACAAAATTGTAGAACTTTTCGATGCCTTCGAGTTGATATAAAATTCGAGATTTTTGGATGAAAATTGAGTGAGTTATGATGTTTTTCGTGGGACTGCTCAAACTGCGTTTTCAGAAAGTTATGATATTGATGTATTCTTGAAGTTTCAGTGTTGCAGGCTTCGTTGGGGATCGACGGGTGATCGTTGCTGCATCTAGATATGATTAGTATGAGGTTGGGATGTTATTTGATACGTCGTATAGTGTCGATAGGCGCTCGAATGCGTTAGGAGTCGTAGGAAACGAATTGGTGTCATTTGCCATGCTTTGAATTGTATGTGTTGTAAGGTGAACTCATTGCTTTGGGTGTTTGTACGAATTTAGTTGATGTTATGGCATGCTAAGGTGAGTCTCGGGGTGTCGTTTCATAGTCCGTGCAACCGAGTCTAGAAAGTTGAGCGAAGCATGTACATAATTTTCGTAAGTTCGCGATTACAGTGGGTACACGGACCCGCACACGGACCCAGTCACGGGGTCCGTGCCTTTGTTTTCTTCTCGGCGTCTTTCTCCAGTATCTACACGGACCCCTACACGGATGAGGGCACGGGGTCCGTGCCTTTGGGTTTCATTTAGTGTATATTTCCAGTACCTACACGGACCCTCACCCGGACCCTGACACGGGGTCCTTACCTTTGCTTTCCTTCGGTGTCTATTTCCAGAGCCTACACGGACCCCTACACGGATGTAGGTACGGGGTCCGTGTCCTTCTTTTTTTGGGAAAAATAATTTAGTGTGCTTTGAGGTTAGACATCATGGTTTAGTGCAAGGATTATCAAGGTCGCGTCATGGGAAATTTTAGAATGTCCTAAGTAATGATTGAACTCGAGAGTAAGTATGATTTATACGTTAAGTTATGCAAGTTAAGTATGCAATTTCATGTTAGTATGTGCAGCAACGGCCCCAGTCGAAGTCCAACGAACCCCTCAACGCCAAGTAAGTATGTATGACGTGCAAAGAAAATATTATAAGTTTTTGAGGTATGCTAATTGTCTTGTGACCAAATTATGAATGGGTTTGGAAGTCGGTGAACGTGGCCGAGGACCTCTCCGCCCCGTTAAATTATGAACGGGTTAGATCGTGGCTGGAAAGCGTTAAATTATGAACGGGTACCAACCAGCCCGTTAAATTATGAACGGGGATCTCATGTATGCGGCAGTGGATACGTCCCTGTCAGCCCAGTACTGTGGTGTGTCTGATCAGGCGTTTATTATGTATGGGTCACTTGCTTTGAAACATCCTCTACGAAAAATGATGAAGTCATGTATGTTTTAGTATGCTCAAGTATGCAGTTATGAATATGAAAGTTTCACGTTATGGCACGTCTATATATGTATGCAAGTTCAAGTTTATTATGCAAGCTCAAGTTTCAAGTTATGTACGTTCTATTTTTAAGATGCATGCGATTTTTATTACGTAGTACTTGTTATCCCAGTTTATACGTGTTGAGTCTTTAGACTCCCTAGACTTGATCGATGCAGGTGACTATGTTGATGAGGAGATGGGAGGTGGCGACCAAGGGGCAGGCTTGGACTGTGCGGGAGGCTAGACCCGAGGACCGCATACGCTATTTTAAGTTTTTAAGAAAATTCATTTATACTCTGATTTTATGATTGGGTTGCGAGACTTTTCGAGACAGCTTCTCTTTTAGCAAATTTTAATTGTGATGGTGGATTTTAAAGATATTTTATGAATGATGAGTGACGACCGTGTGGATGTTTTTATTTAAGAAAATTTTTAATTTTTCCGCAAATGTTAAGTATGAAAAGTACGGTTCTTTACAGTTGGTATCAGAGCGGTGTTCTTGTAAAGGGTCACGCCTACTGCCAGTCGCAAGAAGCTCACGAAGTCACACCTCAAGTCTGTAAGTTTAAAGTTTTGCATTATGTTATGTAGTAAGCATCAAGTTATGATTTCAGTATGTGCCTGTTTTAAGTTGATTTACGTGCATCATAAAATATTGATATGTGTTCATGCATATTGGGTTTACGTGTTGGGTGAATTACTGGAACAGTATTCCTCCTAGACGTTTGGTTGACCGAGAAACAAGGGATGAGAACAGAGAGCACCGAGTAGAGGACAGGGAACATCGAGATGAGGAGAGGGACAATCCTCTACCACCTCCACCACTAGATATGCAGGCTCATATGCTTGCTGGAATGACGCAGTTCTTCGCACAGTTTGCGGGGAACCAGGCAGCAGCAATGGGTGCAGGGGCGAGGCCCAACCAGAGGCAGTATACGAGAGGTTCCAGAGGATGAGTCCGAAGGAGTTTTCGGGTACCACTGACCAGATGATAGCCGAGGGTTGGATCAAGTCCATCGAAGTAATTTTCAACTTTATGGAGCTGACGGATGCTGACAGAGTCCGTTGTGCCACCTTCTTATTAACTGGAGACGCTAGGCTATGGTGGGAGAGTGCGTCAGTGGCAGTCAATTTATAGGTGCTGCCTTGGAATGGTTTTAAGGAGGTTTTCTACTCCAAGTACTTCACTGAGGAAGTACGAACCAGACTCACCAACGAGTTTATGACGCTGCGACAGGGGGACAGTAGCGTGGCAGAATTTGTTAGGAAGTTTGAGAGGGGATGTCACTTCGTGCCCCTCATTGCTAATGATGTCCAGGCGAAGTTGAGGCACTTCTTAAATGGTTTGCGGCCGATCCTGCACCGTGACGTGAGGGTAGCTGGCCCTACTTCTTATGCAGTTGCTGTTTCTAGAGCTCTAGCTGCAGAGCAAGACCAGCGGGATATTGAGGCGGACAGGCAGGGCAAGAGGCTCTATCAGGCTCCACCGCAGCCACACCAACAGCAACAGAATCAGCGACCCCACTTTAAGAAACCGTATCAGGGGCCGCCAGGAAAGAAACTTTTTCAGGGACCGCCGAAGGGCAAGGGTCCCGTTCAGCAGCAGGGGGCGCCACAGAGGCCCGGTATTTTCCCAATGTGTCCTAAGTGCAACCGCCAGCATCCAGGACAGTGCTTGTATAAGTCAGGAAAATGTTTTAAATGTGGAGCTACGAATCACATGCTTAAGGAGTGCCCACAGTGGAAGCAGCCAACCCAGGGCAGGGTATTCGCCATGCATGCACAGGAGGCGGATCCAGACACCACCTTACTGACTGGTAAACTTTTCTACCTAAGCTCAGTATTACTTTGCCGTGCATGTGGATTTTGTTTGGAATTATTAGTATGCTAGTAATATTTTGTGCACCTTGAGTATTGGGTTCTTTTATGCTCGAGAGTGTTGGTAAGATTTTTTGGGATATAAGTTAGTTTGTGTTGTGCTAACGCATCTCAGGAAGCATTTTTATTAAGAGACTATCCACAACCGCACTGATAGGCTCAGGAGCCACTCACTCCTTCATATCGGAGACTTTTGCCAACCATTTGGACCTCAAGTCCATTGGCCTAGACGTGAACTTTTCAGTGACAGTCCCATCCGGGGAAGAGCTGTTAGCTACCAGTGTGGTCAGAGACATCGATCTAGAACTGCATGGCCACTTAGTGTATGCAGATTTAATCCTATTGCCGATGCCAGAATTCGATATCATTCTGGGAATGGACTGGCTGACAAGGAACAGAGTCTTAATAGATTTTCAGAAGAGGTCAGTTTTGGTTAGACCGCCAGGCATGGAGCAGTTTCTTTTTGAACCAGCCAGATGGAGAAGTTTCCCTCGCATGATTTCGTGCATGCAGGCGAGGAGACTGATTTCCAAGGGGTACCAGGCCTTCTTGGCTAGTATTATTTCAGCACCTGATGCGCCTACTCCATCTCTAACTGAAGTGCCAGTAGTCAGTGAATTCCCAGACGTCTTCCCAGACGATGTTTCAGGTCTTCCACCAGATAGAGAGGTGGAGTTTGCTATTGATCTCATGCCAGGCACAGTGCCAATCTCTAAGGCACCGTACAGATTAGCTCCAGCGGAAATGTTAGAACTCAAGCAGCAGATTCAGGAGCTCTTAGACAAGGAGTTTATCCACCCGAGTTTCTCACCGTGGGGCGCACCGGTACTTTTTGTGAAAAAGAAAGACGGAAGCATGAGACTGTGCATCGATTACCGCGAGCTGAATAAGGTAACGATCAAGAATAAGTACCCGTTGCCTAGAATCGAAGACTTGTTTGATCAATTGCAGGGAGCTACAGTGTTCTCTAAGATAGATCGTCGATCAGGGTACCATCAGCTGAAAGTGAAGGATGCAGATGTCCACAAGACAGCTTTCAGGACCCGGTATGGGCATTACGAATTCTTAGTGATGCCGTTTGGATTGACTAATGCTCCAGCAATTTTCATGGATCTCATGAACCGAGTATTTCAGCCATTCCTCGATCAATTCGTCATAGTATTCATTGACGATATTCTTATATACTCGAAGAGCCATGAGGAGCACCGCCAGCACTTGAGAACAGTTTTACAGACCTTGCAGAGTCGCAAGTTATATGCGAAGTTCAGTAAGTGTGAATTTTGGTTGGAGAAGGTAGCGTTTTTGGGGCATATTGTATCTAGCAGTGGAATTGAAGTGGATCCATCTAAGGTAGCAGCGGTTAGAGATTGGGTTGAACCTAAGAACGCATCAGAAATCCGCAGTTTTCTGGGTTTGGCCGGATACTACCGTAAGTTCATTCGAGGATTTTCATCCATAGCGGTGCCACTCACGTCACTCACCAAGAAGAATGCTAAATTCGTGTGGAGCGACGAATGCCAGAAGAGCTTCGATACGTTGAAGCAAGCTCTTATTTCAGCGCCAGTTCTAGCCATGCCATCCGGGCAAGGAGACTTTGTGTTATATACCAATGCATCTAAGCTCGGGTTAGGCGCAGTATTGATGCAGCAGGGTCGGGTCATAGCCTATGCTTCCAGGCAACTGAAAGTGCACGAGAAGAACTATCCGACTCACGACCTAGAGTTAGCCGCCGTTGTATTCGCACTGAAAATTTGGAGACACTACCTATACGGCGAGAAATGTCAGATTTTCACCGATCATAAGAGTCTCAAATATTTCTTCACGCAGAAGGAGTTGAATATGAGACAAAGACGATGGTTGGAACATGTGAAGGATTACGATTGCGAAATTAGCTACCATCCGGGAAAGGCTAATGTTGTCGCGGACGCATTGAGCAGGAAAGTGGCAGTTGTAGCTCAGTTGTCGGCTCAGAGACCGCTACAGTCGGAGATTCAGAAGTTTGGTCTAGAGATTTATCGTGATGGCAAGGCTCCTAGGCTGTCTAATCTGACAGTCAAGTCTGATTTGCTAGATCGCATCCGGGCAGGTCAGTCTTCAGATGAGCAGTTACAGAAATGGAGACTAAAAGACGAAGCCAAGGGCAGTGTGTTGTACACAGTTTCAGACGGCATTGTGAGATACAGAGGTAGAATGTGGGTGCCTAGTGTTTGTTCGATCAGACAGGATATTTTGACAGAGACACACGCATCTCCGTATTCCATTCACCCAGGAGGTACCAAGATGTACAAAGACCTACAATTATTGTATTGGTGGCCAGGGATGAAGCAAGACATCCGTAGATTCGTATCAGAATGTCTCACTTGTCAGCAAGTAAAAGCTGAACATCAGAGGCCAGCAGGATTGGTTAAGCCACTCCCCATTCCCGAGTGGAAGTCGGAGAACATTACTATGGATTTTGTGGTTGGGTTGCCGAGATCAGTCAGAGGATCGAATTCCATTTGGGTTATAGTGGACCGACTCACCAAGTCAGCGCATTTTCTACCAGTGAAGACGACTTTCTCCATGACGCAGTATGCGGAGCTTTATATCAAGGAGATAGTCCGTCTGCATGGATTCCCAGTTTCAATCGTGTCCGACAGGGACCCGAGATTCACATCGTCCTTCTGGAAGAGCTTACATGCAGCCATGGGGACAAAGTTGCTTTTCAGTACAGCTTTTCACCCGCAGACAGATGGCCAGTCTGAGCGAGTGATTCAGATTTTAGAGGATTTGCTGAGAGCGTGCATGATTGATTTTCAAGGAACTTGGAGTCTAGACTACCTCTAGTGGAGTTCACATACAACAACAGCTTCCAAGCATCTATTGGCATGGCTCCCTATGAGGCGTTGTACGGGAGGAAGTGCAGATCACCAGTTCATTGGGATGAAGTTGGGGAGAGGACAGAGCTTGGTCCAGAGATAGTTCAACAGACTGCAGACGTGGTGGTCAAGATTCGTGAGAGAATGAAGACTGCCCAAAGCCGTCAAAAGAGCTATGCCGATAAAAGGAGAAGAGATCTTGAGTTTTCCGTAGGAGATCACGTTTTTATCAAGATAGCACCTATGAAGGGTGTTATGAGATTTGGAAAGAGAGACAAACTGAGTCCAAGGTTCATTGGGCCGTTCGAGATTTTAGACAGAGTTGGGACACTAGCCTATCGTGTTGCCCTTCCGCCGAATCTGGCCGGGGTGCACAATGTGTTCCATGTCTCGATGCTGAGGAAATATCTGGCTAATCCTTCGCATATTCTGAGTTATGAGCCGTTACAGCTTGCTCCAGACCTGTCTTATGAGGAGAAACCAGTTCAAATCCTAGACAGGCAAGAGCGTAGGCTTCGGAACAAGGTGACTAAGCTAGTCAAAGTTCGGTGGCTAAACCAATCAGTGGAGGAAGCCACATGGGAGTCAGAGACAGATATGAGACTCCGCTACCCGGAGTTGTTCGGTAAGACTTAATTTCGAGGACGAAATTTTTATAAGTGGGGGAGGAACTGTAGTGCCCAAATTCAGTACACGTATAACCCATGCATTTATTTAATTATTAGATCATTATTATTTTTTTAAATGAGTTTTAGCCATGCATAATTTATGAAAATGCATTTTTTTAAATTATTCATGTTTATGGGATGCACGTTAAAATATCTTTTTCAAGTTTCATGTTTCAGGCGATTATTCGAGGCGGGATTGAGGAAAAGACCCGGTGACGATTTTGGCAAAATTGAAAATGTGGTAATTTTATTTTAAGGTTGAGGATGGGGCATTTTAAATGGTTTATTAAGTTTTAGCATTTTAAAACCTAAATTAATTGTGTGGGAATTTTAGAGTTTAAAACTTTTAAAATTAGTATTTTATGTGTTGTATTATAATTAAAGAAATTTTTAGTGAAGTTAGCATTTGATTAGTACTCTCTTTAATTTGTTAATTGAAGAGTTATTTTAAATTGGAGTGTATCAATTTAATTGATAATTGGTGTGGGTTAGCCTTTCTTTTTATATATCCTTTTAATTAGTCAATTAAGCTAATCCTAATCTCCTAATTAAACACAAAACACACGCACACACACACTAGAAACGTGAAAGCACCATACACACACACATTCACATTTTTATTTTCAGAAATTAACAAGAAAGAAACCTAGGGTTCTAAGAGAAAAGCAGCCGCCCCTTCCCCTTATCTTTCCATCGAGTTTTTGGTGGATTTTATTGCAAGAAAACGGTGCCACGTTCGTCCCGGATCAAGCCTCGCTCCATCTCCGCTTCGGTGTCGTCGTTGCGGTATCTTTAAATATCAAAAGGCACGTATATTCTGTTCTTTCTGCATCGATCTTGTCATAGTATGCGTTTTGTATTTTTATGCGTGAAAATCCATGTGTGACATTCGTCGTTTGAGCGGAAAATGGTTTGAATGCGTTTGAAATACTTTTTAGATCTGAAAACTCGTAACTCACTATTTTGTTGAAAATTGCGATTTTTCTGTCGTGATTTTGAGAAATCTTTCAACTACAAAATTGTAGAACTTTTCGATGCCTTCGAGTTGATATAAAATTCGAGATTTTTGGATGAAAATTGAGTGAGTTATGATGTTTTTCGTGGGACTGCTCAAACTGCGTTTTCAGAAAGTTATGATATTGATGTATTCTTGAAGTTTCAGTGTTGCAGGCTTCGTTGGGGATCGACGGGTGATCGTTGCTGCGTCTAGGTATAATTAGTATGAGGTTGGGATGTTAGTTGATACGTCGTATAGTGTCGATAGGCGCTCGAATGCGTTAGGAGTCGTAGGAAACGAATTGGTGTCATTTGCCATGCTTTGAATTGTATGTGTTGTAAGGTGAACTCATTGCTTTGGGTGTTTGTACGAATTTAGTTGATGTTATGGCATGCTAAGGTGAGTCTCGGGGTGTCGTTTCATAGTCCGTGCAACCGAGTCTAGAAAGTTGAGCGAAGCATGTACATAATTTTCGTAAGTTCGCGATTACAGTGGGTACACGGACCCGCACACAGACCCAGTCACGGGGTCCGTGCCTTTGTTTTCTTCTCGGCGTCTTTCTCCAGTAACTACACGGACCCCTACACGGATGAGGTCACGGGGTCCGTGCCTTTGGGTTTCATTTAGTGTATATTTCCAGTACCTACACGGACCCTCACCCGGACCCTGACACGGGGTCCGTACCTTTGCTTTCCTTCGGTGTCTATTTCCAGAGCCTACACGGACCCCTACACGGATGTAGGTACGGGGTCCGTGTCCTTCTTTTTTTGGGAAAAATAATTTAGTATGCTTTGAGGTTAGACGTCATGGTTTAGTGCAAGGATTATCAAGGTCGCGTCATGGGAAATTTTAGAATGTCCTAAGTAATGATTGAACTCGAGAGTAAGTATGATTTATACGTTAAGTTATGCAAGTTAAGTATGCAATTTCATGTTAGTATGTGCAGCAACGGCCCCAGTCGAAGTCCAACGAACCCTTCAACGCCAAGTAAGTATGTATGACGTGCAAAGAAAATATTTTAAGTTTTTGAGGTATGCTAATTGTCTTGTGACCAAATTATGAATGGGTTTGGAAGTCGGTGAACGTGTCCGAGGACCTCTCCGCCCCGTTAAATTATGAACGGGTTAGATTGTGGTTGGAAAGCGTTAAATTATGAACGGAGACCAACCAGCCCATTAAATTATGAACGGAGATCTCATGTATGCGGCAGTGGATACGTCCATGTCAGCCCAGTACTATGGTGTGTCTGATCAGGCGTTTATTATGTATGGGTCACTTGCTTTGAAACATCCTCTACAAAAAATGATGAAGTCATGTATGTTTTAGTATGCTCAAGTATGCAGTTATGAATATGAAAGTTTCACGTTATGGCACGTCTATATATGTATGCAAGTTCAAGTTTATTATGCAAGCTCAAGTTTCAAGTTATGTACGTTCTATTTTTAAGATGTATGCGATTTTTATTACGTAGTACTTGTTATCCCAGTTTATACGTGTTGAGTCTTTAGACTCACTAGACTTGATCGATGCAGGTGACTATGTGGATGAGGAGACGGGAGGTGGCGACCAAGGGGCAGGCTTGGACTGAGCGGGAGGCTAGACCCGAGGACCGCATACGCTATTTTAAGTTTTTAAGAAAATACATTGATACTCTGATTTTATGATTGGGTTGTGAGACTTTTCGAAACAGCTTCTCTTTTAGCAAATTTTAATTGTGATGGTTGATTTTAAAGATATTTTATGAATGATGAGTGACGACCGTGTGGATGTTTTTATTTAAGAAAATTTTTAATTTTTCCGTAAATGTTAAGTATGAAAAGTACGGTTCGTTACATGGGCGTAAGGCTATTGATTGCCCGAGACAGAAGAAGTCTATGACTGGAAGGGCTTAAGTAATGCATGCTGAGCAAGTAGAGCCCGACACTATGCTTATTACAGGAATTCCGGCTATATACGCATTTTATATCGCCTTATTCCTCGAACTAAGAAGCATGAATGCTAGGACTAAATCGAGGAGGATTGAGAATTTAAGGACTGAATTATGTAATTTAGAAATTTAAGGAACTAATTATTAATTTTCGGAATTATTGAGGGTAGAATGGGCAGAATTTGAATAATTGGGGATATTATTGCATTAATTCAAAACGTTTGAGGGCCATTTGGCAATTTTTGAAATATAAAAAGGGTCATTTTGCAATATATTCGAGACAATAGGTATCAACTTGCCAATACAGGCAACTATAAATGGCCTAGATGATAATATTTTTGAATTTATAGATTTTGAGTATAATGCGACTATCATCACATGCAGAATATTGTTAGCGAGTGTAGCTCTCTATGATTTGTTAAATAATAGAGCTACACATTCTTTCATATCTGAATCATTTGTGAAACGATTGGAAATCTTACCGAAGGACGTGGAATCGAGATTCAGAGTCACAGTTCCTTCAGGCAACCATATGATCTCTACAAGCATGGTTAAGGATGCGGAGCTCAAACTACAGAACAACGTCGTTCGAGCTGACCTTATTGTGTTGCCAATGCCCGAATTTGACATTATTGTGGGCATGTATTGGCTCACACTAAAAGGAGCTACTATCGATTTACGGTAGAGTTCAGTATCTATAAGACCGTCCAACGAGAAATCGTTCATATCCAAGGCTGCACAGAATCGACAAATGTCGCGCATCGTTTCTTGCATGGGTGCAAGGAAGCTTATTTGGAATGGCTTCCAAGGTTTTCTTTCCAGTGTTATATATGTGCCTGACGCTGGCAGTCAATCGGTATAAGATGTGGTAGTTGTCAAGGACTTTCCGGATGTGTTCCCTGACGATGTTTCTAGCATTCCACCATAGAGAGAGGTGGAGTTTGCTATTGAGTTGATGCCACTACTGTGGCGTTCTCCAAAGCATCATCTAGCACGTGATGCAATGAAAGAGTTAAAAGATCAAATTCGAGATATGCTAGAAAAGGGATTTATTCGGCCTAGTTTCTCTCCATGAGGCGCGTCAGTGTTATTTGTGAAGAAAAAAGATGGGAGTACGAGACTCTGCATCGATTACAGAAAACTGAATGGGATGACAGTGAAGAACAAGTATCCATTTGATAAGTGCAAAAATTGCACTTAATTTATATGTTAATCCATTTTATCTATGTTGGTTTCGAACAGAATTACGCTTGGTTTTTGTTGCTTTTGTGTCGTGCGGGAGATAAACGACACTGGATGGTTTAGAGCAAACAAATGTGATTTTAAGTGTGAAAATGTGATAGACGAGACAAGCGCCTAGGTGCTTCCCAATGAGCGCCGTGGAGCCTTACTGCTGAGGAACGAGCACCTAGGCGCTAAGGAATGAGCGTCGCAGCGCCTACACCTATGAAGAACGAGCACCTAGGCACCACTTACTCAGTGCCGCGGCGCTAATGGCGGCGAAACAAGCAATTGGGCTTTCAACTTATGGCCCAGACGAGGAAATAAAAAAAAAGAGGGTTCAGAAAAGAGGACACCGTTTTTGGAGAAGAAAGCACGGGAGAGCAGGAGCGAACATGAGACGAATCCGGAGTGCGAAGATTGATCAGAAATACAAAGAACGACAGATCTGGGGACGGAGACGACGATTTGCCATCTATTTTTTCTCTTCTATATTTTATTTTGTTGTGATTTCTAAAACTTTGAACATATCTTTTTTTTTGCTTAGATTTTGTTATGAACTAATTTTCCATTCGAGAGGATGATGTAGCTTTGTCGATACGATGATTTGACGCGGTTGTTTATATGATTGAATTACGTTTGGTTTTTTATGTCTCTTTTTTTTATTCACTGCAATTTACTGGTCGTAAATTGTGTGTTGTTTGATTAATTCTACAACTTGGGAGAGGGATTAGGATTATAGATCTTTAAAGACACATCGTTGAATATTTATATCGTTTGGAAGACGTATAACTTTAGCGAGACTTAATGAGAACATTGTTTGTATTTATCAATGAAACCTAGATATTTATTAGGAATGTTTGAATCGAAGCTTGATTGATGCAATTTATTCGTCACTTGAGAAATGAAGAATAAAATAATTAAGTGTTCTTGGCCATTAAATAATTGAAATTCATGAATATAAATTCAATCGGCAATAATTATCTTGGAAACTTACTGAAATCATTCCTCCAGATATTTTCTCTCGGCGCTATTTCTCCATTCGGTGTTTTGTTTATTTATTTATTTGCAATTAAGTTGTTTTTTAAACAAACCAAACCTTTTTTGATTTTTCTAAATAAAGTCGAGACTATTTTAATTACAAGCATTGATATACGTTTATATACACACTCTTCGTGGGATCGACACTTGTACTCAAAAATATATTTTATTATAATTTGACGTCGTGCGCTTGCGACCAATCAAGAAAACACACAAAAAGTTTTTGGCGCCATTGTCGGGGAGTGTCAAAATTTGAATTTATATCAGTATTGTTGCCAATTAGTCTAGATTTTAATTTAGAGCTTTTATTTTATTTTTATATTTATTGAGTTTTTCATTTTTCTGCTTGATAGTGCATGTTAAGATCGCAAAGCTCTGACTTGTTTATTTTTTATCCGGAGATCAAAAGAACTGCATGAAGATTAAGAAAAGTAAGAAGAGATCCAAGAAATGACTGAACACAGAGAGAATGATAGACAAAACCTGTTAGAGGCTATACCTATCAGAGATCACTTCCGATCAGTGATCAACCCTCATTACTCTGGCATTTCTCGAGGGGCCAAGCAAGAGGATGGCTCCAATCGCTTCCTTTGGGGAGTATCACTACATGGCAGGAGTTAGCAACCAAGTTCCTTGCAAAATATTTTCCACCTGCGAAGTCTGCATAGTTGAAGACTGAGATAAGTACTTTTAGGCAGACTGAATTTGAGCAATTATATGAGGCATGAGAACGGTATAAGGAGTTGTTGCGGAGGTTTCCAAACCATGGTTTTGAAGATTGGGTACAGATTGAATTGTTTTACAATGGTTTGAATGGACACATGGACACTGTGGATGCAGCAGCTAGTGGCACGATTTTTCCAAATCACCTGATCAAGATATGATTTGCTTGAATAGATGACCATTAACAGTTATCAGTGGCCGTCTGAGAGGTCGGGAATAAATAAAACAGCTAGAATTTACACCATAGATCCTATTACATCTCTCACCGCACAAGTTTCGGCTTTAACAACTCAAATTACAGCTACGAATAAGGCTAGCACAACAGAGGTTGAAAATGCATCGGTTGTTATTGCAGAACCACATATTCCTAATGAGGCTCACTATATCAACAATAGGAATTTTGGTGGCTACGGAGGATATCGAGGTAACCCTCCCCCTAACACTTATCATCCTGGTTTGAGAAATCATGAGAATTTTCCATATTTGAATAATAAAAATGTGTTGAATCCTCCACCGAGGTTCAATACATCAAAGGGGGAAAGAAAGCCTTCGTTTGAAGATTTAGTGGGAACGTTTGTTGTTGAATTTGGAAAAAGGATGGCGGGTACTAAATCTCTTCTTGATGGCATGGAAACTCACATGAGAAATATAGGTGCCACAATAAAATAATTGGAGACACAGATTGTACAGTTGGCTAATACATTGGGAGATCAAAATAGAAGTCAATTTCCAAGTAATACTGAAGTGAATCCAAAGGAGCAATGCAAAGTTGTAACTTGAGAAGTGGAAGAGAACTTGAGGCTGAAAAATCCAAAGAGAATGAGAAAAACGAGAAGAAAGTTGAAGAGGATGAATGTGAAAATGGAAAGGAGAATAAGGTTGAGGAGTCTCGGATTGAAACTGAAGTTGAACGGATTCCTATACTAAAACTGACTCTTCCATACACACAGAGATTTAGGAAGAAGATTATTGATTATCAATTTGCAAAATTTTTGGAGATTTTCGAGAAGATTTACATCAACATTCCATTTGCTGATACTTTGGAGCAAATGTCAAACTGTGCAAAGTTCATCAAAGATATGATGTCAAAGAAGAGTAAGTTGCTGGAGTTCGAGACAATGAAGTTGACCGAAGAGTGTAGCGCCATTCTCCAAATGAAGCTACCACAAAAACTAAAAGAACTAGGGAGTTTTACTGTTCCTTGCATTATTGGTGGTACTCATGTTAATAAGCTTTATGTGATCTTGGAGAGAGTATTAATCTTATGTCATTTTTTACTTATCGGGACTTGAAGCTTGGGGAGGTAAAACCAACCACTATAACTTTGCAACTTACAGATAGGTCACTCACATATCCTCGTGAAATTGTTGAAGATGTTTTGGTAAAGGTTGACAAGTTTATCTTCTCTGCCGGTTTTCTAATACTTGATATGGAGGAAGGTCAAGATGCTCCATTGATTTTTGGGCGACCCTTCTTAGCCATTGGAAAAGCATTGATAGATGTACACAAAGGAGAACTCACCTTGAGAGTTTTTGGGGAAGCTGTGATATTTGACATCAATAAGGCTATTAAAGGTAATGACGAGGTGACTACTAGTAAAAGCATTGATATAATTGACTCTTGTTTTGATGAGATTGGTATAGGTCATAGAGTAGAAGATCCATTATAAAGATGCCTTTCTATTACTGTCGGAAGAGATGAGAGAGCAATTTTTAGCTCTTGAAGAGTTGCCGAAGGTTAAGGAAGCCACTCAGGAGAAGTTGGAAGAAGAAAAGTGTCCAGAGATAATAACTTCATCCCCTGTTTTGAAGGAATTGCCAAGCCATCTTTGCTATGCTTTCTTGGGTGAGAAGTCGATATATCTTGTAATTATCTCTTCCTCTCTTACTTTAGATGAAAAAGAGAAATTGTTGAGAGTGTTCAGGAAATTTAAATCTGCATTTGGATGGTCGATTTCTGATATCAATGGGATTAGTCCCACCATATGCATTCATAGGATTTTAATGGAGTAGTCATACGCTCCTTATGTGGATCATCAGAGGAGGATAAATCCATCCATGAACGAGGTAGTGAAAAATGAAGTGTTAAAATTGTTAAATGCTGGAGTTATATATGTTATTTATGACAGTAGTTGGGTGTCTCATGTGCAAGTAGTGCCTAAAATGTTGGAATGATTGTGGTAAAGAATGAAAATGATGAACTAATATCTACTCGTACCGTGAATGAATGGCGAGTATGTATTGATTATAGGAAGTTGAACAATGCCACACGTAAAGATCGTTTTTCATTGCCTTTTATTGATCAAATGCTTGATAGACTTGCTGGTTATTGTCACTACTGCTTTTTAGATGGTTATTCATGTTATAACCAGATTGCTATAGCAGCGGAGGATCAAGAGAAGACAACATTCACGTGCCCCTATGGAACGTTTGCTTACAGGAGGATGCCTTTTGGGCTATGCAATGCACCTGCTACTTTTCAGAGGTGTATGATGGCCATATTTGCAGACATGGTGGAAGACATCATGGAAGTCTTCATGGATGATTTCTCGGTATTTGGCTCTTCATTTGATCATTGTTTACATAACATTTCCCTCGTTTTGCAGGGATATCAAGAAAAGAACTTAATTCTTAATTGGGAGAAGTGTTATTTTATGGTCCAAGAGGGTATTGTTCTTGGACATAAAGTTTCTTCTAAGGGATTAGAGGTAGACAGAGCCAAAGTGGTTGCAATTGAAAATCTTCCACCACCAAATAATATCAAAGGGATAATGAGTTTCTTAGGACACGTCGGGTTTTATCGTAGATTTATCAAAGATTTTTCTAAGATTACTAAACATTTGTGTAATTTGCTTGAAAAAGAATCCACTTTTATTTTTGATGATGATTGTCTGCAGGTATTTGAGAAAATCAAGAAGGCATTGGTGACAGCACCAATCATTATAGTGCCAGATTGGAAAGATCCCTTCGAGTTGATGTGCGATTCTAGTGATTATGCAGTATGTGTGGTGTTGGGCCAAAGGCGTGATAAATTTTTTAGATTAATCTCTATGCAAGTCAAACCATGGATGTTGCACAGCAAAATTATAGAACTACTGAAAAGGAGATGATTGCAGTAGTGTTTACATTTGACAAGTTTAGACCCTATTTGATTGGCACAAAGGTAATTATTTTCACTGACCATGCAGCTAGTCGATACCTATTTGCCAAGAAAGATGCAAAAACATGCTTGATAAGATGGATTTTATTGTTTCAAGAGTTTGATTTTGAAGTGAAGGATAGAAAGAGGTGTGAAAGTCAAGTGGCCGACCATTTGTCACAGCTCGAACTTGAAGATAAAAAGATGAAGGAATCATAAAAGAAGAATTTCCAGATGAACAGCTATTTGAGGTAAAGTCTATACTCCCTTGGTTTGCTGATATAGCTAATTTCTTGTCTTGTGGTACTCTCCCTCCATATTTGACTTATCATCAAAGAAGAAATTCTTTCACGATGCAAGGTTTTACTTATGGGATGATCCATACTTCTTCAAGAGATGTGTTGATCAGATGATTAGAAGATGCGTAGCGGAGGAAGAAGCGAAAGTTATTCTTGAACAATGCCACTCTTCACCATATGGTGGTCACTTTGGAGCATCAAGAACAACAGCAAATGTATTACAGTCTGGTTTTTATTGGCATAATTTTTTCAAAGATAGTTATACCTTAGCCAAGTCATGTGATAGATGCCAAAGGGTTGGCAATATTTCTAGACACCATGAGTTTTTATTGACCAACATTTTGGAAGTCGAACTTTTTGATGTTTGGGGTATTGACTTAATGGGACCATTCCTATATTCTTTTGGTTAAACTTATATTTTGTTTGATGTGGAATATGTGTCAAAATGGGTGGAAGCAATTGCCACCAATACTAATGATGCTCGAGTGATTGCTAAGCTTGTTCACGGGAACATCTTCACAAGATTTGGGACACCAAGAGCCATAATTAGTGATGAAGGTACACATTTTTGTAATAAAATTTTTAACTCCCTTTTGACTAAATATGATGTGATGCATAAGGTGACCCTGACATACCACCCACAAGCAAATGGACAAGCCGAAGTATCCAACTGGGAGATTAAGCAGATATTGGAGAAAACTGTGAAGACAAATCGGAAGGATCGGGCACTGAAGCTGGATGATGCCTTATGGGCATACAGAACTGCATACAAGTCACCTATTGGGATGTCACCCTATAGGTTGGTCTTTGGTAAGGCCTATCACTTACCAATGGAATTGGATCACATAAATTTGTGTACCGTGAAAAAGCTCAACTTTGACATGGAAGTATCTCGTGAGCAGCGTTGAACCTAGTTGAGATAGAAACATGTGGTACATGTTTTGTACTTTGATATTGATATGTATATCAGATAGATTCCTATTGAAATTAAATGAGATGGAGGAATTCAGAAATGAGACTAATGAGAACGCAAAGATCTACAAGGAGAAGACCAAGAAATGCCACGACAACCATAACTTGCACAGGAATTTCGAGCCCGGACAACAAGTACTGTTATTCAATTCACGCCTCAAACTATTTCCTAGTAAGCTAAAATCAAGATGTTCGGGGCCTTTTACAATAGAATCAGTCCAAGCACATGGAGCCATTGAGCTGAAGTGCAATGACAGAAGAATTTTTAGAGTAAATGGACAACGGATTAAGCCTTACTATGGGACCGAAGTAAGGAGTATCGACATTGTTAGTTTGAGTGAACTGAACTGAGCAGAATGGTGGCAGTCAGGCTGACGACGTTAAACCAAGCGCTTGTTGAGATGCAACCCAACAAATATCTTTTATTGCTTTTGTTATTTTATTCATTTTATGTAGCATAATTGCTTTTTGTTCTCTAATTTTATTCAATTATGCATGTGAAGATTTGATATTGATATGTGTTTTATTTTGCAGACAATGGGTCAAAAAGCCCCTAGGCGTTGTGCATGAAGAGCTGCAGTGCCAAATTTGCGCAAATTAAGCGCCTAGGCACTACATTAAAGCTCTGCAGTGCCTATCCACCCGAGAAGAAAGCGCCTAGGGGCTCATATTCAGCACTGCGGCGCTCAAATGCAAGAATCAAGCGCCTAGGCGCTGCACACTTAGCGCCGAGGAGCTATCTTGCTGAAGAAGCAACGCCGTGGCGCTACTTACTCAGTGATGCGATGCTAGTTCGTTCTATAAAAAAAAAAGGGCAGCTGAAACTTCACTTTCAGAAACCCAACAGCAGCGCCACAGCACTCACCCTCCTCCACCACCGAGAATTCGCCCCTCACCATAAATCCTCCACAATATCTCCTTCAAAACACCACAATACACCACACATATCATCCTCAAACCAAATCCACGAAAATTTCTCACTCCTGGACACACTTTTGGCTCAAATTTTTCAAGTAGAGTTCTTCAACGAGCCAACACTGGACGAATTACAAGCATATTTTGGGTACTCTATCACAAGATAATCATTCTTGGTATTGTAAATTTTCAATATCATGTTAAAATTTTAAGGAATAGGGTGCTAGAGTTTGTGTACACAAGGTGTTCAATAAATGTTCTAAGTGAATTCGTTCTCAAGTGTTTTTGGATTGGGAATATTGCATGTTAGAGGGGACCGTTAATTGATTGAATGAGTTAATATTGTGGGAGCTATATTGTCGAATATTATTTGAGTTTTGGGTGGAAAATTGTTTTTGAGCAAGGTTTTTATTGAATTGAAATATTCCTCCGAATAAGAAGAGCAAGAAGATTTAGTCTGGGGATGGCGAGTCATCTACTGCCAGTTTTGATAGACGATGTTTCTGGGATGCCGTTGCTGCTAAAAATTACTCTAAATTACAAGAAAAAAGCATGCAGCGGGAAAGAGGGATGGATCAGAGCATCTCGGGTTGTGAGACATTGCTTCTTGCTAAGCATTTAAATTGGGAAGAGTTTGTGAAAACGCTGGCAGACGCTGTGATTTCGCTTGTGTAGGAATTTTATGCCAATCTAAAGGTTAAACATGAGGGTTATAAAGTGAAGATTCGAGGTCGGATGGTTGCCTTCGATAGCAAAACAATCAATTCTTTGTACTCGATGCCTGATTACGACACAGATGAGTACACGATGTCCATGCGAGAGGCTTACCCTTATGAGACAATCATAACCACACTTTGTGAGCCGGGCACAGTTTGGAAGCTCAACAATAAACGAGCCCCGGTCACATTCCCTATGACATCCATGTAGAGGGAGGCGTACAACTGGTATCACTGTGTAGCCTCACGGTTGATGCCATCTGGGCATGTGTCTGATGTGACTAAAACGAAGGCAGTCTTGGTTTTTTGTATCATCATCGACAGGACAGTCGACGCAGGCCGGGTGATTATGACTTCGATTTTGCAAGCCGCTCGGGGCACCTCCACTATTAGCATGCCCCATTCGTCGACGTTCACTGAACTCTGTCATGTACCGGGGGTTACATGGGATGATAGCGAGCCGATATTTTATACAAAAGGTGACATCTTACTGGTTGCAAAGCTCCCGGGGGATAGGAGACAGAGACAGAGACAAATTGAGAGTGGAGAGGCAACAGGGAGTGAAGCACAGTCACAGCCCGTTCCACAGCCATCACACACACGATAGGTCGAGCCCGGTAGTGCACAGACCGACCGCCATCATCTCGATAAATTAGAGCGCCAGATGAATAGACTATTGAGGATGACACAAGAGCACCAGGAGTACGTGCACGATTTTAATCGAGTGCTTGCACAGCATTTCCCTACTACTAGTTCATCTGATGAGCCATTCTCACCACCGCTAGCATTTTGGACACAGACCTATTGAGGATGATATTGAGTATGATGATGACGAGGAGGTTGAGTTGTCAGGCGAGGACAACAAGTCTTGATGCTCGCTGTATGAGGTACGTAACCCCCTGTTTTTCTTTCTTTATTATTGTACATTGGGGACAATGCATGTACTTGAGTTTTGGGGGGTATTCTGCGTTACTTTTGAGTTTCATTTGCTTTTTAGTTCAGTTGGTAATTCTTTTTTATTTTTGGAATTTCATGCTTAGTTATTCACTGCACAAGAAGAAGAAGAAGAAGAAGAAGAAGAATAATAATAATAATAATAATAATAATAATTTATTGCATGTTAGAGTCATGGACAAATCATTGTGTGGCCGATGATGAGAATGAAGTTATGGTTCTGAAAACATGTGTTTATAATAACACTAGAGTCACAATTTTTTGCATTGTCATGTTTGTTGACACTGTCGATGCTTAGATATAATTTACAGACCTGTGATACTAATTGGACAATGGAGATCTGATTTTTAGTAATTCTCACATGACATTAACTGACATTTTTGCAAACATAAAGATGATCTAGGCAATTTTTCTCAATATCTTTGGGCATGTTTTCATTGTTTATTGTCCATTGTTAGCACATTGAACCTCGAGTTGATTGAGATGCTTGACTTTTCTTGGTGCACCTATCTCGTATATCATTTTGATTGAACAATGCATGTGATTGGTTTGTATGAGATGAATAATGGATTGACGGAAATATAGAACCTGCTTGAACACTTTTCGAGGCGGAATACGGATAATATGTGACATAGAAATGATTTAGGCAATCCTTGGAATTGTTCAAGTCTTTGAGCCTACCAAATGAACATAAATATCCATAGTGTCCCATTTTGAGCCTACTAAAAATCAAGTGGTATGTTTCATTGACATATGTTTAGCCCCCACTTGTATCTATTCTACATCCCACAACAATTACCTAATGAAGCTTATACACTTATTGTCCTACCTAAATTTGAGAGAAATAAGTTCATTGGTGTTGTAATGATTCAAATACTCATCGAAAAAAAAAATAAAAATTAAATGTGCATGAAGGAGTTAAAAAGAGCCAAAAAGAGGGGAAAAAAAAAAACAAAACAAAATAAAGCAATCGAAGGAATGAATCAAAAAAGTGGTGAAAAAAAATATGGGAAATTGAGAATATGATTGTGAAGAAAACAATAAGGGGTGGTAAATGAAAGGAAAGTGAAAATGATGAAAATTCAAATATTTCTCTCAAATTTTTATTTCCATAACTTTTATTGTAGCCATGAACTATAGCCTAACGTTATAATCATACAAGACCTATTAACCTTGTCACATTTATCCAATATACTAGTGGAGAAACGTTTTTCAAGTCAACCCTATGGATACATGAGAAGCATGGTTAGCAAGTATGAACTTAAATTGTTTGCATGTAAGCATTTCATTGTGTGACATCCATTTTGGTATACTTTTGTTGAAAATCTTATGAGCCAAATAATCACCCATAAAGTCCTATATGATCTGTGTAAGTGAATTTGTATTTTAAATGAAGTGTGAGTTGAACTGACCTGATGATCTCTTGAGTTCATAAGGCGAACGAGTGTTGTGAATTTATTGAGCATTTGATTGGGTAAATGAACATTAACATATCACACACGCACATGACTCTTGAGTGATTATTAATTACATGAAAATGGATTAGTCAGAGGCCAAGATAAATGGTCGAATATCCATGAATTTTAGTCGTATCATTACTTGTTGATTGAATTCCTATTTTTACTTTTATTTTGCTTGATACTAGCAAAAGTTCAAGTTTGGGAGGTTTGATAGGTGCAAGAATTACGCTTAATTTATATGTTAATCCATTTGTTCTATGTTGGTTTTGAACAGAATTACGCTTGGTTTTTGTTGCTTTTGTGTCGTTCAGGGGATAAACGATTATTGGACGGTTTATAGCAAATAGAGGTGCTTTTGAGTGTGAAAATACGATAGACGAGAGCCGCAGCGCCACAAGGTAGCTCCGCAGCGCTCATTTGTTCGAGAGACAAGCGCCTAGGTGTTGCCCAACGAGTGCCGCGCTTTATTACCGAGAAACAAGCTCCTAGCTAGGCGCTAAGGAACGAGCGCCGTGGCGCCTTTTTGCCGAGGAACAAGCACATAGGCACTAAGGAACGAGCGCCGCGGTGCCTACACCTGCGAAGAACGGGTGCCTATGCGCAACTTACTCAGTGCCGCGGCGCTAATGGATGTGAAACAAGCAATTGGGCTTTCAACTTATGGCCCAGACGAGGAAATAAAAAAAGAAGAAGAAGGGTTCAGAAGAGAGGATGGCGTTTTTGGAGAAGAAAGCACGAGAGAGCAGGAGTGAACAAAAGACGAAGATCCGGAGTGCGAAAATCGATCACAAATACGAAGAACGACGGATCTGGGGACAGAGACGACACTTCAAATTTGTCGTCTATTCTTTCACTTCTAAGTTTTATTGTGTTGCGATGTCTAAAACTTTGAACATATCTTGTTTTTGCTTAAATTTCGTTATGAACTAATTTTCCATTCTAGAGGATGATATAGCTTTGGCGATACGATGATTTGATGCGGTTGTTTATATGATTGAATTTCGTTTGGTTTAATTGTGTCTCTTGTTTTTATTAACTGCAATTTACTGGCCATATATTGTGTGTTGTTTGATTAATTCTACAACTCGTGAGAGGGATTAGGATTATAGATCATTAGAGACACATCGTTGAATATTTATATCGTTCGAAAAGCGTATAACTTTAGCGAGGCTTCATGAGAATATCGTTTGCATTTATCAATGAAACATAGATTTTTATTAGGAATGTTTGAATCGAAGTTTGATTGATGCAATTTATACGTCACTTGGGAAAGAGATAATAAAATAATTAAGTGTTCTTGGACATTTAATAATTGGAATTCATGAATATAAACTCAATCGGGAATAATTATCGTGGAAAATTAGTGAAATCATTCCTCTAGATATTTTCTATCGGTGATATTTCTCCATTTGGTGTTTAGTTTAATTATTTATTTGCAATTAAATTGTTTGTTTAAACAAACCAAACCTCTTTTGATTTTTCTAAATAAAATCGAGACTATTTTAATTACAAGCATTGATATACATTTATATACACAATCCTCGTGGGATGGACACTTGTACTCAAAAATAAATTTTACTATAATTTGACGTCGTGCGCTTGCGAGCAATCAAGAAAACATGCAACACCATGACCTCGAATCGTGGATTTGTTTGATCATCTGCAAGGAGCTTCAGTATTTTCAAAGATAGATCTGCGATCGAGATCTTGTCAATTGAGACTAAAGGAGATAGATGTTCATTAGACGGCTTTCAAAACACGTTATGGGCATTATGAATTTTTGGTGATTCCTTTTGGACTGACTAATGCCCCGCGATATTCATGGATCTCATGAATCGCGTGTTTCAGTCCTACCTCAATCAGTTTATCATTGTCTTCGTTGATGATATTTTGATCTATTCCAAGTGTCGAGAGGAGCATGATCAGCACTTGAAGACGACTTTGCAATTATTGCAAGATCAAAAATTATATGCAGCAAGTACGAGTTTTGGCTAGAGAAGGCGGCATTCTTAGGCCACATCATTTCAAGAGAAGGAATAGAAATCGACCCATCTAAGGTCGAGGTAGTTAAAGAGTGGCAGGTGCCTAAAAGTGTAACGAAAATCCCCAGTTTCTTGGGCTTAGCAGGCTACTATCGCAAGTTCATGAAGGAAGTTTTGATCAGTTGAAGCAAGCAGTCACTACTGCGCCAGTTCTAGCTATGTCGACAGAACAAGGGGAGTATGTGATGTATATCGACGCTTCGAAGCTAGGATTGGGTGCAGTTCTCATGCAACATGATCGGGTAATCGTATATGCGTCTAGATAGTTCAAATTCCAAGAGAAGAATTATCCTACTCATGACCTTGAACTTGGAGCAGTTGTTTTTGTGCTTAAAATTTAGAAACATTACCTATATGGTGAAAATTGCAAGATATATACGGATCACAAAAGTCTTAAATATTTCTTCACCCAAAAGGAGCTGAACATGAGACAACGAAGATGGCTAGAACTTGTAAAGGACTATGACTGCGACATAGCTATCATCCGGGGAAAGCTATTGTAGTTTCGGACGCTTTGAGCAGAAAAGGGACAATATTTGCTCAATTATCAGTACAGAAACCTCTACAGACGGAAATTCAGATGTTAGATCTTGAAGTTTATGCTAGGGTCAAGGCTCATAATCTCACTACTTTAACAGTACAGTCTACTTTGCGAGATACCTTACGAGCCGAAGAGATTAATGATGAACAACTGCAGAAAAAGAGATAGTGAGATGAGTCAAAGGGCAAGATGTTATACTCAATCGAAGACGTCATTGTCAAGTATAGAGGATGACTATGGGTTCCTAGTGGAGATTCACTTATAATTGATATTATGACAGAGGCCCATAATATTCCTTATTATATACACCCAAAAAGTACAAAAATGTACAAGGACTTGCAAATTTTATATTGGTGACCAGGTATGAAACGAGATATTACGCACTTCGTATCCAAATGCTTGACGAGTCAACAAGTGAAGGCATAGCATCAAAGACTAGCAGGAGTGTTCCGACCACTTCCCATCCCAGAATGGAAATGGGAGAACATCACGATGGACTTCGTGGTAAGTTTGCCAAAGCCAGTGAAAAGATTCAATGTCATTTGGGTAATAGTGGATCGTCTTACTAAGTCAACACATTTTTACCAGTAAGGACGACTTTATCCATGATGCAGTATGCAGAGCTATATATTCGAGAGATAATCAGACTGCATGGAATTCCAGTTTCCATAGCGTCGGACAGAGATACACGATTCACTTCATCGTTCTGGAAGAGTTTGCATGCAGCCTTGGGGACCGCCTTTTGATTCTGCAATGTCCCGAAAATTTGAAAGTCCACGTGAACCACATGCATGCAAGTTATCAAATTTCTGATGTATTTTAATTAAATTGTTTTAATTTCATGAATTAAATATGGGGTGAATGTTTACATATTTAAAAGGTACGTTTCTACATGAATGCATAAAACTGTATTTTAAAAGGTTATTCGAGACGCGATCGAAGAATGGAGACCGGAGACCATATAATGGAAAATATTTTTAATTGTTTAATTTGTGGTGTATTTTAAATAGAATTTTCGAAAATGAAGTGTTTTTATTCGTCGAGTCCTATTTTTAAACGATATTCGATTTTCAAAGAAAATATGAACTTTTCGAGAACTCGGCTAATATTTTCACAAATTTTCCTAAACAAAATATTTATATATTTACTAATGGGTTTAATGGGCCTATTATACTAGGTTAATGGGCCTAAGCTTATAATAGGAGTTTTAATTAACAAATAAACATGCACACACGAGATTTTGGAAGGAAACTCATGCGAATATTGAAGGAAAAATTCAGCAAGGTCCTCTCCGTCAACGTCCCTCGCATCGCCGAGCTGTTTTTCGTGCGTAATAAATGAAAAGGCCCGACTTAATCTTCTTTTTTCTCATATATCACATCATATTACGTGTTTGATACATGATTGCATGAAAAACATGATACACTTTAAATATTTTCGTTTTTATGGCTATACATGCATAAAACTAGTGTTTTCATCTTGTAAAACTCTTGGGTATGATGCACAAAGGGGCTTCCATGGCAGGAATATGGGAAGGAATGAATTCTAATGTGTTTAAGGGTCCATAGATGCATGTGGAAGGGATTGACAAGGGGGAGAAGCATGCTGAACGAAAATTGGAGATTTTGGAAGGTTAGGGTTTCGGCTAGGGTATGGTTTCTTCCTAGGCGCTTGCAGCTGCTAGATGCTGTTATGCACACGTATGGAAGTCTTGGGAGTGCTGAGCCATGTTCCTAGATAGGCTGCATGGCAATTGGTTCGAAGGCTAGGGGAAAACGCATGAGGGAAGTCGCACTTGGCTTTCTTGTGCGGGCGAAGGGTTGGGCGTGTTAGGAATGGTTTGGTTCTATCCACTAGGTTTCCAAGGGTTTTGTTATGGTATAAGAGGGTTGGATAAGGGTTGGACGGGTTGGTTAGGAGCTAGGGACGAAGGTGTCAAGGGTAGAAGCTAAGGTTTTCAAAAATAAGTGCATAAAAATTCAGTAGCTTCATAGGCTTGTTCATGGGTCTTGTTTGGCTTGTTTTACATTGAATATGGTTTAGTTAGGTGTTATTAAAGTTTGGTGAAAATTTGGTAAAGTTTGGGAAAGTTTCGAGTTAATATGAGTCAAAACCGGGATGTACGTCTAAGTTTAAAAACGAATCGAGGAAATTATCGAAAAGCTAAATTTTAAACCTAAATAATATTTAAGGGAGTATTTTAAGGTAATGAGTTAAGTTTGGAATGATTTGAGACGTCGATACGAGGTCTAGGGATAATTATGGAAAATTATGCGTCTAGGTGTAAAACGACTATTTTACACCTAAAATATGGTTAGACATCATGACAGTGCCCTGAAGGCTATATTAAATGTTAAAACGTGTATTTATATGTTTATGAAGAAAGTAAATGCTAAAAGACATGTTTCATGTTTGGTTTAAAAGAAAAATGATTTATATATGCTTGAATTTTTATAAGTGATGGAAATATGAAAAGTTGAAGGAGGTGAAGTGATTGTAACTAATACGATGATATGATTGGAGATATCGTGAGTGAAAATACCGCAGAGGGTGCCCATTTACGGGAGAAGACCCCAAAGGGAGCCGGACGATCGTATTTCCATCGACATGATATGATGATATGATAGGCTAAGGCTCAGTTGACGGGTGAGAGTATCGCTAATGTCCCCCCCCCCCCCCCCCCACCCAGTACTGTGGTTACGCGTAGATGAATCCATCGAACTTCAGCTGATGCGAAAGTCACAATTAGCGATCCGAATTCAATAAAAGGAAAACATTTACGTATATAATGAAAAAAGAAAATGTATATGATGGAAGGAAAATTTTTTAAGCAATGCATGTTCATGAAAAGCTATTTTAAGTAAAAGTATTTTCACTATTGCATGTGGATGTATATGTATTACTTGTTATCATGGTTAAGGTTTGTTGAGTCAATAGACTCACTAGATGCGATCGATGCAGGTGAGCTTGATGTTAATGGAAGATTTGATGGTTGAACTAGCTGGACTAAAGGTGCACACAACCCGAGGACCAACGTTAGTTTTCTGCAAATAAAATAAGTTTATGATTTATGATTACTTAAATATTTTTATGACTTATGATGCTTCTGAAAGGTTTGAGATGATGTAAGAGTTAAGTTTATTTTTGAAATAATGTTAATTTAAGTTGGTTGACGTTTTACGACTTTATGTTTGGAATTTCGTTTTTTTGGATTTTCAAATAACATTTTGTTGGTTTATTTTTAAATGATGAAAGTATTTTAAAATATATTTATATATATGTGTAGTTTAGGCCGAATAGATTGATAAAAAAAAATCTAGTAAATTTTGAAGAAAAATGAGTAGGGGCGTTTCATATTCAGCACAACGTTTCATCTCCAGACAGATGGTCAGTCTCAGAGAGTCATAAAAATTCTAGAGGATTTACTCCCGAGCATGCATGATCGATTTCCAAGGGAGTTGGGAACCAAAGTTACCTCTAGTGGAGTTCACCTATAACAACAATTATCTGTCATCCATATGAATGACTCCATACGAGGCACTCTGAGGAAAGAAATGTAGATCTCTCATCCATTGGGATGAGGTAGAAGAAAGATCTACGACGGGACCCGAAATAGTTCAGCACACCACGGATTTAGTCGCCAAGATTTGAGACATGATGAAGTTGCTTAGAGTTGGCAGAAGAGCTACGCTGATAAAAGAAGACGAGATCTCGAGTTTGTAGTAAGTGACCACGTATTTGTGAAAATAGAACCTATGAATGGTGTTATGAGATTTGGCAAGAAATGAAAACTCACTCCGAGATTCATCGGACCATTCAAGATACTCGACATAGTGGGAGCATTAGCATATCGAGAGGGGTTGCCACCTAATCTTGCAGGAGTTCACAATGTTTTCCACGTATCGATGCTCTGGAAGTACATGTTAAATATCTCACATGTACTAAATTTTGAGGCACTTCAACTTAATCAAAACATGTCTTATGAGGAGAGACCTACTCAAATATTGGACAGACATGAGAGAAGGCTGTAGAACAAGGTGATAAAAATTATCAAAGTCAAGTGGTTGAACCACTCAGAGTGTAGTATCTCGATGCCTAATTTGAGTTAATTATTGGATTAAATATTATTTCGGTGGGATCGGAAGGACCGAACAGGGTTCGGATCGTCCGAAGACAGGTGGCTGGACACGTGGAAGACATGCAAGGTTCGGATCGTCCGATCAGGGTTCGGATTGTCCGAAGACAGGTGGCTGGACACGTGGAAGACATGCAGGATTCGGATCGTCCGATCAGGGTTCGGATCGTCCGAAGTGTGCCGGATCGGATCGTCCGAAGTGGATCGGATCTACCGATCGTTGTCTATAAATAGAGGCGCGAGGCTTCATTTGTTACTCGCCAATTCCGAGTGTTCCAGAGCGTTTTAGTCGTTTCTGATGGGTTTCTAGTCTTTTCCCGAGGTTTAGGCACTAGCGGGGAGCTACTGGTTTTGTAGCGGAGTTGTGCTCTAGTTGGGAGCTAGCGGCATCAGTGGGCTGACTACGGACGCAGGCTTGATTCTAGGGCTGATTGCTAGGATCTACTGGTTTGAGGTACGAAAGTACTATCCGAGATAGCAGGATTGAGTATACTTTGCTATGTGTTGCATGTTTATATGTTGCATTATTATCTGTCATATGATGCATGGTTTATTATGCGGCATTTGCATAATCATGTTGAGCCTGATTATCTTTGAGATAGCCTGTTGAGAGGGTGCTCAGCCCTCGTTTGTTGTGGATGGTTGGACCCCGTTGGCCGACGGTGGTCAGGTCACCGGTATATCCACAGGTTTATTTTGGTATGGGAGCCACCTCCTGGTGCGACGGCGCAGAGTGCTACATACCTTGACGTCATTTACCTGAGCAGTATTTCGTTATACCCAGATCCTGGTATCCAGTACATTTTGCATACATGCATGTCATAGTCTTGTATACTCATGCTTTCGGTGCTGAGCGTTTTATGCTCACGTCCTCGGTTTATCTCTGTTTTGGACACCCTATTCGATGGGGCAGGTCTCAGGTTGGACGGTCCAGGAGGGAGTGGACAGGGAGCTGGCAGAGGTTGACTTGTAGTTATTGGTATTCGTTCTTGGTATTTAGTTCGATCTGGTTGTTTAAGTATTTTGTACTTACAGATTCGATTGGATTGTATTACTGTTTTTCCGCTGTATTACCTGATTCAGTTTTAAATGTTAATTTTGCATGCTTAAGTTCTGATTAGTAGGTGATTCTGGAACGGGTCACTACATTTATGGTATCAGAGCATGCATTAAGATTTTGGGAATAGAACTGTTCTTTTGGGTTTAATCTCTGGTAACTTTTGTAGCTAAGAGATGTCTGGTTTTGACGACGATGCTAGTAGTCATGGCAGCATTGGACGCTGGGGAGACCGTGACGATCGGGAGCGTCGTCGAGAGCATCGAGAACGTCGTCAACACCGTCGTGATGAGCCTCGGAGTTTTAGTATGCATCGGTTCTTGCAGATGGGGCCGAAACCTCTTTCGGGCGGTGAGACTCCGGATGTTGCGGAGAACTGGCTTGAGAGGATGGAGAGCTGCTTCAAGACTTTTCAGTGCTCGGTGGAGCAGCAGATTGATACCCTTGATTTCTTGCGATGGAGGATTTTGATTGCATTCTGGGAATAGATGTACTGACTGTGTTTAGAGCTACTGTGGACTGTTATCAGAAGTTTGTGCAGTTTCGTCCAGTTGAGGGCGACAGTTGGTTTTTCTATGGAGAGGGAGCGCGACCCCCGATGTCTGTGGTTTCTGCTCTGAAAGCCTGTCGTGCTTTAGAGTCGGGCGGGGAAGGCTACCTTATCTATGCTATTGATTCGTCCGCAGATAGTGTCGGTATCAGCGACATTCCAGTGGTTTGCGATTTTCCGGATGTTTTTCCCGAGGAGATTCCTGGTTTTCCTCCCGTTCGGGAAGTGGATTTCGGCATTGATTTAGTGCCAGGCACGGCACCAATCTCTAGAGCTCCTTATCGTTTAGCTCCATCAGAGATGCAAGAATTGAAACAGCAGTTGCAGGATCTTCTTGACAATGGGTATATTCGACCCAGTGTGTCCCCGTGGGGAGCACCAGTTCTTTTTGTCAAAAAGAAGGATGGTTCTATGCGGCTCTGCATAGATTATCGGCAGTTGAATCGTGCTACGATAAAGAATAAGTATCCGTTGCCACGGATTGATGATTTATTTGATCAACTGCAAGGTACCTCTGTGTATTCCAAGATTGATTTAAGGTCTGGTTATCATCAGCTTCGGGTTCATCAGGGAGATATATGGAAGACTGCATTCAGGACCCGGTATGGGCATTATGAGTTTCTGGTTATGCCTTTTGGGGTGACGAATGCACCAGCAGTTTTTATGGATCTGATGAATCGGGTTTTTCGGGAATTCTTGGATAAGTTTGTTGTGGTGTTTATAGATGATATCTTAATCTATTCGCATGATCAGCAAGAACACGTACAACACTTAAGGATTATTTTACAGACACTTCGCGAGAATCAGCTTTATGCGAAGTTGAGTAAATGTGAGTTTTGGATTGACAGGGTTGTATTCCTTGGTCATGTCATTTCTAGCAAGGGAGTTTCAGTTGACCCGAGCAAGGTGGAAGCGGTATTGAACTGGTCGTGTCCGACGACAGTAGCCGAGATCCGCAGTTTTCTGGGATTGGCTGGGTATTATCGCCGTTTCATTGTCAACTTCTCTCAGGTTGCTAAGCCACTCACTCAGCTCACTCGGAAAGATGTTTCATTTGAGTGGACATCAGAGTGCGAAGAGAGTTTCTTGGAACTTCGCAGACGTTTGACATCTGCGCCTATTTTGGCTTTACCGTCTGGATCTGGTGGTTTCAGTGTTTACACCGATGCCTCTTTACAGGGACTAGGGTGTGTTCTGATGCAGAATGAGCATGTGATTGCTTATGCGTCGAGACAGTTGAAGCCTAATGAGGAAAACTATCCTGTTCATGATCTGGAATTAGCAGCGATCGTTTTTGCTTTGAAAATCTGGCGCCATTATCTGTATGGTGAGCGATTTGAGATTTTCACTGATCATAAGAGTTTGAAGTATCTGTTCACTCAGGCTGAGTTGAACATGCGTCAGCGTCATAGGATGGATCTACTCAAAGGATTATGATTGTGAGATCAAGTATCATCCAGGATCTGCGAATCTCACGGCCGATGCTCTTAGTCGCAAGGTGAGATTGTCTGCTCTTCAGACTTGTGCTGTATCTGAGATTATTCAGGATTTCTGTTCGATGGGATTCAATTGTAAACATCGGAAGGGAACGGAGAGTATCCGTGTAGCTACAATTTTGTCTGAGCCAGTTTTGTATTCTCGGATTAGAGATGCTCAGATGTCTGATTCTAAGATTCAGAAATTAGCTCGGTTGGCTGATGGAGATAATACTTCTGGATTCCACTATCAGTCCAAGGGTCTTTTGTGCTTATCTGGTCGTGTTGTTGTACCGGAAGATGACACTTTGAGGGAGGAGATTTTATCCCAGGCTCATCGTAGCAAGTTGAGTGTTCATCCGGGGAGCAACAAGATGTATAAGGATTTGAGGACTCGATTTTGGTGGAAAGGTATGAAACGTAATGTTTATCAGTATGTCTCCAAGTGCCTAGTCTGTCAGCAGGTGAAGGCTGAGTATCGACGACCTGGAGGTTTGTTGCAGAATCTTCCTATTCCGGAGTGGAAATGGGAGCATATCACGATGGACTTCGTGACTCACTTGCCTATGTCTGTGGGGAATAGAGATGCTATCTGGGTGGTAGTGGATCGGCTTACTAAGTCTGCCCATTTTCTTCCGTATAACAGAGATTTCACTTTCGATCGGATGGCACGGTTGTACATTCAAGAGATTGTACGGTTTCATGGTGTGCCCGTGAGTATCGTTAGTGACAGAGATCCTCGATTTACATCTAGATTTTGGGGCAGCTTTCAGCAAGCCTTGGGCACTACCTTGAGTTTGAGTACTGCATATCACCCAGAGACTGACGGTCAGTCAGAGAGGACTATTCGTACTTTTGAGGATATGTTGAGATCTTGTGTGATGGATTTCGGGCCAGCTTGGCAGGATCATCTGCCACTGATAGAGTTTGCATACAACAACAGTTTTCATAGGAGTATTGGTATGTCTCCGTTTGAAGCATTGTATGGTCGACGTTGTCGTACTCCTCTGTTCTGGGAGGAAGTCGGAGAACGACAGGTCGAGGGTCCAGAATTGATTCAGCAGGCCATGGACAAAGTTCTTTTGATCAAACAGCGGATTAAGACTGCTCAGGATCGACAAGCGAGTTATGCGAACACCAAGCGCAGACCTCTTCATTTTGATGCAGGCGAGAAAGTGTTTCTCAAGGTATCACCTTTTCGGAGGATTCTGAGATTTGGATTCAAGGGTAAGCTATCTCCGAGATTCATTGGTCCTTTTGAGATCTTAGAATGTGTGGGAGATTTGGCCTACAGATTAGCTTTGCCACCGTATCTGTCTAGTGTTCACAATGTGTTTCATGTGTCTTTGTTGAGACGATACGTAGCTGATGAGTCTCATGTTTTGCATCCGACAGAAGTTCAGCTGAATCCGGATTTGTCTTTTGTGGAAAGACCGGTTTCGATCTTAGACCGGAAGGATAAGGTACTGCGGAATAAGACTATTCCTCTTGTCTTAGTGCAGTGGCAGCGCCGAGGTACTGAAGAAGCTACTTGGGAACTAGAGAGTCGCATGCGGTCAGAGCATCCAGAGTTGTTCTAGTTGTAGTATTTTCAGTTATGATTGTAATCTCAGTTGTACTTTCAGTTGTAATTCATTCTTAAGTTGAATGTATTGTTGTTCAGAATTGTCATTTTTCAGACTCGATTTCGCGGACGAAATCCTTTTTAGGGGGGGAGAATGTAGTATCCCGATGCCTAATTTGAGTTAATTATTGGATTAAATATTATTTCGGTGGGATCGGAAGGACCGAACAGGGTTCGGATCGTCCGAAGACAGGTGGCTGGACACGTGGAAGACATGCAAGGTTCGGATCGTCCGATCAGGGTTCGGATCGTCCGAAGACAGGTGGCTGGACACGTGGAAGACATGCAGGATTCGGATCGTCCGATCAGGGTTCGGATCGTCCGAAGTGTGCCGGATCGGATCGTCCGAAGTGGATCGGATCTACCGATCGTTGTCTATAAATAGAGGCGCGAGGCTTCATTTGTTACTCGCCAATTCCGAGTGTTCCAGAGCGTTTTAGTCGTTTCTGATGGGTTTCTAGTCTTTTCCCGAGGTTTAGGCACTAGCGGGGAGCTACTGGTTTTGTAGCGGAGTTGTGCTCTAGTTGGGAGCTAGCGGCATCAGTGGGCTGACTACGGACGCAGGCTTGATTCTAGGGCTGATTGCTAGGATCTACTGGTTTGAGGTACGAAAGTACTATCCGAGATAGCAGGATTGAGTATACTTTGCTATGTGTTGCATGTTTATATGTTGCATTATTATCTGTCATATGATGCATGGTTTATTATGCGGCATTTGTATAATCATGTTGAGCCTGATTATCTTTGAGATAGCCTGTTGAGAGGGTGCTCAGCCCTCGTTTGTTGTGGATGGTTGGATCCCGTTGGCCGACGGTGGTCAGGTCACCGGTATATCCACAGGTTTATTTTGGTATGGGAGCCACCTCCTGGTGCGACGGCGCAGAGTGCTACATACCTTGACGTCATTTACCTGAGCAGTATTTCGTTATACCCAGATCCTGGTATCCAGTACATTTTGCATACATGCATGTCATAGTCTTGTATACTCATGCTTTCGGTGCTGAGCGTTTTATGCTCACGTCCTCGGTTTATCTCTGTTTTGGACACCCTATTCGATGGGGCAGGTCTCAGGTTGGACGGTCCAGGAGGGAGTGGACAGGGAGCTGGCAGAGGTTGACTTGTAGTTATTGGTATTCGTTCTTGGTATTTAGTTCGATCTGGTTGTTTAAGTATTTTGTACTTACAGATTCGATTGGATTATATTACTGTTTTTCCGCTGTATTACCTGATTCAGTTTTAAATGTTAATTTTGCATGCTTAAGTTCTGATTAGTAGGTGATTCTGGAACGGGTCACTACATTTATGGTATCAGAGCATGCATTAAGATTTTGGGATTAGAACTGTTCTTTTGGGTTTAATCTCTGGTAACTTTTGTAGCTAAGAGATGTCTGGTTTTGATGACGATGCTAGTAGTCATGGCAGCATTGGACGCTGGGGAGACCGCGACGATCGGGAGCGTCGTCGAGAGCATCGAGAACGTCGTCAACACCGTCGTGATGAGCCTCGGAGTTTTAGTATGCATCGGTTCTTGCAGATGGGGCCGAAACCTCTTTCGGGCGGTGAGACTCCGGATGTTGCGGAGAACTGGCTTGAGAGGATGGAGAGCTGCTTCAAGACTTTTCAGTGCTCGGCGGAGCAGCAGATTGATACCCTTGATTTCTTGCGATGGAGGATTTTGATTGCATTCTGGGAATAGATGTACTGACTGTGTTTATAGCTACTGTGGACTGTTATCAGAAGTTTGTGAAGTTTCGTCCAGTTGAGGGCGACAGTTGGGTTTTCTATGGAGAGGGAGCGCGGCCCCCGATGCCTGTGGTTTCTGCTCTGAAAGCCTGTCGTGCTTTAGAGTCGGGCGGGGAAGGCTACCTTATCTATGCTATTGATTCGTCCGCAGATAGTGTCGGTATCAGCGACATTCCAGTGGTTTGCGATTTTCCGGATGTTTTTCCCGAGGAGATTCCTGGTTTTCCTCCCGTTCGGGAAGTGGATTTCGGCATTGATTTAGTGCCAGGCACGGCACCAATCTCTAGAGCTCCTTATCGTTTAGCTCCATCAGAGATGCAAGAATTGAAACAGCAGTTGCAGGATCTTCTTGACAAGGGGTATATTCGACCCAGTGTGTCCCCGTGGGGAGCACCAGTTCTTTTTGTCAAAAAGAAGGATGGTTCTATGCGGCTCTGCATAGATTATCGGCAGTTGAATCGTGCTACGATAAAGAATAAGTATCCGTTGCCACAGATTGATGATTTATTTGATCAACTGCAAGGTACCTCTGTGTATTCCAAGATTGATTTAAGGTCTGGTTATCATCAGCTTCAGGTTCATCAGGGAGATATATCGAAGACTGCATTCAGGACCCGGTATGGGCATTATGAGTTTCTGGTTATGCCTTTTGGGGTGACGAATGCACCAGCAGTTTTTATGGATCTGATGAATCGGGTTTTTCGGGAATTCTTGGATAAGTTTGTTGTGGTGTTTATAGATGATATCTTAATCTATTCGCATGATCAGCAAGAACACGTACAACACTTAAGGATTATTTTACAGACACTTCGCGAGAATCAGCTTTATGCGAAGTTGAGTAAATGTGAGTTTTGGATTGACAGGGTTGTATTCCTTGGTCATGTCATTTCTAGCAAGGGAGTTTCAGTTGACCCGAGCAAGGTGGAAGCGGTATTGAACTGGTCGCGTCCGACGACAGTAGCCGAGATCCGCAGTTTTCTGGGATTGGCTGGGTATTATCGCCGTTTCATTGTCAACTTCTCTCAGGTTGCTAAGCCACTCACTCAGCTCACTCGGAAAGATGTTTCATTTGAGTGGACATCAGAGTGCGAAGAGAGTTTCTTGGAACTTCGCAGACGTTTGACATCTGCGCCTATTTTGGCTTTACCGTCTGGATCTGGTGGTTTCAGTGTTTACACCGATGCCTCTTTACAGGGACTAGGGTGTGTTCTGATGCAGAATGAGCATGTGATTGCTTATGCGTCGAGACAGTTGAAGCCTCATGAGGAAAACTATCCTGTTCATGATCTGGAATTAGCAGCGATCGTTTTTGCTTTGAAAATCTGGCGCCATTATCTGTATGGTGAGCGATTTGAGATTTTCACTAAGAGTTTGAAGTATCTGTTCACTCAGGCTGAGTTGAACATGCGTCAGCGTCGTTGGATGGATCTACTCAAAGGATTATGATTGTGAGATCAAGTATCATCCAGGATCTGCGAATCTCACGGCCGATGCTCTTAGTCGCAAGGTGAGATTGTCTGCTCTTCAGACTTGTGCTGTATCTGAGATTATTCAGGATTTCTGTTCGATGGGATTCAATTGTAAACATCGGAAGGGAACGGAGAGTATCCGTGTAGCTACTATTTTGTCTGAGCCAGTTTTGTATTCTCGGATTAGAGATGCTCAGATGTCTGATTCTAAGATTCAGAAATTAGCTCGGTTGGCTGATGGAGATAATACTTCTGGATTCCACTATCAGTCCAAGGGTCTTTTGTGCTTATCTGGTCGTGTTGTTGTACCGGAAGATGACACTTTGAGGGAGGAGATTTTATCCCAGGCTCATCGTAGCAAGTTGAGTGTTCATCCGGGGAGCAACAAGATGTATAAGGATTTGAGGACTCGATTTTGGTGGAAAAGTGTGAAACGTAATGTTTATCAGTATGTCTCCAAGTGCCTAGTCTGTCAGCAGGTGAAGGCTGAGTATCGACGACCTGGAGGTTTGTTGCAGAATCTTCCTATTCCGGAGTGGAAGTGGGAGCATATCACGATCGACTTCGTGACTCACTTGCCTATGTCTGTGGGGAATAGAGATGCTATCTGGGTGGTAGTGGATCGGCTTACTAAGTCTGCCCATTTTCTTCCGTATAACAGAGATTTCACTTTCGATCGGATGGCACGGTTGTACATTCAAGAGATTGTACGGTTTCATGGTGTGCCCGTGAGTATCGTTAGTGACAGAGATCCTCGATTTACATCTAGATTTTGGGGCAGCTTTCAGCAAGCCTTGGGCACTACCTTGAGTTTGAGTACTGCATATCACCCAGAGACTGACGGTCAGTCAGAGAGGACTATTCGTACTTTTGAGGATATGTTGAGATCTTGTGTGATGGATTTCGGGCCAGCTTGGCAGGATCATCTGCCACTGATAGAGTTTGCATACAACAACAGTTTTCATAGGAGTATTGGTATGTCTCCGTTTGAAGCATTGTATGGTCGACGTTGTCGTACTCCTCTGTTCTGGGAGGAAGTCGGAGAACGACAGGTCGAGGGTCCAGAATTGATTCATCAGGCCATGGACAAAGTTCTTGTGATCAAACAGCGGATTAAGACTGCTCAGGATCGACAAGCGAGTTATGCGAACACCAAGCGCAGACCTCTTCATTTTGATGCAGGCGAGAAAGTGTTTCTCAAGGTATCACCTTTTCGGAGGATTCTGAGATTTGGACTCAAGGGTAAGCTATCTCCGAGATTCATTGGTCCTTTTGAGATCTTAGAATGTGTGGGAGATTTGGCCTACAGATTAGCTTTGCCACCGTATCTGTCTAGTGTTCACAATGTGTTTCATGTGTCTTTGTTGAGACGATACGTAGCTGATGAGTCTCATGTTTTGCATCCGACAGAAGTTCAGCTGAATCCGGATTTGTCTTTTGTGGAAAGACCTGTTTCGATCTTAGACCGGAAGGATAAGGTACTGCGGAATAAGACTATTCCTCTTGTCTTAGTGCAGTGGCAGCGCCGAGGTACTGAAGAAGCTACTTGGGAACTAGAGAGTCGCATGCGGTCAGAGCATCCAGAGTTGTTCTAGTTGTAGTATTTTCAGTTATGATTGTAATCTCAGTTGTACTTTCAGTTGTAATTCATTCTTAAGTTGAATGTATTGTTGTTCAGAATTGTCATTTTTCAGACTCGATTTCGCGGACGAAATCCTTTTTAGGGGGGGAGAATGTAGTATCCCGATGCCTAATTTGAGTTAATTATTGGATTAAATATTATTTCGGTGGGATCGGAAGGACCGAACAGGGTTCGGATCGTCCGAAGACAGGTGGCTGGACACTTGGAAGACATGCAAGGTTCGGATCGTCCGATCAGGGTTCGGATCGTCCGAAGACAGGTGGCTGGACACGTGGAAGACATGCAGGATTCGGATCGTCCGATCAGGGTTCGGATCGTCCGAAGTGTGCCGGATCGGATCGTCCGAAGTGGATCGGATCTACCGATCGTTGTCTATAAATAGAGGCGCGAGGCTTCATTTGTTACTCGCCAATTCCGAGTGTTCCAGAGCGTTTTAGTCGTTTCTGATGGGTTTCTAGTCTTTTCCCGAGGTTTAGGCACTAGCGGGGAGCTACTGGTTTTGTAGCGGAGTTGTGCTCTAGTTGGGAGCTAGCGGCATCAGTGGGCTGACTACGGACGCAGGCTTGATTCTAGGGCTGATTGCTAGGATCTACTGGTTTGAGGTACGAAAGTACTATCCGAGATAGCAGGATTGAGTATACTTTGCTATGTGTTGCATGTTTATATGTTGCATTATTATCTTTCATATGATGCATGGTTTATTATGCGGCATTTGCATAATCATGTTGAGCCTGATTATCTTTGAGATAGCCTGTTGAGAGGGTGCTCAGCCCTCGTTTGTTGTGGATGGTTGGACCCCGTTGGCCGACGGTGGTCAGGTCACCGGTATATCCACAGGTTTATTTTGGTATGGGAGCCACCTCCTGGTGCGACGGCGCAGAGTGCTACATACCTTGACGTCATTTACCTGAGCAGTATTTCGTTATACCCAGATCCTGGTATCCAGTACATTTTGCATACATGCATGTCATAGTCTTGTATACTCATGCTTTCGGTGCTGAGCGTTTTATGCTCACGTCCTCGGTTTATCTCTGTTTTGGACACCCTATTCGATGGGGCAGGTCTCAGGTTGGACGGTCCAGGAGGGAGTGGACAGGGAGCTGGCAGAGGTTGACTTGTAGTTATTGGTATTCGTTCTTGGTATTTAGTTCGATCTGGTTGTTTAAGTATTTTGTACTTACAGATTCGATTGGATTGTATTACTGTTTTTCCGCTGTATTACCTGATTCAGTTTTAAATGTTAATTTTGCATGCTTAAGTTCTGATTAGTAGGTGATTCTGGAACGGGTCACTACACAGAGGAAGAAGTATGGATGTCAATTCGGGTGTGTTGGGTTGGGTCAGGTTGAGCAATAATACTATTCAAAAATTGATCAACCCAAACCCAACCCGAACCCGAGCTAACTCGAAAACTTTCAATCCGAACCTGAACTCGAATCAACCCGATCAACCTGATCAACCCGATTAACCCAATCTTTAATTTTTTAAAAGAAAATTCAAAAAAATTCAAAAAAAAAATAATAATATTTTAATTTAAACAAATAATAACAAAATATCCCTCATATATATAATTTAAATTTGAAATTCTAATTGTAGAAAATAAAATAAATTTACTAAATCAAATAAACAAATGTTTAAAAAATAAAAAAAAATGTTCAAAATAAATATTAAATTATGAAAATTTATGATATAAATATACAATAAATATTTTATTTGACGTGCAATATATAAAAATGTAGGTAATATTTATTAATTATATTTTTTAAAAAAATTACAATTTTCGAGTCAACTCGGGTCAAACCCAAGCCCGAACCCATTCCAATCCGATCAATTTTTTTGGGTCAAATATCGGGTCCAATCTGATCTGACCCGAACCTGAAAACCCCAAACCCAAACCTGATTTTTTCGGGTTGCTGGGTCGTGTCTGATTTTGATACCCCTAGGAAGAAGCCACTTGGGAGACCGAGATTGAGATGAGGAGTTTGTACCCAGAGTTTTTCGGTAACTCATAATTTCGAGGACGGAAATTTATTTAAGGGGGTAGGATTTGTAACATCCAAAAATCAGTCCACGTAAACCGTATCAATGCAAATTATATAAATTGCTGAAATATTTAAATTGCATGATTTCATGAAATTAAGTATTTAGTTCGGATATTCTATATTAGGCTGAGGAAAGGAGACCGGAGACGACCAAGATGAAAATATTTTTCGATAAATATTTTTAAGGTTCGATAAAATGATTTAATAGGGAAAATTTTCTAAAAAGGCTGCAGTCTAAATTATTTGATGAGTCGAACCCTATTTTATCCTGGAAGCCGGTGTTAGCCAAATAAAGGACTTTTATGGACCCGAAAGTTATTATTTTTAAAAATTATTTTTGAAAACTTTTATTTTATATTTAAATGGGCCTTATTGGGCCTGCTGTGGGAACATTAATTTTCGCAATTTTGATTTTGATGTTAACAGAACTTGTTGTTTTGTTTACAACGAATTTACCTAAGTGCGCAGAAAGCTGAAACTGATCAAGCTTCGAACTTATCAGTTACCGAGCCAAAACTGAAGCTATCGAGATGCAAACTGAAAGTGCAAACTGATTGACCAAACTGAACCAGTCCAACCAATATATCAAAGTCCATTTCAACTGATTGTTCGGCTGATAGGTGGTTCAGCAAAAGCCCGACCAGCTGATGAAGTTTTCAACTGATGAAGAGACCAATTGACCAATTCCACTAAATCAGTGAAATCAGTTCAGCTAACGAGCCAACTGATATCACCAGACCATCTCAAGACCAGTTCAGCTGACCAGTTAAGAGCATCAATTTAGGAGCCGATCAGTTTGCAGAACAAGACAAGCTTATCTAAGAGGAATCCAGCTTTGCACGAGGTTGTAAAAGAAATTGCCCAATCAAAGGACAATAATGAACGTTGCAGCAGAGCTTAAAGACAAGAAGTTCCAGAATAGCTGTCAGAAAGGACAAGACACAAATTTTGTGGAACAAAATTAAATCGCAGCGAACACATTTGATGAGTCTTGATGTACGGTTACATTTCCCTTATATATAGGAGATCAAGACCATCAAGGAAAAGAAATGTGTGTTCGGATGAACACAGATAAGAAAGTGCACACATAATGCATATCAGCTTACAGGAAATAACCAGTCCAGATTTGAGGGAACACTTCAACGTGTTATCAACTTAGATTAGAAGCACAATTCCCTCAGTGTGTCAGAACACATTCGTATTGTATTCATAGATCAGTTCTTACACATACACACACAATCACTCACACATATACCAGAGAGTTGAACTCCAAAAATCAGTTGAATGAGTCTTGTACAAAGACATTAAATTTGTGTATGTAGTCTTTAACACATAGACGTTAAAAAAGTGTTGGCTGGAAGGTGTTGCCTTCAGTCTAGACTAGGAATTCAGTTAGGCAGTAGTGTAAGTCCTAAGCTGAGTGGGTTTGTACAAAAAGTTGTCTAAATCAAAATTCTTCTATTGGAACGTACCTGAGGTGTTAGAAGGGGTGACGAAGGAGTAGTTGAAGTCTCCGAACTTAGATAAACATATCTTGTGTTCCTAACTGTTTAAGTATTGTTTTAAAACTGATTTGATTAGTTCAGCTTACATAAGTTCAGTTATCACCATAACAGAGCTGATATAAGCTCGAACTAATCCCCTCTATTTTAGTTATTCAGTTCACACAAGTTAAAATCTTTAAACTGTTTGGTTTTCTTAACCTTAATGAATTATTATTTTGAGTATTTTTCGCTTGGTTTAAAAATCAAACTCGATTTAATTTATTGGTATTTACATTCTTAGAACACGAGCTATTGCAGCCCATTGAGCATATTTTGTTTGAAGAACCCTTGCTGGTGTTAGAGCCGATCCATCACCTACTTTACCTAGGAATAATGAGCCTAATTATTTTCAAATCAAGAGTCGAAAAAATTCTAAACTCTAGACTCCTAAAACACCTAAAACACTAAATTATAAAATCAAAATCCTAGGCTTCAAAGAGTTGTATTTGCCGAAAATTTCAGACATCGCACACACTAGATTTTATAAAACTTCAAGCAAAATTCCATGGTTTGTTCGTCGATCATTCGCTCCTCTTTGCAACCCATGCAAACGATAAAATATTCGAGCGTTCTAAATGAAAAGACACGCTTCTAAACTTTCTTTTTTAACCATTTAAATAATAATATGTGTGTTTGATATTTGAAAGCATGAAAACTATGTTGATCAAATTATTTTACGTTTAGATGTATATTTTTCAAAGTTTTGATGCTTTTAGGCTTGTTTGAGACACTTTATGATTCCTATGGATACACTGCCAATAGGAGACCATTAGGTTTGGAAAAAAGTATCGTTTAAGGGAGGAACAAAGGCTGCACTCGTAGCTTGGTAAGGACAGGCACATGCAAACACTAAGAAAAACCTAGGGCTCACGCACGGCTCGATGGCAATGGGAAATGAGAGCGGCGTTTCTAGGACTGGTCAGGGCTGCCTGGTAGGGTCCTACAAGGGTGGTTAGGGGCTGGTGTAGGCTGGACTAGTTCCTAGGCTAGGGTGGCTCGATAGGGGATTGAGCAGTGACTAGGGTTTCACGCGCATGAGGCGCGCAGCTCGTGCACGGATGGCTGGGGCTGGTGCGCAGGGTCAAGGCTGGGTCCAGGTGGGTCTTGTCTAGGGTGGCTCGGTGGTGGCTCATGGTTTGTGTGAGGTGATCGGTTTTGGGAATAAGGAGGTTCGATTATGGCTTAGGCTAGGTACAAAGGTCGAACCGTGGTCTACAGGGTTCAAATCGTAGTTCACAGGTGTAGTTTAGGGATAAAAAGCTTATGTTTAAAGTTTGGTAAGAAAATATTAAGTTTGAATCGATTCGGGTTTAAAAGATTTCACAGTTTAGCTATTAAGTTATAAAATTGAAAGGCTCGGGTTTACGTAAAAGAAAAATATTAGAATCAAAATTTAAGCTTATCTGATGCTATGGGATAAGCTCGAGTCAAGAAAACAAAGAAAAAGTCAAAATGAAAAAGTTTGAGGTTCAGGGGTAAAATGATCATTTTACGTCCCTGGTAGTTCAAAAGGTCTGGCAATGTCCCGAAGAATCATTAAACATGTTAAATGATTTTTTAAAATGTTTATGATGAAATTATAATATTTTTATGATATATGCAAAAGTTGTACGATTTTTTTTAAAAGAAATCTATTTTTAAAGGGCACGATATTTTATAAATAAAAGGTAAAGAAAAATATTTTGAAGAGTGTGAATTCATTGTGACACCAAAGATATAATGGGGATATCGTGAGGGAAAAGGACCTATAGGAAGCCCGTTTATGGGGAAAAAAACATCATAAGGAGCCTGAAGATCATATTTTCATATTTGGCCACGACCCAATGGAGCGATTTGTTGATGCCCCGACCCCACTTACTTGGCATAGCTAGACTGATTAGTCGACCATGATGATATGATATATGATTGTAATGTCCGGTTACTCGTACAAATGATTAATTATGCGTTTATGTCATTTATTATGTGGTTATTTGTCTTCATTATCACTACAAAAAAAAAGACTAAAGACAACGGTGAAAAACCGTTGTTGTATGTCTTGAAAAACCGTTGCTAAAGCCCCTGTGGTTAAAGGGTACGCTCAAAGACAACGGTGAAAAACCGTTGTCGTAGACATCAAATACAACGGTGGAAAACCGTTGTGGTATATCTTGAAAAACCGTTGTTAAAGCCCCTGTGGTTAAAGGATACGCTCAAAGACAACGGTGAAAAACCGTTGTCGAAGACGCTCAAAGACAACGGTGAAAAACCGTTGTCGTATGTCTTAAAAAATAGTTGTTAAAGCCCCTGTGGTTAAAAGGTGTGCTCAAAGACATCGGTGGAAAACCGTTGTAGTAGACGTCAACGACAACGGTGAAAAACCGTTGTAAAATGATATTTGCGACGGAATTCATAAAAAAACCCGTTGCAATTAGCGACAGTTTTGTAACCGTGGATAAACCTGGCGACGGTTATTAATAACCATCGCTAAAGTTAGCGACTGTTTATTGTTAAAGATCGCTAAATATAGAGACGGTATTCATGTAAAATAGCGTCGCTACTTAGCGACAGTTAATACATGAATTCCGTCGCTAATATTATCGTTAAAATAAAAAAAATTAATAATTTAATAAATCTGTTTTGTTAATTGGTACAATCGTGTAAGAGATAAAAAAATTTAAGTGTCGTGAAGTGATAAAATCGTGTAAAAGATAAAAATTTTAATTGTTTTGAAGTGGTAAAATTGTGTAAGAGATAAAAATTTTAAGTGTTGTGAAGTGATAAAATCGTGTAAGAGATAAAATTTTTAAGCCTTGTGAAGTTGTAAAATCGTGTAAGTGATGAAAATGGAGCGAATTTCATGTATTTTTAGAGAGGGTGGAAGAAAATGGAGGGGAAATTGGGCGGGATCAAATTTTTGAAATTAGCGACGGTATTTCTTGAACGGTCAATAATATTCGCGACGGTTATATATTTTGTGTCGCTAATATTTGCGACGGTTATATATAAAGCGTCGCTAATTTCAAATTAGCGACGGGTGCACTTGATTCTGTTGCTTTCTGTAGCGACGGTTTTAATATAACCGTCGCAAATATGAATGTAGCGACGTTTATCTATTACCGTTGATAATATTAGCGACGGTTTTAAGTAAACCGTCGCTAAATACTGTTGCGTTCTATTTTTAACCCATGCCAATCGACAACGGTTTTTCTAAAACCGTTGTCGATTGTCCAAAAACCACGCTAATAGACAACGGTTTATGAAACCGTTGTCATAAATGTTCAAAGAAAACGGTTCTATAACCGTTGTTATTGACCCTAAAAACCGTTGTCTTTGACCCCCAAAAGACAACGATTTTTCTAAAACCGTTGTCGATTGTCCAAAAAACACGCTAATAGACAACGGTTTATGAAACCGTTGTCATAAACGTTCAAAGACAACGATTCTGTAACCGTTGTCATTGACCCTAAAAACCGTTGTTTTTTACCCCCAAAAGACAACGTTGTATAAAAACCGTTGTCGTTTGCTTAAAAAATTATCTACGACAACGGTTTTAGCTAAAACCGTTGTTAAATGACACCAAAGATATAATGGGGATATCGTGAGGGAAAAGGACCTATAAGAAGCCCGTTTATGGGAAAAAAACATCATAAGGAGCCTGACGATCATATTTTCATATTTGGCCACGACCCAATGGAGCGATTTGTTGACGCCCCGACCCCACTTACTTGGTATAGCTAGACTGATTAGTCGACCATGATGATATGATATATGATTGTAATGTCCGGTTACGCGTACAAATGATTAATTATGCGTTTATGTCATTTCTTATGTGGTTATTTGTCTTCATTATGACTACAAAAAAAAAGACTAAAGACAACAGTGAAAAATCGTTGTTGTATGTCTTGAAAAACCGTTGCTAAAGCCCCTATGGTTAAAGGGTACGCTCAAAGACAACGGTGAAAAACCGTTGTCGTAAACATCAAATACAACGGTGGAAAACCGTTGTGGTATATCTTGAAAAACCGTTGTTAAAGCCCCTGTGGTTAAAGGATACGTTCAAAGACAACGGTGAAAAATCGTTGTCGAAGACGCTCAAAGACAACGGTGAAAAACCGTTGTCGTATGTCTTAAAATATCGTTGTTAAAGTCCCTGTAGTTAAAAGGTGTGCTCAAAGACATCGGTGGAAAACCGTTGTAGTAGACGTCAACGACAACGGTGAAAAACCGTTGTAAAATGATATTTGCGACGGAATTCATAAAAAAACCCGTTGCAATTAGCGACAGTTTTGTAACCGTGGATAAACCTGGCGACGGTTATTAATAACCGTCGCTAAAGTTAGCGACTGTTTATTGTTAACGGTCGCTAAATATAGCGACAGTATTCATGTAAAATAGCGTCGCTACTTAGCGACAGTTAATACATGAATTCCGTCGCTAATATTATCGTTAAAATAAAAAAATTTAATAATTTAATAAATCTATTTTGTTAATTGGTACAATCGTGTAAGAGATAAAAAAATTTAAGTGTCGTGAAGTGATGAAATCGTGTAAAAGATAAAAATTTTAATTGTTTTGAAGTGGTAAAATTGTGTAAGAGATAAAAATTTTAAGTGTTGTGAAGTGGTAAAATCGTGTAAGAGATAAAAATTTTAAGCCTTGTGAAGTTGTAAAATCGTGTAAGTGATGAAAATGGAGCGAATTTCATGTATTTTTTGAGAGGGTGGAAGAAAATGGAGGGGAAATTGGGCGGGATCAAATTTTTGAAATTAGCGACGGTATTTCTTGAACGGTCAATAATATTCGCGATGGTTATATATTTTGTGTCGCTAATATTTGCGACGGTTATATATAAAGCGTCGCTAATTTCAAATTAGCGACGGGTGCACTTGATTCTGTTGCTTTCTGTAGCGACGGTTTTAATATAACCGTCGCAAATATGAATGTAGCGACGTTTATCTATTACCGTTGATAATATTAGCGACGGTTTTAAGTAAACCGTCGCTAAATACTGTTGCGTTCTATTTTTAACCCATGCCAATCGACAACGGTTTTTCTAAAACCGTTGTCGATTGTCCAAAAAACACGCTAATAGACAACGGTTTATGAAACCGTTGTCATAAACGTTCAAAGACAATGGTTCTGTAACCGTTGTTATTGACCCTAAAAACCGTTGTCTTTGACCCCCAAAAGACAACGGTTTTTCTAACCGTTGTCGATTGTCCAAAAAACACGCTAATAGACAACGGTTTATGAAACCGTTGTCATAAACGTTCAAAGACAACGGTTCTGTAACCGTTGTCATTGACCCTAAAAACCGTTGTCTTTGACCCCCAAAAGACAACGGTTTTTCTAAAACCGTTGTCGATTGTCCAAAAAAACACGCTAATAGACAACGGTTCATGAAACCGTTGTCATAAACATTCAAAGACAACGGTTTTACAGAACCGTTGTCACTGAACCTAAAAACCGTTGTCTTTTTTATCCCAAAAAGACAACGGTTGTATAAAAACCGTTGTCGTTTGCTTAAAAAATTATCTACGACAACGGTTTTAGCTTTTTAACAACGGTTTTAGCTAAAACCGTTGTCGTATGTGTGTTGTTGATTCTGAAAATTCTTGTAGTGTATGTTTCACGTGTTGATTGAAGTATCGATAATGAGATTGAATATAGTGACTATATTGAATAGTGACAGTAAGATGTGTGAATGAAATGGTGTCATGAACATTGATATTGAAATGCATGAAACGAGAATGAAAACTATGACACTTCTTATGGTTTTTAGCATAGTTATTTGAATATTACTCATATTGATATGAGGCCAATTCCAATATAAATACAATAGGTAGGACTAAAACTTCTATGTTTTGAGTTTTGTCCAAATCCATTGGGAAACAAGGCCAAAATCGTCCCGAAGTGTGTAGTCTGTATCGTCGTTCATGCACTGACACATGTTGGGAGAATGAGCATAACTTTTTACTCAGACCTTCAAATGACATGCAACCAATTGGAGATGCAAGCCAAGACATAGGGCTACAACTGTCATTTTTATCACTTGTTCAAATTTGTTGGGTCATTGTTTTCTCGCATCCAAGACGCAGCAGGAGTTTAAAATTTTGTTCTTGGGTGTCGTGTGTTTAGAAACATTCATAGGGTGTTTAGAATTATACCTTTGCGTTCTTAACGCTTGGACTCCAAACTATTCTGATTTTTACCCCGAGATAGTCCTTCTTGTAAATCCCTACGAACTGCTCTTATCCTTTGATCGCCTAATTAGGTTCGCGATCGAAGACAGTCTTCTCGCTTGGTTTTCACTAGAAAATCCAAACGATTTATGTGTTGAGAGTGTAGCCTCCGAATTTCCAAAATCCAGAGACGGTGTCGGGATGTCGGTGCGGCGATGGAAGAAAACACTTGGCCTAAATCCATATTCAAATATTTTTGATGGCCGAGAGATCATAATTCTAAATCATGATTTTTTTGATTAATTATTATTAATTATTAATCAAGCAAATCTAATTTGCTTTTGTGACCAAAAATAAGATAAAATTCTTCCAACAATCTTGTGAAGTGGCTGTGGGTCATGTATTACGAGTCCTAGTGGTGTATTTATAGAGTGAGACTCTTAATCTAATTAGGAGTCTATCTCCCACAAGGACTCTAATAACTTCATTATATTAAACTCTCATATAATTAATATATAATGTATTTATTAACTTTTAATAATACATATAATAATATCATATACACATATTTTATATCACCATATAAAATATATATGTACATTAATTAAATTAAATAATCATTATTTAATTAATAAATTAACTCATTGGTTAATTTCATTCTAGACTCCTCTAGAACATATATGAGAATTTGTGCATGTTAGTAGTCACCACTACTAGCATAATCATTTAATTAGTACATTCACACAAAAAAAAATGATTCCGAACTCATTATAACCCCAATCGACGATCCGAAAGCGCCGATGTACCAAGGATATAAATCTTGTTCATATAATGAAATTTGAAAATTTCGAAAATCAAAATTTTCATTTACCAAATTTGGAACTTACCATATGTGGCAGTTACCATATTTGGCAGCTGCCAGTTTTAGTGAACTCTTTCACAAAACAGGCAGTTCCACTCTCTTTCCTTATTTAACAGTCATGTCAACTTCTATTTCTTCCATCATATGGAATCAGCTCATAAACTCCTTTATAAGCTTCTTGTTTGATCTCCATCAAACTATATTCGCCAAATTCCAACTCTTTGAAATTTGACTATCTCAAGGATACAGCTAGCTGTAAGTTTACATCTCCAAGTGATTCGGAATAACAATTTATTCTTATAAACCCTAGATAACCACATTCTTTTAATCAACTATTTGATTAAATATGTCAGAACTCATTTCTGATCGCACACATCGGATCATGGTAAGAGCGTCTAGTAGCATCGCCCTATGATCCCCTAGGTATCACTGATAGTGTCTGCAAGAACCTTTAGTCATAGTTAGCATATAGTACGGTCCTTTCAACACATATATCTCGATCGAATCTACAACCATTGGTATATCGAGAGTTGCATATGAATTCGATAACGATGCGATTTATCTTTGAGCACTAATAGAGGCATGGCATGTGCAACTAGGAAAACACCTTTCCCTAAAGCACATTTCTTACTTTGGCCAGAGTCTCCTTGCACTAATAACTCATCAGATCATATAGGATATCTTCACCCATAGGCGAACGGTGAATCTCCGTCTACGTATTTCGAAACATAGGATTAGGTAAACGGATCAAGTATTTCGAAACTACACCCAACCTCGCCACCTGATGATCCTCTATGGATTAGGTAAACGGATCAAAGTTCATGCTAGTACGTATAGCCCTTACATTATCTCGGGTCAAAAGACTAATGGTGTACAACCATATCTGCGGACTATTCCACTTGATAAGTGGGAACCACTTGGATAGTCCGAGGGAGGGTTGTTCAGTGCATCATCATATGATCATCCATCTATGTGAATAGACATCTCCATGCCCTTGCCAATGAAACATGGCGTTTACACCACAGATGCTAGTCTCAAGCTCGAGCGACTTTTATCCTTGTTTTAGGCGGCTGATTTGACTAGGAACCTGTTTAGAATATACGTTACACTTCCTAATAACTTTCATGATATTACGTTGCGAAGCAGACCTCATGGTATCTATTGTATCTTCAAGGAGTTTATCTATGCAGCTTGCATGAGTATACAGATAAAGTATAATGTCATAATCGAATAAAATCGTAAAATATTATTAAAATAAAGACTGTTTTACATTAGAGTCAATAAAGCCTGAGCCACAAGTTGGCTTTCCGGGCACCTACTCTAACAAAATTAAGAAGGGAAGAGACTTTTCTGGAGCGATATTTGATGAATTTACGTGCAGGGGAAGAATTTTTGGCACCCGAGCGGTAATATATTACTGACCGAGCACCCGTGTACTACAAGTTCAATATTTTTACAGAAATTTTTGCGCCCGAGCATTGCTTTGTATATGAAGAGATAAGTTTCGGAATTTTCGAAGCATCTCCACCATTCCACAACCTCAATTCACAGCAAAAAAACTCGAGAAAAAACAAAAACTCTTCCTCCAGGTGATCATTTTCTTCTTCTCTTCCTCATCTTGAAGCTAAAATTGAATTCTCCATCACAAGAGCATCCTAGGGTTGTAAGTATTCATCTCTTTTGATTGTTATATATGTAGAGAACCATAAATGGGTGACTTTCACCTAGTATAGACATAGTGATTGGCTTATTGATGTATTTTGACAGTATAAGAGCGAGAAACATCGTCTCAAACCAGTATTCTTGCGCTGGGACTATAAGTTGTCATGTTTTTGAAGTATTACATGAGTAATATTATGAACTTCAAATGCTTTCCATTGATTATTGCTATAGTACCATATTGCATTTTTATGTGTTATATATGAAAAAAATTCAAAAATATTGAAGATAGTTGTTATGTCATGAACATGAACATGAAAGAAAAGGAAAATGACTTATTTTTATATGATATATGAGCTTGTTGACATCATGGGTGGGTTTAAATCTACCAAACCTATTGGCCATTAAATGTTCATGGTGCGTGGGGTTTTCACAGAGCACCCTTACGTCCAACACAGTAGTAGCTATATAATAAAGCAAGCACAATACTACAGGTTAACTAATGAGGCTCAAGTACAGAAATGAACATGAATATATGCTATGGTATGACATGGTTTAAAGATTCAGTGTTGATCACGAATTGATATGTATAATTCTTCGATGCATATTGATACGTATAAGTGCCAAATTATATGAGTTTTATAAACTGACGTAGCCCGTGTATTACAGGATCAGGTAATGAAGATACATAGGATGTTGGTTCGCCAATGGGTGTTTGTGACGTGCCTTACCTCGACAAGAACCTGCACGTCTTATTGTGTAACTTCGGCATATGTATTATAATGGATTTTATGTCAGGATTTGAAACAAGTTTCACGATGTTTATGACTATATGTATAACGTGTTTGTATGAAGATATTCTTATACGTACATATAGATGTTGTTACTTGAGTTTTTGGCTATACAAAATGTAGAGACATCATGCCAAAATTTTTATAAACCGTCAATTTGTTACCCCTTGTTTGAATTGCTTCATAATATATGTATATCATTCAAACGCTATTTTAATCATGAGTATATGTATTATTAATCTTGTAAAGTTTAGAAAAATGGTGTTACATATTATATGGTATCAGAGCACACGGTTCATCGACAAGGAAGACACTGCACTTCATCCACACATGGGAAACTCGGCAAGTAAATATCTTTATATCTCATAGTTTATGTTAAATTATGTTCTTTTATGTGACCTACATGTAGGATAAAAGACGATGTCACCTAAACGCAAGGTACATGAAGGAAAGTCATATAAGGGCAAAGCCCCTGTGAGGACCCAAACCTAATTCGTTTTCTTAAATGGTCTTTGGGATTAATTGTACTGGTCTAAAATTTTTTTAAAAAAAAAAATTGAACACTTTATAATCAAGTGTACAGATTACTATAACAAATTATGCATCATCTTATATAAACATCAAGATCAAAAGGACAATTCTTGTACAAAATACATTCATACCAAATTAGGGTTCAACAACTACATATCAAATGTCGAAAAATCAATTATACTTCTACTCCCGGATCTCCACTCTAATCTCGATCTCTCTCATCCTCTCCTCGACCCTAATCATGTCTCACCTGTTTTCATGCACACATACAAACACAACAACAGCCGGATAACTCCAGTGAGAAACATATTCCCAGTATAAACAACGTATACATGCATTTCATATATAAAATCATATACCAAAGCATAGAACAATTATCAATAACATGTATCATAATCTGAAAACATGAATCGATATAAAATTGTAAATCAAACTATTAATCTCTTAATCTTGACTCGACTCTTATCTAGGGATCCCGGTTCCCGTTCTTGGGTACATTATGTCGAATCTCTACTGTAGGAGTCGATATACTCCTAAGCACATCGATATAAACCAAAAGTCCCGTGAGTTGGAACTTCTGCTATGGCTTGGTACCTCTGCCAAAAACTCTTTCTCGATATCTATCTTTTATGCTCGGCATTTCTATAAATAAATAGAATAAGCATACAAATTCAAAGAATACAAAGGTATTAAAACAATAACAAATAATTATGTGGTTTTGGGAAACTCAAGTTATCTCTTAATCGAGTCATATCTTCCGGTTAACATTGATTTATACCTTTCTTTTGAAGATCTGACGAAGTCGAGGTCTTGAATTCGAAGCTTTCAATATCAAATCTGGAATGACATTGGTGATAAGCACAAAATCAATATACCACTCAAGCAAGAAATCTCACTAGCTCAAACTAGATACCTTTTGACGGCATAACGACACAATCTCGATATCCCAATAATGCTCATAACAAGAGGCTAATCTAAACAACTCATAATCAATCCATAAACACCATTCCAATACCAAATCTGTATATTCTCAATCAAACATAGCTAGAAAATGATAACAATTCCATACTGTGTCCGTTCTTCAATCCGGTTTCGGTTATACAAATACAACAATCTCAGGAACACATAATATCAATGATATCAAGATTTCTCCAATATCAAATTTTCGAATCATACAAGAACATAATAAAACTTACGTCCTTTTGAAGACTTCAATGATAGAAACTGTAACGCCCCAGATTTGACGACTGTCCTCACTGTACCAAGACGAGTCTTTCCAGTGTGCTTATGTCTTCACTCACACGCACCCTAGGAAACTTCCCAGGAGGTCACCCATCCCAAAACTGCCCCAAGTCAAGCACGCTTAACTTTGAAGTTCTTATGTGATGAGCTACCGAAAAGAAGATGCACCTTCGTGATATGAGTAGTACCAATCAAATCTTTTAAGCCCTCTTCAACTGTTCAGTCCATTACATTGCCAAGTCTCGGAATCCCTCTCATTCCCGTGTGGGTCGGTTCATTCATGTTCCCTTCACCTAGAAGCCTGCCAAGAGCCGCTCATTGTCCGTGCAACTGATGGCACCGGCGTTCACCCCCAGCCCTCTTCGGCCCCGGGCCTCACATGCCCACCAGCTTCCGCTTGGTTCGTCCTCGAACCACACTGTACTCGGAGAGAACCTGGCTCTGATACCACTTGTAACGCCCCAGATTTGACGACTGTCCTCACTGTACCAAGACGAGTCTTTCAAGTGTGCTTATGTCCTCACTCACACGCACCCTAGGAAACTTCCCAGGAGGTCACCCATCCCAAAATTGCCCCAAGTCAAGCACGCTTAACTTTGAAGTTCTTATGTGATGAGCTACCGAAAAGAAGATGCACCTTCGTGATATGAGTAGTACCAATCAAATCTTTTAAACCCTCTTCAACTGTTCAGTCCATTACATTGCCCAGTCTCGGAATCCCTCTCATTCCCGTGTGAGTCGGTTCATTCATGTTCCCTTCACCTAGAAGCCTGCCAGGAGCCGCTCATTGTCCGTGCAACTGATGGCATCGGCGTTCACCCCCCGCCCTCTTCGGCCCCGGGCCTCACAGAAACACAGTACTGAACTCGGATTGAGAATCAGATGGTTGGATCTTGCACAAAATTCAAATTTCTAAATCTTCAAGGGAGAAGCTTAAAAACGTCCATGGAGCTTTCGGTTTCTTGTTGAATTCTGAAATGAATTGAAGGAGATTACATATCAAGTGCATGGTAAAGACAAGTGGCTCATTATTCATACTGCACGTCTCGCGCATATGTGTGACCCTCAATGGCACATATGCGTGAGACATACTGGTATCGGCATATAGAAAATCCTCTGCTCGCGCATATGCCTGCCTAGTCTCGCGCATATGCGCGAGACCACTGTCTCAGCGCTTGAACATTTCAAATTCTCGTGCATATGCACGCCCTGGCTGAGCATATGCGCGAGGTCTTCTGCCTTCCTCTTGTCTTTCTCGAGCTGTTTTTTCCATAATCACATCAATTTATCTATTAATAATCTCGGAATAAAATCTCGGGCATTACAATTCCCCCCCTCTAAGATATGATTTCATCCTCGAAATCGCAAGCAATCAAATCACATAAGATAAGAAATATAACAGAAGCTAAATAAGAAACTCACATCAGTGAAATAACTCTGGGAATTTCTGTCTCATGTCTGATTCAATCTCCCAAGTAGCTTCTTTGATGCCATGACGACTCCACTGAACTTTCACAAGCGGAATAGTCTTCGTTCTGTGTTATTTTTCCTTACGATCAAGAATCTAAATCGGCTTTTCAAAATAACTCAGAGTCTCATCAAGTTCGGCCTCGTCTGGATGAAGAATATGAGATGCATGAGGAAGAAATTTCCGCAATAAAGATACATGAAAGATATCATGTATTCTAGATAGAGACGGAGGAATAGCTAGTCGATAGGCACGATCACCTATCTTCTCCAAAATCTCATGCGGACCAATATATCGTGGAGACAACTTCCCTCTCTTGCCAAATCCGACAACGCCTCTGAAAGGAGAAATCTTCAGAAATACTCTGTCTCCGGCTTCAAATACCAATGGTCGTCGTCGAATATTGGCATATTTCGCCTATCTATCCTGAGCTGTCTTCATTCTTTGACGAATCAGTTTCACTTTCTCAGTCATTTCTCGAATCATATCAGGTCCAAGTTCTAGTACCTCGGTGATATCATCCCAATAGAGATGAGATCTACACTTCTTGCTGTACAACGCTTCAAACGGAGCCATCTCTATACTCGTCTGATAACTGTTGTTGTACAAAAACCCACAAAGTGTAGAGAATCTTGCTAACTAGTGCCAAAATCTAGCACTACAGCTCTCATAATATCCTCTAAGGTCTGGATAGTCCGTTCCGACTATCCGTCTGTCAGAGGATGATATGCGGTACTCAGCTGTAACTTCGTACCTAGATCTTGTTGCAAACTGTGCCAAAAGTGTGAAGTAAATCGAGGATCACGATCTGATACGATAGACTTCGGCACTCCATGCAATCTGACCACTTCTCTAACATAAATCTCTGCCATCTGGTCATGTCTGTACGTCATCTTGTACGGAATAAAACATGCTTATTTGGTCAATCTTTCAATAACGACCCAAATCGTATCGCAACCTCGGGTGGATCATGGTAGCTTCGTCACAAAATCCATGGAAATGTGATCTCATTTCCATTCTGGAATAAATAAGCTATGTAATAGACCTCCTGGTTTCTTTCTTTTTGCTTTCACCTATTGGCAATTCAGACATTTGGCTACAAATTCTGCAATATCTGCTTTCATCTTTTTCCACCAAAAAAGTTTCTTCAAATCATTATACATCTTTCTGCCACCAGGATGAATACTGAATCGACTACGGTGTGCTTCTGTCAGAATCTGCTGTTTCAAGTCTGAAACATCTGGCACAACAAGATGATTATTCACATATAAGACATTATTACAAACCTGATATTTGGATCGATGCCCTGATCTGACCATCGCAATCGATTTCTGAATATTCTGATCAACTTTCTGTGTTTCTTTTAATTTTCAAAATCATCTCTGGTTCAACTTGAACGGTATAGAGGCTCAGAGTCTTACAATCTGTTTCAAATACTAATCCAGAAAGACAGCAATCTTCAATCAAATTCAAAAGACCAATCATCGATAAGGATAAAAAATATACTTTTCGACTCAATGCATCAGCTGCTGCATTTGACTTTCCCGGTTAATATTTGATTTCACAATCAAAAACTTTCAATAAATCAAGCCATCTTCGTTGTCTCATATTCAGTTCCGACTGTGAAAATAGATATTTCAGACTCTTATGATCAGAATAAATCTCAAACTTCTCACCGTATAGATAGTGTCGCCAAATCTTCAATGCAAAGACGATGGCCGCCAATTCAAGATCATGAATCGGGTAGCGAGTCTCATGTGGCTTTAATTGTCTCAAGGCATAAGCAATAACATGTCCTCGCTGCATCAAAACACAACCTAGTCCTCTATGAGAAGCATCACAATAAACAACAAAATCACCAGTACTTGACGGAATAGTCAACACCGGAGCACTGGTTAATCTTTTCTTCAACTCTGGAAAATTGGATTCACAGGCTTCTAAACAAACAAATGTGCATTATTATGAGTCAACTGAGTAATCGGCTGAGCAATACTCGAGAAATCTTTAATGAATCGATGATAGTAGCCTACTAAACCCATAAAAATGCGTATCTCTGGCACTGATGTCGGTCTAGGCCAATTGATCACAGCTTCAACTTTGCTAGGATCGACAGAAATACCATCTCCAGATATAATGTCCCAAAAACACAGCCTGTCTCAACCAAAACTCATATTTCGACAGCTTTGCATACAGTTTTTCAGTTCTCAGAGTTTTGAAAACAATTCTCAAATGCTCAACATGATCAATCATATGCTTTGAATAAATCAGAATATCATCAATAAAGATAATCACAAAGTCATCTAGATATTTCTGAAATATACGTTTCATCAAACCCATAAATACAACTGGAGCATTCGTTAAACCGAACGGCATGACTATAAACTCATAGTTACCATACCTGGTTCTGAAAGCTATCTTCGATATATCAGAATCTCTGACTCTCATCTGATGATATCCAGATCTCAAATCAATCTTGGAATAAACAGAAGAACCTTGTAACTGATAAAATAAATCATCGATACGAGGCAAAAGGTATTTATTCTTTACCTTAGCCTTGTTAAATTGCCGATAATCAATGCAGAGCCTCATTGAACCATCTTTCTCTCTGACAAACAATACTGGAGCGCTCCAACGAGAAACGCTCGGTCTGATGTAACCCTTGGCCAGTAAATCTTCTAACCGGTCTTTCAATTCTTTCAATTCAATCGGTGCCATTCTGTATGTAGTTTTTGAAATAGGTACAGTACCTGGTATCAACTCAATGCTGAAGTCTATTTCTCGGACTGGAGGTAAACCTGGAATCTCATCTGGAAAGACGTCAGCAAACTCACATACCACTGGCAAATCTGTCAATGTTGGGCTCGATTTCAGTACATCTACTGAATAACCAGGAATCCTCCTGCTCCTTTCTGTAATAATCGAGTCATAGATAACGCAGATATCAAAGGAATTCGAGCTCACGAACCCTTACCGTAAAATTTCCATTCATCAGCCATTTCAGGTCTAAATCTTACAATTTCTGGAAGCAATCTACGGTAGCTCTGTACTTGGTCAGCATATCGATACCGATAATGCAGTCAAAATCAGACAAACCTAGTACATTATAGCCTAACTCTATCTCATGGCCATCATACTGCAGTATACAATGTTTAACAGAATTCACTGATATAAAACCTCTCCCCAATTGTGAAGAGACAGATACTACAGCAGATAATGACTCAACAGACAATGCATGCGTCAATGCAAATCGCTCAGAGATAAAATTATGGGATGCACTCGTATCTATCAATACATAAGGAGGATAACCACAGAGAGAACAGTTACCTGCAACTACATCATCAGGTGCTTCCTAGGACTGTTCTTCAGTCAATGCAAACACTCTGGCCTGCTGTCTCAGAGGCTGGCTAACAGTCTGGCTTCCTCCTGGCCTTGGCTATGACTGGACAGGTGCTGGCTGGAATGAGTGAACAACAGATGATCGTCTATCAGGCTGAGCCACTGATCCAGATGATTCTGCTCCCTGGGATCTTTGAGAACCTCGTTGTGGACAAACTCTGGCAAAATGTCCCTGATGTCGAAAGATGTTGCATCTACCAAACACTCTTTGGCATTGCTCTGTGGGATGTCTTCCTCCACATGTTCTGCAATAGACCCATGTATAAATCTGTCCTTAACCACTGGAGCTAGATGAACTACTACCAGACTTCTTAAATTGTTTCCCTCTGGCTTTCAAATGATATTTCTTCCCACTGCTACTACTGTCACTCTCAAATATGGGAGGGGGTTGGTGGAACTGAGTTGAGGGTTGTTTCTGTTTCAGTGCTGGTGCAACATATGAAGCTCCTTTCTGCCTGATCAGTCCTGCTTTAGCTCCTTTTGCTCTATTCAAAGCATCAGCAAAATTATTCTGTCTCCCAGTATTTACCCGTGTAAAGATATCAGGATTCAACCCATTGATGAACTGATCGGCTACAGCTTCATCATTATCAGCAACGTGAGGAGCAAAACGTAACAAGGTAGAGAATTTAGCCACATATTCTTCAATATTCAGTTGACCATGTTTCAGGTTGGCAAACTCTGCACCTTTGTCTTTTCTGTACGATACTAGGAAAAATCGTTGATAAAATTCTGTTTTAAAGATCTTCCAATTAATAACCGTACATCAATGCTCTAACGCTCTCTTGGTCGTAAGCCACCAATTCTTTGCAACATCATGCAACTGGTGTCCAATCAGTCTGACTCTACGCTCATATGTATAGTCTAGTGAATCAAACAACATCTCGATGTCATCAAGCCAGCTCTCGCAATCAACAGAATTTTCAGTGTCTTTCAGAGTCGGTGGATTGAATGACTAAAATCTTTTCAACAGTGTTTCCATGGGTGTCCCGGTAACATCCATTGGATTATTTGAGGTACTACCCTGTTCTGGGATTTTTTGAGGAGGCATATCTGATTACCAAAAGGATTGGTAATCAAGTCTAACAAATTTGTTTCAGTCCTACTCTGATCATCTTACTGCTGATCAAGAATCGGTTTTGATTCATTCTCAAATAACAAACGTTTCCAATCAAATCATATAATCAGATAAACATGTATTTTATAAAGCAATAACACATGCTAGCACTGCAAAAGCAGGAAAAAAATCTCAATCTACCCCACTCGATCTCTTCTATCTCAATCTAAGGAATTTACTGCTCTGATGCCACCTGCTGTGAGGACCCGAACCTAATTCATCTTCTTAAATCGTCTTTGGGATTAATTGTAATGGGTCTAAATTTTTTTTAAAAAAAATTGTACAATTTATAATCAAGTGTACAGATTACTTTAACAAATTATGCATCATCTTATATAAACATCAAGATCAAAAGGACAAGTCTTGTACAAAATACATTCATACCAAATTAGGGTTCAACAACTACATATCAAATGTCGAAAAATCAATTATACTTCTACTCCCGGATCTCCACTCTAATCTCGATCTCTCTCATCCTCTTCTCGACCCTGATCATGTCTCACCTGTTTTCATGCACACATACAAACACAACAACAGCCGGATAACTCCAGTGAGAAACATATTCCCAGTATAAACAACGTATACATGCATTTCATATATAAAATCACATACCAAAGCATAAACAATTATCAATAACATGTATCATAATCTGAAAACATGAATCGATATAAAATTGTAAATCAAACTATTAATCTCTTAATCTTGACTCGACTCTTATCTAGGGATCCCGGTTCCCGTTCTTGGGTACATTATGTCGAATCTCTACTGTAGGAGTCGATATACTCCTAAGCACATCGATATAAACCAAAAGTCCCGTGAGTTGGAACTTCTGCTATGGCTTGGTACCTCTGCCAAAAACTCTTTCTCGATATCTATCTTTTATGCTCGGCATTTCTATAAATAAATAGAATAAGCATACAAATTCAAAGAATACAAAGGTATTAAAACAATAACAAATAATTATGTGGTTTTGGGAAACTCAAGTTATCTCTTAATCGAGTCATATCTTCCGGTTAACATTGATTTATACCTTTCTTTTGTAGATCTGAAGAAGTCGAGGTCTTGAATTCGAAGCTTTCAATATCAAATATGGAATGACATTGGTGATAAGCACAAAATCAATATACCACTCAAGCAAGAAATCTCACTAGCTCAATCTAGATACCTTTTGACGGCATAACGACACAATCTCGGTATCCCAATAATGCTCATAACAAGAGGCTAATCTCAACAACTCATAATCAATCCATAAACACCATTCCAATACCAAATCTGTATATTCTCAATGAAACATAGCTAGAAAATGATAACAATTCCATACCGTGTCCGTTCTTCAATCCGGTTTCGGTTATACAATTACAACAATCTCAGGAACACATAATATCAATGATATCAAGATTTCTCCAATATCAAATTTTCGAATCATACAAGAACATAATAAAACTTACGTCCTTTTGAAGACTTCAATGATAGAAACACAGTACTGAACTCGGATTGAGAATCAGATGGTTGGACCTTGCACAAAATTCAAATTTCTAAATCTTCAAGAGAGAAGCTTAAAAACGTCCATGGAGCTTTCGGTTTCTTGTTGAATTCTGAAATGAATTGAAGGAGATTACATATCAAGTGCATGGTAAAGACAAGTGGCTCATTATTCATACTGCACGTCTCGCGCATATGTGTGACCCTCAATGGCACATATGCGTGAGACATACTGGTATCGGCATATAGAAAATCCTCTGCTCGCGCATATGCCTGCCTAGTCTCGCGCATATGCGCGAGACCACTGTCTCAGCGCTTGAACATTTCAAATTCTCGTGCATATGCACGCCCTGGCTGCGCATATGCGCGAGGTCTTCTGCCTTCCTCTTGTCTTTCTCGAGCTGTTTTTTCCATAATCACATCAATTTATCTATTAATAATCTCGGAATAAAATCTCGGGCATTACAATTCCCCCCCTCTAAGATATGATTTCATCCTCGAAATCGCAAGCAATCAAATCACATAAGATAAGAAATATAACAGAAGCTAAATAAGAAACTCACATCAGTGAAATAACTCTGGGAATTTCTGTCTCATGTCTGATTCAATCTCCCAAGTAGCTTCTTTGATGTCATGACGACTCCACTGAACTTTCACAAGCGGAATAGTCTTCGTTCTGTGTTGTTTTTCCTTACGATCAAGAATCTAAATCGGCTTTTCAAAATAACTCAGAGTCTCATCAAGTTCGGCCTCGTCTGGATGAAGAATATGAGATGCATGAGGAAGAAATTTCCGCAATAAAGATACATGAAAGATATCATGTATTCTAGATAGAGACGGAGGAATAGCTAGTCGATAGGCACGATCACCTATCTTCTCCAAAATCTCATGCGGACCGATATATCGTGGAGACAACTTCCCTCTCTTGCCAAATCCGACAACGCCTCTGAAAGGAGAAATCTTCAGAAATACTCTGTCTCCGGCTTCAAATACCAATGGTCGTCGTCGAATATTGGCATATTTCGCCTATATATCCTGAGCTGTCTTCAATCAGTTTCACTTTCTCAGTCATTTCTCGAATCATATCAGGTCCAAGTTCTAGTACCTCGGTGATATTATCCCAATAGAGATGAGATTTACACTTTTTGCTGTACAACGCTTCAAACGGAGCCATCTCTATACACATCTGATAGCTGTTGTTGTACAAAAACCCACAAAGTGTAGAGACTCTTGCTAACTAGTGCCAAAATCTAGCACTACAGCTCTCATAATATCCTCTAAGGTCTGGATAGTCCGTTCCGACTATCCGTCTGTCTGAGGATGATATGCGGTACTCAGATGTAACTTCGTACCTAGATCTTGTTGCAAATTGTGCCAAAAGTGTGAAGTAAATCGAGGATCACGATCTGATACGATAGATTTCGGCACTCCATGCAATCTGACCACTTCTCTGACATAAATCTCTGCCATCTGGTCATGTCTGTACGTCATCTTGTATGGAATAAAACATGCTTATTTGGTCAATCTTTAAATAACGACCCAAATCGCATCGCAACCTCGGGTGGATCATGGTAGCTTCGTCACAAAATCCATGGGAGTGTGATCTCATTTCCATTCTGGAATAAATAAGCTATGTGTATTGCCCAAATTCAGTACACGTATAACTCATGCATTCATTTAATTATTAGATCATTTAATTATTTTTAAATGAGTTTTAGCCATGCATAAGTTATGAAAATGCATTATTTTAAATTATGCACGTTCATTGTGATACACGTTAAAATGTCTTTTTTCAAACTTCATGTTTCAGGCGATTATTCGAGGCGGGATCGAGGAAGAGACCGGTGACGATTGTGACAATTTAAAACATGGTATTTTATTCCAAGTTGAGGATGGGGCATTTTTAATAAGTTATTAAGTTTTAATATTTTAAAGCATTATTATGTATTTAGTGATTTAAGAGTTTAAAATTTTAAAAATTGGTGTGAGATCATTTTAATTGGAGAGTTTTGAGTGAATTATTAAGTGTTAACCTTTAAGTAGTATTTTAAATAGTTAATTTAGCTAGAATCTCTCCTAATTAAAACACACACACGTTACACACACTCACACACAGTTACACGTTTTTACACACACTAAAACACACAACACACCCTACACGTCTCATTTTCAGATTTTAAAAGAAAGAAAAACCTAGGGTTCTAAGGTAGAAAGCAGTCGCCCCTTCCCTCATCAATTTCCAGCATAGTTTCGTCGAGTTTTCTTCAAAGAAAATCCCTCCACGATCGTCCCGGATCAATCCTCACGCCATCTCCGCTTCGGTATCGTCGTTACGGTATTTTTAAATATCAAAAGGCACGTATATTCTGTTCTTTCTGCATTGATCTTGTCATAGTATGCGTTGTGTTATTTTTATGCGTGAAAATTCATGTGTGACGTTCGTTGTTTGAGCGGAAAATGGGTTGAATGCGTTTGAAATACTTTTTAGATCTGAAATCTCGTAACTTACTGTTCTGTTGAAAATTGAGATTTTTCTATCGGGATTTTGAGAACACTTTCAACTAAAAAATTTTAGAACTTTTTGTTACCTTCGATTTGATATAAAATTCGAGGTTTTTGGATGAAAACTGAGTGAGTTATGGCATTTTTCGTGGGACTGCTCAAACTGTAACTGTTGCGAAAATGTGTGTTCTTGAAGTTTTGATTGCAGGCTTCATTGGGGATCGACGGGTGTTCGTTCCTGCGCTTAGGTATTACTGTTATGATGTTGGGTTGATATTCAACGGGTTGGTTAGCGCCGTTAGGCCCTGGTATTCAATAGTAGTTGTCGGGTTTGATCGTTATGCCAAATTCATGTCCACAAGTTTATTAATTCGCTTAGGACGTGCGATTGTTGGGAACGAATGTAGAAGTTTGAGTCAATATAATAGTAGTCCAGGATGGGTCTTGAGGTGTCCACTTGTGTTCCATGTTGTTTGTGGGGTGGAATATGCATAGTGTAAGATTTCTTCTCGCAGGTTTCGGCGTCCAGTAGGTACACGGACCCGGACACGGACCCTGGCACGGGGTCCGTGCCCCTCCCCTTTCCGAGTATTCCCTTCACAGTAGGTACACGGACCCTGACCCAGACCTATAGACGGGGTCCGTGCCCCTCTTTTTCGACACACACACCAGGCAGTACCTACACGGACCCTTACCCGGACCTCGACACGGGGTCCGTGCCTTTGTTTCTTTTCGGTGTCTAATTCCAGAGTCTACACGGACCCCTACACGGATGTAGGCACGGGGTCCGTGTCCTTCATATTTTTGGGAAAATATTATAACACGTTTGAGGTTTGATGTCATGGTTTGGTACAATGATTTACAATGTCGTGTCATGGGAATTTTTAGAATATCCTAAGAAATGATTGAACTTGTGAGTAAGAATGATATCTACGTCTAAGCTTTTCAAGTTAAGCCTCTGAATCTATGATTAGTATGTTACAGCAACGACCCCGATCGCAGTCCAACGAATCCCTCAACGCCAAGCAAGTAAGTATGTATGACGTGCAAAGAAAATATTTTAAGTTTTTGAGGTATGCTAAATGTCTTGTGACAAAATTATGAATGGGTTTGGAAGTCGGTGAACGTGGCCGAGGACCTCTCCGCCCCGTTAAATTATGAACGGGTTAGATCGTGGTTGGAAAGCGTTAAATTATGAACGGGGACCAACCAGCCCGTTAAATTATGAACGGGGATCTCATGTATGCGGCAGTGGATACGTCCCTGTCATCCCAGTACTGTGGTGTGTCTGATCAGGCGTTTATTATGTATGGGTCACTTGCTTTGAAACATCCTCTACGAAAATGATGAAGTTACGTATGTTCAAGTATGCAGTATGTTTATGAAAGTTCATGTTGATGGCACGTCTAGTTATGTATGTACGTATGTTCAAGTTTATTATGCAAGCTCGAGTTTCAAGTTATGTACGTTCTATTTTTAAGATGCATGCGATTTTATTATGTAGTACTCGTTATCCCAGTTTATACGTGTTGAGTCTTTAGACTCACTAGACTTGATCGATGCAGGTGACTATGTTGATGAGGAGACGGGAGGTGGCGACCAAGGGGCAGGCTTGGACTGAGCGGGAGGCAAGACCCGAGGACCGCCTACGTTGTTTTAAGATTTTAAGAAAATACATTTACACTCTGATTTTATGATTGGATTGTGAGACATTTTGAGACAGCTTTTCTTTTAGCAAATTTTAGTTGGCGATATTGATTTCAAATATTATTTTGATGAATGATGAGTGACGACCGTATGGATGTTTATATTTAAGAAAATTTTAAATTTTTCCGCAAATTTTAAGTATGAAAAGTACGGTTCGTTACACTATGTAATAGACCTCCTGGTTTCTTTCTTTTTGCTTTCACCTATTGGCAATTCAGACATTTGACTACAAATTCTGCAATATCTTCTTTCATCTGTTTCCACCAAAAAAGTTTCTTCAAATCATTATACATCTTTCTGCCACCAGGATGAATACTGAATCGACTACGGTGTGCTTCTGTCAGAATCTGTTGTTTCAAGTCTGAAACATCTGGCACAACAAGATGATTATTCACATATAAGACATTATTACAAACCTGATATTCGGATCGATGCCCTGATCTGACCATCGCAATCGATTTCTGAATATTCGGATCAACTTTCTGTGTTTCTTTTAATTTTCAAAATCATCTCTGGTTCAACTTGAACGGTATAGAGTCTCAGAGTCTTACAATCTGTTTCAAATACTAATCCAGAAAGACAGCAATCTTCAATCAAATTCGAAAGACCAATCATCGATAAGGATAAAAAATATACTTTTCGACTCAGTGCATCAGCTGCTGCATTTGGCTTTCCCGGATAATATTTGATTTCACAATCAAAAACTTTCAGTAAATCAAGCCATCTTCGTTGTCTCATATTCAGTTCCGACTGTGAAAATAGATATTTCAGACTCTTGTGATCAGAATAAATCTCAAACTTCTCACCGTATAGATAGTGTCGCCAAATCTTCAATGCAAAGACGATGGCCGCCAATTCAAGATCATGAATCGGGTAGCGAGTCTCATGTGGCTTTAATTGTCTCAAGGCATAAGCAATAACATGTCCTCGCTGCATCAAAACACAACCTAGTTCTCTATGAGAAGCATCACAATAAACAATAAAATCACCAGTACTTGACGGAATAGTCAACACCGGAGCACTGGTTAATCTTTTCTTCAACTCTAGAAAATTGGATTCACAGGCTTCTAAACAAACAAATGTGCATTATTATGAGTCAACTGAGTAATCGACTGAGCAATACTCGAGAAATCTTTAATGAATCGATGATAGTAGCCTACTAAACCCATAAAACTGCGTATCTCTGGCACTGATGTCGGTCTAGGCCAATTGATCACAGCTTCAACTTTGCTAGGATCGACAGAAATACCATCTCCAGATATAATGTCCCAAAAACATAGCCTGTCTCAACCAAAACTCATATTTCGACAGCTTTGCATACAGTTTTTCAGTTCTCAGAGTTTTCAAAACAATTCTCAAATGCTCAACATGATCAATCATATGCTTTGAATAAATCAGAATATCATCAATAAAGATAATCACAAAGTCATCGAGATATTTCTGAAATATACGTTTCATCAAACCCATAAATACAGCTGGAGCATTCGTTAAACCGAACGGCATGACTTTTGATGATATCCACATCTCAAATCAATCTTGGAATAAACAGAAGAACCCTGTAACTGATAAAATAAATCATCGATACGAGGCAAAAGGTATTTATTCTTTACCTTAGCCTTGTTAAATTGCCGATAATCAATGCAGAGCCTCATTGAACCATCTTTCTCTCTGACAAACAATACTGGAGCGCTCCAACGAGAAACACTCGGTCTGATGTAACCCTTGGCCAGTAAATCTTCTAACCGGTCTTTCAATTCTTTCAATTCAATCGGTGCCATTCTGTATGTAGTTTTTGAAATAGGTACTGTACCTGGTATCAACTCAATGCTGAAGTCTATTTCTCGGACTGGAGGTAAACCTGGAATCTCATCTGGAAAGACGTCAGCAAACTCACATACCACTGGCAAATCTGTCAATGATGGGCTCGATTTCAGTACATCTACTGAATACACAAGGAATCCTCCTGCTCCTTTCTGTAATAATCGAGTCATAGATAACGCAGATATCAAAGGAATTCGAGCTCACGAACCCTTACCGTAAAGTTTCCATTCATCAGCCATTTCAGGTCTAAATCTTACAATTTTCTGGAAGCAATCTACGTTAGCTCTGTACTTGGTCAGCATATCGATACCGATAATGCAGTCAAAATCAGACAAACCTAGTACAATATAGCCTAACTCTATCTCATGGCCATCATACTGCAGTATACAATGTTTAACAGAATTCACTGATATAAGACCTCTCCCCAATTGTGAAGAGACAGATACTACAGCAGATAATGACTCAACAGACAATGCATGCGTCAATGCAAATCGCTCAGAGATAAAATTATGGGATGCACTCGTATCTATCAATACATAAGGAGGATAACCACAGAGAGAACAGTTACCTGCAACTACATCATCAGGTGCTTCCTAGGACTGTTCTTCAGTCAATGCAAACACTCTGGCCTGCTGTCTCAGAGGCTGGCTAACAGTCTGGCTTCCTCCTGGCCTTGGCTATGACTGGACAGGTGCTGGCTAGAATGAGTGAACAACAGATGATCGTCTATCAGGCTGAGCCACTGATCCAGATGATTCTGCTCCCTGGGATCTTTGAGAACCTCGTTGTGGACAAACTCTGGCAAAATGTCCCTGATGTCGAAAGATGTTGCATCTACCAAACACTCTTTGGCATTGCTCTGTGGGATGTCTTCCTCCACATGTTCTGCAATAGACCCATGTATAAATCTGTCGTTAACCACTGGAGCTAGATGAACTACTACCAGACTTCTTAAAATGTTTCCCTCTGGCTTTCAAATGATCTTTCTTCCCACTGCTACTACTGTCACTCTCAAATATGGGAGGGGGTTGGTGGAACTGAGTTGAGGGTTGTTGCTGTTTCAGTGCTGGTGCAACATATGAAGCTCCTTTCTGCCTGATCAGTCCTGCTTTAGCCCTTTTGCTCTATTCAAAGCATCAGCAAAATTATTCTGTCTCTCAGTATTTACCAGTGTAAAGATATCAGGATTCAACCCATTGATGAACTGATCGGCTACAGCTTCATCATTATCAGCAACGTGAGGAGCAAAACGTAACAAGGTAGAGAATTTAGCCACATATTCTTCAATATTCAGTTGACCATGTTTCAGGTTGGCAAACTCTGCACATTTGTCTTTTCTGTACGATACTAGGAAAAATCGTTGATAAAATTCTGTTTTAAAGATCTTCCAATTAATAACCGTACATCAATGCTCCAACGCTCTCTTGGTCGTAAGCCACCAATTCTTTGCAACATCATGCAACTGGTGTTCAATCAGTCTGACTCTACGCTCATATGTATAGTCTAGTGAATCAAACAACATCTCGATGTCATCAAGCCAGCTCTCGCAATCAACAGAATTTTCAGTGTCTTTCAGAGTCGGTGGATTGAATGACTAAAATCTTTTCAACAGTGTTTCCATGGGTGTCCCGGTAACATCCATCGGATTATTTGAGGTACTACCCTGTTCTGGGATTTTTTGAGGAGGCATATCTGATTATCAAAAGGATTGGTAATCAAGTCTAACAAATTTGTTTCAGTCCTACTCTGATCATCTTACTGCTGATCAAGAATCGGTTTTGATTCATTCTCAAATAACAAACGTTTCCAATCAAATCATATAATCAGATAAACATGTATTTTATAAAGCAATAACACATGCTCGCACTGCAAAAGCAGGAAAGAAATCTCAATCTACCCCACTCAATCTCTTCTATCTCAATCTAAGGAACTTAATCCTCTTATACCACCTGCTGTGAGGACCCGAACCTAATTAATCTTCTTAAATCGTCTTTGGGATTAATTTTACTGGGTCTAAATTTTTTTTAAAAAAAATTGAACACTTTATAATCAAGTGTAGAGATTACTATGACAAAGTATGCATCATCTTATATAAACATCAAGATGAAAAGTACAAGTCTTGTACAAAATACATTCATACCAAACTAGAGTTCAACAATTACATATCAAATGTCGAAAAATCAATTCTATTTCTACGCCCGGATCTCCACTCTAATCTCGATCTTTCTCATCCTCTTCTCGACCCTGATCATGTCCCACCTGTTGTCATGCACACATACAAACACAACAACAGCCGGATAACTCCGGTGAGAAATATATTCCCATTATAAACAACGTATACATGCATTTCATATATAAAAGCATATACCAAAGCATAGAACAGTTATCAATAACATGTATCATAATCTGAAAACATGAATCGATATAAAACTGTAAATCAAACTCTTAATCTTGAATCGACTCTTATCTAGGGATCCCGGTTCCCGGACTTGGGTACATTATATCGAATCTCTACAATAGGAATCGATCTACTCCTAAGCACATCGATATAAACCAAAAGTCTCGTGACTTGGCAGTTCTGCCAATGACTTGGCACCTCTGCCAAAGGCTCTTTCTTGATATCTATCTTTTATTCTCGGATGTTCAATAAATCAATAGAATAAGTATACAAATTCAAGGAATACAAAGGTATTAAAACAATAACAAATAAGTATGTGGTTTTGGGAAACTCAAGTTATCTCTTACTCGAGTCATATCTTCCGGTTAACATTGATTTATACCTTTCTTTTGTCGATCTGCAGAAATCGAGGTCTTGAATACGAAGCTTTCATATCAAATCTAGAATGACATTGGTGGTAAGCACAACATCAATATACCACTCAAGCAAGAAATCTCACTAGCTCAATCTAGATACTTTTTGACGGCATAACGACACAATCTCGATATCCCAATAATGCTCATAACAAGAGGCTAATCTCAACAACTCATAATCAATCCATAAACACCATTCCAATACCAAATCTGTATATTCTCAATCAAACATAGCTGGAAAATGATAACAATTCCATACGGTGTCTGTTCTTCAATCCGGTTTCGGTTATACAATTATAACAATCTCAGGAACACATAATATCAATGATATCAAGATTACTCCTATATCAACTTTTCGAATCATACAATAACATAATAAAAATTATGTCCTTTTGAAGCCTTCAACGAGAGAAACACAGTACTGAACTCGGATTGAAAATCAGATGGTTGGATCTTGCACAAAATTCAAATTTCTAAATCTTCAAGGGAGAATCTTAAAACGTCCATGGAGCTTTCGGTTGCTTGCTGAATTCTGAAATGAATTGAATGAGATTACATATCAAGTGCATGGTAAAGACAAGTGGCTCATTCTTCATACTGCACGTCTCGCGCATATGCCCGACCCTCAATGGTGCATATGCGCGAGACCTACTGTTCTCGGCATATAGAAAATCCTCTGCTCTCGTATATGCGCGCCTAGTCTCACGCATATGCGCGAGACCTACTGTCTCAGCGCTTGAACATTTCAACTGCTCGCGAATATGTGCGCCCTGGCTCGCGCATATGCGCGAGGTCTTCTGCCTCGGCATGAGCATCTCGCGCATATGCTCGAGGTGTTCTGTCCTCGCACATATAACATGCCTTCCTCTTGTCTTTCTCGGGCTTTTCTTTCCATAATCACATCAGTTTATCTATTAATAATCTCGGATTATCAAAATAAAATCTCGGGCATTACAGCCCTAGTAGCTGAAGGTGAAGGCAGTGCGTCACGAACTATAAACGATTTTTCTCAGATGCTCCAACAACAAACGAAAGTTCATGGAGAGCAGATACAACAATTACTTTAAATGTAGTGGACGACATATGAGCAGGCACAAGTCCAAGTACCAAGACAAGGGCTTGTTCAAACAGATTTTTATGATCGCTTTCGACGTCTGAATCCTCCTGAATTCATTGGAAGCATCGATCCGGCAGTAGCAGAAGAATAGATTAAGTCATTGGAGTCCATCTTCTCCTACCTCCATATAGAAGATGCTGACAAAGTAACTTGTGCGATCTTTATGTTAACAAAACATGCAAGAATATGGTGGGAGAATGAAAAGGTGGCATTACCTGTCAGACCATTGACATGGGAGACTTTTAAAACCATGTTCTACAATAAATATTTCAGTAAAGATGTACGAGCCAAGAAATCCAGCGATTTCCTCAATTTGAAGCAAGGAACCATGTCAATGACTGAATATATACAACAGTTTGAAGTAAGGGTTCAATATGTACCATATGTTGCTCAAGATGACACAGTTAAGTGCGAACATTTCATGCGAGAACTTCGTTTTGAAATTAAAAAAAGTGTACGAATGTCAAAAGTTGTTACATACGGGTAGATAGTGGAAAGAGCACTTATGACAGAACATGAAGAACAAGAAATTGACAGAGACAGGCAACAGTGAAGATAGCAGTTGAAACATCTGCTCATTTTAAAATTCTACTGAACATTTTTTTTAAAATGCAATGGCTGAAACCATGCCTTCAAAGATACATAAAATTCGAAACTTACGTTTTTATAAAATCATCCCACTGTCGAATAAAATAAATGCAGTCAAGATTATGAAAAGAACCGCCAACCTAAACAACCGTTGTTCAGAAAATAAAACATCCAGCATAATAAAATTTGTCAAAACTCTCAATACAATGACCTTGTCAACCATTTAAAAATGTTACTTAAATGTGCCCCCATGGAATCCTATATATGCAGAAAAATACAAGGTCCTCGGGTTGACGTCCGCACATCCAACTCCGCCTACTCAGTCCTCGGCACCTCCAGTCTCCTCATCAATGCTCACCTGCATCATTCACACCAAGTGAGTCTAAAGACTCAACACACCTGCACCGTTAATAACAGATACTTATACATAGCACACAGCAGTGAAAAATAGCATAACCCAACCATCAATCATAGTCACAAGTTTCGGGTCACTTTTAGAGGTCCAGGGGTGAAACGATAATTTGGGTTTCCAGGGGAAAAATAGTCATTTTGCATCCGGGGTGAGATTTTTTTCAAGACAGCACCCTGAGCACAAATTTATGATATTTTAAATGTTTATGCATGTTTATGATTTTTATGCAATTATGATAATTATGGTGCATGCCTGGTTTAAAGGATAAATTATGTACATGCATGTTTTTATTTAAGTATTGAAAATGATGACACGTTTTTGAAGGAAGTGATTTAATTGTGACTAACACGATGACACGATGACATGTAAGGCTGGGACTCAGTGGGCGGGCAATGCTGTTGCTGATGATCCTCGCAGCCGAGTACCGCGGTTAAACGTAGATGGATCCATCGACTGACATGATAATACGAAAGTCACAGCTAATGAACATAATTCAAATTAAGAACATGAACACGTATATGCTGTTACGATGATACATTCTATGATTATTATCATGTTTTTACAGGTCACGATTATGTGCTACGATCTTTATCATGCTTGACAGGTATTAAGCTATGCATACGCCTTTTCATGATCATGAGATTATATGTTGATTATAATATTTTTCACTGCCGTGTGCTATGTATATGTATCTGTTATTAACGGTGCTGGTGTGTTGAGTCTTTAGACTCACTAGACGTGTGTGATGCAGGTGAGCATTTTGATCAAGGGATCGGAGGTGCCGAAGACTGAGCAGGCAGGTGATATGTGCGGTGAAACGACCCAAGGACCATTATTTTCTGTATTTGAGTTACGCGTTTTGAGAGGGTTAAAAATTTTTATAGGTTGAGGGTATTACGATTTTTACTCGTTGATGTTTACGTTGGATTTTGGATGATGTTGATTATTTTTAAACTACGATATTTTATTGTCTAATAAATATGATTATTTTAAATGTTATTATGTAATTGCGAGCTTTAAAAAAATATTTCCACATTTTTAAAACGAGTAGACGTCTCATAATATCTCAAAGACTGTCTTCCGAACCAGGTATGAGCATTATGAATTTCTTGTAATGTCATTTGGACTAACGAATGCACCAGCTGCTTTTAGGATTTAATGAACAGAATTTTCAAGTCATTTTAGACAAGTTCATGATTGTATTATAGATGATATTCTCATCTACTCAAGAACTGTAGAGGAACATCAAGAAAATCTGAAACTAGTTCTGCAAACTTTGAAGGATAAACATGTATATGCCAAATGGAAGAAATGCGAATTTTGGCTTGAACAAATAGCATTCTTGGGCCATATCATCTCAAAAGAGGGCATATCTGTAGATCCAAGCAAGATTGAAGCTGTTAATAACTGGCTACGACCAACTACTGTTATCGAGGTACGTAGTTTTCTTGAGTTAGCTGGTTATTATCGTCGTTTTATAGCGGCATTTTCTAGGATATAATTGTCTTTGACTGCTTTAACACGAAAGAATGTGAAATTAGTATGGAACGAAGCATGTAATCGCAGTTTCCAAGAGTTAAAGACAAAATTGACATCAACACCGGTCCTTGCTATTCCAGAAGGACCAAGAAGTTTTGTGGTATAAAGTGATGCTTTTAAACAAGGTTTAGAGCAGTCTTAATGCAGCACGTGAAGGTGATTGCTTATGCATCAAGACAATTGAAGGAATATGAAAAGAACTGTCCTACACAAGATCTAGAACTGGTTGCAATGGTATTTGCATTGAAAATATGGCGTCATTATCTGTATGGTGAGCGGTGTGAAATATACACTGACCACAAGAGTTTGAAATATTTTTTCAAGCAAAAAAAATGAATATGCGACAACAACGCTGGTTGGAATTAGTGAAGCATTACGATTGTGTTATTAATTATCATCCAGGTAAAGCCAATGTTGTTGCAGATGCATTAAGTCAAAAATCCAGTTTTATTACCGCAATGCAAGTACAAGAACAAATCTTATGGGATTTACAGAACTTGAAAATTGAGGTTATTCCAAAGGGAGCTGCAATCCGGTTATCATCCCTTATGGTTCGACCAACATTTGCAGATAGGATCAAGGCCGAACAAAGTGCAGATAATGAAGTACAACAATTGAGACAAGGAGATGAAGAAAAAGGAAATTTGAACTTTGAATTGAATGGGAAAGGAATGTGGACATATCGAGGTAGATTGTGTGTGCCAAAACAAGGAACAATAAGAACCGACATTCTTATAGGCGCTCATGCTACACCTTATTTGATTCATCTAGGAGGCATGAAAATGTATAAAGATTTAAAACCATTATTTTTGTGGCCAGATATGAAAAAGAAAATTTTTCAATTTGTTGTAAAATGTCTAACTTGTCAATAGGTCAAGACTAAACATCAAAGACCAGTAGGACTACTGAAACCATTACTCATTGCTGAGTGGAAATGAGAACATACTACAATGGATTTCATCCTCGGTTTTCCAAGAACACAAAGAAGATTCAATGCTATATGGGTTATTGTCGATCGAGTCACAAAATCAGCTCATTATTTTTCCCGTGAAGACCACCTACACGATGAATCAATATGCTAAAGAATACATCAAAAAGATAGTTAGGCTTCATGGCATCCCAGTGTCCATTGTATCTGATAGAGATCCAAAATTGACGTCTGCATTTTGGAAAAGTTTATATCATGCTATGGGAAATCGATTAGCATTTAGTACAGCATTTTGTACAACATTCCACCCTCAAGCTGATGGACAATCAGAACGAGTGAATCGGATATTGGAAGATATTTTGAGGGCATTTACTATTGAATTTCCAGGCAGTTGAGACAGTAAACTACCGTTGGCTGAGTTTATATATAACGATAGTTATAAGTCAAGTATTGGAATGACACCCTATACGGCATTATATGGTAGAAAATGTCGATCTCCAGTACATTGGGATGAAGTGGGAGAAAGAAAAATTATTAGGTCCTGAAATAGTACAACATACAGCAGAATTGGTAACCAAGATCATAGAAAGAATGCACACTGCCCATAGCCGACAGAAAAGTTATGCTGATGTGCGACATCGTCAATTGAAATTTCATGTTGGTGACCATGTATTTGTAAAATATCACCATTGAAAGGCATTTTGCGTTTCGGTAAGAAGGGAAAATTAAGTCCAAGATATTGGTCCATTTGAAATCTTGGACAGAATAGGAGACAAAGCATACCGAGTTGCATTACCACCGAATTTGTCAAATGTTCATAATGTTTTTCACGTTTCCTTACTACGGAAGTATTTGGCCAATCCATCTCACGTTCTTCATTACAAACCATTTGAGCTTGCATCGAATCTTTCGTATGAAGAACGGCAGTTCCAAATCCTCGATAGGAAATTAAAAGTGTTACGAGGCAAAGAAATACCCTTATTGAAACTATTATGGCGCAATCATGCAATCGAATAAGCAACTTGGGAGCGAGAAGACGAAATTCAACAGATATATCATGAACTATATGGTACGTCAAATTTCAAGGACAAAATTCTTTGAAGGAGGGGAGAATTGTAATGCCCAGTTACTCGTAAAAATGATTAATTATGTGTTTATGTCATTTATTATGTGGTTATTTGGCTCATTATGTTTCACGTGTTGATTGAGGTATCGATTGTGAGATTGAATATGGTGACTCTATTGAATAGTGACAGTAAGATGTGTGAATGAAATAGTGTCATGAACATTGATATTGAAATGCATGAAACGAGAACGAAAACTATGACACTTCTTACGGTTTTTAGCATACTTATTTTAATATTAATCATATTGATATAAGGCCAATTTCAATAGAAATCAAACAAGTAGGACTACAAATTTTGTGTTTTGATATTTGTCCAAATCCTTTGGGAAACAAGGCCAAAATCGTCCTGAATTGTGTAGTGTGTATCGTCGTTACTTCACTGACACATGTTGGGAGAATGAGCATAAAACTTTACTCAGACATTCCAATGACATGAAAACCAATTGGAGATGCAAGAAATACAAAGGGCTACAACTTTCATGTGTACCACTTATTCAAATTATGAAGGGAAGAGACGTTTCTGGAGCGATCTTTGATGAAACTGCGTGCAGGGGCAGAATGTTCGGCGCGCGAGCGGTAAGATATTATTGTCCGAGCGCCCCTGTATTACAAGTTCAATATTTTTACAGAAAGTTCCGCGCCCGAGCGCTAGAATATTACCGCTCGAGAACCGTTTTATATATGAAGAGATAAGTTTCGAATTTTCTAAGCATCTTCACCATTCCACAACCTCAATTCACAACAAAAAAACTCGAGAGAAAACAAAAAATCTTCCTCCAAGTGATCAATTACTTCTTTTCTTCCTCATCTTGAAGCTAAAATTGAATTCTCTATCACAAGAGCATCCTAGGGTTGTAGGTACTCATATCTTTTGATTGTTATATATGTATAGAACCATAAAGGGGTGACTTTCACCTAGTATAGACATAGTGATTGGCTTATTGATATATTTTGACAATATAGGAGCGAGAAACGTCGTCTAAACCAGTATTCTTACGCTTGGACTGTAAGCTGGCATGTTTTTTGAAATGACCTCGATTTTTTTTCTAATCACAAATCATAAACTCGAAAATACTAACTAAATTAAATAACTTAACATTTCTAACCATCATAATAAATTAACATATAAAATATCAAGTACATAAAATAAATCTTAAATCATCAACTAACCAAAATCCTATATCGACATTCACAAAGATCAACTAACAATAACATAAGGATAAAAACATCTCTAATAAAATCATTAACATAAATATTTAAATCATTTATATATCTAGCTAGTACGGAAACATAAAGGCTCTCGGGTGTGTATTGCTGCACTCGATCCACTCAATCGTCGGCGCCTCCCATAAAATCATCAAATCATGCATCATACAAACCTATTGAGTTTAAAGAATCAGCATGTTCTAAATATGGATAGAAAATAATACATATACATTCACATGCATTTAAAATCATATTTTTATTTAAAATAGCTATTTAACCTAATTAACTCATTTCAAAATAGTTTTAAGCATAAATAATTCATTTAAAAATCAATTAAGATAAGCTTTAAGCATGAATAAATCATTTTAAAAATAGCTTTAATCATCATCATAAATCATATATCATCAAATCATTTTAATCGTAAAGATTTCAATCATATATCATATTGGGTGAAGTTTGATCCTTGAAAGTGACTAGCTTTTATCATCCGATCGACTGATCAGTCTTCAGCTCCACATGGCCCATGGCGGTATGCGATAGGCTCTACTGTAGAAATACGATCGTCGGGGTCCCTCTGGGGCTTTGGCTCGTATATGGGCTCCCTCTAGGGCTTTGGCCCTCACGTCATCCCCACAAAATTGTGAGCTCACCATCCTCACATACATGGATCCCCACAAATCATATATCATATGTTACAGTCAATTCACATCCCTCAAAATATTTTTTTTCCTTTTCTCAAAACCATAAAATATCATAGCTTTCCAAAAATAGCATTTTAAACAGTAAAAATTGCACAGCTTTACCATAAATTATAAAATAACATATTTTAATCAAAATAATCATTTTAAATAATAAAATATCATTTAACATGTGTTATGATCCTTCGGAATGCTGCCAAGTTTTTACGTATTTTCCTAAGCGTAAAATTACAGTTTTGCCCCTAGACGTAAAATTCTCGATTTTATCTTTTTCTTACTTTTAATGACATGGGCTTCTCCCAAATAATTATTTAAGTTTAAATCTAATTTTTCATTATTTTATTAAATTCTAGACTTTTTTATTAATTCTTTAATTAACGGTTCTTGATGCGTTTAAATCTCGGATAAATCCAAAGCTACATATTTTGATCCCAAATTTTTAATATAACATTTTTTTACCTAATCTACCCTTGTGAGCCATGAACCACACCCTTGGATCCATGGTTCCTATTTTAATTCAATTAATCTCGAAATTGACCCTCACTCGAACACACCGAGCCATCTCAGAATTTACTCGAGCCACGCCCAAGCCACCTCAATCTAAACCAAGCCAACCAACCTCGGCACCCTCCTGATCAAGCCCAACCCAAATAACCTAGCCCTAGCCCGCTCCAACTCGCCTGGAACCTGATCTTGTTCTGCATGTGTGTGTGTGAGAGTCTCCTTGGGGTACTAGAACTCCTAACTAGTCTAGGACTCTTCCAGCCGAGCCACCACAGAGCCCACCTCACCCTAACCATCCCTGGACCACGCCTAGACCCAATCAAGACCATCCCAAGCCCTTGAACCAGCGCACAAGCCACCTGAAGCATACAAGAGCCTGTGCGTTCACCTTGGTGCCATGTGGTTTCCTCACGCTAACCACTTCCAGTCGAGCCAGCGGCGAACCACGCCACTCCAGCCCCTACCCCCACCCTTTACCATCTCCCTTGTACCCTGATGGGCTACCTTGGCTCGCCCCCAAGCCAGCCGCGGTCCCCTTTTCTCAGCCTTTCCCTCTCGCAAGCTCGGGAAAATTCCTTGCTCAAGTGTACTCTTCCAAAGCCACTCCCCTTAAGCCCTATTCATGCCAGGACTATACCTGACCTTGACCCACGTCCATCCCAAGACCCAACCCAAGCCCTAGCCAAGCCGTGAGCCTCCATGCAAAGTAACGAGCCACAAAAGCCTTGTGCAACCAATAAAATCCATGATTCCTTCTTGAATGATTCCTATGTTTCCAGCTTGTTATTTCCTCTATTATTTTATCATGTTTTGTTCATTTTTCCCTCATATATTATCGTATATTGGCAGCGTACTCGTTGGATTCAAAAACATTTTTAAAACAAACTTGAAATCATCGTATTTTTTAAAATAAACGTTTTACCGTAAAATATATCAAACACCTATATTTTTCGTACATAAACAATTAAATCATTCGTAATATGATTTTTGTTATGTTTAAAAGGGTTTAGAAAATGTGTTTTTGCGTTTATAATGCTCGAAGAGAAGATCGTTGGCGAGGTTCCGACGTTGGAAGACCGGACGACGAAGAACACAAACATTTTCCTTCCTCCTTATTTTCAAAAATATTGAAGTGTGTGCTTGGTGAATTTCGGCTGATAGGTTGCTGCATTGTGAGGTTTAAAAGAGCTAGGACACTTATTTATAAATAAATTAACATGCTAATGGGTTTTAGTTTTGGGCTTGCAAGCTTAAGATTAATTGAGCCTATTTAAATTAATTAAATTGGGCCTAATAACACTTATTTAATTAAAATATAAAATTTTATAAAATTAGTTTCTCAAAAATAATATTTTTGATCTTTCAGAACTTCTTGTTTGCCCAAAAATGACTTTCGGGAAAAATCGACCTCGACTCATAAAATAATTCGAACTCCAATATTTTTATAAAAATTAAATCATTTGTAAATCATATTAGGAAGCCTTGCCATTATTTACTGAAAAATACATATCCTTATCTTGGTCATCCCCGATCTCCTTTTCCCTGCCTATTATCGAATATTCGGATAAAATCCTTAATTTCATGTAATCATGTCATATTATCATTTAATCATACATTTAATCATATAATAAATATCATGCAAGCATCTAAAAACAATTAAATAAACAATTAAACAATTAAAATAATTTGCATGCGTGTGATTTATGTAGGTTGGTTTTTCGAACGTTACAATTCTCCTTCCCCCCCTCCCCCCCCACATAGAATTTCGTACTCAAAATTTTTCTTGACTTGATGATTGCAAAGCTTAAATTCCCGTATCCACCTCAAACTAAATTCTCAAATATTGAAATTGCAATTTTAACCCAAAAATTTCCCAAAGTCGACTCCTAAATCCAGCTCAAGTAGTGCATGCACCCTATTCTCCTCTAAGTTCTTCATTAACCCAATCAAATCCCTTAACCCAACATACATTTAATCATTTTCCATGCAACATTCAACTAACATTTATATCATACATCATATAAATATTTAAAAGTATTTTAAGTATATAAAATATATAGTAAAAACTCACATATTTGAGGCGTGACTTCTTGAGCTTTTCGAAGTGACAGTACACAACTTTTTGGGAAAACCTTGGCTCTGATACCAACTGAAACGACCTCGAAATTTTTTTCTTCTAATCATAAATCATAAACTCGAAAATACTAACTAAATAAAATAACTTAACATTTCTAACCATCATGGTAAATTAACATATGAAATATCAGGTGCATAAAATAAATCTTAAATCATCAACTAACCAAAATCCTCTATCGACCTTTACAAAGATCAACTAACAAAAACATAACCATAAAAATATCTCTAATAAAATCATTAACATAAATCTTTAAATCATTTATCTATCTAGCTAGTGCAGAAACATAAAAGTCCTCGGGTGTGTACTGCTGCACTCGATCCACTCAATCGTCAGCGCCTCCCATAAATATATCAAATTCTGCATCATACAAATCTAGTGAGTCTAAAGACTCAGCACGTTCTAAACATGAATAGCAAATAATACATATGCATTCACATCCATTTAAATCATATTTTTATTTAAAATAGCTTTTAAACATAATTAAACCATTTAAGAATAGCTTTAAGCATAAATGAATAAATAATTTAAAATCAATTAAAATAAGCTTTAAGTATGAATAAATCATTTTAAAAATAGCTTTAACTGTCATCATAAATCATATATAATAAAATCATTTTAATCGTAAAGCTTTCAATCATATATCATATCTGGTGAAGTTTGATCCTTGAAAGTGACGAGCTTTTATCCTCCATTCGACTGATCAATCTTCAGCTTCACGTGACCCATGAGGGTGTGTTGTGAGACCCCGAGACTAAAATAGCTTTAATGGCATTTTGGTAAATAGGTTGAAAAATATTCAATTTATTTTGATGTCATTTTCGTAAATAAGTTGAAAAATAATGAATTAATTTTAAGGGGCAAAATGGTAAATAGTGACATATTTTTTTCATATGAAGTCCAAATGATTTGAAATTTAGATATAACGTAGAAAACTCAAAGATTGAGAAGTTTGATGTTTTGAGTTTTGAGAAATTTGATCGTTTGACCGGTCCAAAAGAATGTAGCGATGTTAAAATGTTAAATATATTATATTTTATTATTTTATTAATATAATATTAATTATATTATTTTATTAATATAATAATATTATATGGAATCAAAGAGGAATCTGATACGTGGCATTGTTTTACCAAACTTTTCCTTAGTGGCTTTCGCACACATGGAGATTATTGGTTTCCAGCCTATATACCATCTTCAACTCAAACTGAGCTAAGAAAAGGAGAAATTTAAACTCCAGAATATTAATGAATATAAGATTCTTGCTTGGAATTTTACAAAACATAAAAAGATTTACGAAAGATATACCAGAGAAATTAAACAACAGAGGATTTATTGAGGGCCCAAAGAATCATAAATTCATAAAAATCACCCATAAACGCCTTAAACGCCATTTCTCGGCTAAGCAGGCTGAAGGGCTACAACATGAATTTACTTTTCTCCGGATAAACTCAAACCTTGTGTTCACCATTTCCTGGTTCATCTTCTTACCTTATGTTCTAACCAAAGACTCTTATATTACATTAGATTCCAGAAATTTAAATAAATCTTTTATTATATCAATCTGATTCCAAGTTACAAATAAATATAGATCATGACATAGTAAGGAAAATAATTTAGCACGAATACTTTAGCCTGTCATTCAGACTAATCTCTGAAATATTAAATTAAAAACAAAAATAAAAACAAAAATAAAAACAGTAAACTTACAAAGTTGTAATCAGAACTTCAAACTTTTATTGATTTACTTCAGAAGGGTTGTATAAGAGAGAGTAGAGAGGGGAGCAAACTCGACCGTGTTCTTCTAAGAACATAGAAGTAACCTATATATAGATAGAAGAGTCGGACATCAAACCCCGGATTTCATCTTAAAATAAAAATAGTACATGCTTTATTAAAGCAAAAGTAACTTTTGTTACAAAATTCAAAAAGTAAATAGTGATATGCCACCCACTTTTTGTCACGATATTCCATGATGTGTTATTCCACCAACTCTTGAATAGTGAGATTCCACTATCAACGACTCTAGTCATCTTTAATATTATCTTTTAGAGATTTCTTCAAATTTTCAAATATATCCTCAATTTGAGATAATTGAGGAATATCCTCATCTGGATCCTGTGCATCATGCATCTTCATTAGATGTACGAATTGATTATCACTTGATTCAGAAGCCATTGATTTATCTGATTTTGAATCTGAGCATCCAATATTCTGGAAAAGATCTTTTTTCATTTCCTCAATATAAACTTCAATCATCTTCTCTTTGGAATAGATCTCAGAATATTTCTGAGTCAGAATCTTAAAAGGACTCATGGAGTCTTTCTCTTTTTCCTGTTGATTCTGGAATTCTTTCTGATATAAAGAAATCTTTTCCTCCATATTTAGAAGAGTTTCATGGCCATGAAGTTTTCCAGTTGCTGGATCTTCTCGTAACATTTTATCCCAGAATTTAGTATAACTGACTCTTTTTAAACAAGGGATACCTTCCTCAGTATAATCACATTCTGGTTGCTATCTCCAGATCCATGGAATTCCAAATTCCATGAAGAATAGACATAAAGTCTTGCCATCAATCCAATGATCAGAAAAGGATTTCTTTATGCATGGGGCCACGTTTAACCATGTATTCATAGGTTTTATAAAAACCTCTGGCAAAATCTTTGCAGATGGACCAAATATTTTCCACCATATGTAAAACCAATTTGGAATAGAATGGTGAAAAATGTTTTCACAAATCTTCAGAAACCAAGTATGTTTCTTCTTTTCATTTTCATAAAATAAAGTTTTATTAAAACTTTCAACATAATCCCAAAAATTGAATTTGAAACTCATTTTATGAGGTTCAGAATAAAATTCTTTTTCAACTAATGGAGATATACCCCATTCCTCAATAGATATAATCTTTTTGATAATGAATTTTGAGAAGTTATAACTTCCTTTCTGCTGGGTATTACTAAAAAAGTGAGTTATATCAACACTTTTTGTAGAAATAAGAAGATTTTCATAAAATCCTCTTTGCTTATAAGCACCATATACATATGATGTATTGGTTAAATATCTGTCCATGATAGTCCATGGAACTTTTTCCCATTGGAGATCTTTTTCTTCTATAAGAAGAATTAATTCACGATGTTTAGTCTCTGTATAAAGAGCTGAATCATTATCATCTTCTTTGATGATATTAGCATATGATGCTGAAGACTGAGAATCTGTATTATTCTTCTGCTTTTGTTTCAAAAATTCTTGAAACTCATTATATAATTCAGTATCATGCTCAGTATTACTGGCTGATGAACTAGATAAGTTCTGGGCTATTAGCCTCTGTTTACCATGCTGGGCAATAATATTAGGGGTTTTTCCCCTACCACCTCGCCCTCTGTAAGAGGACTCTCCTCTGCCTCGAGAGTACATATCTGTAAATGAAAACATTAAGATAAATATTCTCGAGTTAAGAAATCTGGTAAGTGATTATCTTCACCTTTTTTATAAATGATTTCAAAATCAAAAGGAGCGAAATGAGCCTGCCATCTTGCAAACATTTTTTTAGAAACATCATGTTTAAAATCTTTATTAAACATAAATTTTGCAGATTTGCAATCAGTTTTTATAATAAACTTTTGATTATATAAATCATCTTGAAATTTTAAAATGCATCTAACAATAGCTAAGATTTCTTTTGCTACTGTGGAGTAATTTTTCTGGGCAGTATTCCATTTCCCAGAATAAAATCTTATAAGATATTCTTGTTTAGTTTGGGGATCTTTTTGTTTCAAAATTCCACCAAAACCTATATCCGAAGCATCTGTTTCTACAATTTTATCCCATAAAGGGTTTGCCACTATAAGACAAGGAAGATTTTTAACATTATTTTTAATAATCTGAACAGCTTTAGTATGCTTATCTGTCCAAGGTAAAGGATTTTTCTTTAGTCTATCATATAAGATAGCAGAATCTTTAGTAAGATTTTGAATATAAGGAGAAATATAATTTAAACTTCCTAAAAATCTTTGCAACTGAGTTTTATCAGTTATTATATCAGGGAATTTAGATTCAAACTCAATACTTCTTTGAATATGAATTATTTTTCCTTTTTCAATCATATGACCTAGAAAACGAATATTAGTTTGAAATAAAATCATTTTAGATTTTGAAATAACTAATCCATTTTGTATAACAATATTTTTAAACATTTCTAAATGTTTAAAATGTGTTTCAATATCATTAGAAAATACTAAGATATCATCTATATAAACAATTATAAAATTGCTATAGTTATAAAAAATATCATTCATTATTTGTTGAAATTCTGAAGGGGCATTTTTAAGGCCAAATGGCATTACTGTCCATTCATAATGTCCTATAGGAACATTAAAAGCAGTTTTATATCTATCAGATTCTTTTACCTGAATCTGCCAAAATCCTGATTTTAAATCAAATTTTGAGAATATAATTGCATGAACTAATCTGTCTAATAAATCTTTTTTATTAGGAATAGGATGCCTAATCCATTTTAAAACCTTATTAAGAGGTTTATAATTTATAACCAATCTAGGAACTCCTCTTTTCTGCTCAGAATGTTTATTAACATAAAAAGCAGTACAAGACCAAGGAGATTGAGAAGGTTTTATTAAACCTTTATCTAACAAAGAATGAATTTCATTCTTACATAATTCTAAGTATTCAGAATTCATTTGACAAGGACGAGCCTTGGTAGGAATATTTCTTTCATCAAAATTCTCTTCATATGGAAGAGATATAATATGTTTTTTTCTATTCCAAAAAGCATTTGGAAGATCATTACATATTTCTAATGAAAATTTATTATAAATAATTTTTATTTTTTCTTGTAATTTAGGATTCTGTAATTTTTCATCAATTGTAAGAAAATTTATTTCTTCTTTTAAAGAATTTATTTGAAAGGTTTTTCTTTCAATCTGTTCTTGTAATTCATTTAAAATTCTATGAACAGGTTTAGTTATAAACTGAAAAGAAATAGGATTACCTTTATAAGTTCCTATTATACCTGTTTCATCAACATGAGTTAAAGGATAAATTTGATATATAAAAGGAAGACCAAGTATAAGTTGGCTAGAAATATCTTTTGCTAATAAAAAACTGGTTTGAATACAGTTTTTATCTTTGCAAATATAAGCTTTAGGTAATTTATAATTTATTTCTAAAGGTTCTCCTCCGGTATGAGAAAGAGAATGAGTAGTTTTATGAAAATATTTTGTAGGAATTAATCTTTCCTGTATAACATTTAAATCTGTACAACTATCTATCATAGCAATGAAATTCTTTTTATAAGAATTATCAATTAATAAAGTAATATTAGTATACCATTTTTGAGATATTATCATACTCAAAACAGATAAATGTTTCTGATTATTATCAGTAAATAAAATATCTTGAATATTTTCAAAACTTTCAGAAATTGAATTATTATTATTTTCAATAACTGAGATACGATAATTTAAACTATTATTGTTATTATGTAAAATTTTTACTTGTTCTTTAAGATTATCAATCTCTTTAACTAAATCCTATATAGTAACTGGATTTTGTTGACTATATTTTTTCTTTAAAAGATTTTTAACTTCTTTCATAGAATAAGCTTGTTCTTGTTTAACAAGAATATTATTATCATTGTTACTGGTTGAAGCATTATTCTCCATTTGATCAATAATTGTAGATTTTAATATTGGATCCTTAATCATTTTAAGGAATTCTAAAATATTATTGTTAGTTAAAACATTAATATTTAAATCTTGAAATTGAGACTTAAGTTTATAAAACTCATCATTTTTATTATTATCCTCTATAGGATTAATACAAGATTTTCCTAGTATACAATTATTACATTCTTCTAAATCAGAAATATCTGATTCATTATCTAAAATTTCTTCTGAATTGTAGGATTCTGAAGAATTCTCAGTTTCACTGTCAGAATTATTATTAGAATCCATTATTATTTTAAATAATGTCTCTTTTAGATTTTCATCTATATCTAAATTATTAATTTTGTTTTTAGCCCAACATTGATTAGCATAATGTACTGGCTTTTTACATTTTCTACAAATTATTAATTTATTTTTAGCTTTATTAGCTTTTCTCTCAGCTTTCCATGATTCACGGATTTCTTTTCTTTTTCTTACAAATGTCTTTTCTTATAAATTTTTTCATCCTTATCTTTAATTTTATTCTTACCTTTATTAGGTAAGTCCATACCAAATTGATCACAAAATTTACCTAGTTGTTTTTTCTCTAGTAAATTCTGTCTCTTAATTTGATTATTTAATTTTAATTCATTACAGAGAGCTAAACCCTCTTGAATACAAGTATTAATTAAATTACCATAAGTGTAATTATCATAAGAGATATTTATATCATCTTTTCTTAATACTTTTCTAACCCTTTCAGCAAATAAGAAAGGTAAGCCATCTATGAATTTAGCTTTTCAAAGACTATTATTACAGTCTGGAATCTCATAAATTCGAGATAAGAAAGTATCTTTATACCATCTAAAATCAGTAAGTGTTTTACATTTTAGATTAATTAATAAAGTTCTAATTTGTTCACTATTATCAGTGAATTTTCCAGTAAAAATGTTCAATCATTGTCAATATTAATGTATAAACTACATTTTCTGATTGAATATTATTATCCATTTTTATAGAATTAAATATTTCATCTTTTTGAGAATAATATAAATAATTATCCCACCAACCTTTAAGTTGGCCAGTAAATCCTGCTGTTATCATTTTAGCAATATTTTTATCAGTATTACCTGATGATTTACACGCAGTACTATACATAAGCATTCTGTGAGCAGTATTATAAATTTGCCTATCACTATAACCATCAATATTCCATTCATAAATATTTTTCTCATTATAGCTATTAGCGAAAATATATTCATTTTCTTCAATAAGAACATCCATGGGAGTAGGTTTATTATAATAATATTTAGATGTAGTAGGTCTATCAGCCCATTTAATTTTATTAATTTCTTCATCAGAATTATTTATTTTTTCTATTCCTCAAACTCTTCATTAAGAGTATTTAAATTAAGATTTCTAAATTTTTCTTCTAATAATTTTTCTATATCAGAAACAGAAGATTTAAATTTAAAATCCTTAATATCAGGAGGGGATTGTATAGATGAAGTAGCAACAGAAACAATATTATTTTCTGGTTCTTCTATATGAACATCTGGTTTTATTTTATTAATAGCTAAAATAATTTTATCAATACGATCTTTAAGAGAATTAATTTCTTCTCCTATAATCGTAAGATATAAATTTGTATAATTCTGTTTTTCAATTATCAGATTTATATGTTTAACAGTAATTTGTAACATAACATTTTCAAATAATTTTGAAAAAGCAGTAAAATTTAAAATTTTATTATTCTTTTCTATTATAAAAGATTGTTGAGGAGGATAAACAGATTTTTGAATCTGCCCTGAAGAAAGTTTATAATTTCTTTCAAGAATAGAAATATAATCTATAATAAATGTTTGAAAAAACCAAGGAACAAAATGTATTAATTTATTCTGGTTTTCACAATATTTATAAAATGTTGAAACAATATATTCAAACTCTTCTTCAGAAAAACTTTTAAAGTACCAATCTCTGAAGGATTCCCATTTGGGTAAATAAAATTCTGTATTGATCTTTGCTCTAGCAGAAGATCCTTTAGTAAAATCAATTATAGGTTTATTATCCATTAAATACTAAAATTCATTTCTGAAACTGTATCAGTTTCTCTAACTTTTTGAAAGTTACTTTTATGAACAATATTATTCTGATTTATAATTAAATCATCTACTGCATTAGTAGATTCTAATTCTTCTCTAACTTGAGAAGTAGATGCTCTAGAAGTTTGTGGTATATCTACCATATAATCTAGAGGAGAAATAAAAGAATGACTAGATCTTGATCTAGCATAAACAGAAGAGGGTAATAATCTTCTTTGTTCATTATTAAACTGTATTTGAACAGATCCTTCATTAGTTTGTATAACTTGTTGTAAATCCTTATTTATTATAGGATTTTTAGGAACAGCTTGTTCAATTATCCAGTTTTCTGGAAATTCTATTTCTTCCCATTTTATAGATCTACGGGTTGTGATATTAGATCTATTAAAATTAGTTTCTATGAGAATAGTTTCATTTAATTTTTTATCTATTCTTTTACACATAGGATTCAGTGTAAATAATGGTTTATAATAAATACGATAACAGATACATATAACTTCTGTTCCAGGAGTATAATTATAACCATGGGTTTTAACATTTAATGTTAAAGAATCTAATATATTAATATCAGTCAAAGATAAAGATAAATTTGGATAAACATCAAAATATACTGGACCATGAGCCATGCTAGATTGAATTATTCCCATAAGGGATTGTTTCCAATTCAAATTTCTACCATCTCTTAAAGCTGCTATGAAGCTTTCAGGTAAACCTTCTAAAGTTAAAGGTCTAAAAGCAATTTGAATTAAACCTATATGAATAAATTTATAATTTTTTATATAAGGCATAATATCTTTATTGTTTAACAATCTAATTACCATTTCTTCATTATTAAGAGGTACTGATGATTCTGTAGTTTTAACTACTTGTTTAAAACCAATTCTTTCAAAGGTTCCTAACTTATAGATCATTTTAGAATCTATCTTAGGAATAGTCCATTTATTCAATAAATCTAAATTTTCAGGTAAATCATATTCTTCATTTAAACTGTTATGAACAGTTTCTTTTAAACTGAAAATATTCATTTGAATAAAAAGTGCTAAATTATTAACCAGAATATTTCCATGGCTCTGATACCATCTGAGGCTTGGAATCAAAGAGGAATCTGATACGTGGCATTGTTTTACCAAACTTTTCCTTAGTGGCTTTCGCACACATGGAGATTATTGGTTTCCAGCCTATATTTATTAATATAATAATATAATATAATATAATATTTAAAATTAAAAAAATAAAATAAAAAGATAAATTTGAAAACAAATTTAAAGTAACTTTCAGAAAGAAAGTTACAGAAGAAAGAAGAAATAAGAAAGAAGAAAGGAGAAAGAGAAGAGAGAAATAGAGATTCGATTTTTTTTTCGATCGTACGACTTATCGGTTTATCCAATCGACGAACCGACTTCAGATCTGGGATCGTTGACACGAGGTCTTCGATTTGAGGTATAAATTTTATATTTTTGGTAATGTTTGAAATTCATCGGTTTTTGTAATAAATCCGATAAATTGTTAAATCATACTAGAATTGAAGATTGTTGAATAGTGTATGATTTTAACGAAGAATAGATGATTATAGTGATGTTGTTTTGAATTATTCTCAATTTATTATAATTAGAGAAATTTTACTTGTTTGATTGAGATTGAAGAATTATTTGCCGGTTATATATGCGGTAGAATAACTGACAAGAAACTAAGTTTTGAAGTCGGAATTGAATTATATTCTAATTTCGATTTGAAATGAATTTTTGAAGTTTCAAAATATATTTGAAACTTCTATTGTTGATATTGAATAATGTTATTGATTGAAATGAATGTATTATTGATGTAGATAGATTATTATACTGCAATCTAAAGCTACATCAACTGGAAACGAAGAATTGAGGTATGTTGCGACCGGGTAACATACGACATGTATCTGTATTATATAATATATGTTGGATTGATTTGATTGATTGGATTGGAATACGTGTCTATATGCCTTATTTGATAAATTTTGTGGCATACATGACATTGTGATTTGAATATCGATGTATAAAATAAATGTTTTGTTAACACACATCATTTTATGCATACATCGATAAATGACATGCACGTCGAGCTATGATCCTTGGATACCCTGATATGATTTGATTGGATTCTGGGGTTTGTGAACATAATTGCTATGTTGGTATTATATGACCCGTAAAGCATAGACAATTGTGGCCCCGATGATTGGATATGAGATTTGGGATTTGATGGCGCTTCGTCGACGCTATCATACGAGTATCCCTTATTGAGGTCGGTGTGCCAGCTCGAGCATTGATTTGATAGCGATTCTTTTGATTCTGACATGTGCTCAGTGGATGGGCATTTGACCTGATACCTCCACGACATACATGCATTGCATACCATATATCATTGTTTAGATATCTGTGGTATATATGATTGGTTGTTCCATACGGAGCTTTGCTCACCCACAAGGGGGGCTGTTGTTGTCTTTGTGTGTGACAATGGCAGGTACTCCAGGATATCAGGAGACCGGAGAGGGTACTTCTGGAGGGAGCCACAGCTTGGACTGAGGTTTTATGTTTATGTCTTGTTCCCAGTATATATGTATATGTATCTATATACCGGAGAATGTCCCGAGGATATGAGTTGTTTGTTTGTGATTGGGTTTGATTATGTGTGGGCGTGTTTTATGATTTGAAATTAAATACTATTTTTAGTATTCAAATATCAGAAGAAATATTATGGGCTCATCGTAAAGAAAATTTAAACTCGTTTTCCGCTGTAATTACTTAACCCTAATATGATTGTGTTGTAATAACGATTAGGAGCAAAGGGCCCCACACCAGATGCACTCAATGTGGGGCACTTAGCTCCTAATCGTTATTACAACACAATCTGATTAGGGTTAATTAATTACAGCAGAAAACGATTTTAAATTTTCTTTACAATGAGCCCAAAATATCTCTTCTATAATTTGAATACTAAAAATAGTATTTAATTTTAAATCATAAAACACGCCCACACATAATCAAAACTAATCACATACAAACAACTCATATCCTCGAGACATGCCCCGGTATATAGATACATATACATATACATATATACTGGGAACCAAAATATAAACCTCAATTCAAACTGTGACTCCTCCAGAAGCACCCTCTCCGGTCTCCTGATATCCTGGAGTACCTGCCATTGTCCACACACAAAGACAACAACAGCCCCCCTTTGGGGGTGAGCAAAGCTCCGTATGGAACAACCAATCATATATACCGCAGATATCTAAACAATGATATATGATATGCGATGTATGTATGTCGTGGAGGTATCAGGTCAAATTCCCATCACTGAGCACATGTCAGAATCAAACGAATCGCTATCAAATCAATGCTCAAGCTGGCACACCGGCCAATATGGGATATACGTATGACAGCGTCGGCAAAGCGCCATCAAATCCCACATCTCATATCCAATCATATGGGGCCACAATTATCTATGTTTACGGGTCATATAATACCAACATAGCGATTGTGTTCACAAACCCCGGAATCCAATCCAATCATATCAAGGTATCCAAGGATAATAGCTCAACGTGCATGTCATGTATCGATGTATGCATAAAATGATGTGTGTTACCAAAACATTTGTTTTATACATCGATATTCAAATCACAATGTCATGTATGCCACATAATTCATCACATAAGGCATTTAGACACTTATTCCAATCCAATCATATATCATATAATACAGATACCTGCCGTATGTTACCCCGGTCGCAACATACCTCAATTCTTCGTTCCGATTGATGTAGCCTGAAAATATCGGTATAATACTTTATCTACATCAATAACATACTCATTTCAATCAATAACATACTCCAAAATCATTAATATGAGTTTCAAATATCATTTGAAACTTCAAAAATTCATATCAAATCAAAATTATATCATAATTCAATTCCGACTTCGAATATGAGTTTCTTGTCGGTTATTCTACTACATATCAGAAATTCAACTTCAAATACACTATATTCCAGCACTTTAATATTTAGAGCTGCTGGAACTAGAAGAAAATTACCTCAGTCAGAAGCCCTCGACGCGACGATCACAAATATATAATTTGTTTCGCGTTTAGACAGCGTTTCGAAGTCGATTTGGAAGAAAGAAAATCGAATTCTCGCACTTTCCTCTCGAACTATCGTATAAGAAATGAAGAAAGAAAGATAAGAAATCTCGTTCTTATCACCACCGCTCTCGCGCTCGGGCGGTAGAATTCTCGCGCCCGAGCGCGAGACATTCTGTTCCCGAGTGTTGCTTGTACCGCGCCTGAGCGGTAAATTGTTACCGCTCGGGCGCGGCATGTTCTGTCCCATGCCACTCGCTTCGCGCTCGGTCAGTCACAAACTACCGCTCGGGCGCGAAGTGTTCTGCCCGAACACAGACTTCATATACCCTGGCGCTCGGGCGGTCATTTTCTACCGCCCAGGAGCCAATTCTTCTGTACAAATGTTTATGTTCGTACTATTTTGGCGTCCGGCCTTTCCAATCAAGTTCTTACAACGTCGATTCATATACAATATTCATTTTTTCAATTCATTGTCACGATATACATCAAATACATAATCACATGACAACTTCGTAAATTATCGATAATCATATAAGATTTATGATAATACGATACACAGTCCTTACATGTGTACTAGGCTCCACCATAGAAATATGCTCGTCAGGGTCCTGGCCTCTAGGGCTTTGGTCCGTGAACGGGGTCCCTCTGGGGCCTTGGCCCGTATATGGGCTCCTCTTGGGCCTTGGCCCTCACGTCATCCCCACAAAATTGTAAGTTCGCCGTCCTCACATAAACGGATCCCTCACAAACCATATATCATAGGTCACAGTTAATTCACATACCTGAAAATACTTTTTTTCCCTATTCTTTAAAAAGCATAACTTTCCAAAAATAACATTGTAAACAGTAAAAATTGCACAGTTTTAAAATAAACCGTAAAATAACATATTATCATCAAAATCATTATTTTAAATCATAAAATATCATATAACATGGGTTATGATCCTTCGGGAAGCTGTCAAGTTTTTACGTATTTTTCTAAGTGTAAAATTACCGTTTTGCACCTAGACGTAAAAATTCTCGATTTTATCTTTTCTTACTTTTAATGACATGGACTTCTCCCAAATAATTATTTATGTTTAAATCTTATTTTTCATAATTTTATTAAGCTTAAATTCTAAACTTTTAATTAATTCCTTAATTAACGGTTTTTGATGTGTTTAAATCCTGGATAAATCTAAAACTCCATATTTTGATCCCAAATTTTAAAAATAACATTTTTATTACCTAATCTACCCTTGTGAGCCATGTACCACACCCATAGACCCATGGTTCCTATTTTAGTTCAATTAATCTCGAAATTGACCCTCACTCGAACACACCGAGCCATCTCCCAATTTACTCAAGCCACGCCCGAGCCAACTCGAGCAAAACCTGAGCCAACCCACCTATACACCCTCTTGACCAAGTCCAGCACAAAGAACCTAGACCTAGCTCGCTCAAACTCCCATGTAACCTGATCTTGTTCTATATGTGTATGTGCCTGAGTCTCCTTGGGGTACTAGGACTCCTAACTAGATTTATTTCTTCCTTAGTTTAGAATTGAGATGATATAGGAATGAAAGAGTTGACTGAAAGAGCAAATCCAGAGAAAGTTCTAGGCCCTCTAGTGGGTTGGCATCAATGTTAGCAGATCGACTCCAAAGAATGCCGGGGAGTTCAAAGACTCTCCTAGCCGAGCCACCATCGAGCCCACCCGACCCTAACCATCCCTGGACCACTCCCAAACCAAACCCAGACCAGCCCAATCCCTTGAATCCGCACACAAGCCACCTGAAGCCTACAGCGGCCTACGTGTTCACCTTGCTGCCATGCGGTTCCCTCATGCTAACCACTTCCATTCGAGCCAGCGGCGAACCATGCCACTCCAGCCCCTACCCCAACTCTTGAACATCTCCCTTGGACCCTAATGGGCCACCCTGGCTTGCCCCCAGGCCAGCTGCGGGCCCCTCTCCTCAACCCTTCCCTCTCGCACGCTCGGGAAGAGTCCATGCTCAAGTGGACTCTTCCCTAGCCACTCCCCTTGAGCCCTAGCCATGCCAGGACTCTACCTGACCTTGACCCACATCCAGCCCAGGCCCCTACCCAAGCCGTAGCCAAGTCGTGAGCCCCCATGCAAAGTAACGAGCAACAAAATCCTTGTGCAACCAATAAAAGCCACGGTTCTTTCTTGAATGATTCCTATGGTTCCAACTTGTTATTTCCTCTATTATTTTATCATATTTTTTTTCATATTTCCCTCATATTTTATCGTGTATTAGCAGCGTACTCGTTGGATTCAATACCGTTTTTAAAACAAGCTTGAAATCATCGTATTTTTGAAAATAAGTGTTTTACCGTAAAAGATATCAAACACCTAAATTTTCATGAATAAACAATTAAATCATGCATTATATGATTTGTATGATGTTTAAAAGGGTTTATAAAACGTGTCTTTACGTTTATAACGATCGAATAGACGATCATTTGCGAGGGTGCGACGTTGGACGACCGGACGACGAAGAACACAAGCCTTTTCCTTCCTCCTTATTTTCGAAAAAATTGAAGTGTGTGCTTGGTAAATTTTGGCTGATAGGTTTCTGATTTGTGAGGTTTAAAAGACCTAGGACACTTATTTATAAATAAGTGTCCTAGGTCTTTTATACATTAAGTAAATACATGAGTAATATTATGAATTTCAAATGATCTCCATTTATTATTACTATATGTACATTTTTAGTATGTTTATTGATGAAAGCATAGCATCATATTCGAGTGTTATGTATTAAATATGAAAGAAATTAATGAATATTGAAGATAGGTACTATGTCATGAACATGAACATAAAAGAAAAGGTTAAATGACTTATTTTTATATGATATATGAGTTTGTTGACATCGTGGGTGGTTTTAAGTCCACCAAACCTATTGGCCAATATATGTTCATGGGTTGTCACTAGGCACTCTAACGTCAAACACAGTAGTAGCTATATAATAAAGCAAGCACGGTAGTACAGGCCAACTAATGAGGCTCAAATACAGAAATGAACGTGAATATATGCTATGGTATGACACATTTTATATATTCAGTGTTGATCATGACTTGATATGTATAATTCTTCGATGTATATTGATACGTGTAAGTGCCAACTTATTGAGTTTTATAAACTCACGTAGCTCATGTATTACAAGATCAAGTAATAAAGATACATAGGATGCCGATTCGCCAATGGATGCTTGTGATGTGCCTTACTACGACAAGAACCTGGAAGGCTTATTATATAGCTTCCGCATAAGTATTATAATGGATTTTATGTCAAGGTTTGAAACAAGTTTCACGACGTTTATAACTATATATATGTATAACAACACGGTGTATGTTTGTATATGAAGATATGCTTATACGTACATATAGATGTTGTTGCTTGAGTTTTTGGCTATTAGAAAATGTAAAGACATCATGCCAAATTTTTTATAAACCGTCAATTTGATACCCCTTGTTTTAATTGCTTCATAATATAGGTATATCGTTCAAACCCTATTTTGATTATGAGTATATGTATCATTAATCTTGTAAAATATAGAAGAAGGGTGTTACAATAATTAGTCACTTTCAAAGATCAAACTTTACCCAAAATGAAATATGATGATAAAAAGCTTTACGATTTAGTGATTTATGATATGATATATGTTATGGGATTTTACGCCAGCTTATTTTATTAAAAGATTTATTTTTAAAGTCGTATGTGCATGTATATGTATTATTTGTTACATATGGTTAGAACGTGCCGAGTCATTGACTCACGATGTTTGGATGGTCGCAGGCGATTAGGATTTTGAGAGAGGCGTTGACGCTTGAGTGGATCGGATTCGCCAGTATACTCCCGATTGACTTTTATTTTTCGCATTAGATTAAGATTTAAGATTTTGAGGATTATTTATTTAAAGAGTTTATGCTTTATTTTGAAGTTTAGTCGTTGGATTTTAAAAATTGATGACAAAAAATATGTATATTTGTACAAAAATAAATTTAGAAATATTATTTTATGTTGTTTCGCTCCAATTTTTGCGTGCAGGTATATATGTATATGTATTTTGTAGTGAATTTTGTGTACTGATTAATTTGGCTATGCGTGTGAAATCAAAAATTAAGAATTTTATTAGTATTATTTTAGAAATTTTTATTTATGGGTTGGCTTGCGGACTGACTTGTCTGACTTGCAACCCATATTGGATCATGTCGGGTCGGGTCGGGTTGAGAATTTTTCAACCTGTCAGGACGACATCGTCTAGCGGTAATACCATTAATAACCCACTATTCAAAAAATTAAGATAAATCAACTTAGTTGTTTTAGGTCATCTTCAACCACAAAATCTATTTAGGTATAAATTTTACACTAAAATAGTGCGATTTTTACACCAATACAACATTTATCTCCAGCCCATTTATCTCAAATCTTACACACACACAAATATTCTCGAACTATTCCTTAATTATTAATAATTTACATAAATAAATATATATTAAAAAATCAATTATTAAATTACAATTTATACATTATTAATAATTATTAAAAACAAACAATTTTATTTAAAAAATAAAATTATTGCACCAAATTTGGCGGAGAGATTTTCCCTACGCCAAATTTGGTGCAAGAGAGGGTGAGGTGCGATCTTGGTGTAAAAGATAGTGCCCTCATTGGAATCAGCCTTGCACCAAAATGACTTTTTGGTACAAGGTTAGAGATGTCCTTAAATTACACTTTAATTGATCAAATTGGCACACTGATGGTAGCTATTAAATATTTAAATTGGGACATGGAGAGTGAATATAATATTATTAAAATAATTTAAAATAAAACAATTGGATTCTTTTTAAAATAAAACAATTGGATTCCTCTTTGATTCCAAGCCTCAGATGGTATCAGAGCCATGGAAATAGTCTGGTTAATAATTTAGCACTTTTTATTCAAATGAATATTTTCAGTATGAAAGAAACTGTTCATAACAGTTTAAATGAAGAATATGATTTACCTGAAAATTTAGATTTATTGAATAAATGGACTATTCCTAAGATAGAATCTAAAATGATCTACAAGTTAGGAACCTTTGAAAGAATTGGTTTTAAACAAGTAGTTAAAACTACAGAATCATCTATACCTCTTCATAATAATGAAATGGTAATAAGATTATTAAATAATAAAGATATTATGCCTTATATGAAAAATTATAAATTTATTCATATAGGATTAATTCAAATTGCTTTTAGACCTTTAACATTAGAAGGTTTACCAGAATGCTTCATAGCAGCTTTAAGAGATGGAAGAAATTTAAATTGGAAACAATCCCTAATGGGAATAATTCAATCTAGTCTGGCACATGGTCCAGTATATTTTGATGTTTATCCAAATTTATCTTTATCTTTATTTGATCCAAATATATTAGATGCTTTAACATTAAATGTTAAAACTCATTGTTATAATTATACTCCTGGAACAGAAGTTATATGTATCTGTTGTCGTATTTATTATAAACCATTATTTACACTGAATCCTATGTGTAAAAGAATAGATAAAAAATTAAATGAAACTATTCTAATAGAAACTAATTTTAATAGATCTAACATTACAACTCGAAGATCTATAAAATGGGAAGAAATAGAATTTCCAGAAAATTGGATAATTGAACAGGCTGTTCCTAGAAATCCTATAATAAATAGAGATTTAGAACAAGTCATACAAACTAATGAAGGATCTGTTCAAATACAGTTTAATAATGAACAAAGAAGATTATTACCCTCTTCTGTTTATGCTAGATCAAGATCTAGTCATTCATTTATTTCTCCTCTAGATTATATGGTTGATATACCACAAACTTCTAGAGCTTCTACTTCTCAAGTTAGAGAAGATTTAGAATCTACTAATACAGTAGATGATTTAATTATAAATCAAAACAATATTGTTCATAAAAGTAACTTTCAAAAAGTTAGAGAAACTGATACAGTTTCAGAAATGAATTTCAGTATTTAATGGATAGTAAATCTAAAATTGATTTTACTAAAGGATCTTCTGCTAGAGCAAAGATCAATGCAGAATTTTATTTACCCAGATGGGAATCTTTCAGAAATTGGTATTTTAAAAGTTTTTCTGAAGAAGAGTTTGAATATATTGTCTCAACATTTTATAAATATTGTGAAAACCAGAATAAACTTATACATTTTGTTCCTTGGTTTTTTAAAACATTTATTATAGATTATATTTCTATTCTTGAAAGAAATTATAAACTTTCTTCAGGACAGATTCAAAAATCTGTTTATCCTCCTCAACAATCTTTTATAATAGAAAAGAATAATAAAATTTTAAATTTTACTGCTTTTTCAAAATTATTTGAGAATGATATGTTACAAATTACTGTTAAACATATTAATCAGATAATTGAAAAACAAAATTATACAAATTTATATCTCACGATTATAGGAGAAGAGATTAATTCTCTTAAAGATCGTATTGATAAAATTATTTTAGCTATTAATAAAATTAAACCAGATGTTCATATCGAAGAACCAAAAAATAATATTGTTTCTGTTGCTACTTCATCTATACAATCACCACCTGATATTAAGGATTTTAAATTTAAATCTTCTGTTTCTGATATAGAAAAATTATTAGAAGAAAAATTTAGAAATCTTAATTTAAATACTCTTAATGAAGAGTTTGAAGAATTAGATAAGATTAATAATCATTCTGATAATGAAATTAATAAAATCAAATGGGCTGATAGACCTACTACATCCAAATATTACTATAATAAACCTACTCCCATAGATGTTCTCATTGAAGAAAATGAATATATTTATTCTAATAGCTATAATGGGAAAAATATTTATGAATGGAATATTGATGGTTATAGTGATAGGCAAATTTATAATACTGCTCACAGAATGCTTATGTATAGTACTGTGTGTAAATCATCAGGTAATACTGATAAGAATATTGCTAAAATGATAACAGCAGGATTTACTGGCCAACTTAAAGGTTGGTGGGATAATTATTTACATTATTCTCAAAAAGATGAAATCTTTAATTCCATAAAAATGGAAAATAATATTCAATCAGAAAATGTGGTATATACATTAATACTAACTATGATTGAACATTTCACAGGAAAATTCACTGATAATAGTGAACAAATTAGAACTTTATTAAGTAATCTAAAATGTAAAACACTTACTGATTTTAGATGGTATAAAGATACTTTTTTATCTCGTATATATGAGATTCCAGACTGTAATAATAGTCTGTGGAAAGCTAAATTCATAGATGGCTTACCTTTCTTATTTGCTGAAAGGGTTAGAAAAGTATTAAGAAAGGATGATATAAATATCTCCTATGATAATTATACTTATGGTAATTTGATAAATACTTGTATTCAAGAGGGTTTAGCTCTCTGTAATGAACTAAAATTAAATAATCATATTAAAAGACAGAATTTACTAGAGAAAAAACAGTTAGGTAAATTTTGTGATCAATTTGGTATGGACTTACCTAATAAAGGTAAGAAGACAATTAAAGATAAGGATGATAAGATTTATAAGAAAAGACATTTGTCTGAAAGACAAAAAGAAAGAAAAAAGAAAAGAAAAGAAATTCGTGAATCAGCCAAAGCTGATAGGAAAAAAGATAAATACAAAAATAAATTAATAATTTGTAGAAAATGTAAAAAACCAGGTCATTATGCTAATCAATGTTGGGCTAAAAACAAAATTAATAATTTAGATATAGATGATAATCTAAAAGAAACATTATTTAAAATAATAATGAATTCAAATAATAATTCTGATAGTGAAACTGAGAATTCTTCAGAATCCTATAATTCAGAAGAAATTCTGGATAATGAATCAGATATTTCTGATTTAGAAGAATGCAATAATTGTATACAAGGAAAATCTTGTATAAATCCTATAGAGGATAATAATAATAATAAAAATGATGAGTTTTATAAACTTATGTCTCAATTTCAAGATTTAAATATTAATGTTTTAACTAACAATAATATTCTAGAATTCCTTAAAATGATTAAGGATCCAATATTAAAATCCACTATCATAGATCAAATGGAGAATACTGCTTCAACAAGTAATAATGATAATAATATTCTTGTTAAACAAGAACAAGCTTATTCTATGAAAGAAGTTAAAAATCTTTTACAGAAAAAATATAGTCAACAAAATCCAGTTACTATACAGGATTTAGTTAAAGAGATTGATAATCTTAAACAACAAGTAAAAATTTTACATGATAACAATAATAGTTTAAATTATCGTATTTCAGTTATTGAAAATCATAACAACTCAATTTCTGAAAGTTTTGAAAATATTCAAGATATTTCATTTCCTGATAATAATCAGAAACATTTATCTGTTTTGAGTATGATAATATCTCAAAAATGGTATACTAATATTACTTTATTAATTGATAATTCTTATAAAAAGAATTTTATTGCTATGATAGATAGTGGTGCAGATTTAAATGTTATACAGGAAGGATTAATTCCTACAAAATATTTTCATAAAACTACTCATTCTCTTTCTCATGCAGGAGGAGAACCTTTAGAAATAAATTATAAATTACCTAAAGCTTATATTTGCAAAGATAAAAACTGTATTCAAACCAGTTTTTTATTAGCGAAAGACATTTCTAGCCAACTTATACTTGGTCTTCCTTTTATATATCAAATTTATCCTTTAACATATGTTGATGAAACAGGTATAATAGGAACTTATCAAGGTAATCCTATTTCTTTTAAGTTTATAACTAAACCTGTTCATAGAATCTTAAATGAATTACAAGAACAGATTGAAAGAAAAACCTTTCAAATAAATTCTTTAAAAGAAGAAATAAAATTTCTTACAATTGATGAAAAATTACAGAATCCTAAATTACAGGAAAAAATAAAAAATCACCCATAATTAGGATAGATGAAATTTATGATTATCGATTTTAGTTTAGCTAGTAATTAAACCCCTCTTTTTGCAGTACATATTTCAGCGCTTGAATCCATATAAGCAGCAAAATATTCTGTCTTATATTGTTCGTATAACATTCCTACTGGAATGTATATCGAGAATGAGCTTGTGGTCATTGGATTTTCTACGTCCTATCTTCGGCCATAAACTCCATTCAATATTCCAGACGTTTCCAAGGTTTTTGTTCCTCGAGAAACTCTAGTCCAAGAACCAATTGATCTGGCTCTTTCCCTGGAAATCCTTTGATATGAACTTATAATTCTCCGATATTGATCATACCTTGGTAAGTTCCTATCATAAGTTGTTCTAAATAGTATATGATATTACGAGGGAATTGATTTCTTTGTTTTGTAATACCAAATACTATTTCTGCTCCTTTCCACCCTTCTAGGCATCTGAGCTTTCCGTTTGAAGAAAAGATTTTTTGCTACTGTTTGGTTTCTTGGACATGTGCTTTTCCCCACCTATAACTTGTAATTATATCCCCTTGAAAAGATAGTCTTCTTGATGATTCCAATCTAATACTTTGATTCCTCTGTAGAATCAGTTTATCTTGTATTTGGATATCTGTTTCCTGTATTAAGGGAAACTCAACTCTTTCTGGAAAAATTGTTTGAGCACCATTTCCAAATATTTTTCAGGTATTTTAATGAACTCATTTCTAATAAACAATTCTGAATTATGTGTATTAGATAGAGCTTATGAAATTTGATACGCAATAGACCATGGTCTATTACCTTCTTTCATTAGTCTTTTTTCCTTGAAATTCAACGTAATGTCAATGCTCGACTAAAATCACTATCTGCCAAGTTGTAGGCAATTCTCGGATAGATTACTCCTACAATCTTTCTTGCACAGAGATTTCCTGAGATAGTTCCCAGTACTGAATCTTAAATGTCCCTCATTCTTTTATCGCATATAGCGATATCAATAGATGAATCTATTCATTCTTTGAAATTAGTTTTTATCATAATTTGGATTGCTCCAATTTGAATCCAGGACATGGTCCGCGCTACTTCTATCTTAAGTTTTTGTAATTCCTCTTTAATCTCTTCAGAAGGAATTAGTTGGATCTCCATTCTATTTCCCGTAAGTTTCACTGGAATTGTCATTCTCCTTCTGGAAACTTTATATATTAGATGATGTTTTCTGTTTCTTAGACAAGATTTCCTAAGAACTTTTCTACATGTCCTGCAGAGAATCCCTGATATCTCTGAAGACTAGGATTTTCTTTCATGATCCTTTGGACTATGTTATGAGATATTGTTTTCTGGCTAAACAAACCAGACAAATATTCATGTGTTTCTTGTCGAAAAACCTCGTCTTCAGTCAGATTCCGATTCAATTCCATCAGATTCTTCTCGACTTAAAACTTCATCTTCTTCATATATGCTTTTGTCTGAGGCAATATCCTCAAACAACTATACTTGAATAAGATCCTTGTAATAAACTGCTTCTTCAATATCCAAGGTTGGATCGAAGCATTTTATTCCTATTTTTTCATTTTTTGGACAGTTGGTAGAAATATAACATCTTGCTCCACATGTCCAGCAATTACAATCCTTAAAACTTTCATTAGCTCGAGTGTGAGCTCTTCTGAAAGTTTTTTTTGTAGGTGTTCTCCCTGTGCTTCGAGATGTACTCGATGCTTGAGATGATATCCTACTTGTAACGTACCGTGCTTTTAACTACTTGAAATTTTGCAATAAAATTACAAATTTTCTGAAATAGGAAGTAACTCTCAAATTTCGATTAAAATAAAATGTTCATCCAACAACAATTGCAACAAAAGCTCTAAAAAAAATAAAGTTTGCCAAAAGTATTTAAGAAAAATACTTGTTTAAACATTTCAATCGAAACGTAAAATCATAGTATTTGAGACGTGCATAAAAATCTTAAAAACATGGGCGGTCCTCGGGTTTAGCCTCCCGCTCAGTCCAAGCCATCTCATTGTTCCCCACCCCTCGTCTCCTCAATGTCATCCTTACCTGCATCGATCAAGTCTAGTGAGTCTAAAGACTCAACCTTGATAAACTAGAGATAACGAGTAATACGTAATAAAACCACATGCATATTTAAAGTAGAGCATACATACTTGAAACTTTAACTTGCATACAAAAGCTTGAACATGCATACATATCATAGACGTGCCATAAACGTGAAACTTTTCTTAAACATGCTTGCTTACTTGTACATACTTAAACTTCATCATTTTGCATAGAGAAATGTTTCAAAGTAAGTGACCCATACATAAAAATGTCTGATTAGACTAAACCACAGTACTAGACTGACAGGGAAGATGCACTGCCACATACATGAGATTCTCGTTCATAATTTAACGGATGGATTGGTCTCTGGTCATACTTTACCGCTTTCCAATCCTGATCTAACATGTTCATAATTTAACGGGGTGGATCGGTCCCTGGTCATACTTTACCACTTTCCAATCCCATACATAAATTTGGTCACAAGATATTTAGCTTACCTCAAAAACTTAAAAGTATTTTCTTTAGCACATCGAACATACTTACTTGGCGTTGAGGGATTTGTTGGATCTCGCTTGGGGCCACTACTGCACATACTTGCATGAATTCAAACACTTATCTTGCATAACTTAGACATAGGTATTCTTGCTCACCATTGGACTAAATAAATAGCTTAAGACATTCTAGATCACTCGGGAATTGACCTCGCTTAATCTTCATATTAAATCATAACATCAAACCTCAAAACAATCACTAAAAAAAGGGAAAAAAATGTATAAAGGACACAGACCCGGTGTAAGGGTTCATGTCGGGGTCTGTGTAGGCACTGTAAAATTGAATTTTGAAGGAAAAAGTGCACGGACCCCGTGTCAGGGTCCGTCTACAGGTTCGTGTAGGTGCTGGAAAATAGAACCAACGAAGAAACACTACACTTAAGGCTTATTCCTCCTAGCTCGATCATACGGACCATGAAACAATGCCTCGAGACCTATCCTAGGATGCTATGACACTTAATCAAACTCAAACGAATGCCCCAGAACAACTACGCATCCCAAAAAACGCAACCCAATCCGTGAACACGACCTTTGACACCAAAACAATTTCTACGACTTCTAATTCAACCAAATGACTAATGACACGAAACAAAACACCAACAATCATCTCAACATCATTCTCGATATACCTAAACACAGCAGCGATCACCCGTCGATCCCCAACGAAGCCTGCAACCATAAAACTTCAAGAACACATCAAGAACACATTTTCAGAAAAACGCAGTTTGAGCAGTCTCACGAAAACGATCATAACTCACTCATTTCTTATCCAAATATTTCGAATTTACTGTCAAATCGAAGGTATCAAAAAGTTATACATTTTATATGTTGAAAGTGTTTCCAAAAAAATGATTGAAAAATCGCAGTATTTAAAAGAACAGTAAATTTCGAGTTTTAGATCTAAAAACGTTTCAAAAATCGATCCAACGATTTTCTGCTCAAACTTTGCACATAACACATGGATTTTTTTACGCATAATAAATAACACAACGCATAATATGACGAAATTGACGTAGAAAAAATAGAATATACATGCCTTTAAATCTTTAACGTTACCGAACAACGACACCGAAGCGGGGAAAGATGCGAGATTGATCCAGGATGAACGTGGCACGATTTTCTTACAACGAAAGTCACGAAAACTTGCTGGAAATTGAGAGAGATAGGGGCGGCTGCTCCCTCTACCAAGAACCCTAGTTTTCTCTTTAAAAAAAAATAAAAGTGAACAATGAAGTGTGTGTGTGTGTGTGTGTGTTAGCCGATTTTTAATGTGTGTAAAAATATGTGTGCGTGTGATTGTGTGTGTGTGTGTAGATTTAATTAGGGAAAAAAATATTGCTTAATTAACGAATTAAAAATGCTAATTTAAAATACTAACTCAATTTACAGGTTAATCAAAATAGTAAATTGCCACAGACTTTAATAAAAATCCCTTAATTAAAATAAAACACACAAATGCTAAATTTAAAAGTTTTAAACTATTAAATCACTGAATGAATAAATTAGGCTTTTAAAATACTAAAAAATAATTTATTTAAAATGCCACATCATTAACTTAAAATACCAAGTTTTAAAATTGCCAAACTCGTAGTCGGTCTCTCTTCCTCGATCTCGCATCGAAAACTCGGGAAATATTTTAACATGCATCACGTAAACATAAATAATTTAAAATATTGAATTTAAATAACTCATGCATCACTAAAAATAATTTTAAACTTAAATAAATAATTTTAACAATTAAATAAATGTATGAGATTTAATTGTACTGATTTTGGGCTCTACAATGCTTCTTGATGGTCCACTTCTTTGTACAGATTTTTAAGATTGCTTTCTGTCTATACCATACTGTTCTTGGTTTCCAAGAACTTCTTCAACTTCTGGCATAAGGATGAGATCTAAAATTCTTCCTTTTCTGCCTTTGTCGTTTACTTCCAATAATTGTTGGAATATCATTTTCTTTACAACACAAAGGAGTTCTTTTATTTATACCCCTTAAGCGTTTGTAATTCTTTTGTAATGTTGTCATATGACACCATTCTGCCAATTTTCCTTTGAGGAAAGAGGCTCCTCGTGCCAGCGTATCTGGATTGAAAGAGACATATTCCCATATAAGCATTTCTCTCCAGCAACTCGGCATTTTGGCGAAAAAAAGCTGTACAGCTATATTTTCTTCGACCCCTGAATTCCATCTATATTTAGTGAATAACATAATATATTCATCCATTAAATATATGTCATGTAATTCAAGGCTATACTGAGCCTGAGTATATTTCTTCATCTTCTCTGTATGTTGACTATTAAAATAGTCTACACTTATAAATTGTGCTTTAAATAGGGTAGCCATTTTTCCAGCTATCTCACTAAGAGATTTTCCAGCTAGAACTGACTCTTTGGTTTCTAATGAAGTCATGTCCCAAGCAATTTTAACCGATCTCATAAGACTCATTTCTAGGAGTTTAATGAATCCTTCTCTGTCGAGATCAAGTATTCCTCCAACGATTCTCATAGCAGTTGTCCAGTCATCTATGAGATCTTTTCTATTTTTGAAATCTAGTACATCAAGGTTAAGAATAACCCCATAAGGATGTATAGGTTCTAAAACAGTTTTTCCATAGAGTGTTTGGTGCAAGAGAATTTGATTTCTCCTTGTCCTTGTTCCCATTGGATGTGATTCTCCACCAGTATGGAAATAGGGTTGAGATTCTCTCATATTTATATTCTGAGATCCCACACTTTCCCTTTGTGGTTCCTGAGAAGATGACCAGGTTATAGAAGGTTGTTCATCTTCCGTTGTGTTAATCTTTAGATCTACGACCTTGAGATTTACAAATGATTCTGCAAGGTCTTGTAAATTCTCGAGACCAATCCTTTCTAAAGTTGTCATCAGATTAATTTATTTTCTGAGACAGATTTAATTAGACTGATCATTTCTTCTTCTTAGTCAAAGGTTTGGGCAATACTTTGGCCTTCCCTCGTTGATGTAACAAAGGTTCAATACCAAAGGATGGTGGTAACCTTCTTTCTGAAATTATCTTACTAGAACTTGGTTGTTGTTCTAGGATTTGAATTCTTGATCAGATATTCTTTAATATTCCAAGAATTTTTTCCTGGTTTTCAAGGATTTTCTCCACATTCTGTGGTACATAATACATCATATTGCCATAATTTTGTACAGTCTTTTGAATTTCTCTAAGATCTCCCGAGAGTTTAGAGGAATCCGGTACTATTTCTAAGAATCTGTTATTTTGAATCATAAGTTTATCGTAAGACTCTGATAAGTTCCTTCTTTATATCTAACATTAGTTAGATCTTCCTGTTTCAAATATTCCAGAGTTCTTGAATAAATCCTGTAAATAATTCATCTCGAATCTGGGTTCGGATTCATGTAATTCGAGAAAATTCTCTTTCTCAAACATTTAGTTATTCCATAATAATAAATTTGTATTTTTGAAATAATTTACCTTGGCTCTGATATCATTTTCCCCAGAAAAATGAATCGTTAAAATATGTAATGGTATTTTTGTCAACTTTTAGGAAGTTTGGGCAAAGTTTTTTAGGTAAAGAAAGTTAGGATAAAGATAAGTTTGGATTTGGGGATTTAAAACCAATTTTCCCTTAAAATAATATATAAGTAATTGTTGTATCTTCTCCCCATGAACTTTCGCTTGTTGTTGAAGCAGCTGAGCAAAATCTTCTATAGGTCGTGGCGCACTGCCTTCACCTTCAGCTGCTGGGGCCTTGCCCTTAGATGACTTTCCTTCATGTATACCTTACGTTTAGGTGGCATCGTCGTTTATTCTACATGTAGGATACATAGAAGCACATAAATTATCATATGGGATACAAAGATGCTTACTTTCCGAGTTCCCCACGTGTGGATTAAGTGCAGTGTCTTCCCTGTCGAAAAACCTTAGGCACTGATACCAACTAAAATGTCACACCCTTCTTCTATTCTTACCATGATTAACGATACTTATACTTGTAATCAAAATATGGTTTTAATGATATACCTATAGTATGAAATAATTCAAACAAGGGGAATAATGTGACGGTTTATAAAATTTTTGGCATGATGTCCCTACATTTTTGTATCAACCAATAACTCAAGCAACAAGATCTTTATTTACATATAATCATATTCAAACATACACAGTATCGTTATACAAATAATCATAAACGTCGTGACACTTGTTTCAAACCCTGACATAAAATGAACTATAGTACATATGCGGAAGATATACAATAAGACGTCCAGGTTCTTGTCGAGGTAAAGCACGTCACAAGCATCCATTGACGAACCAGCATCCTATGTATCTTCATTACATGATCATGTAATACATGAGCTATGTAAGTTTATAAAACTAAATAAGTTGGCACTTATACGTATCAATATGCATAGAAAGAAGATACATATCAAGCCGTGATCAACAATGAATCTTTAAACAATGTCATATCATACCATATATTTATGTTCGTTTTTGTACTTGAGCCTCATTAGTTGACATGTACTACTGTGCTTGCTTTATTATATAGATACTACTGTGTTGGACGTCAGGGAGCATCTTTGACAACCCACACCCCATGAACATATATTGACCAATAGGTTTGGTGGACTTAAAACCACATGATGTCAACAAGCTCGTATATCATATAAAAATCAATCATTTCCTTTTTCTTTCATATTCATGTTCATGACATAGCAACCCATCTTCAATATTCATGAATGTCTTTCATATTTAATACATAAAAATGGAATATGTTTCTATGTTTTCATCAATAAACATATTTACAATGTACTTATATCAATAAGCAATGGGAAGCATTTGAAATTGATAACTGTCCAAGCATAAAAACACTGGTTTGAGATGATGTTTCTCGCTCCTATATTGTCAAATATATCAATAGTTCAGTTACTATGGCTATACTAGGTGAAAGTTATTCCTCTAAATGTATAACAACCAAAAGAGATGAAAACTTACATGCTTAGGAAATTCTTGTGATGAAGAACTAATTTCTTACTTCAAAATGATGAAGAAAAGGATGAAAGGAGCTTTTGGAGGAAGTTTTCTAGGTTTTTCTCGAGCTTATGCTGTTAATGAAGTGGAGGAATGGTGGAATTGCTTAGAAAAGTCGAAGATTATCTCTTCATATTCAAAGCGGCGCTCGGACGGTCATTTATTACAGCTCGGGCACGAAACTCTTGGCCCCCAACTTTTTGAAAATATGTACTGGCGCTCGGTCGGTCATTTTCTACCGCCCAGGCGAGGAACTCTCGGGAATATTATTGAACTTGTAATATAGGGGCACTCGGGCGGTCATAACTTACCGCTCGGGCGCCAAGCATTCTGTCCTGCACACGCTCGGACAAAACCCAAAACATGAAAGTTGTAGCATTATATCTTAGCTTTCTAATGGTTGTGGCCTCACATAATTTGGATAATTGTTCAAATCATTATGCTAGAACCCGTAAAAACTGCAATATTTTCATCTCATTTCCGACCAACTTCCATTACACTAATTTTACCTACACATCTTAGTATCACTATTGAGACATATATTCATTCTCATACATATGGACAATCTAAAAATCATATTCAATCTCAATATCGATATCTCAATCAATAGTAAAACATAATAAGCTAAATAACTATATAATAAATTACATAAACACATTATTATCATTTGTACGAGTAACCGGACATTACAATATATACTTTCGTCTGAGGCAATATCCTCAAACTCGTATATTTGAATAATATCCTTGTAATAAATTGTTTCTTCAATATACGGGGTTGGATCGAAGCATTTTATTCCTCTTTTTTCATTTTCTGGATAGTTGGTCGAAATATGACCTCTTGCTCCACATGTCCAGCAACTACAATCCTTAAAACTTTCATTAGCTCGAGTGTGATAGATCTAAAGACTAACATGGTGTTCTCCATGTGCTTCGATATGTACTTGATGCTTGAGATGATATCCTACTTCTTGATGGTCCACTTCTTTGTCCAGATTTGTAAGATCTAGCTTTCTGTCTATATCATACTGTTCTTCGTTTCCAATAACTTCTTCCACTTCTGTAATAAGGATGAGATCTAAAATTCTTCCTTTTCTGCTTTTGTGGTTTACTTCCAATAATTGTTGGAAGATCATTTTCTTTACAACACAAAAGAGTTCTTTTATTGATATCCCTTAAGCATTTGTAATTCTTTTGTAATGTTGTCATATGACACATTCTGCTAATTTTTCTTTGAGGAAAGAGGCTCTTCGTGCCAGCGTATCTGGAATGCCAGGGACATATTCCCTTATAAGCATTTCTCTCCAAGGACTCGACATTTTGGCGAAGAAAAGTTCATAACTATATTTTCTTTGACATCTGAATTCCATCTATATTTATTGAATAACATAATATATTCATCCACTAAACATATGTCATGTAATTCAAGGACATACAGAGCTTAAGTATATTTTTTCCTCTTCTTTGTATCTTGACTATTAAAATAGTCTACCCCTATAAATTGTGCTTAAAATAGGGTAGCCACTTTTCTAGTTATCTCACTAAGAGATTCTCCAGCTAGGACTGCCTCTTTGGTTTCTAATGAAGTCATGTCCCAAGCAATTTTAACAGATCCCATAAGCCTCATTTCTAGGAGTTTAATGAATCCTTCTCTGTTGAGATCAAGTGTTCCTCCAACGATTCTCATAGCAGTTATCCAGTCATCTATAAGATCTTCTCTATTTTTGAAATCTAGTAAATCAAGGTTAAGAATAACCCCATAAGGATGTATAGGTTCTAAAACAGTTTTTCCATAGAGTGTTTGGTGCAAGAGAATTTGATTTCTCCTTGTCCTTGTTCCCATGGGTGTGATTCTCCACCAGTATGGAAATAGGGTTGAGGTTCTCTCATATTTATATTCTGAGATCCCACACTTTTCCTTGGTGGTTCTTGAGAAGATGACCAGGTTATAGAAGGTTGTTCACCTTCCATTGTGTTAGTCTTTAGATCTACAACCTTGAGATTTGCAATGATTTCTGCAAGGTCTTGTAGATCCTCGAGACCAATTCTTTCTAAAGTTGTCATCAGATTAATTTCTTTTCTGAGACAGATTTAATTAGATTGATCATTTTTTCTTCTTCATTCAAAGGTTTGGGCAATACTTTGGCCTTTCCTCGTTGATGTAACAAGGGTTCAGTACCTAAGGATGGTGTTAACCTTCCTTCTGAAATTCTCTTACTAGAACTTGGTTGTTGTTCTAGGATTTGAATTCTTGTTCAGATATCCTAATATTCCAAGAATTTCTTCCTGGTTTTCAAGGATTTTCTCCACATTCTGTGGTACATAATACAACATATTGCCTTAATTTTGTACCGTCTTTTGAATTTCTCCAAGATCTCCCGAGAGTTTCGAGGAATCAGGTACTATTTCTAAGAATCTGTTATTTTGAATCATAAGTTTACCTTATGCCTCTGATAAGTTTCTTCTTGATATCTAATTTTGGTTAGATCTTCCTGTTTCAAGTATTCCAGAGTTATGGAATAAATCCTGTAAATAATTAATCTCGGACCTGGTTTTGGATTCATGTAATTCAAGAAAATTCTCCTCCTCAAACATTTAATCATTTCATAATAATAAATTTGTGTGTTTGAAATAATTTTACCTTGGCTCTGATATCATTTTCCAGGAAAATCAATCATTAAAATATGTAATGGTATTTTTGTCAACTTCAAACTTTTAGGAAGTTTGGGCAAAGTTTTTAGATATAAAAAATTAAGATAAAGATAAATTTGGATTGGGGGATTTAAAACCAATTTTTCCTTAAAAGAATATATGTTTTGAAAAAATTGATTTAATTATTTTGTAAAAAATAAATGAAGTAAATGGTGCGGGCATTGGAAGAGATGCCTATGTGCGTGTGAAGTGGTTGGCAAAGAAACCAAACTCACCAAAAGGCAGACCCATCCCCCCACCCTGGCCTAACCCTTCCGCCCAAACACATTTATGGCCTCCACCGAAGACCCCGCCGCCGCCGCGGCTCACATCTTCAACGAGGACGAAGACCTCCTTGACGACGACGATGACGACAGCTCCGATCGCGATGAGGACGACTCTGCCTCTTCCGCCGCAGCCGCCGCCGATCTCCCTCCTCCGACGTCCTCCGCGGCAGCTCAGGTCACCATCGCGGTTCCCGGAGTCCCCGATCCGCATCTTAAGCAACAACTACCGGATACGGTCGTTGCCAAGAAACCGGCGCAGCTCGACGACTCTCGCAAGCTCTTCCAACGCCTCTGGACCGACGGTGACGAAATTGAGCTCTTGCAGGGATTTCTCGACTACACCACCCAGCGAGGCGGACCTCACAGCTCCTTTAACCACCACCACCATGACACCACCGCTTTTTATGATCAGATCAGGGACAAATTTCAGCTCGATTTCAATAAGAATCAGCTTGTTGAGAAGCTGCGCAGGCTCAAGAAGAAGTACCGTAATGTTGTCAACAAATTTGGCTCCGGAAAAGACTACGCCTTTAAGAGCCCTCATGATCACGCTACCTTCGAAATCTCTTCCAAAATCTGGGGCACCTCTGTGCTCAATGGCTCCTCCTCCGCCGTTCTTGCCATCTCCGCGCCCGCACCTCTTTCCATGTATGAGGATGACGACGACCCTGGCTTCCCCAATTTCGCTTATTGTCAAAGCCCTAACCCTAATGGTATTGATGTAAATAGCAAAACCCCTCGGCCTAGGAAGAGAAACCGAACCGGAGCAGTGAAAGTTGAGGACAAACAGCAGCCTGTTTTCAACAGTAATACTATTTATAACCAGCCATCTGCAGCGGCTACGCCGATCGCCGCCACTCCAGTGGCAGCCGTAGGGACTACACAATCTGTTTCGAGTGTGATAGAAGAGACTGTGAAGAGCTGTTTGTCACCTATATTCAAGGAGTTGTTGGGAAATTCGATGAGTTTAAATGCAAATCCTAATGGACCTTGCTGCGTACATGGGTTTGCAGCAACACTTAGTCCGATGCCTTTGGGTTTTGCTGGTGCCATGAGCGGAGCCAAAATGGCTGACGAAAAGTGGCGGAAGCAGCAGATATTGGAATTGGAGGTTTTCTCCAAGCGGTTGGAGTTGATGCAGGATCAGATCAAAGAGCAATTACTGGAACTTAGGTCCATGGGGAAGTGATCGATAGCTTTATCTGGCAGTATGTTTATTTTCCTTTTTCCCATTTCCCTTAACCCCTTTATGCTTATATGTAGAATTGCTGGATGCTTGTTGATAAATGTGAAACTGCAGATCCTGTTTAGATAACCCTCGACGAATAATGAGTTGTGATTGTTCTGCCCATTGATGGCTTGCTTGTCTCTTGATGCTTGCATAGGGATAGTTTGACATGTATATTGGAATCCATTGACAGAAATAAGTAGTTGATTTTGATGACTTGTGCTTTATATATATATATATATATATATATATATAGATTGCCAAATACGGCATGTATTTGTGTTTCTTCGTCGTTATCCCATCTCTTATAGCAGCATGATTTTGTTTTTGATCTTGCAGCTTTCAGAGTTTTCTCTAGTTCACAAAATAATTTCACTATTGTGATTTAGTGATGCAATGTTATCAAGCTGTTCGTTGAATGAAATATTAGTTGATGCTGGTTAGTGATATTTATGATCATGTTATATTGTTGACCGAACTACTGCATTTCTTTTCTTGATCAATATTAGTCAGTGGATTCGTAAGGTCGATGTTCTGTCATTGCGAGAGATTGAATCAGAAACAGAAGATTAGGTCACTGATCAATATTGATGCCAAGGTTTCTTGAGATAGAGATATTTTACTTGAGTAAGCTCTTACTGGTCTATGCTGCAGCTCATGTAGGCTCAACTGTTAGCATGTATTTCCCATACCAAAGTAATTAGGATGCGAACACATCACTGTTACCACAATTTCAAGGCAAGGCTTTGATTATTAAAGGCTCAGCTGTAAAGTAATAGAGAACTTTTTCCAGAATCCACAGAATTTCATAAACTAAGCCTCGTACTGTATCGTTTTGGTAGTTTTATGTGCTTCTCTTTTACAGTCTTTAACGTTTGAACTTGTTACAACTTACAATGACACTTGGAATGTCCTCTGCTGCTTCTCGTTAAAATCGATATTATTCTCTGATTTTGCATCTTATATGGATGTTTTTTTTTTCATTTTTCCCAAATTTTGGGTTTGAAAATGAAGCTCTTACTCATCTGGTGTGGATTGCATTTGTGAATGTGATTCTTGTAATATATATAGTCCAATCTCTTGGATTTTATGTTTTAGAATGGGACATGCGTTATTATTATATAATAATAGTATAAAACTCATATATTTTGGTGATAAAAAAAAAATATAAACGGTTGAAAATGATGGAACAACTGGCCACATACAATTTCCTATTCGCCTGCATCATCATGGGATTAAGTTGATAGGAAATTCATATCTATATTTCAAATAGAGAATTGAAAGCGTGTAAAAGACTCTGACAATTGAAAACTCCACAAGTTGATATTTTTTTTAGCATAAATTAAAACGAAGACCGACAAAAGTAGTTCTCGAGGTATATAGGATGGAGATCACGACGGGGTTTGAATTTTTTTTTATTTTTTAAAAAAGAAACAATATTCTATGCAAAATTATTGGTTTCATCCACAAATGAATCAAAAGGGTTGCTGAGCTGACAATGATTTGTAGTTCATGTGACATCAATTTCTTAAATTTAAGAAATGTTGTGTGATAATATCTTCCCAACTAAAAAATTCTCCACACTTATGACTGAAGTCTTAAAGGCAAATAAAATTAAAATAACTAAATATTTAATGATTCGCATTCCATCATGTCAATCTAATCTAATGTCCGACATGAACCGGTGATTCGGTAATTGGTGAACCCAAAAAGAATAAAGAAAAGAAAATGATGTTGATGGGACGGACACAATCAAAGTGGCACCCATTACTTCAATATACGTCCGATATGTCAACTCTGTCTCTGCCGGATAAATTACAAGAGACTATTATTTTATTATACTAATATTTAACTCATACGATGTACGACATGATATTATTAAAAAATTAGTGAAAATTGAATAAACATTTAAAATGAAAAAAATAATATAATTATAAAAACTATTTTTCGTTAATTTTAAAAATCTTTCTTAAATACAACACATGTCGATTAATTTTTTTGGTTAATAATCACTATCATATATCAAAATTTTATATTGTGTTAGCTTATGGCAATGACATGATGCTTATCGTGTTTAGTGTATTGATGTCGACCACCAACCTTAATACATATTTAATTCCTTAATTTTTTAGAAGCTATATATTATTATTTTTTAACATGTGATAAAAAAAATTTTAAATCAAATTCAATAAAATTAATGAGAAATATTTTTTTAAAAAAAATAATCAATAATTTCATCTAAATCTACATTCACAAACAATTTTGTGACATGCACGTGTCTGACACATTTAAATGATAACAATAATTGTTTCATCAATAACTTCATCCAAATGGGTTGTGATTTTATTTACAAAATCTCTTCATAGTATACACAAACAGCCTATCATTTTTAAAGAAAAATGAAATATGCGATTATGAATAAATTATATATAAACAGAAAAGTTATTTTATTGAGATTTATGTGTATTCCAAAACAATGTCAATAAATTTTATAATGTGTCTTCTAATAAGATGCACACTTTCTTTAGAATTGGTTTAATCATTTCCATTACCGGACATTTTATATTATCATGTATCCGTGAACTTTGTAATATAAAAAAAAAATTATCACATTAGTAAATATGTAATAATTAAAATTTTGTACAAATAGAATAATAATATTTTTTTATTTCTCGATCATGAAAGTCAGATTTCAAATTTAATATCTCGTTGTTTCCATATGTAGGTAGTTCATAAAAACGAATAAATCTAAATTTAAATGAACATTACATCTTGGAAGGATTCAACTCAGATATGGTGCTGAAAAGATGAGTCATTTCAGGATTCAATTTTGGAGTAGGTAAATTTAGTAAGATAAATAGAATAAAATTGGTTTTTAATATAATATTCAATATTGCATTATTTATAATTTAAAATTCAAATAATAAATCAAAGGGACATCAAAGGGACAACACATTGGATGCTTTTGGTAAAATTATATCGTACATTAACTCTTTGAAATTATGAAAATCTCGAATTGCATGCATTGAGTGCCAACATTTCTGATTATCGAGGGAAATATACATGTTTATTGAGGGAAATTTAATATCCATTTGAAACTCTTTTGAATCTATCTCTTTTAATTTTCTTGGGCTCTCTTATTTGAATTTTTAAGAAGACAATTCAAAATATACAATATACATATGATTTTGGAAAAAAAAAATACAATACATTAATTCTTTCAAGTTAAGATATTCTCGAAATAATATGCATTTGAGATAAAAAAAATTTGATTTTTAAATGGTAATTTAATGTCCATTGGAGTAGTGATAACTTTTAATACTCCACCAATTTTATTTTTAGAAAATTAAAGTAGCTAATTAAATATTGTATTTCTTTTTTAGTAAGTAATTTGAACATGAAATTACTTAAAATAGCAAAAAGTATTTTTGAATGATTTACCTAATGAGTGATACCGAACATTGCAATCATTTATATTTTAAATTTATTTACACAGTTTTTAATTAAATTGATTGATATAATCAATGCAAAATTTTTAATATAGTTTATATTTTCGATATAGTTTAGTTTCAGTTTGAATAAAAAACATATACTACATAAATTAAATTTGAATTAATATAAAAATTAATTAAATTCAAAATTGAATTAAATGAATTGATATAATCAATGCAACCAGTAATTGAAATAATCATTTACTGCAGTACACGTATGTCAATATTCATGATATATTTTTCTTTGTTTAGAAGTGACATTTTGACTGATATATATATATATATATATATATATATATATATATATATATATATATATATATATATATATATATATATAATTTTTTTATACAGTTTGTAATAAAAATTAAATATATCATAGTAATACAAAATCATATCACAAATTAAATTGATTAATATAATCAATGCAAAAAATTTAATGTAGTTTATGTTTTCAATAGAGATTAGTTTAAATTTAAATAAAAAAATAAAAAACATATAATACATAAATTATAATCAATGCAAACAATAATTGAAGTTATCATTTATTGCAGTACACATATTTCAATATTCATTATATATCTTTTCTTTTCTAGAAATGACATTTTGGAAGGAAATTACTATTTTTGGCAAAAACTCTGTTTTTATTTTTATTTTTTATAATAAGTGCACAAATTATTAATTTTTGGAAATTACTAATTTTTATTTTTTATAATAAATGCACAAATTACAGATATAGCGAAGATGAGTGCAATAATCGTTATTTCATCTCACGAGCTGAATGATAACAAACATGTTAAAAGTGTTTTTCAAGGATTACGATAAAGACAAGTGAGTTTGTGTATGTATATAAAGATTCTCATTTAATTTCCATTAATTCTCTAAACTCCCGAAGTACTCAATTCATACAAGTGGCAAGCACTCTCCTTAATTTACTTTCAAAACTTTCACATAGAAAAGCCAAACTGTAATATTGCCCTTGAAAGTTTGAAACAAACACTTTAGCATGCCGTTCGAGTTCCGTTGAAACCAACAAAGCAGATTTTTTGCCATCCACTCGGATGTTAACCAATGAAGTGAAACAGTGCTGCTGTAGTAGTAACACAGGCTACGGCAGCATCCTTTCTAAAAACATATACTACCAGAAATAGGCCGCTTGAAAGTTGCCTCAGCTACATTCTTCACAGAAAAAGCGCATCAAGATCAGTTCACATTTTTCAAGCTCGCCTATCTCCAGTGGAACAAGGACTACTCCAAAACCTCGATCCCGACTACTAGCAGATATACACAACGACTGATAAAAGGATGGTTTTAATAGGCCAGAGGCAGAGAATAATTTAGCCTTTTTTTCCTTTACATACCAAAACAATCAAATTCAAGCATATTTAAATTGCAGCTAACAGAAGTTGCGAGGCCTGCAGAAGGGCGGGTTCTTGTATCCCGTGGTTTTTATTTACAAACTTACAGTTGTTCCCATAACACCAAATTAGTATCAGAGATAAAGAAATGAACAGGAAAAAAATAAAAAAACAAAGAATGAATAAAAGAAATACAATGAATATACAGCTTTTGTTTTGAAACAACTGTTTCGTGTGTAGATATACTATCATCATCAAAAAAAAAAAAAAAATTGAATGCTTATATAACAGAATTGAATGCTACATAATTGTTATACCTATACGAACCCTGTGAAGAACTAAAAACTTGTATACTTTGAATTAAGTTAACATGGTTGAGTTTCCCAAGTCACTTTTAGTGTCTGATTTTTTACACATGCAGTCTGGCATGGGATAGATGTAGAGGGAGTTACCGGACTTTCTTAGCTCGCTCCTTTTCATGTCACTGTGATGAAGCATATCCAGCAGCTGCCGTTTAAAATCCTGCCATCTGAACAAATATTCTATTGAGAAAGGTAGAGAGTATCGGTATGAAACTGACATTTGCAACGAATAAAATGCGTACATATTACCTGATACTCGGGCTATCAAATAATTGCGCTAGCTTTCTCTTATCAGGTTTTAAGGTTTTGGCGTGTCCTTCGAAAAAATAACGTCTGTGTTCTACCAAGAAATGGGGAAAATTACCACCCTGGGTTGTGACAAAAACTTCACTGTGGAGGCAAACAGTATAATCAAGAGCAGCCAGTCTTGATGAATGGCCCTGAATAACAAGACATGTTGATTTTAATGCCTTGAGAACAAGAACAGTAACTTCGGATAGAGCTACAGGTTCTGAACTGTACCATAAATGAACTAAGTTCTTCCGTGGAGGCCAGAGTTTGTTTTGTTTCCAGAAACGGAAACATCTGTTTAAGGGGGCTCATATACTTCTCCACTTTGTAAATTTTGCCCGCGGCAACAAAAAGAGAAGTATTGTTATCAAATCCCATGCCCCTAAGCATCATTCCGACCTGAAGAATAGAGTAAATCATTGAATTTAAGTCGTAGAAATACGAGAATACAACATAACTCATAATTACATATTGGTCTTCACGACATGTGCCTTCAGGATAAAACTATTATTAATCTCTGTTTAGATCACAATCATCATCTCTTCATGTAGGTAAAACAAGATTGGGATAAATTAATTGAAAATCACTCTTACTACATCACAGTTAAATCATATGAAGTATAAATCGTACATTTGATTTCATAATATAATCTTTTATTTCTAACTGAACAGGAGAATGCAACGACAGGTTCTTCTAATGTTTCACTGGCAATGCTCTTATACCAACACAAGAACTGAGGTAGAAGGGAGGGAAAAAAAGGTAGCTTGGATCATACTTCTAGTGGAGTTAAAGGGCACTTCCCATCTACTCGGTTGGCACCTGGTCTTATTACTCGGCCTCAAATTTTCCTCTCCAACTTCGGTCCCGAACAATATCCATCTCGCGCTTTTCTTCTTTACCGCCGTCATAAATGCAGCATGAAAATGCCACCATGTCCTGAAAGAAAGGGCTTTGTAGTTCAAGCAAATTGCAATACACAAAAAAAAAAAATCATAATCAATTTCTTCAGGGTCACAAATACAAAAACAACTGTACCTCTTCGAATCGGAGATGTACTGAAACGTATGTTCCCCCAGTTTTGGAGCTATTTTTAACCATCCGATCAACCATCTTAGCAGCTAAAATCCGTATGGGCTCTGAAAACCTAAGTGCTTCAAAATTGCATAGGCATCGGAGGCTTTGGATCGATGGTGGAATGCAGTTTTTTGTGCTTATACCAGCTAATTGCATATACTATGCCGAATGAGTATCATGTTATCATCTAATATATTACTTTTCCGTAAATGAAGTATTGTCAAAACCCAAAAATCGACGAGCACATCAACATTAAAATAACCCGGGAAATTGGCTTTGGACAGCTTCATTTTTATAACGCAAGATTTGAGTCACAAATCAGACCAAATTGCTTGTTATTATTCGAAACAAAAACTAAAGATTGATCACAGTACAAAAGATGAGAGATCAATACTTCAACTCCAGAAGCTTCGGCAGAACCTTCTGAAGATAGTGGGAGGGGCTTGACCATGCTTTAATCCTCATATTCACTACGTTGCTTATATTATTATCAAATAGCTGGAGCACATCTTCTGGTAGCTCTCTAACAACATTAACATGATTTCTGAGCGCATATATGAAGAACTCCTCGTCAAATATTTCTCCAAACTTGCTGCAATATGTAGGTGAAAACACTAATATTTTAAAATACATTCAACTATTGATTGACTATTCAAGAAAAAAGAGAGGATCTCATTGGCTATAGGGTGGCAGAATAATAGGATATTTGAGAGCATCAAAAACAGATAACAGATGTCAAAAGGAATCATCTTACATCACCTGGAATCCAACATATATATATATATATATATATATATATATATGTTGGATCTCGTTTTCTACACGCCCAAACGCAGCGGAAGTTTTAAAATTTTTAGATCTTGACATTCAAGATGTGTTTGGACGCTCGTATGATTTTATTATAATTAAACATACATAGGATGTTAAAAGTTATACCTTTGGTGATTAAATCACTTGGCACCAACTGATCCGGTATTACGGATCTAGCTCTTGATGAATCCCTACGAACTTTTCTTCAAATCTCCTAATCCGGTCCACGACTGGAATATTTGTTCCTCTTCTAACTTGCACTAGAAAGTGTAGAAGGATTTATCGTTGGAGATTAAAAATCGAGAGACGGCACAACTCCAAAACCATTCATGGTGGCCGAAATACTCATGACTTTTGAGAGGGAATTTTCGAGAGAAATTATTGGAAGAGCCGAAAGGAATTTTTGTTGAAAAAGAGAGAATCCCATTCTCATGATTTCATGCCATATCTCAAGGATAAGAAAAATCCTTATTTTAATACAAATCCTTCATTTAACTTAATTAATCCAATTAATTAAGTAAATGAAATTCTTTTCCCAAAACCAAGTGGCCGAAAATCTCTATGAAAGGGGAGGTTCACGTGAGTTTCTTTTTGGTGGTCGTAGGGTTTGTTTTTTCATGTCTTATTTATAAGTAAATAAAACCCTAATTACATAATTAACATTAATGGGCTTGATTTAATTAATTGAGCTAGTCCAACTAGTTTAATTAATTTAAGCAAAGTCCATTAAAACTTTAATTATTTAATATGTTGGACTTGTACCCCTACAAGCCCATTAAACATATTATCCACCATATTTAATTTATTAATTAATAAACTCAACCTTTGAGCTTAATAAATTAAATACATTATAAATTCAACATTTGAATTTAATATTTAAATTATAAATTCAACTCCTTGAATTTTATCACCTCCAAAATTTAATATTTAATAAACCCAACTTTTGAGTTTAATAAATTAAATTATCAAATTTCATAAATTCAACTTCTTGAATTTACTATATCATAAATTCAACTCCTTGAATTTATTTTCTCAAAATTTAGTTATCATAAATTCAACTCCTTGAATTTACTATATTATAAATTCAACTCCTTGAATTTATTCTCTCAACGGGAACAAACGATCCAGTGCTTGTGTGACCCTCAATGGTTCAGGGATACAGCTAGCCGTGAGTTCACAACTCTTTGTGATTCAGGACATAATCCTTTATTCGGGCTTACCCTAGTTAGCCCCATTCTTTTCATCAACACTTTGATCAAGAATGTCAGAACTCATTTCTGATTGCACTCATCGGATCATGGTAAGAGCGTCTAGTAGCATCGCCCCATGATCCCCTAGGTATCACTGATAGTGCCTGCAAGAACCAGTCGATTATGATTAACGTACAGTACGGTCCCTTCATCTCATATATCCCGATCGAATCTGCAACCATTGGTTCATCGAGGGTTGCATATTAATTCGATAACTATGTGATAACTTTAATAGTGGCATCGCATGTACTATTCGGAGAACTCCTTCTCCAATGTACATCTCATACTCTGGCCAGAGATTCCATGCACTATTATTACATAAGATCACATAGGATATCCACACCCGCAGGTGAGCGGTGAATCCCCGACTACAATGCACTGGCTCCTATATGTGTCGCAACTATACCCAACCTCGCCACCTGATGACTCTCCTGGAGCCGGTAAACGAGTCAAAGCACAGCCCTAGCATATAGAGCCTCAGTGTTGTCCCGGGTCGTAAGGACTAATGGTGTACAATCATAACCACGGACTTATCCTCTCGATGAATGATAACCACTTGGAAAGTCCGAGGGAGGGTTGTTCGGTATAATCATCATATGACTACCCATCTGTATGTTTGGACATCTCTATGCCCTTACCAAGAAACGCAGTACACAACATCACAGATGCTAGTCTCGAGCTCAAGCGACCTTTATCCATGTTTTAGGCGGCTGAATCGACTAGGAACGAATTTAGAATATGCAGTGTTTACAAATGAGTTTCAACATCGAATTACGATTCATTTGTATTAAAGCATAATCAAGGACTTTATCTATGCTGCTTGCATGGATATACAGATAAAGTATAACGAAACCATTAAAAATTAAATTATATTAAAATAAAGATTGTTTATTACACTTGAGTCAATAAATTCCCTAGCCAACCGTTGGCTTGCAGGGCATCTACTCTAACAATCTCCCACTTGCCCTAGAGCCAACTACCCTTAATCCCATTGCTTCGCGATGCTTTTCAAACAATGGTCCTGGCAAGGGCTTTGTAAGTGGATCAGCAACATTATCTGCAGAGGGGACTCTTTCAACTGATATGTCTCCTCTTTCCACCATCTCCCGTATGACGTGGAACTTCCTCAGTACATGTTTGGATCGCTGATGAGACATTGGTTCCTTTGCTTGCGCAACGGCACCAGTGTTGTCCCAGTACAACGGGACTGGATCAACTCAATTAGGAATAACGCCCAACTCTTGGACAAAATTCCTCATCCAAACTACCTCTTTGGCTGCATCAGATGCAACAATGTATTCAGCTTCAGTGGTGGAATCCGCAATGGTGTCTTGATTGGAACCTTTCCAAAAGACAGCCGCACCATATAGCATGAATACAAAACCAGAGGTCGATTTCGAATCATCTACGTCACATTGGAAGCTAGAATCAGTGTAGCCTTCCAATTTTAATTCTCCACCCCCTTAGACCATGAACAAGTTCTTAGTCCTTCTCAAGTACTTAAGAATATCTTTCACGGCCTTCCAATGCATTGGACCAGGGTTCGCCTAATATTTGCTTGTAACACTCAAAGCCTAAGCAATATCAGGACGTGTCGATATCATACCATACATGATACTACCAATAGCTGACGCATATGGAATATGTGTCATCATCTCTATCTCTTCATCAGTATTGGGACACATAGCTTTAGATAGAGTAATACCATGACACATTGGTTAGTATCCTCTCTTGGACTCTTCCATAGAGAATCTATTTAGAATGGTATCGATATATGTGGCTTGGGTGAGCCCCAACATCCTTTTTGATCTATCCCTATAGATTTGTATTCCTAATATATAGGATGCTTCACCCATGTCCTTCATGGAGAATCTACTGGCTAACCATACTTTAGTTGATTGCAATAATCCTACATCATTCCCAATGAGCAGGATATCATCAACATAAAGTACTAGGAATGTCACTGCACTCCCACTAACTTTCTTGTACATGCACGGTTCCTCAGGATTCTTAGCAAAACCAAACTCTTTGATAGTGCTATCAAATCTGAGGTTCCAACTCCTTGACGCCTGCTTGAGACCAAATATTGATCTCTGAAGTTTGCATACCTTATGCTCACTTCCTACTGATGTGTATCCCTCGGGTTGAGACATATAAATTTCTTCTTTGATGTCTCCATTGAGGAATGCAGTCTTTACATCCATTTGTCATATCTCATAGTCATACCATGATGCTATGGCTAGTAGTATTCTAATGGACTTAAACATAACAACTGGTGAAAAAATTTCCTCATAGTCAACTACTTGCCTTTGAGTATAACCTTTTGCAACCAGTCTTGCTTTGAAGGTCACTACCTTCCCATGCGCCCCAAGCTTTCTTTTGTAGATCCATTTGCACCCTATGGGAACGATTCCTTAAGGTTGATCCACCAATGTCCAGACTTGGTTTGAATACATAGAGTCCATTTCTGACTGCATGGCTTCAAGCCATTTGGTTGAATCAGTATCAGATATTGCTTCTTTTAAATTCATTGGATCACATCCAACACAAGACTCATCATGGCCTTGTTCATGAAGAAGCGTATATCTTGCAGGTGGTCTAATAACCCTATCAGACCTTCTAGAAGCTTGTACTTCAACTACTGGTTCTTGAGAAATGGGTTCAACATCTATAGTTGAGGGAGTATCTTGAATTTCTTCAAGTTCTATCATCTTGCCTTTCCTATCTAATAAAAATTCCCTTTCCAAAAAGTGGCATTTCTTGAAACAAACACTTTTGCTTCATTGGGATGATAGAAATGATATCCAACAGAATTCTTTGGATATCCTACAAAGTAGCACAAAGTGGATCTACTATCCAATTTGTCTCCCACTGTCTGCTTCACATAAGCAGGACATCCCCATATTCTCATGTAAGAATACTTGGGAGGTTTCCCCATCCATATCTCATATGGTGTTTTATCGACTGCTCTAGTATAGACATTATCCAACAACATTGCCGCAGTTTCAAGCGCAAAGCCCCACAACGATGTAGGCAATTCAGTGAATCCCTTCATGGATTGAACCATGTCCAACAAGGTTCGCTTACGACGTTCAGAAACACCATTCAATTGTGGTGTTGCTGGTGGAGTCCACTGTGAGAATCACATTCTCTTTTAGATAACCCAAAAATTCAGCTCTCAAGTATTCTTCACTTCGATCAGATCGAAATGCCTTAATACTTCTTTCTAGCTGATTTTTCTACTTCAGATCTGAATTCTTTGAACCATTCAAATGTTTCAGATTTGTGTTTCATAAACATATCCATACCTCGAATGGTCATCAGTAAGGATAACGAAGTAGGATTGCCCATATTTTGTGCTAACACTTAGCGGGCCACAAACGTCTGTTTGGATCAAATCCAGTAGACCATATGCACGTTCCATGCTTCCATCGAATGGAAGCTTGGTCAATTTTTCTTTTGGACAGGACTTACAAGTAGGTAGAGAATTTATGTCTGACAAGTCAAACATGCTTTCTCCCACTAGCTTGTGCATCCTTCTTTGGGAAATATGATCTAGTCTAGCGTGTCATATTTGTGTGGATTTGGATCATCTCACTTTCTTTTGTTTGTTGTTGAAATCATGTTTACTTGGACATTCACTTATCATTTCCAGAACATTTCTGGCGCATATAATTTCTTATGTCCGGACTTCTTGCAGTGAAATAAATATGTTCTAACTTATCGGGCTTTGTAGGCCTTTTAAGTGTCTTTCAGAGTTTGCTTCTTATTGGGATTGTTTTTCTTGTGAGGGGCAGAACATTTCTTTCCCTTATCTTGTGGGCCATTTTTCGTCTGACGAGAGGCCCATTAGAAAACAATAATTTTCTATTTTATAGTGATCTCATAAGGTATAAGCATAATGACTAGCTCTTCAAGGCTATCATCTATCTTATTCAATTCACCATAACCCCGTCAAATGAGGAAGAGAAAGACAACAAATTGATGTTATCTAGTAACTCATTAGGAATCACATATTCCAGGCCCACCACTTTCTCAATAAGCACAGTCATACGTACACTACGCTCATGAGCCAAAGCCCCATCTTGCATATGTGTAGTCACGAGCTCTTTGAAAGTGGTGTGCATGATCGTACGAGTTTCATGCACCATGCAACTCTTGCACATGCATTCGAATGTCAGCAGCATTCAACATTTCCTCAAACTGTCCCTACAGTTCATTTGACATAAAAGCGAGCATGTTACACTTTAGCTTGTATACTATGGTCCTACCATCTTGCATGTTTTGTCAGTTCAACAAGACTGACATTAGTGTGTATGCTATTTTCTCTGAATTCAGAACAATTTTCTCAACCAGTCTTGAAAATTAGATTCGATTAGCTTGTTAATAATAAAAATTTATTACGTGACGAAATCGAAAAAATACTGATATGGAAACAAAATAATAGTTGCTGATTATTTTAAAATAATTTTAAGATATAAAATATGGATTTCATTTTATAAATCTCCCTCCCACTATTTTGACATTTCCACCACCCTCTGATGAAAAAGGGAAATCGTATTTCCTTAGTGGGCACGTAGAGTCCAATTAGCCAATTATAATCCCGAATAATATCAGCCAATTATAATTTCTAAAAGGTAGAATCCAATTGCATCCCTATGCAACCTCGGCGCGTTTTGCCTCACGTTTAATAAGGACCCAATAATATGACGCCGTTTATTTTTGCGTGTCAAACCAACCCATCAATATTGAATTGTAGTAGACGTTCGCCATGAGTTCCCCCAATAATATGAGCCGAAGTCATGGGAGTTCCACTCAATTCACATCATATGTCCGGTGGAAGTCACAGCTTTCCGGCGTACAGGCCTCCCCAATAATATGAGCCAGACACTGTCCGCGGGTAGCGATCAACATGCAACCACGGTTGATGGAAGGCAAGAAAAAATTAAACTCTTTTAATTTTTACTTTTTCGGTTTGATATAAATTTTGAATCATATTCAAAATGAGGGATTTTAATTTTAAAATTGTCTCATCATTTTAATTTAAAAATCGCGTGCCACGAGTTTGTATGTTTGTCGGATTCATGCAACTATATTATCTAATAATATACATACATGCATACTACTATATATCGCATATATCATAATATGACATTCAACAATAAATAAGGATGATCGATCGCCAACACTATTAGATCCATGTGAGCCATACATGGATCCAGGTCCAACCTAGGTGAATGCAGGGATGCAAATGCAACTATTACAAGAGCTTCCAATATTTTACATGTCTTCGTCTTGATCATCGGGCCCACCATCTTCCAGTCTTGATCTCCCACTATTTCTAATATTACATTTAAATAGCCATGGCACATAAGGGATACATCTCATGGGGTGGGAACGGGCCATAAACCAGGCCCACTTTAATAATATCAAATATTAAAAAAAACGAATAAAACAGTAAAATACACCTAACACATTGGTCAAGGCTCTCGATCATCCTCCTTGCATTTAATATCAAATATTAACATCAATTTAATTAAACAATTTAATTAATTTATAAATCATATATCTAATAATTTTATCACTAACCACCACAATTATTAAAGATTTAATAAATTAAATAAACTCCTTTATTTAATTTTCAATTAAATCAATAATAATTGATTTCTTGTAAAACTCATTTTATCATAAATAATTAAAATCATATTCTAATTATTTATTTCACAAGAAAATTATTAATTTTCTAAAATCAATTTTTCAAAATAAAAATTGAACCAATTTTCAAAAATAACAATTTTACCCAAAAATTTTAAAATTCAGAAAATTGCACCCTAGGCCCAAAAAATTCAGGCCCAACATTCAGCACGCTTCCCGAGACGATCCCGGGCAGCCGCCCCGCTGCCCGAACGTTTCGGGCAGCGGCGACTGCCCTGTGCGCGCAGAACGCGCACAGGCGCGCCGACGCGCGCGCAGGCGTCGGACGCCAGCGCTTGCGCGGTGGGCGCAGGCGTCGGACGCCTGCGCTAGCGCGGTGCGCGCAGGCGTCCGGCGCCTGCGCTAGCGCGGTGCGCGCAGGCGTCCGGCGCCTGCGCTAGCGCTGTGCGCGCAGGCGTCCGACGCCTGCGCGCCCGCTGCGCGCTGCCGTGCGCGACCCTGCGCGCACGGACTGCCCGGAACAGTTCGGGGCAGATTTAAATTTTTTTTTTTTTTTTTTAATTTCGAAAATCTGGAAAAAATAAAATTTTATGGTGCATCAATTTTTTCTGAAAAATTTTCTTGTGTGGTTAGAATAAATTATTCAATATGATTTAAAACCATACGATTCAGAAAACCTGGCTCTGATACCACTGTTGGATCTCGTTTTCTACACGCCCAAACGCAGCGGAAGTTTTAAAATTTTTAGATCTTGACATTCAAGATGTGTTTGGACGCTCGTATGATTTTATTATAATTAAACATACATAGGATGTTAAAAGTTATACCTTTGGTGATTAAATCACTTGGCACCAACTGATCCGGTATTACGGATCTAGCTCTTGATGAATCCCTACGAACTTTTCTTCAAATCTCCTAATCCGGTCCACGACTGGAATATTTGTTCCTCTTCTAACTTGCACTAGAAAGTGTAGAAGGATTTATCGTTGGAGATTAAAAATCGAGAGACGGCACAACTCCAAAACCATTCATGGTGGCCGAAATACTCATGACTTTTGAGAGGGAATTTTCGAGAGAAATTATTGGAAGAGCCGAAAGGAATTTTTGTTGAAAAAGAGAGAATCCCATTCTCATGATTTCATGCCATATCTCAAGGATAAGAAAAATCCTTATTTTAATACAAATCCTTCATTTAACTTAATTAATCCAATTAATTAAGTAAATGAAATTCTTTTCCCAAAACCAAGTGGCCGAAAATCTCTATGAAAGGGGAGGTTCACGTGAGTTTCTTTTTGGTGGTCGTAGGGTTTGTTTTTTCGTGTCTTATTTATAAGTAAATAAAACCCTAATTACATAATTAACATTAATGGGCTTGATTTAATTAATTGAGCTAGTCCAACTAGTTTAATTAATTTAAGCAAAGTCCATTAAAACTTTAATTATTTAATATGTTGGACTTGTACCCCTACAAGCCCATTAAACATATTATCCACCATATTTAATTTATTAATTAATAAACTCAACCTTTGAGCTTAATAAATTAAATACATTATAAATTCAACATTTGAATTTAATATTTAAATTATAAATTCAACTCCTTGAATTTTATCACCTCCAAAATTTAATATTTAATAAACCCAACTTTTGAGTTTAATAAATTAAATTATCAAATTTCATAAATTCAACTTCTTGAATTTACTATATCATAAATTCAACTCCTTGAATTTATTTTCTCAAAATTTAGTTATCATAAATTCAACTCCTTGAATTTACTATATTATAAATTCAACTCCTTGAATTTATTCTCTCAACGGGAACAAACGATCCAGTGCTTGTGTGACCCTCAATGGTTCAGGGATACAGCTAGCCGTGAGTTCACAACTCTTTGTGATTCAGGACATAATCCTTTATTCGGGCTTACCCTAGTTAGCCCCATTCTTTTCATCAACACTTTGATCAAGAATGTCAGAACTCATTTCTGATTGCACTCATCGGATCATGGTAAGAGCGTCTAGTAGCATCGCCCCATGATCCCCTAGGTATCACTGATAGTGCCTGCAAGAACCAGTCGATTATGATTAACGTACAGTACGGTCCCTTCATCTCATATATCCCGATCGAATCTGCAACCATTGGTTCATCGAGGGTTGCATATTAATTCGATAACTATGTGATAACTTTAATAGTGGCATCGCATGTACTATTCGGAGAACTCCTTCTCCAATGTACATCTCATACTCTGGCCAGAGATTCCATGCACTATTATTACATAAGATCACATAGGATATCCACACCCGCAGGTGAGCGGTGAATCCCCGACTACAATGCACTGGCTCCTATATGTGTCGCAACTATACCCAACCTCGCCACCTGATGACTCTCCTGGAGCCGGTAAACGAGTCAAAGCACAGCCCTAGCATATAGAGCCTCAGTGTTGTCCCGGGTCGTAAGGACTAATGGTGTACAATCATAACCACGGACTTATCCTCTCGATGAATGATAACCACTTGGAAAGTCCGAGGGAGGGTTGTTCGGTATAATCATCATATGACTACCCATCTGTATGTTTGGACATCTCTATGCCCTTACCAAGAAACGCAGTACACAACATCACAGATGCTAGTCTCGAGCTCAAGCGACCTTTATCCATGTTTTAGGCGGCTGAATCGACTAGGAACGAATTTAGAATATGCAGTGTTTACAAATGAGTTTCAACATCGAATTACGATTCATTTGTATTAAAGCATAATCAAGGACTTTATCTATGCTGCTTGCATGGGTATACAGATAAAGTATAACGAAACCATTAAAAATTAAATTATATTAAAATAAAGATTGTTTATTACACTTGAGTCAATAAATTCCCTAGCCAACCGTTGGCTTGCAGGGCATCTACTCTAACAATATATATATATATATATATATATATATATATATATATATATATATATATATATATATATATATATATATATATATATATTCACACAAATACATTTCGTTTATGCCTTTTTAGCATGATACCAGGACTGAGGGGACTCTTTACCTCAGCATTCTGAATCTTATATATATTTGATGATATTTTCTAAACCTTGGAATATGGCATACCAAAAACACCATTTGTTTATGGTGAATATTTGAAACCTTAAAAATTATGATATTTATACATAACTAAACAATTGCATGTGCAATGCAAGTAGATATAATTAATACCCTCTAAATATGATACAAATTATTTTTTTAAAAAAAATTCAGAAATACCATGTGGATCAACACGTTATATTATTTTGTTTAATATTTTATCTTGAAAAGGTACAGGTGAGTAACGATTGATAGATGAAATAATTATAATTTTTTCTGACGAAAAAATTAGAATCAAATTTGGTTCTCTATCTCACCATCAATTTTATCTTCTATTCTCTCCCCATTCCCAATAACTAATTTTTTAACTTTTATCTTCTTCTATTTTAGCGATTTTCATAAAAAAAATTATTAGACCACTTCTTCAATTTTATGCATTGCTACTAACAATAATGAAATTTGTATTCATTTTTTTTTTTCTTTAGCATCTAGAAAATAATAATTAATTATATATTCCATATATTTGCTATTTGCATATACTAATTAAAAATTATGTTATTTAATTAAATTTTCTTCAAATGTAATTCAGTAGAGTTACATATGAATATTTTTTTGAGCTTGTACTACGTATGAATATTAATATTGTTGATAAATTATTTATACCAAAAAAATAGAAATTTCTTTTAACATGATATTTTTTTAATACCGTAAATGTCTATTATTACATAAGCCCGCTTCTTTCAAAGATGGCAATAATAATTACATTATCATTAATAAATTATATTATGAATAATGTTAAAGGTACAACCAATATATCGTTACAACAATATTTTCAACCATTATATCACGAGATTTTATTATCATATCGTGATATTTTATATTCAATATATATTGAGATTTTGAATAATTGAATTTTTGTATTGAATTTTTTGTGTTATACGAATTGATGTACAAATATCGATGTATATGTAGCATCACTCTTATATTACTCTCATTTCATTCTATGTACTCATATTTGGTATGGCATTGAAATAAGAATGTCCATTATATACACTTTTTATAGTAATAATCATTCTCACTTTCGTTCTTATATTTTTACAAAATCTTTCTGTGAAGGTATGTTTCTTTATGTGGACTAGTGTATTTATATTTTCATTTATTTGAGTTAATTTATTGAGAGTGGGAGAAGTTTCATTGTTTGATTTATTTTATGGTTCCTAATCATGATTTTTAAGTTGTTTAAATTCAAAGCAACAAACTTTATATTCTTTAAGATATAAAGAATGGGTTGAAGAAACTAAATTAAATTTAAATTTTTTCAAATGGCTAGAAAATTTATATTTTCCAGCAAGAAATAAAATATTTCCAAATTTTACCGATGAGTCTTTTATAAATACACTTGAATCAACATATAAATTATATGTTCATGAAACTGGAGAAGAATCTTTTGAGATTCATCCCCTTTTTACTACTTTACAAATTTAAAAGGGTAATAAAGAAATTTATGCTACTCCCATAAAATCAGAAATAGGGAATGGTAATTTTGACCATATAATTCAACAAAATAATTTTACTAATCTCACTTTACATTATTTAAAAAATACAACTACTAGAATAGAAGAAATTTTTTATAAACCAAAACAAGAAATTTCTAGAGGAGAAAGTTCTAATGCTTTAATGATAAAACCTCCCCCTAAACTTAAGCAAGACAAATTTCTTTTAAATTCCAAAAAAGATGAAGATTTTATGGAAGGTCTAATAGACCGATTACAAAAAATAAATATAAAAGAAAAATGTTCTATTTCGGTAATTACCAAAGATGAACAACTTGAAAATTCTTCAAGTTCTTCTGAAGATGAAATGCAGATTAATAAAATGCATAAAGTATCAATTGTAAAACATTTTTATAAAAAGGCAACACCTATAGATCTTCAAATTGAAGAAAAGAAATATTATGTTCAGTTTAATGGTGAAGCCATTACTGAATGGAATATAGACGGGAAGTCTGAATATCAGATTAAAACTGTTATTAAACAAATGTTAATATACTCTTCTGCCGCAAAGATAAAAGGTAATAATGATAGGCAAATTGCCCAAGCTATTATTACTGATTTTACTGGTCAACTTCAAGGATGATGGGATTTTTATCTTTCAAAAGAGGCAAAGAATAAAATTCTTAACTCTTCTATAATTGATCTAAATGGAAGAGAAGAATTTGATGTAGTTAATACACTTATTTATACTATTCTATCTAATTTTATTGGAGCTAATGAACTTCAATTAGATAGATCTCAAGAACAATTAATGAATTTAAGATGTCCAACACTATCTGAATTCAGATGGTATAAAGATGTGTTTATGACAAAAGTTTTAACCAGAAATGATTGCAATGCAAATTTTTGAAAGAAAAATTTATTTCTGGACTTCTAGTTCTTTTTGCTGAAAGAGTGAAAAATAGATTAAAATCTAAATCTCCAACAAACTCTATAGATTGGAGTATTCTTACTTATAGAGATTTATCTGCAGAAATAACTGCAGAAGATATAACTCTTTGTAATGACATCAAGTTAAAAAGACAACTTGATATGCAAAAAGAAAAAAACCGAAATATTATCGGAGACTTTTGCGAGCAAATAGGTTTTCAACCTATACAATATCCTAAAAGGGATAAAAAGAGAAAGAGATTTCCTTTTAAAAAGAAAAAAAACATTATCTAAAAGATAAAGAAAATCCAAAAAATATTCTAAGAAAATATTTAAAAAACCCATAAAAAATGATTCTAATAAAGTTCCAGTATGCTGGAAATGTGGAAAGATTAGACATAAGGCTAACAAGTGTTATGTCTAGAAAAAGATAAATAATCTGAATATAAACAATGATTTAAAAGAATAATTGATAAATATTCTTCTTAATAAAGAATAAAATATAAAAGAAAAAGATTTTTATATCAATATTATTGATAATGAATTATCTGAATATTCTAATCGTAGTTCCGAAAATGATTCTGAAATATCAGAAAATAAAATCTATGATCCAGATTGTGATGGTGATACATGTCTCATAAATTTTATGGGATTAGAAATAAATGTTATATCAAATGAAGAAACTTTCATTTTAGATCTTATAGATCAAATAAAAGAACCTATAGAAAAAAGAAAAGCTATATAACATTATTTAAATATGGCAAATCACAAGCCTACTAAACTTGTACAAAATACTGTACAAGAACATGAATTATATTCTTATTAAAAAAATATTAGAAAAGGCAAAACAAAAAGAAAGAGAGCCTACTATCTCTGAATTAAAAGGAGAAATAGATCAGATAAAATCTAAGATAAAATATTTAAAAGAAGGAGTAAATAATCTTAGTATTATTAATAATCATATTTGGGAAAAAGATTCTACTTCTGATGAAGAAGAAGAAGAAAATATTTTAACCAAAGATGATAATGAAATAAATCAAATGGTATGGGTTAATAAAATTGATCAAATCATTTCTAAAAAATGGTACTCAAAAGTAACATTAATTATTAATAAAAAATTTAAAATTACTATTGAAGCACTTCTGGATACATGAGCTGATGTAAATTACATCAGTGAAGGAATTGTTCTTTCTAAATATTATAAAAAGACTACTCAATTTATAACATCTGCTAATAAACAACCTCTTATAGTCAATTACAAATTGTCTGATGTAGCAATATGTAATTCTGGAGTTTGTTTAAATACTATTTTTATTCTTATTAAAAATATCTCTACTCCTGTGATTCTAGGAACCCCATTTTTCCTATTAATAAAATTAATGAAAATGGTTTTTATATACCAATATTAAAGGAAACGATTTATTTTTCCCATTTATCACTATACCTGTTTCAAATCTATTAATATTATACAAAAAATAGTAAATAATAAAGAAAATTTTGTTACTTCATTTAAAGATGAAGTTCTTTCTAAAAATATTAAAGAAAAAATAAATTCTGAGAAAATTCAAGAAAAAATAAAAATTATTTCAGAAAATATATCTAAAGAAATTTGTGCTGATGTTCCTAATGCTTTTTGGAATAGGAAGAAACATCAAGTTAATCTACCTTATACGGATGATTTTATTGAGGATAAAATTCCTACTAAAGCTAGGCCTATAGCTATGGGACCTAGACTTTTAAATTATTGCAAAGAAGAAATTGATAGTCTTCTTAAAAATGAATTGATAAGACCAAGTAATAGTCCTTGGAGTTGTCCAGCATTTTATGTAGAAAATGCAGCAGAAATTGAGAGAGGAGCTCCAAGACTTGTTATCAATTATAAACCGCTTAATAAAGCATTAAATGGATAAAGCATCCATTACCAAATAAAAGAGATTTATTAAATAGATTATTTAAAGGGAAAATATTCTCTTCTTTTGATTTAAAATCAGGATTCTACCAGATTCTTCTAAAAGAGGAAGATAAATATAAAACAGCTTTTACTGTACCATTTGGCCATTACGAATGGAATGTAATGCCATTTGGATTAAAAAATGCTCCAATGAAATTCCAAAATATAATGAATGAAATTTATAATTCATATATAGATTATATTATCGTCTATATAGATGATGTCTTTATATATTCCGATAATATTGATCAGCATTTTAAACATCTGAATATATTTATTCGAGTTACTAAAAAAGCTGGATTGACAGTAAATCAGAAAAAAGTAAAACTTTTTCAAACTAAGATAAAAATTTTAGGACATTATATTGAAAATGGATTAATAATTCCTATTGAAAGAGCAATTGTTTTTGCTGATAAATTTCCTGATAAAATCACTGATGTAAATCAATTAAAAAGATTTCTTGGAAGTCTTAATTATATAGGAGATTTTTTATAAAGATCTCGCTCAAGATTGTAAATTATTATTTCAAAGGTTGAAGAAAATCCTCAACCATGGACTGATAGTCATACTTTAGCAATACAGAAAATAAAAGAAAGAGTTAAAGAACTCCCTTGTTTATCTATTGTTAATCCTGAAGCATTCAAAATAGTTGAAACAGACGTCTCTGATATTGGATATGGAGGAATACTTAAACAAAAATTAGGTAATACATCTAAAGAAATTCTGTGAGATATACTTCTGGAACTTGGAATAATACTCAAAAGAATTATTCTACAATAAAGAAAGAAATTGTTTCAATTGTTAAATGTATTACAAAATTTGAAAGAGATCTTTTAAATAAGAAATTTTTATTAAGGGTTGATTGTAAATCTGCAAAAGATATTCTTTTAAAAGATGTTAAAGTAATATCATCTAAACAAATATTTGCTAGATGGCAAGCTATATTAGCATGTTTTAATTTTGATATTGAACATATCTCTAGAAAATCTAATTCTTTGCCAGATTTTCTAACCAGAGAATTTTTGCAGGGATCAACCTTGGAATACGGTTCTAAAAAGACCAGCAACCGGAAAAAAGACGATGAATAAACCACCCTTTAAAAGAGGGGTCACTGTTCCTCAGCCTAATTTGGCTTCTACATATGAAGAAAAATTTGATCCAATTAAAGAATTTGCAGATGATGATACTGCTTATGAAATTCATTAATATCATAATGCAATATTTGCATTAAAGGGTTCAAAATAAGATTTAAAATATCCTTATTTAATATCAGGATGTCTTAATTATTGTCCTGTTGATAAAGACCTTAAAGGTCTATCATCTATCCATATAGCTCAAAGCTATTTAATTAAAGATTTACAAACCATATTGAGCAGAAAAACCAGACTATTTTGAAACAATTTTAGTAGAAACTGGATCAGTTGAAATTCAACATATGGATCGCAATCGCGATTATGCATTTTCTAAAATGATAATAAAAAAGATTATCCCAGCTGCTAATTGGGGTTTACCCCTTAGCCAAGCTAGACAATTAAACACTTTTCAGGCAATGCCTAATATGTTTAATTATCATGATTATATTATGGCTTGGGATATCATTGTATTATATGAGAATTCTCAAAGAAAACACTCTTGGTGGATAAAATTCCAATTAGATGATATTCATCAATTCATACCCACATGGTTCAAAACTTTTTTCTTTTCTTGGGGGGTAATACCCTCAATCCTTCCAAGAAATGTTAAGAACATATGGATTAAGTTCCAAAATGCTAATACCCAGTTCGATGGTTTAACAACCATGATTCAATTTGCCATTATATAATGTTCCCAGGATTATTCGATGGGAATATGGACTGCAAGACCTGACTAAAGAAAAGTTTGAAATCAAGTTTGCCCCTACTATATTAATTAGGAAAATTCTTATAAAATGGTGGGGAAAAGAAGACTTCTTTGCAGAAGACAAAGTTTATGATCGACAGGGAGTAATAGCTCTGGGAGTTGCTAGAGAAACTATGAAGAATTTGAATCGTGACACCTCAACACAAACCACATTGTTAAAAGAACTTTTTCAACAATTGGAAAAAGATACCATTACTTCTATGTTTACAGAAGTTTTTGGTGAAAAATCAAAATTATCCACTCAAGAATCAACTTCCTCAAAAGGAAAGGAAAAAATGGAAAACGATACACAGATGACTGATCAAGACGATCTGCAAGATGCTCAGGACCCATATGAGGGTGATGACATATTTGCATTATTGAATGCATGAGACAGTGGATGTGTGAGCTGGAAGTCAAGAGCTTTGTGAACTGTGTCTCGACTAAAAGTCATGCATTATTGTTGTAAATTACTAAAGTCTATAATCTTATCTTTTATTGTGTACGTGTCCTTATTGTATTGGTTTAAGTAATATAGATAGTGGAAGTACTGTTTCCTTTTTGAATCTATAAGAGGAGTGGTTATCCTTTGTGAACCACACACCAAAAAATAGCTTCTCTCTAAATAAAAGAAGTTTGCGAGCAATTTCTTCAGATTTCAGGATTTCAATATGTAAGTATATGTCATACGATTATATTTATGATCCTCCATTTGATTATATCATGCCTTCTGCAAATTATTTAAAAATTTTAAAAAAGAAAATTAAATTAATCAAAACTCAAATTGAAGATCTTGAAAATCGATTAAAAGATCCAGAGATAAATCATGTTTATAAACAGTGGTTTGTTTATCCACATTTGGAGAGATCCAAGATTACCTTAAAGGCATTCGAGAAACAAAGCTCACAGCTTCCTGCTTAAAAGCTGAAGATTTGAAGACTAATCTTTATTTTTAAAACCTTATTAAGGTTGTTTGTTGTAAGCATCGAACTGGGTATTGACATTTTGGAACTTAATCCATATGTTCTTAACATTTCTTGGAAGGATTGAGGGCATTACCCCCCATGAGAAGAAAAAGGTTTTGAACCATGTGGGTATGAATTGATGAATATCATCTAATTGGAATTTTATCCACCAACAGTGTTTTCTTTGAGAATTCTCATATAATACAATGATATCCCAAGCCATGATATAATCATGATAATTAAACATATTAGGCATTATCTGAAAAGTGTTTAATTGTCTGGCTTGGCTAAGGGGTAAACCCCAATTAGCAGCTGGGATAATCTTTTTTATTATCATTTTAGAAAATGCATAATCGCGATTGCGATCTATATGTTGAATTTCAACTGATCCAGTTTCTACTAAAATTGTTTCAAAATAGTCTAGTTTTTCTGCCCAATATGGGTTGTAAATCTTTAATTAAATAGCTTTGAGCTATATGGATAGGTGATAGACCTTTAAGGTCTTTTTCAACAGGACATCAATTAATACATCCTGATATTAAATAGGGATATTTTAAATCTTCTTTTGAACCCTTTAATGCAAATATTGCATTATGATAGTAATGAATTTCATAAGCAGTATCATCATCTGCAAATTCTTTAATTGGATCAAATTTTTCTTCTTCTGTAGAAGCCATATTAGGCTGAGGAACTGTGACCCCTCTTTTAAAGGGTGGTTTATTCATCGTCTTTTTCCGGTTGCTGGTCTCTTTAGAACCGTCTTCCAAGGTTGATCCCTGCAAAAATTCTCTGGTTAGAAAATCTGGTAAAGAATTAGATTTTCCAGAGATATGTTCCATATCAAAATCAAAACATGCTAATATAGCTTGACATCTAGCAAATATTTGTTTAGATGCTATTACTTTAACATCTTTTAAAAGAATATCTTTAGCAGATTTACAATCAACCCTTAATAAAAATTTCTTATTTAAAAGATCACTTTCAAATTTTGTAATACATTTAACAATTGAAACAATTTCTTTCTTTATTGTAGAATAATTCTTTTGAGTATTATTCCAAGTTCCCGATGTATATCTCACAAGAATTTCTTTAGATGTATTACCTAATTTTTGTTTAAGTATTCCTCCATATCCAATATCAGAGGCGTCTGTTTCAACTATTTTGAATGCTTCAGGATTAGCAATAGATAAACAAGGGAGTTCTTTAACTCTTTCTTTTATTTTCTGTATTGCTAAAGTATGACTATCAGTCTATAGTTGAAGATTTTCTTCAACCTTTGAAATAATAATTTACAATCTTGAGCGAGATCTTTATAAAAAATCTTCTATATAATTAAGACTTCCAAGAAATCTTTGTAATTGATTTACATCAGTGATTTTATCAGGAAATTTATCAGCAAAAACAATTGCTCTTTCAATAGGAATTATTATTCCATTTTCAATATAATGTCCTAAGAATTTTATCTTAGTTTGAAAAAGTTTTACTTTTTTCTGATTTACTGTCAATCCAACTTTTTTGGTAACTTGAACAAATATATTCAGATGTTTAAAATGCCGATCAATATTATCGGAATATATAAGGACATCATCTATATAGACGATAATATAATCTATATATGAATTATAAATTTCATTCATTATATTTTGGAATTCCATTGGAGCATTTTTTAATCCAAATGACATTACATTCCATTCGTAATGGCCAAATGGTACAGTAAAAGCTGTTTTATATTTATTTTCCTCTTTTAGAAGAATATGGTAGAATCCTGATTTTAAATCAAAACAAGAGAATATTTTCCCTTTAAATAATCTATTTAATAAATCTCTTTTATTTGGTAATGGATGCTTTATCCATTTAATGCTTTATTAAGCGGTTTATAATTGATAACAAGTCTTGGAGCTCCTCTCTCAATTTCTGCTGCATTTTCTACATAAAATGCTGGACAACTCCAAGACTATTACTTGGTCTTATCAATTCTTTTTTAAGAAGACTATCAATTTCTTCTTTGCAATAATTTAAAAGTCTAGGTCTCATAGCTATAGGCCTAGCTTTAGTAGGAACTTTATCCTCAATAAAATCATCCATATAAGGTAGACTAACTTGATGTTTCTTCCTATTCCAAAAGGCATTAGGAACATCAACACAAATTTCTTTAGATATATTTTCTGAAATAATTTTTATTTTTTCTTGAATTTTCTCAAAATTTATTTTTTTCTTCAATATTTTTTAAAAAAACTTCAACTAACAAAATTTTCTTTATTATTTACTATTTTTTGTAAAATATTAATAGATTTTGAAACAGGTATAGTGGTAAACGAGAAAAATAAATTATCTCCTTTAATATTGGTATATAAACCCTTTTCATTAATTTTATTAATAGGAAACAACATTTGGAAAAATGGGGTTCCTAGAATCACAGGAGTAAAGATATTTTTAATGAGAATAAAAATAGTATTTAAACAAACTCCAGAATTACATATTGCTACATCAGACAATTTGTAATTGACTATAAGAGGTTGTTTATTAGCAGCTGTTATAAATTGAGCAGTCTTTTTATAATATTTAGAAGGAACAATTCCTTCACTGATGTAATTTACATCATCTCCTGTATCCAGAAGTGCTTCAATAGTAATTTTAAATTTTTTATTAATAATTAATGTTATTTTTGAGTACCATTTTTGAGAAATGATTTGATCAATTTTATTAACCCATACCATTTGATTTATTTCATTATCATCTTTGGTTAAAATATTTTCTTCTTCTTCTTCTTCATCAGAAGTAGAATCTTTTTCCAAAATATGATCATTATTAATACTAAGATTATTTACTCTTTCTTTTAAATATTTTATCTTAGATTTTATCTGATCTATCTCTCCTTTTAATTCAGAGATAGTAGGCTCTCTTTCTTTTTGTTTTGCCTTTTCTAATATTTTTTTAATAAGAATATAATTCATGTTCTTGTACAGTATTTTGTACAAGTTTAGGAGGCTTGTGATTTGCAATATTTAAATAATGTTCTATAGCTTTTCTTTTTTCAATAGGGTCTTTTATTTGATCTATTAGATCTAAAATGAAAGTTTTTTCATTTGATATAAATTTATTTCTAACCCCATAAAATTTATGAGACGTGTATCACAATCACAATCTGGATCACAGATTTTATTTTCTGATATTTCAGAATCATTTTCGGAACTACTATTAGAATATTCAGAGAATTCATTATCAATAATATTGATATAAAAATCTTTTTCTTTTAGATTTTCTTCTTTATTAAGAAGAATATTTACCAATGATTCTTTTAAATCATTGTTTATATTGAGATTATTTATCTTTTTCTTGACACAACACTTATTAGCCTTATGTTCAATCTTTCCACATTTCCAGCATACTGGAACTTTATTAGAATCATTTTTTATGGGTTTTTTTAAATCTTTTCTTAGAATATTTTTTAGATTTTTTTTTTATCTTTTAGATAATGTTTTTTTCTTTTTAAAAGGAAATCTCTTTCTCTTTTTATCCCTTTTAGGATATTGTATTTGTTGAAAACCATTTGCTCGCAAAAGTCTCCGATAATATTTCGGTTTTCTTCTTTTTGCATATCAAGTTGTCTTTTTAACTTGATGTCATTACAAAGAGTTATACCTTCTGCAGTTATTTCTGCAGATAAATCTCTATAAGTAAGAATACTCCAATCTATAGAGTTTGTTAGAGATTTAGATTTTAATCTATTTTTCACTCTTTCAGCAAAAAGAACTGGAAGTCCAGAAATAAATTTTTCTTTCCAAAAATTTGCATTGCAATCATTTCTGGTTAAAACTTTTGTCATAAACACATTTTTATACCATCTGAATTCAGATAGTGTTGGACATCTTAAATTCATTAATTGTTCTTGAGATCTATCTAATTGAACTTCATTAGCTCCAATAAAATTAGATAGAATAGTATAAATAAGTGTATTAACTGCATCCAATTCTTCTCTTCCATTTAGATCAATTATAGAAGAGTTAAGAATTTTATTATTTGCCTCTTTTGAAAGATAAAAATCCCACCATCCTTGAAGTTGACCAGTAAAATCAGTAATAATAGCTTGGGCAATTTGCCTATCATTATTACCTTTTATCTTTGCGGCAGAAGAGTATATTAACATTTGTTTAATAACAGTTTTAATCTGATATTCAGACTTTCCATCTATATTCCATTCAGTAATGGCTTCACCATTAAACTGAACATAATATTTCTTTTCTTCAATTTGAAGATCTATAGGTGTTGTCTTTTTATAAAAAGGTTTTACAATTGATATTTTATGCATTTTATTAATCTGCATTTCATCTTCAGAAGAACTTGAAAAATTTTCAAGTTGTTCCTCTTTGGTAATTACCGAAATAGAACCTTTTTCTTTTATATTTATTTTTTGTAATCGGTCTATTAGACCTTCCATAAAATCTTCATCTTTTTTGGAACTTAAAAGAAAGTTTTTTTCTTGCTTAAGATTAGGGGGATGTTTTATCATTAAAGCTTTAGAACTTTCTCCTTTAGAAATTTCTTGTTTTGGTTTAGAAAGAATTTCTTCTATTCTAGTAGTTTGATTTCTTAAAGAATGTAAAGTAAGATTAGTAAAATTATTTTGTTGAATTATATGGTCAAAATTACCATGCCCTATTTCTGATTTTATGGGAGTAGCATAAATTTCTTTATTACCTTTTTTAATTTGTAAAGCAGTAAAAGGATGATGAATCTCAAAAGATTCTTCTCCAGTTTCATGAACATATAATTTATATGTTGATTCAAGTGTATTTATAAAAGACTTATCGGTAAATTTGGAAATATTTTATTTCTTGCTGGAAAATATAAATTTTCTAGCCATTTGAAAAAATCTAAATTTAATTTAGTTTCTTCAACCCATTCTTTATATCTTAAATAATATAAAGCTTGTTGCTTTGAATTTTAACAACTTAAAAACCATTTTTTCTTATATAAATTTTTAATTTTCTCTAAACTTTTTGAATAAAATTTTTATGATTAATCACCATAACATTATAACCCATATCAGAAAAAGTAGGAGAGTCTGATTCTATTATTAACAGAATAACTTCTTTGAAATCGAGAAGTACTAGATTCAGGAAGATCAACCTTATATTCTGGTTGAGATATATTATCATTAGTTTTTTGAAGACCAGATATACTAATTTTTTCAAAATCAGATATAGAAGAAGTATAATTTCTACTTTCTTCTGGAAGTTTAATTCTTAAATGTCTTTGGGATGAGAATTTAATTTTCACATCACCATCTACATATTGAACTATACTTTATAGTTTTCTAGACTCTTCTTTAATAGTAGGAGCAATATTCTCCATTTTCCAGATTTCTGGTAAAGTAACTTGATTCTAATTTATTGTTTTGGGAATCATAATATTACTTTTGTTAATATCATTTATAAAGAGTGTAGTTTCACCTCTTTTTGATTTAATTTGATTAGTATTAATTCTGAAATTAGAAATTGTAGAATTCATAACTTTATAACAAATTCTATATAATAGAACAACATTTTCTGTACCATCTATCATATCGAAGCCTTCAGTCTTTATATTTAATGTGAGGGCTTTCATGAGATTTGGATCAGAAAGAGAGATTGGAAAATTAAGAAAATAGCTAAAATGTATTGGTCCTTCACATAATGAGGACTTTACTATTCCTAATAAGGAATCTTCAAATTTGTTATGCCTTTGATCTCTTACTAAAATTAAGGCCGAAGTGTTTAAACCTAATCTGGTGAGAGGTTTTAAACCTACTTAAATCATACCCAAATGCATAAATCTATAAGATTTCATATGTATATTTATAAGATTTTGGGATAACAAACTGAAAGAATCATAACCTCCTTTTAGAGGAATAGCTTCTTCTATGGTTTTTATAATATAATCAGATTTAAAATTAAATCCTTTAGATCTATATATCTTTGTATTAGAAGATACTGGTAATTTCCAGTTTTGAATATTTTTCTCGAAATTTCAGGAAATAATTACTTCTTTATTTTTAGCATTACTACTTGAAGATTTATTTTTGTTAAAAGATCGTATTATTTTATCCATTCAAGAATTTAGTAGATACGGTCAAGGATTTACCCCTACCTTACCCTTTGATTGTTGCACTGACATTTTCCACATATTGTAACTATAAGATATGATTCTTGAATATAGTTTTCAAATGTAAGCCAACCAAGAGACTCCGGAAGCAACTTATTTTCAAGGTTTGAAGAACTTCAGAGTCCAGATAAATGTTCATTGGAAAAGACGTACCGATAATCTTTGATGGTTTAACCCTCCATTTGCTTCAATTATCAGGAAACCATTTGGACTTCGGCAATTCTGAGAAGTCTAGAAACACAAAAGTGATAGGCATGACATCAGTTGAATATATATGAAGACAAACTGTCTATTTTGCAAGTAACTTAAGACTAACTCTATTGAATACCTATCCTCAAAGTTTTTAATACATTCCCAATGAAGGAAAGAAGATGCTTGTACTTTAGGAAAAGACTATGAGGTAATATAATGATACAAAAGAATACACAGAATTTTCCTGCTGCCATTTTCCAGCACCTTGCTTGACTTTACAAGTAAAAAACATTAATTAAACTGAACATAAGCATAGTTCAAAGTGTCATTTTTCAGGCAAACATTGAGGTGATTTTCTTCACAATTACATAAAAATGATAGCATTTATGCGGGTACAGAGTTCATCATACGTGCATATGCAGTATAAAAAAGTGGGAGTGGGAGGGCCTGCGGCATGTACTTCAGTCTTTACAATGAAACCATGTAAAAAGAAGTCTAATTACACATATATATGGATGAAGTTACTGCTTTCAACTGCCAAGTTATACCAACAATTACAAATTTTTATGAAGACACGCATCCGATAGGATTTGTAATATTGTTTGATACTGAGGGATCTAGTTATCGAATAAATAAACAAGTAATTCTATAACAAACCTGACTGAGAAACAGTCTGCCCAAGACAAGGCTTCCACTGACGCAGCTTGGGTTTCCATACATTCATTAACTGAATATAGTTTTCAGCCACAAATATTAAATTCAGCCAGAGATGAAACTTTACTGTGTAAGCATACGAGCACAAAATTCTCAAAGAAGACAGGAAGAACTAAACGTTTAAAAAAGCCATACAAAGGCACCACCTCAGATATAAGCATTATCAGTCCTTCAACTCGAATTTCTCCTTTTGTACAAATGGCTTTGTATATTGCAGACAGTTATCGAAGGAAAAGTTCACCCCCTTTTAAACTGATAACAAAGTAATCAAAATCGACCACAAGTGTAAAGGCTTAACCCAACCACAGATGAAACTGCACGATAATATAGTAATCCTTCCCTAAGATAATACTTTGTTTTGACGAAATTGTTAGCTACTACATTGACAGTCACATTTTTCACACCAGTATCCAAGCCCGAGCAGCATTGATATCCGAGGAGGAATAAGTCTACTTCCAATGATTACTGATTATTCTCTAGGAAACTCTACTTCCAGAAAATTGTTCTAAAAACAAAAACAAAACAAACAAACAAAACTTAAACTTATCATGCATTTCAACTTCTGCCAAAATTAGCTACAAAAATCCATAGATCAAGAGTTGGCGCAGAATTCTTCAAAATTAGACAACAGATATAGGGATGTAAACGATCCAAACCAAGCCGAACAGTATCGGGCTTGAGCTTGGCTCGTTTGAGATTAATTCAAGCTCAAACTTGAGCTCGAGCTTGATTCGAGTTTTTAGCATTTGGCTTGAGTTTGGCTCGTTTAAGATTGATAGAGCTCGAGCTCAAACTCGAGCTTTATTCGAGCTTTTATCATCAGGTTATAATTCAACTTGTCTTGAAATTACCAAACTTGTGAAAAGCTCGAGTACGACTCGTTAAAAGCTCGTTTATCATGTTAATCAAGCCGGGCTCGAGCTTGGTTTATTAATAGCTCGTTTATCATATTTAACAAGCCTTACTTGAGCTCGGATCGTTTTCGAGCTCGTAAAACATACAATTGAGCTCGAATTTGAGCTTGATTTGAGCTTGTTAAAATTAAATATGTAACGTCCCAAAAATTTAAAGGTCCGCGTGAACCACGTGCATATAAATTTTTAAATTCCTTTGGTATTTTATTAAATTGTTTTAAAGCCTAAAATGCATGTTTCTTTCATTAATTTATGTTTAATTATTTTTATGCATTTTATGCGTAATTCATGCATGGTGGATTTAATTCATGAAAATTTAAAAGTTCACGCATTAGGGTTTCTAGGTGCATGTCACGTTCGAACGAGGATCGGAGACCGGAGAATTTTCAGGAAAATTATTTTATTTCCCGATTTATTTTTATAAATTAAGTTGAAGCGTTTTAATTATATTTTTCAAAATATGAGATTTTATTGGGTATTTTTACCCGTAGGATTTTATTTTATCCGGTACGTAAATTTTATCGTATCGGGGGACTTTTTGAAGGTTCGGTTAATATTTTTAAAATCTTTCCAAAACGAAATAGTTTTCCGGAGTATGTTTTGATTTATTGGGCACTTAAATATCTTTTTAAAACCTTTAAATAACATATAGGGCCCATTTATTTAATATTAAACCATATATTTATCACCTAAATTAATATTTAACCTAACCCTTCCCCCACCAACAGCCGACACCTCCTCCCTCAGCTTTTTCCATCGGTTTCATCATTTCACAGCTGAAGGAACCATCGGCCAAGCTCTATTCTTGAAAGAAAATTGCTCTCCGGCACTCGTTCTTCGTTTCCCTCGCGACTACATCATCAAGGCACGCATTGTATCATTATTTCTGCATCATTCACGTTATTATATGCTGTCATGTGTGAATTATTTATGTTTGGCTCGGTATTTTCATGACAAATTCTCATGGCTTCGGTTTTCATGATTTAAGCTTGCATCTTCTTGGCATCTCACGTTTTTTTTGTCTTTTGATGTAAAGGGGACCGCCGATGGGTGCTGAGTGCTGTTAAGGTCGGGATTAAGATGTCTAAGGGCTGGGGTTGAGGTGTGTTAAATTCTAGTAGAAGAATGATCAAGAGTAAGCGGGATCGAAAGTTTGAGGAGTAGATCGGTTGTGAGGTGTTAGGAGTTTCAATCCATGTTTTTCTGCTACACCAGCTGTGCGAGGGCTGAACCAAGCCTTGGATCAGGCCGTGCTGGGTCTGAGACCCGGTTTAGAGAGGCTTGACCGCTGCTGGAACCGCCCCCAAGGCCGGGCGATCGAGTGCAATTTCGAGGGACTAGGACTCGGGTGATGGGTGGTGTTGTTTCTCGGCTCTCAGCAGGTTGTAGCCTGCATGTAGCTGGGGCCTTGAGTCTAGTGGGTCCAGCAGGGTCCTAGGGTGGGCTAGGGGAGGATGGTTCATGGCTAGATCCGTGGGCTGAAGGCTAGGAACGCATTTATGGATAGTGCTAGAATTTAGGCTCGAAGGGAAGCTGCTGGAAAATTCCAGCAGCTGTTGAGGCTGTCTTCGTGAGTCTATGAGGGCTGGAACGTGGAGTTTTGGGGCTGATAGGGCGTGTTTTGGGCATGGTATAAGTTTGGTATAATTCGATTAAGTTTCGAGTCGATTCGGGTTAAAATCTGGACCCCGCTCCAAGTTTTAAAACAATTCGGTTAAGTTATGAATTGGGCTCGAGTTTACGTCTAGGAATGATTTTAAAAATGTTTTGGGATATTTTTAGGAGTTTGGTAAGCTTCAGATCAAAATAATGAGTTTTGGAATTATTCGGGATTTAATCGCCGCACGAAATGTTAATTAAAGGAATAATGGAAACGTCTAGATTTAAGCTTAATAAAATTATGAGAAATTATATTTAAGCTCACATCATTATTTGAAGTCTGTTTTTAATTTGGGAATTTTATGCTAAGGTTTGATTTAATTCGGGATTAAAGCACATTATTATGTTATATTTAAGGATTAATTTAAAGGTCATCGATTTAAGCCAAATAAAAATATGGGAAAATTTTTGTAGGCTTAAATAATTATTTGGGATGTGTTAGAGTCAATGGAATTAAGAAAATGTCAAAGAAGTGAAAATTTACGTCTATGGGCAAAATGGTAATTTTTGGGTTTCCAGGGGAAAAATAGTCATTTTTCACCCGAGGTGAGATTTTTGTCCTGGCAGCGCCCTGAGCACATATTATCATGTTTTAAATGTTTATGCATCATGTTTACGATTTTTACGTAATTATGATGAATACGTTGCGTGCTTGGTTTAAAGGAAAAATTATGTATATGCATGCTTTTATTAAGTGATGAATATGATGACACGTTTGAAGGAAGTGAATTAGTTGTGACTAACACGATGACACGATGATATGATTGGAAATATCGTGAGGGAAAAGGCCCCAGTGGGAGCCCGTTTACGGGAGAAGGCCCCAGAGGGAGCCCGACGATCGTATTTCCATTGACATGATATGATGACATGATAGGCTCGGGCTCAGTTGACGGGTGAGAGTGTCGCTGATGACCCCCGCCGCCGGGTACCGCGGTTACACGTAGATGGATCCATCGACTGACATGATGACATGATGATACGAAAGTCACAGCTAATGAACGGAATTCAAATTAAGATTTTAACACGTATATGCTGATACGATGATACATGCTATTACCACGTTTTAACAGGTCACAGTTACGCATACAATATGATAACATGATTAGACACGTTTTGACACGATATGATTTTACACGACACGTTTACGTTATGATTTTAAGTTCATGAAATATATGTTGAATATGATATTTTTCACTGCTGTGTGCTATGTATATGTACTTGTTATTCCCGATACAGGCGTGTTGAGTCTTTAGACTCACTAGGCGTGTGTGATGCAGGTGAGTTTCATGATGAGGAGACTTGAGGTGCCGAACTCTGAGTAGGCAGAACTGGTGGGGTGACACGACCCGAGGACCACATGTTTTCCGCATTACGATTTATGAGATTGAGAGGAGATGAATATTTTCAAACGTTGATGATTTTAAGTTTTTATTCGTTCACGTATCCGTATGATTCTGGATAAGTTTATGATTATGAATTAAGTTTGGTTATTTTAAATTGCGCTATTTTTACGGGCAGATAATTACGATTATTTTAAATGTTATTTCGAAAATACGAACTTTTATAAATAAAAAAAAAAATTATTCCGCACTTTTTAAAACGAGTGAGACGTTACAGTTGGTATCAGAGCCAGGTTCCTGTATAGGGTTGTGCCACCGCCAGCTTCTGCCGCTCAGTTTTCAAGCCTCAAGTCTGTAAGCTTTTATGATTTAAATGATTTACTCATATCACCTGCATGTTAACATGATTTACGCTTTATGATGATCTACGGTATATGTTTAACTGCTTTTATGATTTAAGGATTTACTGTTTTCAAAACTAGATTAAATTGCATGTTGATTACGTTTGGAATTGGACGTGTCTAAGAATTTGAATATTGGGCTTTAGGAGAAGTTGATAATGATTTAATTACATTGATTTTAGGTTAGAAGTACTGATGTTCTACTTTTGGGGTAATAAGTTAATCTTGAAAATTATGAATGCTTTTGGAACTTGAATTGGTTCGTGGTTGCTAGTTGAATTAATTTTTTAGGATTCCATGTAAGGATTAATGATTTGATAACTACGACAATCTTTGGAAGTATAAAAACGTATAATTTATTTAGGATGCATGCTCTACCTAGTGGGACCTAAGGATTAAATTGAATGGATTGAGAATTTTAAAGACATAACTGTATTAACCAATAATTTGAGGACCTAAGTGCAACAATAAACTTCTAAGGGACTATTTCGAATTTACCAAACTTTGGGATTAAATTTTTAGTTTTGAGAATTTTAAGGTTTAATGAGGCTAAATCGAAAATTTTAAAGGGACCAAGAATGCAAATTTCGAAGAGTTGTAGGGACAAAAATATAATTTTTGAGAACTTTTAGTGCCAAATTGCAAATTTCGAAAATTTTGAGGATTTAATTTGAACTTTGAGGACCACTTAGGTTGAATCAATAATTTTTCGAGGTTATGATAATTGATTTTGGGTTTAATAAACTTAAAATTTCTGAAATTTATGTACGAGAAACCTATAAAGTAGGATTAGGAACGCCAAGAACTTATGGATAATTGTTGGATTCTTGAGATTTAGGACAAACAGATAATATTCGAGGAAAGTAAGAACTAATTTTGCAATTTTTAAGAAATTTGGGGGATTTGTTTGGCAGTAAGCGAAAAGCAAAGGGTTTAAATGACCGGAATTTTGGATGATTTAGATTTGAAGGGATATTTAGAAACTTGAGATATCTGGGTTATAATGTTATAAGAAACAAGGACATTGTAGGGTGAATCAATCTTGGGCTTGAAAATTTAAGTGTTAGTGAAATAATGTTGTGGTAAATTAAGAATTTAAAGTTATGACAATTTAAGGTGAAGTTGATCAGTTAGCTAAGTTATAAGAATAGACATGGAACTAGCAAAATTTTGGGAACTTAAGTTTGATGTATCATAAATTTTTAATCGTGATCTTAAGAGTTAAAATTATTACTTTGTTGGAATTTATTTTTTTTCTAGAAAGTTGGGTGTGATTGATGGTTAGGATATTTGATAGACGCATGTAAGAATTGAGGTATTCACCTTGTCTTGAGAAATTGTTTTTTAGTTATTAAGAAACTTGAGAATAAGTGAATATGTGTATTAGAATTATGTTATCCAAAAATATTTGGGTTGCGTAAGTTTGAATTTCAAATGTATGGGATATGCGTTAATACGGAAATTTTGCGTGAAATTAAAACAAAGAGTAGTGGTGTTCAACTTAGGTTACCCATGAACAAATATTAAGATTTTTACCGAATAAGAAATCTAAAATCTTGATATGGGAGTTCTAGAATTCTATGAGTTATAAGCGAAGATGATTTATTAGAGATAGTCTAAGGCTACCATGGGATAATTTATTAAGTTTTATATGCTAGACTTAATTAGGTATTAAGGATGCGTAAGAAAGACATATTCGTTTAAATGAGGAAAATCCAAGGTTTTAGACCTCAAATTTATTGCAATTGGGAAGATAATAGTTTAAATATGTAATTGGTGCTAGAATGATTTTATTATTTAGGTAGAAGAAGATTGATATTGTATATTTTGGGTGTTATGGATTAACGTTACTCGAGAATTTAGATTTGCAACAATTTTATATTGGAGATGTACTTGTAATTAGTTAAGTTACGAAAGTTTGGTGCCGTAAGATAAAGATTCGATTCAAGGATCTTAGGCTGATATTATTATGGGGTTGAGATAAGGTTTAACTTTCAAGTGTATTATCGAGAATAGAAGTCGATCAGTAATTTTTGGTGCTTAAGTTTCTCAAGTTGAATTGCATAAATGCTAATATAATATGTCAATAAACATCCTGAGTATAGTGTAAGAAAGTAAGACGCAATAAAATTCAGACTGTCATTTCTAATATTGGGAAGTTTAAGAAAAGTTGAAATTTGAGGTTATAGAAAAATGAAACTAGGTTACCATGGGTAGTTATAAGTTGAGTTTCGCAAACAAAGATTTAGAAGGTAGAGTTTATTAGAATTGAGGAGATGTAAGAACAACTTAACACTTATTTTATCAGAGTAGTGCAGCGGAAACATGGACTATTGAGATTCTAAAATTAAGATTCTAAATTTTTTGTTTGTCGAGGGTTAGCGAATTTCGGGGACGAAATTCAATTTAAGGGGGGAAGATTGTAACGTCCCAAAAATTTAAAGGTCCGCGTGAACCACGTGCATATAAATTTTTAAATTCCTTTGGTATTTTATTAAATTGTTTTAAAGCCTAAAATGCATGTTTCTTTCATTAATTTATGTTTAATTATTTTTATGCATTTTATGCGTAATTCATGCATGGTGGATTTAATTCATGAAAATTTAAAAGTTCACGCATTAGGGTTTCTAGGTGCATGTCACGTTCGAACGAGGATCGGAGACCGGAGAATTTTCAGGAAAATTATTTTATTTCCCGATTTATTTTTATAAATTAAGTTGAAGCGTTTTAATTATATTTTTCAAAAAATGAGATTTTATTGGGTATTTTTACCCGTAGGATTTTATTTTATCCGGTACGTAAATTTTATCGTATCGGGGGACTTTTTGAAGGTTCGGTTAATATTTTTAAAATCTTTCCAAAACGAAATAGTTTTCCGGAGTATGTTTGGATTTATTGGGCACTTAAATATCTTTTTAAAACTTTTAAATAACATATAGGGCCCATTTATTTAATATTAAACCATATATTTATCACCTAAATTAATATTTAACCTAACCCTTCCCCCACCAACAGCCGACACCTCCTCCCTCAGCTTTTTCCATCGGTTTCATCATTTCACAGCTGAAGGAACCATCGGCCAAGCTCTATTCTTGAAAGAAAATTGCTCTCCGGCACTCGTTCTTCGTTTCCCTCGCGACTACATCATCAAGGCACGCATTGTATCATTATTTCTGAATCATTCACGTTATTATATGCTGTCATGTGTGAATTATTTATGTTTGGCTCGGTATTTTCATGACAAATTCTCATGGCTTCGGTTTTCATGATTTAAGCTTGCATCTTCTTGGCATCTCACGTTTTTTTTGTCTTTTGATGTAAAGGGGACTGCCGATGGGTGCTGAGTGCTGTTAAGGTCGGGATTAAGATGTCTAAGGGCTGGGGTTGAGGTGTGTTAAATTCTAGTAGAAGAATGATCAAGAGTAAGCGGGATCGAAAGTTTGAGGAGTAGATCGGTTGTGAGGTGTTAGGAGTTTCAATCCATGTTTTTCTGCTACACCAGCTGTGCGAGGGCTGAACCAAGCCTTGGATCAGGCCGTGCTGGGTCTGAGACCCGGTTTAGAGAGGCTTGACCGCTGCTGGAACCGCCCCCAAGGCCGGGCGATCGAGTGCAATTTCGAGGGACTAGGACTCGGGTGATGGGTGGTGTTGTTTCTCGGCTCTCAGCAGGTTGTAGCCTGCATGTAGCTGGGGCCTTGAGTCTAGTGGGTCCAGCAGGGTCCTAGGGTGGGCTAGGGGAGGATGGTTCATGGCTAGATCCGTGGGCTGAAGGCTAGGAACGCATTTATGGATAGTGCTAGAATTTAGGCTCGAAGGGAAGCTGCTGGAAAATTCCAGCAGCTGTTGAGGCTGTCTTCGTGAGTCTATGAGGGCTGGAACGTGGAGTTTTGGGGCTGATAGGGCGTGTTTTGGGCATGGTATAAGTTTGGTATAATTCGATTAAGTTTCGAGTCGATTCGGGTTAAAATCTGGACCCCGCTCCAAGTTTTAAAACAATTCGGTTAAGTTATGAATTGGGCTCGAGCTTGGTTTATTAATAGCTCGTTTATCATATTTAACAAGCCTTACTTGAGCTCGGATCGTTTTCGAGCTCGTAAAACATACAATTGAGCTCGAATTTGAGCTTGATTTGAGCTTGTTAAAATTAAATATATCTATGAACTAATTTTATATTAGACATACAAGTTTAACTTTTATTAGTACTAATATTTTTATTTGTTAATTCAACAAATGAGTCAAGCTCGAGCTTACGAGCCACCTAAACGAGCCGAGTTCGAGCTCGCGAGCCTATTAACGAACATGTTTGCGAGCTCACGAGCCGAATACGCTTAGGCTTGAGCTTGGTTTGATTAAGTTGTCGAGCTCAAAATCGAGCTTGAGCTTGGTTTGATATGATTAACAAACGAACTCAAACAAGCTTTCTATCGAGCCGAGCTAGCTCCGAATAGCTCGCGAACGGTTTGGTTTGTTTACATACCTAAGATACCATGGAATATCACAGAAATGGCGAAAAAAACACAATGTAGAGAATCAAATTACCATATTTGAGCTACTATTGCTCTCAGCCTCCATTAAGGGCCAGAGTTTCTCAAAGACCTCAGGGCTCCTGTAAACAGATCCAGGTCCCACTACATCACGACTTCCTCTACTACTACTAGAATTATTATTCACAACATCAAATCCCAGAGTACCCATATACATAAGCATCCCGGATATATAAAACAAAGGAGACACCTGCATCCGCGGTGGAGGTCTTCCCACTGCTGTGACGATGGCGGGGAGAAGAAGGCGGGGACGAAGAACTCGTCCCGTTGCTCAGTCGGCTTAACCCATGCATAATTCTCTAAATCCTCCACTTACCCCAGTAAAAAAAGAGGGTTTCTCGTAAAAAGAAGAATGGAGCAGAGCTACCAGCTTAAAGCTGGGATATTTGGCGTCAGAGTAGAAAAAGAATCATCTTTTAAAGTGAAATTGTCCACTTATCGGCGGTGAAATAGTACCAGTAGAACCTGCCAAAAAAAAAACGAGTCTTGTGTTCACTTCCACAACCGCAGGGCAGCGTAGTTTCGCCGGTACTCAAGCGTAGTATGACACGGCGGCGTGGCAGCGGAGGAGAGAAGTGTGTGGTGGCGAGAAACAGGGGACACATGAAGACATTAATGAAGGGTGGGGAAGTTTAAAGAAGTTGGCGTATGGAAAGTTAATTTTACAATTAATAAAGAATACAGTCAAGGAATCAAATTAATTTTTTGGTTATTACATTAAATAAACAAAAGTGATCAAATGTTCTTTTCACATAAATTACTGCACCCAAAAACTACGGTCTGCGACTTCAAAGATTCCAAGAAAATCTGCATTTTTTTTCTAGAATAGAATTGCAATGTGTATTCCAGTTTAGTAAATAAATACAGTATAATATTAAGAAAAAAAACAATACTTCCAATCAACTTGGATCCACCTTTGTCTCTAATGAAAACTACTCATTTATTTTATTTTGTAACTAAAGCCCACTGATTTTAAGGAAACGCGTTGAGAGGTGTACCAATGCTATTCAAATGTGGAAAAGTGGGGCCTTTTTTCTTTTTATTTATCTTTTTCTTTGTTTTTTTCTTTTTAAAAAAACAATCAAGTCACGTTCTACAAGTGGGAATTTAACACAAAGGAATAGCTTCTAGAAAATGTACACTGTCCCAAATAAATGAAAATTAAATAATTATAACTCAAGACAACGTGTTGTCCTGGAATGTTGCAACACAAGCTGTGATACCTGAGTTTGCTTACCTTTTTACAAGCTCCACTAATATACGGTATGCCAGATAATAAATTAGACATATCTTATACAACATCATACTTACAAAGGTTCTTCAATGTCTTGAAATTTGCGTAACTCATCTTTTGACGTCAAAGATCAAGTTCACTCACTTTTGCATGTTTTTATATAAGTTCTTCTCCTAATTGATAGCAATTATCTGCAGATCTTGTACTTCTCAAACAAAAATGTTAGAATTATCTAAAAAAATTTACAAGAATTTTTATCAAACTTATCATGCAAATCATCATCACACAATTGATTAATGCTTATCAATTTTGAGTTTAGTCCCTCGACATGTGGCACATTACAAAGCTTGGGACTTCCTTCAACATTCAGTGTTTCTTTAACAATCCTTCATTTTGCTCCATCTCCATAGGCGACTCTACCATTCTTTTGTTCAACATAGTCTGTGAGATGTTCTCTTGAACATGTCATTTGGCGTGAACTTCCATTATCAAAGTACCATTGATCTGTATTGTTAGATTTTAACGATGTATAAACAATATGACAATGAATTTTAGCCTTAGGTCTCCAAACTTTCTTCACTGAAATTCATTTGTCGGAGGTGTTGCGGTAGGTGTTTTGGGACACCTTGTGCAACATCCGATTTGCTTCCCAGAACATGTAGTCGTGCCTTAGCTTAAAACAATACGATTTTATATAAATATGTTTGAAACACTAGTGACACACAAAATGGCGTTTCATTTTCTTCGGCTTTTGAGCAGCAAATTGCTTCTTTGATGGAAAATTTTTGGCCATAGAAGGGAGTGACAATTGGTGTACTTGATGTATTACTGTTTTCTCTCAAAAATACAATTGGTTTGGATGATTCTCCAACTTCAAACACACTATTGTTGAAACATAATCTGATCTTAATATCATTTCCCATCATTAGTGTGAGGCCCATTTACTCTAACGACAATTAATGATCAAACAATAATGGTTTGATTTAAAACTGCAGCGGAAAAAGGTTTAAAATACTTTAAAATGGACCTCAGGGCCTAGAAAAATTTCGGCATGACCTCTCCGTAAGTAGGACATCCCGAAAACTCAAGCAGCATTTTATATCAAAATATACTCCAAATAGAGTCAATAAAACAAAACCAAAGTCAACAACCTATAGCCGCACTGGCCAGTACTAAACAGAATTTAAAACTTACCACATACTCACCAGATCATTAAAATCACAGAATCGCCTCAGAACATAACAAGAACAACCAAATATCACTACAGATACACGGGGCATCTCCCCGGCAAATAAAATACAATACAAGTCTGAAACAAACTCAAGACATACATATAGACTAACTGGGAGACTCCACTGAACAGAACCAAGCAATCCAACCTCAATCCCGAGCTCCGCTGCCGAAACCTCGGCCTGATGCTGCAAAACGACTCGGGAGATCTACCATGGTGCCCAATAGCAACCACAGCAGCCCCCCAGTAAACAACTGAGGTTAGGATTCTGGTATGAAACAGTTCAACAATAACAAAAAAAACATAAATCATGCATAATCGTATAATAAAATGTAATGTGCAATGCACGAAAGTCTCAACGAATAACTGGGATAACAGGAGCCAACAAACGATACGATAATAACTGGGATAATGCTCGAGCAACAACACAGGGGAGCTACATCGTCATGCAGCTAAACCGCCCTGCCAAGTATGCGAGGTATGCCAAGCTGTGCTGAAAAACACCCCTGACTCGGCCTCCATACAGCTGATACGCAATAACAGGATGGCACAACAGAACGAACTAGATGACACAATCCCAGCGCTCACCTCAAAAGGCTGCACTAACCACGGGATCGTTCAATCACATCTACGGTCTCATGTGTATAGGCCTATCAGCCTGTAGTGACCCGTTCCAGAATCACCTACTAATCAAGAACTAAGCATGCAACTTAACTTAATTAATAACAATCAGAGATAATAGCGGAAAAGGTCAACAAATGATAGTTATACAACCCCATCGAAAATCCATAACAACTCAGAATGAAAAGAAAGTATACGGTACAACCATATCGAATCAAAGAGTACTGAATAAATAACTCCACCGGCTACTCAACGTCCTCCTCCTCCTCCTGAGCCATCCAACCTGAGGCCTGCCCCGTGGAAATGGGGTGTCCAAGATAAACAAAACCGAGGACGTGAGCGATAAGAACGCCCAGTACAAAAGCATGAGTATACAAACCTATATGAAATGCACATGCTATGATATGATACCAGGGTAGTCAAGAAACAGGAATCACAAAAGATCTCAAAATGCTCAGTCTAGAGGCGCCAAGTGGATAGTGCCGCGCGGTCCTACCTCTGGGTCACTGCATCCACTGCAAGAACAGACGTGGACCTAAAATGTCCCAGATCACCGAAGCCCTCCGGACCCGTCGGCCACTGTGTACTCTCGGTGTCCATGCGTCCACAAGACAAGACAGGGCTGAGCGGCCCCACAAGATATATAGCTTATCTCGAAAGAGATACAGCTCAACAGTAAAGGCTATCTCGAAGGAGATACGGCTCAACATGAAATGCAACGTGCAGTAATAAACGTGACATAATAGCATGCATCATATGACATATATCAATGCACCACATAATCATGCAACACATATAAAAATGTATACTCAACCAGGATATCTCGGATAGTACTTTCGTACCTCTATCACAGCAATCCTAATCCACTGGAATAACCAGACAACAGGTCTAGTCCAAGCCTATTCATCAAGTGAAAACCATCACTAAAACTTATCTACCAGACTTAACTAGATAATCCTGAGATAATACTGATACAATTCCAAACCTTCGTCCGTCGCTAGCCCACTGATGCCGCTAGCTCCCAACTAGAGCACAGCTCCGCTACAAGACCAGCAGCTCCCCGCTAGTGCCCGAACCTCGGAAAAAGACTAGAATCTCACAGAAACGACTGAAATGCTATGGAACTCTCTGAATTGGCGAGTCACAAATGAAGCCTCGCGCCTCTATTTATAGCTAATGTTCGGACGATCCGACCATTTCGGAAGCTCCGATCCGGCACACTTCAGACGGTCCGAACTCTGATCGGACGATCCGATCCTTGCATGACTTCCACGAGTACAGCCACCTGTCTCGGACGATCCGAACCCCAATCGGATGATCCGAACCTTACCACGTGTCCAGAACCCTTCCACGTGTCCAGCCACCTGTCCCGGACGGTCCGACACTGGCTCGGACGATCCGAACTCATCGGACGATCCGAACTCATCGGACGATCCGAACTTGTTCGGTCCTTCCGATCCCACCGAAAATATAATTAATCCGATAATTAACTCAAATTAGGAATCGGGTTACTACACAGCCACACAATGATCCCGAGATAAACAACAGTACCGGATAACAACGAATATCAACAATGGGATAACAAGAACGATAGGCTCAACATGAATGTCATAACTGTATGCCCGAAGCTAAATGCCAGATAATATGTCAAAATAATAAACATATATCACAACGAAGACATTTAACATATTACAACAATCAACAATCATAAACACGATCAGTGCAACACATAATGACAATTAAACATAATATATACTTTACCGTCGTATGCTACCGAACTGTAACATACCTAAACAGACTCTAAAATCACAACAAGCTCAACTTTAATCTCCTCGACCTAACAATGATAAAATAGGTCGAATAATTCACAATTCACCAATAATACTAAATTAATCCAACTTATTGATTTTTAATTATCCAAACTTAATTCCTAAATCAATTTCAACAGTTCTGAAATTTCAACTAAATAACCGTAATTCTCCAAAATAATCAAACGATTAACTCGATACTAATTCACAAACTCCTCGATTTATACCTCAAAGCTCTCCAACGATCGAACCTACAATATAAACCCAATATATACGTCAATATAATGCATTAAAATCGACAAAGCAAAATTAAATCGAAGAGAATAAAATTACACTCCGGGGAAGCCTACTTATGCACCGAAAAATCTGGAATTGGATCCAAAATTACCAAGATCGAAGTATAAACTAGTCGCTAGTGGTCCAATGTTGCTACTCGCCGGAAAAGACGCCGGAAAACACTATTCACGACCAAAAACCGAACTGAAAACTAGCTGGAAAATGCAGGAACAGCAAGGTAAGATTTAGGCTTCAAATCCTTGCTCAATATACTCCAAAGAACCAAGAAAAACCAAGCAATAGCTCACCTAAAATCGAACAAGAAACTTGAACAAAAACAGCCACGAAACAGGCCTCGATTTGGGCTGAAACGAGCATCAAAAGTAGCGATTCATGGTTCAAAACTAAGCTACTGATGTAAGGAAGAAAACACCTCAAACCGTTCGTGATTTGGACGCCGGACGGAGGAGATATCGCAACTTTCCCGCAGCTGCTACATGTGTTGCGAAAATGGGGGTTGAGGGAAATGGTTTTATGATTCTTCCTTTCTCTCTCCACAAGATAAATTGTGTATATGTATATGTATATTTAGTTAATAAAAAAATAATAACACATGCCCAATAATCCCGGTTTTGCATTTATTTTGCTCTCGTGTGTTATTTAAACTCTATATGTATTTTATATCGTTAAATTCTCCGATATTCTCAAATACATATTTTTAACACACTTCATGAATTTATTTGGCATAAATAATTATTTTAATTTATAACTCAATAATTATTCTAATTATGCCAAAATTACCGGATAATAAATTACAGGGCCTTACAATTAGAATGGAATCAAGCTTGGTTGTACTAGAATTGAACTTAAAAAGTGTTTCAGTTGCCTTTTCAAACTCATCCTTGATTTTATACAATTCCAAATCCTTCTTACTTAAGATAAATTTGAGCTTACTGACAATAGACTGTAGCTCAGTATTCTCTTTTGAGAGAGTTGTGTTCAACTTATTTCTTTTTATCCAGTCAACATATAACTCCTCATATAGTTTTTGTACATTTCTAGAGTGATTTCTTCATCATCTTCCTCTAGAGTGTCTTGAATAATAGAATCCTCAAAAGTTTTAGCATTAAAGCATACTGATTTTAGAGTGATGTTCTGACCAGGTGTTGCACCACCAGAGGCAACATACCACCTTAGACAACACCCAGTAGATTGACTTGCAACCAGGATCTTTTTTCCAAAAGTGGGGTTAGGGAAGTGTGACTTTCTTCTTGATCTTCATCGGATTTCTCATCATTTAAAGAGACATTTAATCCTTTATTTTTTAGAATCCTATTTGCAAATTCATTCGCATAATGTCTAAAACCATTACATTCTCTACATTGCACGGAATCAAACCTTTTAGAATCAATTTGATTCTTACCTTCATTCCTTTGCCAAAATTGTCATCGGGTAGGAAACTTCTGAGTTTTTTTAGGAACAATTAGATTAGGAAAATTAGATTGCTGTCATATCTTCTTTTTGTCTCTTATTCTTTTCAAAAAATAATAAACTTCTTCGTGATATAAAAGATAGAGTCTTCACGAAGATCCGACTAATTGAATTCTTGTGATAATTGAAGAAGGTCGTTATAGGAATCATTAGAGACTTGGAAAGCAATGGTCTTACCTTTTTCCTTATTTTGTAAGTCAACATTCATCTCGAAATCATGAATAGGACTGAACAAGTCTTCCACAGAGAGTTGAGATATGTCTTGTACTTCATCAAATGCAAAATTCTTGATATTGAATTGTTCAGGAAGCTTTTCTAACCAGTCATTCATTCGAGATTGGATCTCTAGGGATAAATGATTCGTTGGCAATATCTCTAAGGTGACGATCACAATCAATGAATTTTTCAGTCTCTTGCATCCTCATAAATTTGAATTTAGATGTTAGAATTCTTAGCTTTGTACTTCGAATACTTTCAGATCCATCACGATGCTTTTAAAAGATTTTTTATGCATTCTTAACAGAAATACAGTCGGTAATCAAAATGAACATGTTTAGATCAACTGATGTGAAGACGACATTTAAAGCCTTTGAATTGTGGTTTGAAACTTGAACTTCATCAACTGTTCATTCACTTCCTTGCTTTGGCAAAGTGTCACCATCTTCATTTACTCTTTTCGGTGGAGTCCAACCGTTGACAACTCGTTGTCATGCTCTTTGCTACTACTTAAATTATAATTAACCCAAGTGTAAGTTGTTTGCACTTTAATATATATATTTCGTAAGTACGAGATCGATCCACAGAGAGGTTATTTTAAATTTAAATTTATTAGTTACAAAATGCAAGAATGAAGTTTACAAATCATAAATTTGTTACGGCTCAAAGATTCATTCTTGGTTTATGTAATATTGTTTAATTAAAATTAAATAAAAAAAAACCACTCTAAATAATGGTTCTAAGAAAAAGAAAATTAAATATTTAAACACATACATAATATAATATATTTTTCACTATAAAAAATATCGAATTAACCGATATTTTATATCAATATATTTCATTTAGAACAACTGGCAGAGTCATGCTATTGCCTAAATGAAATATATGATTTAATAACTTAGATGCAGAAAGTAAAAGTTAGTTGTGGTAAAATAAAAGTTAGATGCAGAAAGTAAAAGTTAATTGTTAAGTTAATTAAACTATATGTATTATTTAGAACAACCGACAAAGTCACACTATTGTTTAAATAAACATAAATTTAATTATAATTATTTATATATGTATATATATAAATATATATACATATCCCTTACTTATAAAAGTGAGGATTTAATAATTATATTATAATGATATAGTATTCATCATATCGTATTAAAACAACAAATTAAGATAACCGCTTTTATGGTACCAATCATTTGATGTTAATTGATAATAAAATTATACCTACAAATAAAGATTAATTAGCAAAACCATAATAAATAAAAGAAAATTTTAAAAATGTCTACAATCTTACTTGATCAAGAGTGCAATCTTTTTACTTTGACATCAATGTATTTAACTTGCCATAAACTTTTTTGAATTTAATCTAACATTCATGAATGATAAGAAAAATATTATAAATTAGAACTTTTGTTTTCACACACAAATTTTATTTTTTTACAATGGAATCTCCCCCCTTTCAAGCTATTACAAGGCCTCTATTTATATGTAAATATGGGGAGACAAGAAAATTAAAATATTAATTTGTACATATAATTGGTGCAATTGATCTTCATGAATGGTTCAAGCATTTTGCACTCAATTTTTAATAATCTTGTCGATCAATTTGAGTCTTTCACATAAAAAAATTGTCGATAATTCTGTTGACTGGTTTGTAGTAAAATTTCGTGACATTGTACCAAGTAGTTTCAGAGTTATGGTAAATACACTCAAACATGGTAAAACAGTCATTCCATTGATACCACTTTTACTTGTTGATCCATTAGTCCTCGTTTGTGTCGAGAATTTTAGCTCATAGTTGTCATCAATTTTGTAGACATTGAAATCAACTTTCTACGAGTTCAAGAATCATTTCTTTCTCATTTATCAAGCAAAAGTTATTCAAGTTTTACCGAACCTGTAAAAATAGCAAAAATATTAATATTATACAACACATATTTTTAAATACAAATTATTATAAAACTTATAAAATATAGATATTTAATACAACTTATACTATAAATTTTTTTTAGAAAACATCATTTAACATATATACATTTATTTATATTTATCACATCTCCTAACCAGCTTATTACTAGTCCCTTAGTAATACAATATCAGAAAATCAAAAGTTAATTTTATATATATATATATATATATATATATATATATATATATATATATATATATATATATATATATATATATATATTCAATATTTTAATATTGCGTGTTAAATAATAATTATTTACCCATCATTTATATATTAATATATTAGTTGATAGAAAGATTTGTACATCGTCATACAGTTTTTTTTTAAATGATAATATTTGCATTTTTTTTAAATGATAATATTTGCAAGTTTGAATATATATATATATATATATATATATATATATATATATATATATATATATATATATATATATATATATATATATATATATATATATATATATTCTAAAAAGTTATAGAATAATATAATTAAACTCATTATCCTCATAACATATAAATATCAAGAATATTGATATAAAAGCCTCAACTCCATATTTTCTTAAGCTAAAATATTTTATAAATGGATGTTTCCACTCATGGAGTTGGATAAAAATTGCACACTCATTAAAAATGGCTAATATTTAAAGCAAAAAATCAGATAAACTTATATTGAAAATAAGATAGGATATTTTACCAAGAATAAACTTATTTTTTCTATTTTCTTTTTCTTTGGCTCAAAGTTTTACATTATTACAAAATTTTTATCCACCATTCTATCAAGAAGCAGAACAAATATTTTGGAGCAAGAAGCAGAACAAATTTTTTTTTTTCCCGATATGTCTATTTTTTAAAAATACCTCCAATGATTATTTTTTAAAAGGTATTGATAGGATCGGTTATTGACTAAGGAGTGTTTAGAGGGGGGGGGGGGGGGGGGGGGGGAGGAGTTGAATAAACACTTCTATGAATTTAAAAGTTCTTTGAAAAAGATAGTTCAGTTTTATTACAAACTGAACTAAATATCCCGTCGGTCAATAACAATCAGTTAAACTGAATAACCAGTTGCGGAAAATAAACTTATTGAAAGATAGAATATCTAACTGAAAATGAAAGGCTGCAGTAAAGACAACACAATATGTTTCTGGATGTTCGGAGATTTGAATAACTCCTACGTCACCCCTTCTATCTCAAGGATAGGATATTCACTAAAAGACTTTGATCGAGTACAACACTTGTACAGACCCACTTCAGTTAGGACTTATCTATTGCCTAAACTGAAACTCTTAGTATAATACAATGATCTCTGTAAGTAACTGAACTTTAGCACTTGTTGAATTATCAATATTACAGAGTGCTAGTTTGCTCAAATTGTAGCCTTGATTGCTACGAATAAGTCTAATAAGAGTGAACTGAGATTTTGACAGAGTAATAGCAAGTTTGAAATTGATAGATCGTTGTTGTTCTTCAACTGCTCTTTTGTCATATTTATAGACTTGTCTTTCAACGGTAACTTTGAATTTATGTATCCGTTGATTGCTTCTTCAATATTCCTTTGGGCAATGTTCTCTTCATTGATTGTGATACGGCGTCTTAAATGCAATAGCCGAAACACATTGTTCTATGTTGTAGTGATCGAGGTGCGACTTTCCATATTCAGTTGCTGATATGATCTTTCCCGAGGTATCTTCAGTTGAGAGATTTTAATATTTTCGGCTGAATGTTTTAACTGATCAGTTCTCAACTGATCAGTTTGTGTTAACTGATTTCAGTTGATAAGTCCAGCTGCCGAATCAGCTGCCGAATTTGCTTTCGCGTATTAGATGATTTAATCGATTGATTTATGTTTTCGTCAAACTCCAGAATTTAGTTTCCAACAATTTCCCCCTTTATGGTGTTTGACAAAACCAAGAGATTTAACTCAGCTCTTTGTTGATAATAGATTACGCAACTGAATCATAGAATAGCTGGGTTCCTTGTAGATAATATAAAGTCTGAGAAAATGATATCAGTTGATAATAATAATCTGATTAATTCTTCAACTAATTCTTCAGCACAACTGAATCATAAAATAACTGGACAAATGATATCAGTTGCTTCAGCTGCTTTCCCCCTTTTTGTCAAATACCTCCATTCTGTCTGAGAGCTTTCTAACATCGATGGATAGAAGTTTTACATCTGAGGAGATACTTGTGGCCATAGTGGTGAAAGAAGTCTGCAGTAATTCTATTTTCTTTGAAACAGAGGTTTCCAGTCGCCCAATTCTTTGACTGTTTACATCCTGATTTGTAGAGAAAGAGTTGATGAGTCCCTTCTTCATATCTGTTACAGTTTGGATAAGAGAGTCCATATTGGCTTGAAGTTTATTCATTTTCTCTAAGTTGGATGCATGTGAATGGTCCAGCTTTAGAGTGTGAGATAGTTGTGTGTTCTGAATTTTGGAGATGGTAGAGATCATTTGCTCCATATTATTCTGTAGGTGCTGAACTTCTTCCAAGATAAGTGCAACATCTGAAGAAGATGAAGGAGGAGACTGATAAGATGTTCCTGGTTCTTTAGAGATGTGCTCAAAAATGACCAAAGTTTGATCAGTTGAGACTGATTCAATAACATTTTGAACTGAAATATCAGTTTCAGTTATTTCTCCTTGAACTGGAATATCATCAGCAGTGATTTCATCTAAATCCTGAGGTGATGAAGAAGGGTTCTGTTCAGCAGATGATAAAAGCACTGAAGTTGGTGCCTCTTCAGGATGATTGATTAAAGTGTCTGGCTCATTAGTGGGGTGAACCGGATCAGTAGATAGATCAGGTTGTACAGATTCAATAGTGACCTCCGGATTGATTTGATCAGCAGAGTGATCAACTGTGGAAAATTCCTGAACAACTGACTGAATAACTTCATCAATGTTTCCCAATTTCAGCTCAGCCTCAGAATACATCTTAGGAATATTAGTTGTAGGTGCTGTGTCGGATGAAGATGGAGCAATTGATGAAATACCTTTTGGTTGAGATGAAGAATCAGCAAGATCCGTGACTGAGTTTCCAACTGAATGATCAGCTGGAGCTTCTTCAGCAATTTTTTGAGACATCTCTGGGATGATCAGCTCTTGACCCATTTCCCAGTCTTTAATTTCTGCTTGTAGTGTTATCAGATCTGTTTCCAATTGAGCATAGACTGCTTTGTCGTTGAATGCAGTTGGACTAAGGGGATTAAAGTTTTGCCTGAGTTCAGCAACTATTTGCTGCAACTTTTGTTCCCGATGTAAGTTAAAGAAATATTTCTTCCTTTGCAAAGCTTGCTGAATAGAGGAGGCCTTAACTGTTTTGAGCACTAATCGTTCTAGTTCAATAAATCTTTTCAACTTTGATTTATTGCGCAGTTCCTTAGCAAAAACATTAACTCTGAAATTGACCCATTTCTCAAAAACTTGGTGCTTCTCTGCTGCAAATGTATTGACTTCTTGCTAGATAAGGTCAATATGAGTCTGAATTGCATTTGAGGGCCTGGGTTCTTCTTGAAGTTTTCTCTTGCCCTTAGAGTCACTTAAAATGTGTGGAATAGTTAATCCTGATTTAGTTGCGTCAATATTTTCTCTAAGTATTATTCCGGTGGGTCTGGCAAATGGTAAAGAAGAGTAAGGTGAGATACTAATCAGTGGTGCTTTGACCCCTCGAAGTTTTGATGATTTGCTGTATGCAGTGATGTTTGGCAGTAATGAGGATAACGGTAACTGATCCTCAGTTAAGGATGCAACTGAAACTTCCTTTGAGAAAACATCCTGGATTGGCTGTTGAGTTCCTGTATCCATTACCTGATCAGTGGATGTGGGTTTAACATGATCAATTGATTTGGTCTTCAGTGTCCTTGGTTTCTTGACAATTTGAAGAGGTAGAGTCTTCTGACTATCAGAATCACTGAGAGTCAGTTTGCGTTTTGACTCTTTCTTCTTTGTCAAGTTCTTGGCAACTTTGACTGATTTGGGAGCAGCCTGCTCCATCCCAATTTCCTTTTTGATCTTGATGAATTTCTCAGGGGAAAGATCTAATTTGGTTTTGGATGGTAGAATGTTTTTAGCATTGAATACCTTGAATCTTGTTAATCTGTCAAAATCATCAGCAATTAACCCTTGGTTTTTCAGCAGATAACTGAGCTGGACAGCAAAACCTTTGGATTGCTTAGCAGAAGAGAACATGTTCTTCAAAATAGTGAATAGAAGATGCTTCCAGTTGATTCGTCGTCCAGTCATGATTACGGTGATGAGTTGAAACTTTTCCAGCTGGAGCTTCTTCAGCAATTTTTTGAGACATCTCTGGGATGATCAGCTCTTGACCCATTTCCCAGTCTTTAATTTCTGCTTGTAGTGTTATCAGATCTGTTTCCAATTGAGCATAGACTGCTTTGTCGTTGAATGCAGTTGGACTAAGGGGATTAAAGTTTTGCCTGAGTTCAGCAACTATTTGCTGCAACTTTTGTTCCCGATGTAAGTTAAAGAAATATTTCTTCCTTTGCAAAGCTTGCTGAATAGAGGAGGCCTTAACTGTTTTGAGCACTAATCGTTCTAGTTCAATAAATCTTTTCAACTTTGATTTATTGCGCAGTTCCTTAGCAAAAACATTAACTCTGAAATTGACCCATTTCTCAAAAACTTGGTGCTTCTCTGCTGCAAATGTATTGACTTCTTGCTAGATAAGGTCAATATGAGTCTGAATTGCATTTGAGGGCCTGGGTTCTTCTTGAAGTTTTCTCTTGCCCTTAGAGTCACTTAAAATGTGTGGAATAGTTAATCCTGATTTAGTTGCGTCAATATTTTCTCTAAGTATTATTCCGGTGGGTCTGGCAAATGGTAAAGAAGAGTAAGGTGAGATACTAATCAGTGGTGCTTTGACCCCTCGAAGTTTTGATGATTTGCTGTATGCAGTGATGTTTGGCAGTAATGAGGATAACGGTAACTGATCCTCAGTTAAGGATGCAACTGAAACTTCCTTTGAGAAAACATCCTGGATTGGCTGTTGAGTTCCTGTATCCATTACCTGATCAGTGGATGTGGGTTTAACATGATCAATTGATTTGGTCTTCAGTGTCCTTGGTTTCTTGACAATTTGAAGAGGTAGAGTCTTCTGACTATCAGAATCACTGAGAGTCAGTTTGCGTTTTGACTCTTTCTTCTTTGTCAAGTTCTTGGCAACTTTGACTGATTTGGGAGCAGCCTGCTCCATCCCAATTTCCTTTTTGATCTTGATGAATTTCTCAGGGGAAAGATCTAATTTGGTTTTGGATGGTAGAATGTTTTTAGCATTGAATACCTTGAATCTTGTTAATCTGTCAAAATCATCAGCAATTAACCCTTGGTTTTTCAGCAGATAACTGAGCTGGACAGCAAAACCTTTGGATTGCTTAGCAGAAGAGAACATGTTCTTCAAAATAGTGAATAGAAGATGCTTCCAGTTGATTCGTCGTCCAGTCATGATTACGGTGATGAGTTGAAACTTTTCCAGAGTCAGAGCAGCAAACGACCCAGCCTTCGCCAAAAGCCCTTTGGCTACAATGTCTGCCAGCAGTTGCACTTCGTGCTTTAACTCCTTCTTTGGATCGGAAACTTTGATTTTCCTTCCATCTGCAGAGAGTAAAGTTTGCATCTCTTCGATTTCCGATGCCTGGATCTCAGAAATTTGTGCTAGCCCATCAGAAGGCAGTGAAAACAAATTTCCAAAATAATCTTCAGAGATGATCATTAGTTTGTTATTGATGGTAGCAGCAATATTTTCATCCGAATTGATGAATCCTGTTGAATAGAAGTCGTGAAGCTCTTTGGGATAAATTTCCTGAGCGTAGAGACCCAGAAAGGGTTTTAAGCCTGCTGATTCCAGTTGCTGAAATACTTTCTTTACATCAGCGTCTGTAATGGTCATAATTGAGTTGAAGTTGATAGCCATGGCGTTCAAAAGATGTGCTGGAATCTGGTTTGCCATTTGAAAGTGTTAGAAATTCTGATATTTCTCAAGATAAAATTAGGAGAAGTGAGAGTTCTTTAGAAAGATAAAATTCTCGTAAAGGAAAACTGAGATGAAGCGGAAAATAGTACTAATGTTTATGACTGTTTGAATTCTCAAACACGTGTCAGTCCAGTAAAATGTTGAGTAAAAATATGTGTACGTGTACTGTAATTTGTGTGTAAAATAATGAGCGGTTAAAAATGTGTACACGTTATAAACTGAAATTCATCATGAATTAGCAGACAGTCATGTCATTTGATGTGGAATATAATATGTTTAATTATTTAACTTTGATGAGAAGATTAGTTGAATAATCAACTGAACGACCAGTTAGGGAAAACTGATTCCTTTCAGTTGAGAATTCACTAACAACTGTCTTCTCAGTTAACTTCTTAAACCTTCATTCCCCCTAAATAGATGCATTAAATAAAATAATCTTGATTAAGGAAATCCCAAGGCTTTTAATCGTCTTTTAAAGGAGTGTCCTTTCATCTTATTTGACCTGGCCTATAAATAAGAGTAGAGAAGTTAGTCACAAGCATCAGCAGAAAATACTCAAAGATGGCAGGAGCAAGTAGTTCAAACGTTGATCCTTTTTCGCTGGAAGCACAGAAAGCTGCTATGGAAGACAAAGTTTTCTATGCTAGTCTTCCCTTCTGGGAAGAATTACTGGAGCTCGAGCTCCTGTATAACTCAGGAAGGGTTACTTCGTTCAGGCGGATGGCCCAACTGAGAGAAGTGCGAGAGCACTTAAAGATTTCTGCAAAGGTGGATGCCTTCAAGGAAGGCCATCTGTATGAGCTGATGCTGCGCAAGGAGTTGGAGACTCTTAACAGCATTGCTTCTTCACATAGTTTCTGCAAAACTTCGTCCTCAGCACTAGCTGTTTGGATGAATATGTGGATAGCTAGTGTGAAGGAAACTTATGATAATGTAATCCTTTCAAATATTTATGGATGAATAAAATATTTATTGCATCGTTTTGTTTTATTTCTTCACACAATTATTTGTTATATGATCTAATGAAATGCTAACAGTCATCAGTTTTGATAAGTAAACAAATGAACTGAAAAAAAAAACTTATTTTCATAAGTTGATAATGAAACAACTAATAAAATTCAAACTGTTATCAGTTGACAATGATCAACTGATATCTTAAATGTCCTCGGTAAATGTGAGAGACGCTTTAATTGACTTTTGATTCTTCAACTTCTTCAACACCTTTTTCTTATAAATGAGATGATAGTGATAAAAATGTGATTCCACATCAGTTCAAAAGTATTTCAACATGTCTGATTCTGATGCATGCAGTAGCACTCACGTTCATGTGACTGATCAGTCAGCCCCTCTCTTAACTGAGATCAAAAGAAAAATGGAAAGATATGTTTTTCAAAAGGTATTGACAACCTGGGAAAAGATTTATGAACTGAAGATGGTGAGTGATAGTGGTGTCATTCCTACTCGTGCTCAGGAGGCAAGAGCACTGAAATACCTTGCTCGTTTTGAGGTTAGGCATGTTAATGATTTGGTTGAAGACAAATGTCTTTTAGAAGCAATGCTATGGAAGGAGTGGCATGTTGTTGATAAGATCTCAAAGTCAAGGGCATTTGCTGGAGTTCGAATTTATGAGTTAAATGATTGGGTTAGGACATGGCTAGATACAGTTGGATCTATGATTTCTTCTGTACATTGGGAACGTTGGTATTCTTAGTGAAATATTGTAAGAACCGAGAATTTTTATATGATTAACAAGTGTAAGGAAATTTAAGTGTAGAAAATATTCTTGTGGATTATTGTTTTAAAAATAAGGGAGGATATTGGAGAATATTTTATGGATTTTAAAAATAAGGGAGGATATTGGAGAATATTTTATGGAGAATCTTTAATGTCAAGATTTTTCTTTTTCATGCACTTATACAAGCCTAGTTTCGAAATTTTGGGAGGAGTTTTACAAGATTGGGATACCATACAATTCTAAAGGAATTAAGGCATGATATTGCTAAGCAATTTTCGAAATTTATGTGTCAGTATATGGCTAAATATTGGGAGGCATGGATATAAGGTAAGGATACAAGGTAAATTGGAAATAATCCACCAAAATTTTGGCACAAAATCGTGGACCTAGCCACCTACCCTTTCGAAATTTAAGAGAAAGGAAACCAAGGATTTAAATCTCAAGGATTAGGGAGATGAATCATCAGCAATATAGCAAGGAATATTTGAGCCAATCCTTGAGATTTTGAATGATTTTTGGTAAAGATGTGAGTGCCAAATTTGGCTCCCCTCCCTTCACCTATAAATAGGCCATCACCCTCACTCATTCTCCACTCCAATTTTCGAAATCCTAGAGCTAGAACCCTCGAAAATCCAGCAAGCATCCAAGCCGAAATTCTGCTCCAAGGTCGTGCAAGAAATCGCGCCGAAGTGCTGCCGAAGCGAGGATCAAGGAGCGACCTATTTTCGAAGTCAAGCATCCACGTTTTAGCAATTTAATTACAGTAAGTGGGCTTGTTTTAAGACTTTAAAATTTCGGAATTTAGTATGCATGTTTTCGATTTTTAAACGAAAAATAAATAGTCGAGTACAATCTTCTTTCTACCTTTCTTGTATTGTCATACGATTTTAAACGCATTGTGAGGAGTCAACTGTATACGGGAGGGAATCCCAACCACGACGTACCCTTACGCGGTGGGGGACATAACCGCTATACGGCCTCGCCCCCTTAGAGGAGTAAAAATTAGGGACTGACGTCAGTAAACCGTAGAAAGTAGATGAGTCGCAGTGCTGTGTCAAGATTATGCATGTTTATGAAGTACGTATGAAACTCATGATTTATGTTTCGAAATTATGCATGTTGTATTTATTGCGCTCGATTTTTCCCCCATTTACTGAGTATTCCCAAAATACTCACCCCCCTTACGACCCTCCCCAGATAAGCCCGAAGAACAGATTGAGGAGGAAGAATCCGAGCAGTTTTGGGGATGGTGAATGCTCGAGAAAGATTTAATATGTTTAAGCTATTTTATTTCAGTCTTACGCTTCCGCATTGAATTCTGTCCTTTAAGTTATTTCGTTATTGTAAAGACAATTTTATTGAGATTATGATTTATAAACTGGATTCGGTTTAAACTGTGCTACGAAGGCTTGTCGTTTTAAATTGTGTGATTGTAAACGACGCCGGTGTCAACTCCGAGTTTCGGGGCGTGACATTTAAGTGGTATCAGAGCCGACCTCTCTTAGTACGGTGTGGTTCGGGGACGAACCAAGCGGAAGCTGGTGGGCATGTGAGGCCCGGGGTCGAAGAGGGCGGGGGGTGAACGCCGGTGCCATCAGTTGCACGGACAATGAGCGGCTCCTGGCAGGCTTCTAGGTGAAGGGAACATGAATGAACCGACCCACACGGGAATGAGAGGGATTCCGAGACTGGGCAATGTAATGGACTGAACAGTTGAAGAGGGCTTAAAAGATTTGATTGGTACTACTCATATCACGAAGGTGCATCTTCTCTTCGGTAGCTCATCACATAAGAACTCCAAAGTTAAGCGTGCTTGACTTGGGGTAATTTTGGGATGGGTGACCTCCTGGGAAGTTTCCTAGGGTGCGTGTGAGTGAGGACATAAGCACGCTGGAAAGACTCGTCTTGGTACAGTGAGGACAGTCGTCAAATCTGGGGCGTTACAAATATTATTTTCAATTTGTTGTGTTCTTATTTTTTTTTTGCACTTAATTTTGTTAGTGAAATTATATTACTAATAATATCTTAAGATAGATCAATTAAACCAAGAATATTTCGGAAATAAGAAAACTTAGCCTCTGGTAATGGTTTTGTGAAGATGTCTGCTGCTTGTTGTTCCGTTGAGACGTATTCTAATCTGATGTTCTTCTTCAGTGCATGATCTCTGATGAAATGATGTCTGACATCTATATGCTTAGTCCTGGAGTGAAGAACTGGATTGTATGTAATAGCAATTGTACTCGTGTTGTCACAGAATATTGGTGATTCCTTTGCATCAACACCATAATCTTTCAATTGTTGCTGATCCAAAGTAATTGGGCACAGCAGCTTCCAGCAGCAAGATATTCTGCTTCAGTTGTGGAAGTTGCTATGGATGTTTGCTTTTTACTAAACCAAGAGATCAGTCTGTCTCCAAGAAACTGACATGATCCACTTGTACTTTTCCGATCAAGCTTGCATCCTGCATAATCTGCATCTGAATAGCCAACTAAATTGAAAGATGAGTCTTTAGAGTACCATAATCCAACATTTTCCGTGCCTTTAAGATATTTCAAGATACGTTTGGCAGCAGAAAAGTGTGATTGCTTAGGATTAGCTTGAAATCTTGCACATATGCATACAACAAACATAATATCAGGGCGACTAGCAGTTAGGTACAATAATTAACCTATTAAACCTCTGTATAGTGTCGTCTCAACTGATATTCCCCCTTGATCAGTGTCTAATTTAACTGATGAGCTCATTGGAGTGCTTGCTGCTGAACAAGATTCCATGCCAAATTTCTTCAGCAATTCCTTGGTATATTTGGTTTGACTGATAAATGTTCCTGAATCCAGTTGCTTCACTTGTAAACCAAGAAAGAATGTCAGCTCACCCATCATGCTCATCTCGAACTTATCCTGCATAAACTTGGAAAATTTCTTGCACAATTTGGGGTTAGTTGACCCAAAAATAATGTCATCAACGTAAATTTGAACAAGTAAGATATGATCATTTTTCGAAAATTTAAACAAAGTCTTATCAACTGATCCAACAGAAAAATCATGATCAGTTAGGAATTTTGAAAGGGTTTCATACCAAGCTCTTGGAGCTTGTTTGAGACCATATAACGTTTTGTTCAAATAATAGACATGATCAGGATAGTTATGATCGACAAAACCTGGAGGTTGTTCAACGCAGACTTCTTCCTGCAATTGGCCATTTAGGAATGCACTTTTCACATCCATTTGATAGACTTTAAAGTTCTTGAAGGATGCATAGGCAAGAAATATTCTGATTGCCTCCAGTCTTGCAACTGGTGCATATGTTTCATCATAATCAATTCCTTCTTCTTGTCTATATCCTTGTGCTACTAGCCTTGCTTTGTTGCGCACAACTGAACCATCTTCATTCAGTTTGTTTGTGTACACCCATTTTGTTCCTATAACAGTTTTAAAAGCTGGTCTTGGAACTAAGTTCCAGACATTGTTATGAACGAACTGATTTAGCTCTTCTTGCATTGCATTAATCCAATTTGGATCAGCAAGAGCTTCGTCAGTTTTTGTTGGTTCTAATTGAGATACAAAAGCTGAATGAGTAAATAGATTGAGCATCTGATTTTTTGTTCTTACTGGATCAGATGGGTTACCTATTACCAGTTCTGGAGGGTGTGATTTCTTCCATCTAAGTTCAGCATTTGTTGCTACACTGTCAGCAAATTCTTCGTTAGGTAACTGAATGTTCTCAGTTTCAGTTGGAGCTAATTCAGTTGTTAACTGATTCACATTAGTTTGCTCCACTAAATGATTGTCAAGATTTGCTTCTAATTCAGCTGGTTGATCCAATATCTCAGGTTCAGATGTATGAAGGATATTTTGATTATTACGACTTTCGTCTGAGTCATCATCTTCCAGACTGATATCTGTAAATTGATCAGCTAGCTCAACTTGATTAGTTGGCTTATCAATTAGTGCCGTTTCATCAAAATCAACATGTGCAGATTCTTCAACATTTAAGGTTTTCTTATTAAATACTCTGTAAGCTATGCTAACTGATGAATATCCAAGGAAAATTCCTTCTGCAGATCTTGCATCAAAAGCCTTTAAATAATTTTTACCATTATCATGAATGAAGCATTTACAGCCAAATATTTTGAAGTAAGTGATTATGCTTTTTCTTCCATGCCAGATCTCATATGGTGTTTTCATGTGGTTCTTATTAATCATCGATCTGTTCTGAGTATAGCATGCAGTGTTAACTGCTTCTGCCCAAAATCTTTGAGAAATACCAGAATCAGCAAGCATTGTTCTAGCAGCTTCTTTAAGAGTCCGATTTCTTCTCTCAGCTACACCGTTTTGCTGAGGTGTTCTTGCTGCTGAGAGCTCATGCTTGATTCCAGTATTTTCTAAAAAGCTTGAAAGTGTTGGATTGATGAATTCAGTTCCTCGATCAGATCTGATTCGATCAATTCCAACTGATTTTTCATTTAAAAGTCTTTTGAAGAGTTTAATCAGTTGTGCAGTCGTATGGTCTTTGGATTTGAGAAATATAACCCAAGTAAATCTTGAAAAGTCATCTACGACCACCAAGGTGTATTTCATTCCCCCTAAGCTCATGACTGGTATTGGACCAAAGAGATCCATGTGCAATAATTCTAAGCATCGGGATGAAGATTTACAGCCTTTGTTTTGGAAAGAGGATCGTACTTGTTTTCCATACTGACATGCTGAGCAAAGTTTTTCTTTTGAAAAATTTATTTTGGGCAAACCAGTTACAAGTTCATGCTTACTCAGATAGGCAAGGGATTTAAAATTTAAATGATTTAACCTTTTATGCCACAACCAGTTTTGAGATGATTTAGATGCAATAAAGCATACTGGTGTATAAGGTTGATCATTCCAGCTGACTTTGTAAGTGTTTCCACACCTTTTGCCAGTTAGAATAATCTCTTCAGTTGAGTTTTTGACTGAACAGGAGTGTTTGTCAAACTGAACTGAGAATCCATTATCGCATAACTGACTAATACTTATCAGATTATACTTGAGATTCTCGACTAATAAAACATCATTAATGGTGAAGTTACCATGGATAAGCTTACCCTTACCCACAGTTTTACCTTTGGAGTTATCCCCAAAACTGATGTTTGGACCAGTGTATTTGATCAGTTGAGATAATAAATTTGAATCTCCTGTCATATGTCGTGAACATCCACTGTCCAAATACCATATTGGTCCAATGCTTGTACCTATTTTCTGCAATTAAACACAAAATAAGATTTTGGTACCCTTTTTTTTTATTTGGGTCCAAAGTTGATTAGTCCTTTAGGAATCCAAACTTGAATCAGTCTAACTGACCGTCCTGTTGCTGTATTCCATATGATCCTTCCTTGTCTGTTTGTGCTTGGTGTATGGTGTGTGGATGATACAACATGTATTTTGCCCTTTTTCAACTGATTGTTCAACCGATATCTTTTCTGAACTGGCTTACTGTTGTAGTAGTTTGAGTAGCCATTTGAATATTTTCTGCTAAGAGTTTTTAGTTGCTGACTCCATGAGTCAGTCTTACTTTTTGGATTATACCCAATCCCACATCTCTTTCCTTTATTCATATTCTGAGATGGCTGTACAATCAGTTTACTCGACTCTGCTTGTTCTTGTACCATAACTGATTTTACAAAGTGAATATATTTCCCTTTGTTCATATTCAGTTTTGGTTGAATATCTTGGGAAGACGAATCATCTTTACTACAGAATCCTAAACCAGTTTTATCTTCAACTGATTTCTGAGAATTCTGTATATTAGTTAAAGCTTTAGATGATTTGTTCCAAGCCTGAATAAGCTCATTGTGCTTTGAATTTTACAATTTTTGAATCATTAATTGATCCATGCTTCTTTCATTTCTGAGTTCAGCAATCTCCCTTTTCAGACTCAACATATCAACTGATTCATCAGTTTTTGTCTTATTGTCTTTGGGATCATCTTGCTTTGCTCTGATTTTTTCAAATGATAAGGCAAGCTTTTGATACTCACTGACCATGTCATGAAGAGTTGATATGAGTTCTTCTCTTGTAAAATCAGTTGAACTAAAATCAAATACCTGCTGATAGTTTGATTGATCTTCCATGTTATCAGCCATCAGACATTTTACTTCTTCTTCATCCTCACTAGAACTGTAAGAACTTTCTGGTTCTGACTCTTCGCTGTCAGTTTCTGCCCATTTGGCTTTGCTATCTTCAGCTAGGAGTACTTCATGTTTCTTTCTGTAAGGCTTCTTGTCGTCCTTAGATCTCTTCTTATGCTCATACACTTTCTTCTTTCTTTCAGTTGAGACTTGATTGTCCTTTTTCGGCTTGAGACAGTTAGCAATAAAGTGACCAGATTTGCCACAATTGTAACATACATTAGACTCTTCTCTAGAGTTGTTTCTTTGATAATTCTTCTGAAAATTTCCTTGATTTTTCCTCATGAATCTTCCAAATTTCTTAATGAATAGTGACATAGCATCATTGCTCAGTTGATCAGCAGCTTTCTCAACTGAACCAGTTGGTTCACTTCTAACAGCAGTCAAGGCAGTAGTTGCTGCTGGGGTAGATGGTTCCCCTTCTCGAGTTTGAAGTTCAAACTCATATGCTTTCAGGTCAGCAAATAAATCATGAAGTTCAACTTTGTTCAGATCTTTTGATTCCCTCATTGCCATAGTTTTGACATCCCATTCTTTGGGAAGTCCTCTGATTACTTTCAACGCTACTTCTTTATTTGTATACACTTTTCCAAGTGCATTCAGTTCGTTGATGATACAGCTGGTTCTTTCATCATATTCGTGCATTGTTTCTCCAATCTTCATTCTGATGTTGTCGAACTTCTGCACAGCAACTGAAAGTTTGTTTTCCTTGGTTTGTTCATTGCCTTCGCAAAGTTGAATTAACTTCTCCCAAATTTCTTTGGCGGTTTTGCGCATTTTGATTTTACTGAACGTTACTTTGTCCAGTGTCTTATACAATATGTCTTTTGCAACATTGTCTAGATTTGCCTTTCTCTTGTCCTCAGTAGTCCACTCATCTCTGGGCTTTTCAATTCGGTGAGGTGCCCCTTCAGTAATAGCAACAGCTGTGTTTGCTTTCAAAATCTTCATGGGTCCGTCGGTTATAACGTACCACATGTCATCGTCTTGTGCAGCTAGATGAGCCTGCATTCTTATTTTCCAATCATCGAAATCTTCTCTGGAGAACATAGGAATCTTATTGAATGAGGACATAGTGATCAGATTGAGTATAGATAGTCTTTGATAGGATATGCCTTGCTCTGATACCACTTGATAGGATCGGTTATTGACTAAGGAGTGTTTAGAAGGGGGGGTTGAATAAACACTTCTATGAATTTAAAAGTTCTTTGAAAAAGATAGTTCAGTTTTATTACAAATTGAACTAAATATCCCGTCGGTCAATAACAATCAGTTAAACTGAATAAGCAGTTGCGGAAAATAAACTGATTGAAAGATAGAATATCTAACTGAAAATGAAAGGCTGCAGTAAAGACAACACAATATGTTTCTGGATGTTCGGAGATTTGAATAACTCCTACGTCACCTCTTCTATCTCAAGGATAGGATATTCACTAAAAGACTTTGATCGAGTACAACACTTGTACAGACCCACTTCAGTTAGGACTTATCTATTGCCTAAACTGAAACTCTTAGTATAATACAATGATCTCTGTAAGTAACTGAACTTTAGCACTTGTTGAATTATCAATATTACAGAGTGCTAGTTTGCTCAACTTGTAGCCTTGATTGCTACGAATAAGTCTAATAAGAGTGAACTGAGATTTTGACAGAGTAATAGAAAGTTTGAAATTGATAGATCGTTGTTGTTCTTCAACTGCTCTTTTGTCATATTTATAGACTTGTCTTTCAACGGTAACTTTGAATTTATGTATCCGTTGATTGCTTCTTCAATATTCCTTTGGGCAATGTTCTCTTCATTGATTGTGATACGACGTCTTAAATGCAATAGCCGAAACACATTGTTCTATGTTGTAGTGATCGAGGTGCGACTTTCCATATTCAGTTGCTGATATGATCTTTCCCGAGGTATCTTCAGTTGAGAGATTTTAATATTTTCGGCTGAATGTTTTAACTGATCAGTTCTCAACTGATCAGTTTGTGTTAACTGATTTCAGTTGATAAGTCCAGCTGCCGAATCAGCTGCCGAATTTGCTTTCGCGTATTAGATGATTTAATCGATTGATTTATGTTTTTGTCAAACTCCAGAATTTAGTTTCCAACAGGTATATCTATTTAGAAATTTAATTCGAGAAATAATATACTCTAATAACATTATAATCGAATTTTCATACAATTTTCCAGAGATATTTTTTTTAAAAGAAAGGTTTTATTATGGTAATTAACAATTTTATAATAATCAATAATAGTTTATAAGTTGTTTTCTGAATGCTCACCTCTTACTCATAAGATTTGTATGAATATATATTACACTTTTACAAATCAATTTCTTCAATCATACATGTAACGTCCCGAAAATTTGAATGTCCACGTGAATCACGTACATGCAAATTATTAAATTTGTTTGGTATTTTATTAAAATCTTTTAAAGCATAAAATACATGTTTATTTTATTAATTATGTGTTTAATTATTTTTATGCATTTTATGCATAATTTATGCATGATAGAATTTATTTAATGAAATTTTAAAGGTTCATGCAATAAAGATTTTTAAGTTGCATTTCGAGCTCGAACGAGGAACGAAGACCGAAGATTTATCAAGAAATTATTTTTATTACAAGATTAATTTTTATTAATTAATATAATATGTTTTAAAGGTATTTTTCAAAAATGGGATTTTTGGGTATTAACCGCATGATTTTTATTTTTTAACAGAACGTAAAAATTTATCGAAACGGGGGTCGTTTCGAGGCTTCGGCTAATATTTTTAAATTCTTTTCAACACAAAATATTTTTCGGGAGTGCGTTTAGATTTAATGGGCCTATTTTAAGATTGTTGAGCTTAAAACCCTTAATTATTTTATTAAGACCCACTAACCATTTAATCAACCAACTAATTATTATGAGATAAATTTGACAACAGTAACCCCACGCTGCCATATAAGTTTCTTGTCTATTCAAATTCTCTCCTTAATCGGTTTTAAAACCCAACCAGCCGACACCATTCAACAATTCCAACTCTCCTCTCGATTTTATCATCTCCAGCTAGAGTCCATCGGTTTTGGCTTGTTCTTGAGCTTCACACTCCAAAGGCACGCTTGTATCTCCCTTGCTGCATCATTCATGTTATAGTACTGATTTGTATGTGTTTATGCATGTAAAACTCTCGGTCCAAGCATGTGTAGGGAAGATCCATGAATTTCATGAGTTTCTTGCATTCTTATAATTGCTACTCACGTTTGGTTTCTGTTTTAAGTGTAAGGGGCTGCGGCTTAGGATTTTTTAGAGGCTGAGGGTTGTGTCATAATGGAACCTTGGAGTGAAACTGATCGATAATGTCCTTGGAGGCGAGATCGAAGGGAGATTGGCTGGGATTCGTTCGGTAGGGGCTGTTGTCAGGTCTGAGATAAAATGGTTGGTGTGAGGGCTGAACCGAGGCCAAGACAAGACCCTGGTGGGTCTGAGTCACGGTCCTGGAAGAGGCCACCGCTGCTGGAACCATAGATGAGTCGGCTGCATGTCTTGTGGAGTGGGAGTCCGGGTAGTGTTCTTGGAGAGGTTCGAACATTTCCCTTGTAGGATTCGTACAACAGCATTTCACGTGAGTTTTGCTTAGTTTAGGAGTTCATTAAGGACTAAATGGTGATTCGTAAAGGTTGGACATGTGGTGGTAGTTGGGTGGACCGAAGGAAATTAAGAAATGGAGCCATGTGTTGGGTTTATGATGTTGCTTGTGGGGGTGGCCGAGAATTATTGAGTGAAGTGGATTAGCCATAGGTTAGAGAGCTAATTCTGAATATTTTAGGGGCTGTTAGAGGGTATAGTAATTGTGGTAAAAGTTTGAGAAATTTTGGGTTAAGTTTCGAGTCGATTCGGGTTAAAACCGGGACCCCGGTCCAAGTTTTAAAATGAATCGATTAAGTTTTGTTTTAGGCTCGAATTTACGTCTAGGGAAGCTTTTAATAATGTTTTGGGATATTTTAAGGAGTTTGGTAAGCTTCTGGTCAATTTTAGAGGTCCAGAGTTGAAACGATAATTTTCGGGTTTCTAGGGGCAAAATGGTCATTTTGCACCCGGGGTGAGATTTTGGTCCTGGCAGCGCCCTAAGCACAAATATATGATATTTTAAATGTTTATGCATCATTTTTATGATTTTTACGCAATTACGATAAATACGTTGCATGCTTGTTTTAAAGGAAAAGTTACGCATATGCATGTTTTTATTAAGTGATAAAAATGATGATATTTTTGAAGGATGGGAATTGGTTGTGACTGACGATGTATATGTATACGACGACATGAGATATGATGAGCTGAGGCCCGGGCTCAGTGGGCGGGTAATGCTGTCGTTGATGTCCCTCGCCGCCGGGTACCACGGTTTTTATAGATGGATCCATTGATAGAGCTGATACGATATAGCTGATACGAAAGTCACAACTAATGAACTGAATTCAATTAAAAGAAAATGTTAAGTTTATGATGACATGATGAACTGTTTTGACACGTATATGATGATATGAGATTACATGATATGAGACGACATGAGTTGACACGACATGATTTTATATGACACGTTTTTGTTATGCTTTCAAGTTCATGAAATATATGTTGAGTATGATATTTTTCACTGCTTTGTGCCATGTATATGTACTTGTTATTAACGGTACAGGTGTGTTGAGTCTTTAGACTCACTAGGCGTGTGTGATGCAGGTGAGCTTGTTATTGAAAGGACTGGAGGTGCTGAACACTGAGTAGACAGATCTGGTGGGGTGACACGACCCGAGGACCACATGTTTTACGCATTTTGTTTTTATGGATTTGAGATGATATGAAATTTTTATACGCTGGTTTTGATACGCTGCTGATTTTCACAATTTTTACTCATTTATGTTTACGCACTATTTTTATTGTCAAATACTTAATATCATTTTCAAATGTTATTTCGAAAATGCGAGCTTTTATTTTAAAAAAAAATATTTCCGCGCTTTTAAAATTAGTAGATGTTTCAGTTGGTATCAGAGCCGACCTCTCTTAGTATGGTATGGTTCGGGGACGAACCAAGCGGAAGCTGGTGGGCATGTGAGGCCCGGGGCCGAAGAGGGCGGGGGGTGATTGCCGGTGCCATCAGTTGCACGGACAATGAGCGGCTCCTGGCAGGCTTCTAGGTGGAGGGAACATGAATGAACCGACCCACATGGGAATGAGAGGGATTCTGAGACTGTGCAATGTAATGGACTGAACAGTTGAAGAGGGCTTAAAAGATTTGATTGGTACTACTCATATCACGAAGGTGCATCTTCTTTTCGGTAGCTCATCACATAAGAACTCTAAAGTTAAGCGTGCTTGACTTGGGGTAATTTTGGGATGGGTGACCTCCTGGGAAGTTTCCTAGGGTGCGTGTGAGTGAGGACATAAGCACGCTGGAAAGACCCGTCTTGATACAGTGATGACAGTCGTCGAATCTGGGGCGTTACAAGTGGTATCAGAGCAAGGGTCCTGTATAGGGTTGTGCCACCGCCAGCTTCTGCCGCTCAATCTTCAAGCCTCAAGTCCGTAAGCTTTTATGATTTAAATATTCTAAATGTTTTTAATGCTATCACCTGCATGTTTACATGATATATGCTTACAATACATGTTTATCGGTCGCTATGTTTTGAATTTTAATGTTTTAAAATTTTTATGCATGTTACGACATGAAATGAGAAATTATATGATTTTCATGCATACTGGTTTTGTGGTGGAATTGGACATGATAAGAATTTTGCTATTGGGCATTAGGAAAAATTAGAAATGATTTTACTATATTAATTTTTGGTTAGTAGTACTGATGTTCTACTTGTGGGTCATAAGTTAAAATTTAAAATTATGAATGCTTTTGGGACTTATAGATTTCCTAAGAAGTTATTGATGGTTCGTGGTTGTTAGTTGAGTTAATTTTGAGGATTTCATGTAAGGAATAATGACTCGAAGACTATGACAATTTTTGGAAGTATAAAAACGTAGAATTTACTTAGGATGCACGCTCTACGTAGTTAGACTTAAGGAGTTGATTGCATGAATTGAGAATTTTAAGGACCTAAGTGTAATAACCAATAATTTGATTACCTAATCACAAAAAATAAACTTCTAAGAGACTATTTTTGAATTTACCAAATTTTGGGATTTAGTTCTGAGTTTTGAGAATGTTAATGTTTAATGAGGGTAAAATCGAAAATATTATGAGGACAAAAATACAAATTTCGAAGAGTTGTAGGGCCAAAAATATAAATTTGGAGAACTTTAAGGGCAAGATTGCAATTTTCAAAATTTTTAAGGATTAAATGCGAACTTTTGAGGAACACTTGGGATTTTAAGTATTTATAGAAATGTAAGACGGGTTATGGGAATTAATTTTGGGTTTAATAAACTTAAGGCTATTGAACCTTATGTACGAAAAACCTATAAAATGATGTTGAAAATGTCGAGGACTTATGGGTAATTGTAGAATTTCCGAGATTTAGGAAAAATTGGATGATTTTCGAGGAAATTAAGAATTAATTTTGTAATTTTTAAGAAATCTGGAGACTAGTTTATCAGTAAGTGAGAATCGAACAGTTTAAAAGACAAAAATTTCGATGATTTAGGCTAGCAGGTATATTTAGAACCTCGAAACATTTGGGTTATAATGTTATAAGGAATGATAATCAAATACATTGTAGCATGAATCGATATTGGGCTCGAAAATCTAAGCGTTAGTAGAGTAATGTGTGACAAATTAAGAATTTAAAACTATAGCAGTTTAAGGTGAAGTTGATCATATAGTTAAATTATAAGAATAAACATTGAGTTCGCAAAATTTTGGGAACTTAAGTTTGATGTATCATAAATTTTAATCGTAATCTTAAGAGTTAAAATTATACTTTTGTTGGAATTTAATTTTTCTAGAAAGTTGGATGTGATTGATGGTTAAGATATTTGATAGACGCATGTAAGAGGTGAGGTTGACACCTTGTCTTGAGGAATTTTGAAAGTTATTAAGAAACTTGCTAAGCGAATATGTGTATTGGAATTATTTTATCTAAAGCTATTTGGATTATGTAAGTTTGAATTTCAAATTTATGGGATATCCGTTCATACGAAAATTTTTCGATGAAACAAAAACAAAAAGGGAATTAGTTGTGTACAACATAAGTTATCAATGAATGAATATTAAGATTTTTATTGACTAAGAAATCTAAAATCTTGATATGGGAATTCTAGAATTCTATGGATTATAAGTGAAGTTGATTTACTAGAGTTAGTCCAACACTAACATGGGATAACTTAGTAAGTTTTATACGCTGGAATTAATTAAGTATTGAGGATACGTAAGTATACGACATTTGTTCTAATGAGAAAAGATCAAGGGTCTTAGGCCTGAACTATATTGTAAATGAGAAGAGAATAGTTTAAGCGTGCAACTTATGTTGGAAAGGTTTTAATATTAGGTGAAAAATCGGTATTGTACATTTTGGGTTTTAAGAATTAACGTACTCGAATTTAAGATGTGCAACGATTTTATATTTGAGATGTACTTATAAATAATTAAGTTAGGTAAGTTGGTGCCGTAAGACAAAGATTCGATTCAAGGATCTTATGCTAATATTATTATGGGGGTTGAGATAAGGTTTAACTTTTAAGTGTATTACTAAGGATAGAAGTCGATCAATAATTTTTGGTGCTAAGGTTTCTCAAGTCAAACTGCATAAATGCTAATATAATAGATCAATGAACATCCTGAGTATATAATAAGAAAATAAGACGCAATAAATTCGGACTACCATTTCTAATATTGAGAATTTTGAGAAAATTTGAAATTCGAGGTTATAGAAAAATAGAACTAAGTCACTATAAGTTGTTTTAAGTTGCGATTTGCAATCAAGGATTCAATAGGCAATTTAATTAGGATCGAGGAGACGTAAGGAAAACTCAACACTTATTTTATTAGAGTAGCGCAGCGGAAGCGTGGACTAATGAGATTCTAGAATTAAGAATCTAAACTTTTTGTTTATCGAGGGTAAGCGAATTTCGGGGACGAAATTCAATTTAAGGGGGGAAGATTGTAACGTTCCGAAAATTTGAATGTCCACGTGAACCACGTACATGCAAATTATTAAATTTCTTTGGTATTTTATTAAAATCTTTTAAAGCATAAAATACATGTTTATTTTATTAATTATGTGTTTAATTATTTTTATGCATTTTATGCATAATTTATGCATGATAGAATTTATTTAATGAAATTTTAAAGGTTCATGCATTAAAGATTTTTAAGTTGCATTTCGAGCTCGAACGAGGAACGAAGACCGAAGATTTATCAAGAAATTATTTTTATTACAAGATTAATTTTTATTAATTAATATAATATGTTTTAAAGGTATTTTTCAAAAATGGGATTTTTGGGTATTTTTAACCGCATGATTTTTATTTTTTAACAGAACGTAAAAATTTATCGAAACGGGGGTCGTTTCGAGGCTTCGGCTAATATTTTTAAATTCTTTTCGACACAAAATATTTTTCGGGAGTGCGTTTAGATTTAATGGGCCTATTTTAAGATTGTTGAGCTTAAAACCCTTAATTATTTTATTAAGACCCACTAACCATTTAATCAACCAACTAATTATTATGAGATAAATTTGACAACAGTAACCCCACGCTGTCATATAAGTTTCTTGTCTATTCAAATTCTCTCCCCAATCGGTTTTAAAACCCAACCAGCCGACACCATTCAACAATTCCAACTCTCCTCTCGGTTTTATCATCTCCAGCTAGAGTCCATCGGTTTTGGCTTGTTCTTGAGCTTCACACTCCAAAGGCACGCTTGTATCTCCCTTGCTGCATCATTCATGTTATAGTACTGATTTGTATGTGTTTATGCATGTAAAACTCTCGGTCCAAGCATGTGTAGGGAAGATCCATGAATTTCATGAGTTTCTTGCATTCTTATAATTGCTACTCACGTTTTGTTTCTGTTTTAAGTGTAAGGGGCTGCGGCTTAGGATTGTTTAGAGGCTGAGGGTTGTGTCATAATGGAACCTTGGAGTGAAACTGATCGATAATGTCCTTGGAGGCGAGATCGAAGGGAGATTGGCTGGGATTCGTTCGGTAGGGGCTGCTGTCAGGTCTGAGATAAAATGGTTGGTGTGAGGGCTGAACCGAGGCCAAGACAAGACCCTGGTGGGTCTGAGTCACGGTCCTGGAAGAGGCCACCGCTGCTGGAACCATAGATGAGTCGGCTGCATGTCTTGTGGAGTGGGAGTCCGGGTAGTGTTCTTGGAGAGGTTCGAACATTTCCCTTGTAGGATTCGTACAACAGCATTTCACGTGAGTTTTGCTTAGTTTAGGAGTTCATTAAGGACTAAATGGTGATTCGTAAAGGTTGGACATGTGGTGGTACTTGGGTGGACCGAAGGAAATTAAGAAATGGAGCCATGAGTTGGGTTTAGGATGTTGCTTGTGGGGGTGGCCGAGAATTATTGAGTGAAGTGGATTAGCCGTAGGTTAGAGAGCTAATTCTGAATATTTTAGGGGCTGTTAGAGGGTATAGTAATTGTGGTAAAAGTTTGAGAAATTTTGGGTTAAGTTTCGAGTCGATTCGGGTTAAAACCGGGACCCCGGTCCAAGTTTTAAAATGAATCGATTAAGTTTTGTTTTAGGCTCGAATTTACGTCTAGGGAAGCTTTTAATAATGTTTTGGGATATTTTAAGGAGTTTGGTAAGCTTCTGGTCAATTTTAGAGGTCCAGAGTTGAAACGATAATTTTCGGGTTTCTAGGGGCAAAATGGTCATTTTGCACCCGGGGTGAGATTTTGGTCCTGGCAGCGCCCTAAGCACAAATATATGATATTTTAAATGTTTATGCATCATTTTTATGATTTTTACGCAATTACGATAAATACGTTGCATGCTTGTTTTAATGGAAACGTTACGCATATGCATGTTTTTATTAAGTGATGAAAATGGTGATATTTTTGAAGGATGGGAATTGGTTGTGACTGACGATGTATATGTATACGATGACATGAGATATGATGAGCTGAGGCCCGGGCTCAATGGGCGGGTAATGCTGTCGTTGATGTCCCCCGCCGCCGGGTACCACGGTTTTTATAGATGGATCCATCGATAGAGCTGATACGAAAGTCACAACTAATGAACTGAATTCAATTAAAAGAAAATGTTAAGTTTATGATGACATGATGAATTGTTTTGACACGTATATGATGATATGAGACGACATGAGTTGACACGACATGATTTTATATGACACGTTTTCGTTATGCTTTTAAGTTCATGAAATATATGTTGAGTATGATATTTTTCACTGCTATGTGCCATGTATATGTACTTGTTATTAACGGTACAGGTGTGTTGAGTCTTTAGACTCACTAGGCGTGTGTGATCCAGGTGAGCTTGTTATTGAAAGGACTAGAGGTGCTGAACACTGAGTAGACAGACCTGGTGGGGTGACACGACCCGAGGACCACATGTTTTCCGCATTTTGTTTTTATGAGATTTGAGATGATATGATATTTTTATACGCTGGTTTTGATACGCTGCTGATTTTCACAATTTTTACTCGTTTATGTTTACGCACTATTTTTATTGTCAAATACTTAAGATCATTTTCGAATGTTATTTCGAAAATGCGAGCTTTTATTTAAAAAAAAATATTTCCGCGCTTTTAAAATTAGTAGATGTTTCAATACATATCAATGAATATCATTTGAACAAGATATACATAAAAGTTTTAGAAAATATTTAATTAAAAACACACAATTACATATATATACAAACAATTATATATACTTTGAGCCCATCAATTATATATTATCTATTGAATTGATGAAAAGAAATATATCATCCATACGAAAAAAATTCATTTTATTAATATTTTTCAATTTGAATATAAAGAACAATAAGAAAAATTAACTCATTGTGATAATATGATGAAATTAACTAATGCGTCTCAGAGTTAAAAACTCCTCACTCTACCATTGAATAACAAAAAATGGAAAACTATTACACAAATATTTATATATATACAGTTAAGAAATTATTATTACCCTAAAGTTTTGGTGATTGACAAAATCAAAACAGCACCTAACTGTTTCAGGATACAGCTGCTATCTATTTTGTATAGCAGGAACAATTCAACCGCTTGGGTCTCGATCGTTTCAGCAGAAGAGTTTCGACCGTTTGAAGCTTTCCAAACGGCTGTTCAAAGACTTCAACCGCTTCGTGAAAAGAGCTATTCATTGTTCGCTTAATGAAAGACGTTATCTGAACGGCTCAAGACATTCAATGATTTTATACCGCTACAAGTCAACCATATCCAGCACCAGTCCCGATAAAGATCTTCATTTATGTCACTATCCCAAAACAGAAAGATTGCTTAAATGTCCTACAAGTTATGATGGAGCTAACAGTTACCAGAAAAAGATGCTCAACAACAAATCTTCAAAGGAACATGATTCAAAGCTGCACAAACAAAGAGAACAGTAAATGTTTGCTGAGAACATTTAATATTGTTGCAGCTGATAGTGACACTTCATTCCAGCGCTACAGGTTTACGTTACACATCTTTTTCGACCATTGGAATAATAGCTTATAAAAGAAGAATTGAAAAATACAGAAAGAAGATCGATCAATTAAGATAATACAAGCTTTTCAACCGCGCAATTGACACATCACTAAGCTTGCATACTTCAAGATTCTAAGCGCACCTAAAGTTCATATACTTCATCGCTCATCAAACACGCACTCAACAGAAATATATCTGATCATTCAAGGATCAACTTCGTGCTACTCAAAACATAATGTTTCTTTACATCAGTAACATTTGGTTATTTGATTTATTGGGTTGTCTGGTGAACCAAGGTTTTTCAAATATCCAAAAGTATAAAGTGATCTCGCTAAGAATTCAAAAATAGGCAGTATGATAAGTCCTGATTGGAGTGGGCTGTTGCAATAGTTTGTAAAGTCAAAGTCTTTTAGTGGAATCCTTCATAAAGAGGAAAAATTGGTGACATAGGAGTTTTATCTCCGCACATCCATAAAATCACGTGTCTTTACTTTCTGCAAGCACTCACATTTTAAAACGTTTTTTTAACAAGCCAGCCAATCGTTTACAGCTATCATTAGATATTTTGAACCGTTTTCTATACTTTTAAAGTGGTTCATAATTATAATCGTTCGAGAAAAATTTTCAACCGCCTAAAAACGATTGAAAATAAATTTTAAAAACAACTATTTCTAAAGAGTTTATTCACCCCCTCTAAACTCTTTCCCGATCCTAACAAGTGGTATCAGAGTAGGTTTTCTTGAACTTTGATATTTACAATAATATGGCATGATTTAACAAGATTCCCATGTTTTCAAAAGAAGACTATGATGACTGGAAAATTCGCATGCATGCATATTTAGCAGCTCAGGACGATGACATGTGGTATGTCGTCACTGACGGGCCTATGAAGATTTTGAAAATAAATCCAGATGTGGCTATAACTGAAGGTGCTCCCCAGATGGTGGAAAAGAATCGATCTGAATGGATCGCTGAGGAAAAGAAAAAGGTGAACTTTGACAACATGGCCAAGGATATCCATTATAAAACTCTGGATAAGAATATGTTTGCCAAAATTAAAACTTGCTCCAAAGCAAAAGAGATATGGGAGAACTCACACAACTGTGTGAAGACATCAATCAGATCAGAGAAAACAAAATAACCGTTGCAATCCAGAAGTTTGACAACGCCAAAATGAAGCCAAGAGAAACTCTTTCCGAATTTGATGAACGGTTTAGCAGCATTATTATTGAACTTATTTCTCTAGGTAAAGAATATTTTAACCGTGAAATTCCTTGTAGGTAATGAGAACTCTTCCCAAAGAATGGGACGTCAAGACAATAGCGATGCGGGAATCAAAAGATCTGAACAAACTGGAGCTTCATGATCTCTTTGCCGATCTCAAAGCATATGATTTCGAGCTTGGAATCCGGACTGAAGATGAACCATCTACATCCCTGCAAACCAAGGCTCTGGCAGTAACCACAGTGACAGTATGCAAGAAGAAATCGGCTGAGCAACTAAGAAATGAAGCTATATCTCTATTTGTCAAAAGATTTGGTAAATTTATACGTAAAAATCAATATCAATTTGCTAAACCAAATTACAAGAAGGACCATACAGATGATGGTCAAGCATGTTTTAACAATGGGAAAAATCGACACTTTATTCCAGAATGTAACAGGCCAAATAAGGATGAAAAGAGGCCGATTGAAATGAGACTGTCCAAAGACGATAAGAAGTTTATCAAAAAGAAAGATCGGAGAGTTTTAATTTCAGAGGAAGAAAATAACTAGTGGGTCGAATCAGACTCAGAGCGGTCCATCTCCGAGTAATCTTCGAGTAAAAGCGACGATAAGGCAGTCAAATGTCTCATGGCTGATGAAGTATCAGAATCTACCTAAGATATGGTACAAAAGAAGAAGAATGTAGAAGAATCTACTTGGTTCCTAGACAGTGGCTCCTCCAGACACATGATAGGAAATAGACAACTTCTATCAACAGTTATTGATTACCAAGGACCAAAAATCACATTTGGTGATAACTCTAAAGGTAAAGCAGTGGGTGAAGGTAAGATTACCCACGAAAAATAATTATCAAATATGTACTCTTAGTTGAAAATTTGTGTTACAATTTGATTAGCATAAGACAACTATATGACAACTGTTCTATCGTTGAGTTTCACAAGCACACCTGCATGGTCAAATATGTAACTGGCAATATTATGTTGACTGGTCTTAGAGAACAAAACACATATAAAGTAAGATGAAATGATGACAACTTAAACATTTCTACTTGTTTTATTGCCTTAAATGGAAATAAAAATTGGTTATGGCATAAACGATTTAATCACCTTAATTTCAAGTTTATTGCCAATATTATCAAGCTTAGGTTGGTATCTGGTTTGCCTAACAGTGATTTTGCAAAAGATAGAATCTGCCATGCTTATCAACTAGGTAAACAGGTTCGATCAACCTTCAAGAATAAAATAAGAAACTCATCAGCTCGATGCTTGGAACTACTTCATATGGATTTGTTTGGACCCATACTAGTAATGAGCTTAGGTGGAAAGAAATATACCCTAATGGTAATTGATTATTTCTCTCGATTCACGTGGGTAATATTTTTAAGTTCCAAGGATCAAACCGCTGCCCAGCTCATCAAACTTCTCAAGAGACTTCAGAATAAAAGAACTGCAATGGTGGACAGGATCAGGAGTAATAGAGGAACTAAATTCTTGAACCAAATGCTGTCATCCTATCTTGAAGATCATGGCATCAAGCATGTGCTCTCAGCTGCCAGATCACCGTAACAAAATGGAGTTGCTGAAAGAAGAAACTGCATTCTCAAAGAAGCAGCTAGAACTAAGAGATTTTTGACAGAAGCTGTCAACACAGTTTGCTACACTCAGAACCGGTTTATGATCAACAAGAATCATGAAAAAGACACCATATGAGATTTGGATCGGCAAGCAGCCTGAGATTGGATATTTTCGCATATTCGGTTGTAAGTATTTTATACATAATAATGGCAAGAAACATTTATTAGCAGTTATGTTAAATATGATAATGATGTCTTCTTGTGATATTCAGCACTGAGCAAAACCTATAGAGTATACAATCAAAGGACTCTAATTGTTGAAGAATCCATACATAATGTATTTGATGAATCATCTATCTGTCATGATTATAGTAGTAACAACATTCATGATTTAAGTAATAAATTAGATGCTATTAACCTTGAATCTAGCAGTGATGATGCGATAGATTTGAGAATAACAGGCGAACATATCTCTGGACAAAATCCAACTGTCCAAGAACAACTTCATCAGAAGGATGAACCGGCGGAAAATCACACTCCAGAAACTATTCAGATAGAGGAGGAAATGGTGGAAAAAGAAGATGCTATGGTTCAACCAACAAAGCCCATTCCATATGGACCATGTCTCCGGTGGAAAAAGAATCATCCACTTGTGCTGGTCATCGGTAAATCAACTGCTTCTCTTAGAACTAGAAAGAAAATGATTGATGAATTTATGCATGCAACATTTGTTTCTCAGATAGAACCTAAGAAAGTTGATGATGCACTAAATGATAATAACTGGATAGATGCGATGCATGAAGAACTAAATCAGTTTGAAAGAAGCAAAGTATGACACTTAGTTCGTCGACCTGCTAATATGCATGTAATTGATACTAGATGGGTGTTTAGAAATAAAATGGACAAAAACGGTTCAGTAGTCAGAAACAATGCTAGACTAGTAGCACAAGGCTATGGATAGGAAGAAGATATTGACTTTGATGAATCATTTGGTCATGTTGCTAGACTAGAGGCTATTAGAATATTTCTTGCATTTGCTGCCTTCAAAGACTTTAAAGTGTACCAAATGGATGTCAAATCAGCATTCTTAAATGGATAAGTATATGTTGAACAACCACCCGACTTCATTAGTCACACTCATCCTAATCATGTTTATAAATTGGATAAAGCATTATATGGCTTAAAAAAATCAACACCGGCATGGTATGACACTTTAACCAAGTTCTTACTTGATCAAGATTTCTTAATTGGAACGGTTGATAAAACTTTAAATTTTCAGAAGATGATCATTCACTATTTGTACAAATTTATGTCGACGATATTATATTTGGATCAACTAATCCTAAATTGTGTGAAAGATTCTCCAAGTTCATGCATGATAAGTTTGAAATGAGCATAATGGGTGAATTAAACTTCTTTCTAGGACTGCATGTCAAGCAGTCAAAAAATGACATTTTTATTAACCAAGACAAATATATAAGAGACATGTTAAAGAAGTTTGGTCTGGAAATTTGCTCTAAAGCTGCTACCCCAATGAGCTCATCAATCAAACTTGACAAAGATGAAGGGGGAATCTCAGTAGACACAACCATATACCGGGGATTTATTGGTTCTGTGTCATATCTGACCACTAGCCGGCCAAACATCATGTTTTCAATTTGTTTGTGTGCACGCTTTCAAGCTAATCCTATGCAATCACACTACACTGCTGCTAAACGAATTCTTAAATATATTAAAGGCACTAGGTCTTTGGTATCCCAAATATTCAATTTTTAATAGTGTAGGTTACTCATATGCAGATTACGCAGGATGAAAAATTTAACGGAAAAGCACCAGCGGTTCATGTCAATTCTTGGGCGACAGATTAATATCTTGGTTCAGCAAGAAACAAACCTCTATCGCCACCTCAACTGCGGAAGCAGAATATCTTGCGGCTAGAAGTTGCTGTGCTCAAATGTTGTGGATGCAACAGCAGCTCAAAGACTATGGAATTCAAACCGCTGACTCTCCTATCTTCTGTTACAACACAAGTGTAATAGTCATTACATATAATCTTGTATTGCACTCTCGGACAAAGAAAATTGAAATTAGACATCATTTTATCCAAGAACAAGTCATAAAGAAGAAGATTCACCTTGAATATGTCCCAACAGATCAGCATGCAGCATACATATTCACAAAACTTCTACCAGACGCCCAGTTTTCTTATTTCCAAAATATACTTGGATTAATCGATTTATCTTATTCTCTTTAACATTTTAGTATGTTATTTACTTCCAGGAATTAGTGTTGGATAGAATGAAAAAGAAAACTTGAACACCAAATGCAAAAAATAAACTTTTATTTCATTCAATTTGTTTAACCCTAATAAGAAAGAACAATTTAAATTTCTTCTGTTCAGGCTTTTACATCATTTATTTCCCTGTCTACAACATCCCTCCAAAAGGACATCCAAGCGCTTATCCCGCTGGTGATGGTATTAAAAAATTCATCTGAGAAGACAATACTTCTCAGAATCTTCTGCTCCTTGAAGAGCATCAGGAGGTAGACACCTTCACCCTTGAAGATGTCTGCAGCATGGGGGACGCCTAGACGACGCTGGTATTTCCTTTCCCTTGTGGCAACAGGTCCTCCTTGAGAGAAGGACTGCAACTCCCGGAGTTTGCACCAGGTGGACAACATCTTCTCCAAAATGTTGTCCTCATACTTCAGCTTGCGGGCGACCACTATGGACCGCTGAAACTCCTCCGCCATATCTGGTTCCTTAGAGCTGCTTGCCTTATCCATTATTTTTGCTTTGATATAATATTATCTTGTCTATAAAAAGTTTTCAGTGATTTTGTGACTAACTGATTAGCTCTTATTTATAGACTCGAACCATATGAAGGGTCGCAATCACCATTATTACTTATTGACATGAGAATATGAAGAGATCTCTGTCAACCATCGGTTGTTCAAAATCAAACCACTAACAATCCACCAAGTGATTGATCTGTGCTTCCCCGAACCAGATATACTCATATCAAATTTACATCATAATCTTTACTCCATTGCAAACATTTAGCATCTTAGCACTCTAACACTCTGTGACTTTTGCTCGTTAAGATTGGTTTGCAGAACTTGCTAATTAAACATTCTTCATTCACTCGATCCAATGGCTGCCTCCATTGCTCACAACACCATGGTCGTCGACTTTGTATCGGTGCTTGCTATGACCAACAAGTCTATGGTAGCCATGTTTAGAATGATTGCTGCCTCGGGCCCCCAAACATTTCTGAGTTGCAGCGAGCAATACTCTGAAACCATTTTAAAGGAATTCTTTGACACTGCACTACATGGAAAATGGGGAAATCTTATGCGCTTTTCAGGGAAAGAACCTTCGCATTATCGAAAGATGTTCGCTGATTTGTTTAAGTTATCAGTCGATGGAATCACCGAATTTACTACTCTTCCAGATGGCAATGCTGAGCTTTGGCGATGTAACTTCTCTCTCTAACTCTCCTATCTCTTCTCCAACTTGCTAAAAACGAGATATGAAGATTGAGTTGAGACTGATGGCTGATATAGTGGCGAAGAGAATTCTAATCAAGGCTGATGCGTTTGATAAAATCACCTCGGAAAAATTCCTTGTCATGGCCACTATTGCCTCAAATCTTAAAGTCAACTGGTTTGATGTCTTATTCAAGACACTGGTTGCTATGATAAAGAAAGAGAATCAGTCTCAAGGATTGGCGGTTCAAATTTGTCATCTTCTGCTACAGGAAGGAGTCCATCCGGTGGACATGATTCATGTCGAAAAAACAAGGTTGTTCAACTGGCCAGTAGTTGAAAGTTTTCAAAAGAAGAACCTTCCAACATATGAGGAGAGTGTCTCTGTCAAAATAGAGATCGCGATCGAATTTGTTAATAAGAAGAAGTCATCCAAACGTAAGAAGGTTATGAAATCCAGTCATGAGGAAGAATCTAAGGATGACATACCAGTCTCCTAAGTCTTTAAGAAGAAACGGTCAGAAAAGCCCAAGACTGCAAGAATTAAGATGATCAAACATCTCTCTGCACCATTGATTCCTCCTCCAGTCCTCGCCGCTAAAGCAAGGAATCTCAAAGGAATTAAAATTGCTGAACTGAAAATCACGTCTTCCTTCTCTAGTATTCCTTTCCTTCATCCTACAGAAAAGAGGAAGAAAACTCTGCAAGAATATCCACCAAAAAACAATAATGTCCACAATGCTATTGTGCTAACAAGCGAATAGGTCAATGAGATCGTTCGACAGAAAATGGAAATATTTGATAAGTGGGTTGAATTTCGAACGTCACAAACTTCAACTCACTTATTCAAACCGACAAGATATAACATCTACCAAACTTGAACTTTCAATGTTGGAGTGGACAGAATCCTCTGACATCCCAACCGCTCTGCTATGAAGAGACTTTCTTGAATTATAGCTGAAGGAGAGTATTTTCCAAGCACTAATTCCACTGAAGAGGAACAATTTTGTTCCTACTTGTCCAACCGCCAAGGATGACTCTTCTGTCATAGCCCAACTTGAAATGGACGCCTTTCACTCTCAATGGGTATTGCTCTTAAGCGGCATGAACTTCAACTTCCTACGGTTGGGGATACGTCCAATTTTTATCCAGAACAGAACCTTGATGAAGTGCTGGCTCCTGAGACCATCAAAGACTTCTCTACTACTCAGGTACCACCATCTTCATCCTCTAATGTCCTTGTCACTTCTATTGTTTCCGAGGTACCGGTTGAAACCGCTATGACCAGTGATGCTGATTACATCCTTTCAACTGCCGAAATCATCACGATAAAGGATGATCCAATCATTGAGACAATCCATGAACAAGATGAACCTGGTTCCATGGCAGCTCCTCAAGAGATCCATGAGGAATATAAACCCATTCACAAGTCCAAATCAGCTGTGCATCCTCTCTTGACGCATATTGGTCTTTCAGAAGTCCCTCTTATCTCTGCCGAAGAGGTTGTGCAATCCTTTTTGACTTTGATCAGGTACAACGCAGGTGGAAATCTCTTCTCCTTCAAAGTCTGAATCTGCTGATCCTATTCACACCATTCTCCAAAAACCGTCAATATCTTCACCTGGTGCACCTAAAGATGACTCTGCAATGGTAAATTATGTACCAATAATCTCTGATTTTTCTGAGGATCCATAGAATAGTCTTCTAGCACAATAAGTCCTCCAGGAAGCAATTCCTATTTCTTGTATTGCTTATGACAAGGCGTTTGATGTTCTAGATTCCAAAATAGATGCACCACAGCCTTCCAAGTCAACCGGAAATGCATCTTCTTCTCAAATAGCCTCCATCAAGGTTTGAATAATTTTTTTCATCAGACCTCTTCAAACCTGAGGAATAATTTGCGGAAGAACATAGCTAGAAGGAGATTTTGGACCGTCTGAAGACCATGGATAACTCAATTCTTGCTCTCAACCGGAAGCAATTTGATCTCAAAGAAGTTTTTCAGTCTATGAAATTTGAACTCTCCAAAGAATTTCTCGTCATAATACAAGTATTTCCCTCCGACAAGAACGACACAATTTCTCGCATATCAACATGTGCACCAAGCTTTCAAGGCAAATGTGTAAGGTCCAAAGTATGATAACGTAATCCAATTGCATGCAAATCTAGGGAAAATGGAAAATTACTAATTAAATGATTTTAATTGCATAAATTTAATATGAGGTGCATGGCTACATGTTTAAAATATGGTTTTTTGTTAGAATACATAAAACTGTGTTTTTAAGATTATTCGAGACACGATCGAATAACGGAGACCAGAGACCATATAAAAGAAATTTTTTTTATTAAATGATTATTTTTAATTGTTTAATGTGTGGTGTATTTTAAAAGGAATTTTCGAAAATGAGGTGTTTCGATGTATTTTTATATGCCAAGTCGTATTTTTAAATGGTATTAAATTTTCGACGAAAATATGTATTTTTCGAGAAATCGACTAATATTTTCACAACCTTTCCTAAACAAAATATTTTAAATTTTAACTAATGAACTTAATGGACCTATTATACTAGATTAATGGGTTTAGCAGAAAGACGGGTATTCCTGCCCAATCTTGAACAATTAGTTTTAATTATAATAAAAAGCTAATAAACCCTACCATAAACCCCATAATCCACACGCCCCCTCACTTAAATAATTATTATGACTCCTTCTACAGCAAGTGCACACACCACACATGAATATTGAAGGGGAAAGACATGTTTTTGAAGAAAAATCAGCATAGGGTCTTCTCTTCGTCGACGTACTCGCATCGCCAAGTTATTTTTCGTGCGTAATAAACGCAAAGGCATGCCTTAATCTTCCTTCAAACATCTTTCACACCATATTATGTATGTTTAATTATGTTTTCATGAGGAATATGATGAACCAGTTTTATTTTCTTTTTTTTTATGGCTAAACATGCAAAAAACTAAAGTTTTCTCTTTTTGAAATTCTTCCTAATGATTAGGGGTGATCACAATGCGGTTTTACGGTTTTTTAAAAAAAATTAAAACCGAATTTCCATATGCGGTCGGTTAGTATTTTAGAAAAATAATTGTGGATTTACATGTAGAATTAATCTTACGGTTTTGAGCGGTTTCAGGCGGTTGCTGTCGGTTTACGGTTTTTTTATTGAAAAATATTAAAACTCATATTCATATTGATTTTAAAATAATAACAATATAGTGTCTTCAAATATAAAATATAGTTCAAACCACACAAATAAAAAAACTATATAAAACAATAATCAAGATTCAAAACTAAGTTAATAATTTAACAATACAACACACTCACAAAAAAATAACATTTATAATATTTTATCTTTTCTTATTTATTTTCAAACTTCAAACAAAATATTGTTGTAAAAGAAATAAATAAATAAATTAAGTTGAAGATAAGCTTATTTTGTAGGAGTAATATTTTGAAGAGAGTTGAGATATAATGAAGGACGGTTTCTTTAATTGAATAAGTTGTTTATAAATTTTTATAATCCTAGGCCACATATTATGGCAAACGGTTTGAGCGGTGCAGTTTTTGGCAAAAAAATAACCGAACCGCGAATGCGGTGCGGTTTATAATTACTATTTTTAATCGCGGTTTTTATAAAACATTAAGAAAAATGGTGCGGTGCAATGTGTTCGGACGGTTTGTGTGGTTAATAAAAAAATTTGATCACCACTACTAATGATGCACAAAGGGGCTAACATGTTAGGGGTAATTGAAGGGATGTTTTCCCACATGTTTAAGAGTCCACATAAGCATGGCCCCTTTCCTGAATCTCCCAAAAGTCGAGCCCTAGTTACCCTAAACCCCAAAATTCGTCCAGCCCTTAGCCTCCCACGTGAGGGCCTGGGCTCATGAAGGTCCTAGAATCAAGCCATGGTTGTCCACACAAGGCTGGAGGGGCAGACAGAGAGGAGGAGCACGGCTAGGACTCTTCCTAGCCACGGCCGAGTGCTTGGAATGAACCATACGTGTTTACATGCATGGGCCATGGGGGCTAGTATAAAGGGGTCCTAAAGGGTTTGGTCTAGGTCCTAGTAGGGTTGGTCAAGGGCTGGTCCAATCGGTTAGGGTCTAGGTTCGAAATTTTTGAGGATGACATGAGTGAGGGTTTGGTCCATATATGCAGAAAATTCAGTAGCTGATTTAGTCTTGTACATGGGTCTTGATTGGCTTGATTTGGGTTATATATGGTATAACTAGGTTTTGTTAAGCTATGATTCAAGTTTGGTTAAGTTTCGAGTCCATACAAGTCAAAATCGGGATGTACGTCTAATTTTAAAAACGATTTTGGAAATGAGTCGAGAAGCCTAATTTTACGTCTAATAAATATTTATAGGTGTATTTTAAGGTGATATGTTAAGTTTGGAATGCTTTGGGTCGTCGTTTTAAGGTCTAAGAATAAATTGAAAAAGTTAGGGTTTTACGGATAAAACAGTTATTTTACACCTAAAAAATAATAGACGTCTTTGGCAGTGCCCTGAATGCTGTAATATATGTTAAAATGTGTATTTAAAATGTTTATGGAATTTTATGATGAACCATTAATGCTAAAAGACATATTGCATGTTTGGTTTAAAAGAAAAATGAGTTATATACGCATGAATTTTTTTTATAAGTGATGGAAATATGCAAAGTTTAAGGAGATGAATTAATTATGACTAATACGATGAAAGGATGATATGTAAGGTCAGGGCTCAGTTGACAGGTGAGAGTGTCGCTGATGTCTCCGCCGCCGGTACCGCGGTAATACGTAGATGGATCCATCAACCTATAGCTAATACGAATTTTTGAAGAGTCCAAGGACTAAAATTGTGATAAACCGAAAATTCTAGGATGATATGGGATTTTCAAAAATTCAGGGACTAAATTGCAAATTTTAAAAGAATAGGTGCTGTTTTGAAGATCTTAGGTAAATAAAGGCTGTTTTCGCAATTTCCAAAATCCTAAGGGTTAAAAAATTAAATTCCAAAATTTTAGGGCCTAATTTGATGGAATTCAAAATTTATGGTGCTAAATTGAAATTTTCAAAACTTTTGGGGACTAGAGTGGCAAAATTCGAAACTTTTAAGGATGACAAGGATATTTTCGAAAATTTAAGGGGTTAGAATGCATATTTTTTGAAAAATTAGGCTTCAGGCATTTAAATTTTTAAAAAAATTGGGAAAATAATTATAGAAATTCATTAAGCTTCAACACGAATGGATTGGATGGTGGATTCGTCGCAGGAAGGAGATTCATTCTAGGTGTAGCTACCTGCGCATTGCTGGATTCGGGAGCTACACACTCGTTGATATCCGATGCATTCGTCAAGCGACTAAATATCATACCGAGATATGGGATTGTGCTTCGAAATTTCTATTCCTTCCGGTGATCAAATGGTCACCTCGAGCATTGTGAATAATCTGGAGCTTCGTTTGCAAAAAGATGTGGTTCGGACAGGTCTTATCGTATTCCCAATGCCTGAATTCAACATCATACTTGGCATGGATTGGATATCATTGAATGAAGCTTCGACAAATTTTCGGCAGAGGTTAGTGTCTATTCGACCACCCAATGACAATTTTTTATCTTTGAGGCAGCGAGAAACAAGCAAATGCCGTACATCATCTCCTGCATCAGTGCGAGGAAACTTATGAGACGAGGCTGCCAAGATTTTCTAGCATGTGTTACGTCATCACCCATTCCTGACAGTCAGAAGCTAGAGGATGTTGAGGTCTTCAGAGACTTTCCTAGCGTCTTTCATGAGGATGTTTCTGGCATTCCACAGGACCGAGAAGTGGAATTTTCTATTGAGTTGATGCCGGGAACTGTGCCAATATCTAAATCACCATATCGTCTGGCACCCGCCGAGATGAAAGAGCTAAAGGATCAAATTCAAGAATTGCTGGACAAGGGTTTTATTCGCCCGAGTTTTTCTTCGTGGGGCGCACCGGTATTATTTGTGAAGAAAAATGATGGCAGTATGCAAATTTGTAGAGATTATCGAGAGATGAATATGGTCACCATCAAGAATAAGTATCATTTACCGAGAATCGAAGACCTATTTGATCAATTGCAAGGAGCATCGATTTTCTCGAATATAGATCTTCGTTTGGGTTACCATCAGTTGAAAATAAAAGAGTCTGATGTTCATAAGACGGCTTTTAGGACTCGGTATGGGCACTAAGAATTTATGGTCATGCCATTTGGGCTCACCAATGCGCCAACGATCTTCATGGATCTCATGTATCACGTATTTAAGCCATATCTTGATCAATTCATCATAATATTTATTGATGACATTCTGATTTATTCAAAGAGACGAGAGGAGCATAGTCAGCACTTGAGAACGACACTAACATTATTACAAGATCAAAATTTATTCGCCAAGTTCAGCAAGTGCGAGTTTTGGCTCGAGAGAGTGGCATTTTTAGGCCACATCATTTCTAGAGATGGAATTGAAGTTGATCCAATAAAAGTCGAGGCAGTTAGAGAGTGGCCAGTACCAAAGAGCGTAATCGAGATCCGTAGTTTCTTGGTTCTAGCTGGCTAATATCGAAATTCCATTCACAGATTCTCATCTATTGTGATACCTTGACTGCTTTGACGAAGAAGAATGCAAAAATTATTTAAGGATCCGAATGCCAAGAGGGCTTCGAGAAGTTGAAGCAAGCCTTGGCTTTAGCGCTAGTTCTATCGATGCCATCGGGTCAAGGAGAGTATATTCTTTATACGGACGCTTCGAAACTTGGTTTGGGCGCAATTTTGATGCAAAAAGACCGAGTTATAGCTTATGTCTAGACAGTTAAAAGTTCATGAGAAGAATTACTCGACTCACAACCTTGAGCTCGCAATAGTAGTGTTTGCATTGAAGATTTTGGGGACATTACTTATATGGAGAGAAGTGCAAGATTTTCACCGACCATAAAAGCTTCAAGTACTTCTTCACCCAAAAAGAGTTGAATATGAGGCAACGAAGATGTTTAGAGCTGGTAAAGGACTACGACTGCGATATTAGCTACCATCCAGGAAAAGTTAATGTAGTAGCGGACACATTGAGTTGTAAGACAACGGTTATTATTGAATTATCACTTCAGAGACCATTGCAGTCCGAGATTCAGCGATTCAAGCTCGCACCGGACGAGAACCCCGATAGCCCTCTCAGCCAGGCAAAAGCCGACAATCACTCGACATCAGGCGAAGCCCGATAAGTGACTTGGAACCGATAGAATGATAGGGGCAAGGCCCCAAATCTTGCTACTATGACAGTCCAGTCGACTCTGAGGGATAAAATTCGAGAAGGTCAGTCTTCTGATGAGCAATTACAAAAATGGAGACTGAGAGATGAAGCTAAGGGTCGGAAGCTGTATTTTGAGGAGGATGGTATAGTTCGATATCGAGATCGACTATGGGTTCCTAGTGGTGATTCACTGCGAGAGGTTATTATGAAGGGAGCTCACAATACATCGTACTCCGTTCATCCTGGAAGTACGAAGATGTACGAGGATCTACAGTTGTTGTATTAGTGCCCGGGCATGAAACAAGATATCTTGCATTTTGTGTCCTAGTGTTTGACATGCCAGCAAGTCAAGGCTGAGCATCAGAGGCCAGCCGAAAAGCTTAAGCCACTTCCTATTCCTGAGTGAAAATGGGAAAATATTACGATGGATTTTGTTGTGGGATTGCCAATGACTATTAGGGGTTTCAATTCCATTTGGGTGATAGTTGATCGTCTTACGAAATTAGTGCATTTTCTACATATAAAGACGACATTCACTTACGAAATCAGTGCATTTTCTACATATAAAGACGACATTCACCATGACATAGTATATAGAGCTGTATATTCGAGAGTTAGTCCGACTGCATGGGATTCCAGTGTTTATCGTTTCCGACTGAGATCCGAGGTTCACATCATCTTTCTAGAAGAGTCTACATGCAGCGACGGGGACGAAGTTGTTATTCAATACAACATTCCATCCTCAAATTGATGGTCAGTCTGAAAGGGTGATTCAAATCTTGGAAGAACTACTACGAGCTTGTGTGATTGATTTCCAAGGAAATTAGGAATCGAAGTTACCTCTAGTAGAGTTCGCCTATAACAATATTACCAATCGTCTATAGAATGGCTCCTTACGAGGCACTATATGGAAGGAAGTGTAGATCACCTATACATTGGGACGAGGTTGGTGAAAGAGGGTAATTTGGTCCGAACTTGATCAAGCAAATAACAGAGCCAGTAATCAAAATCCAAATAGGATGAAGACTGCACAAAGGCGACAAAAGAGCTACGCCGACAAGCGACGAAGAGAGATAGAGTTTGCCGTAGGCGACCACGTATTTTTGAAAATAGCAACTATGAAGGGTGTTATGAGATTTGGCAAGAAAGGCAAGCTCAGTTCGAGGTTCATAAGACCATTTGAGATTTTGGAGAGGATTAGAACACTAGCCTATAGAGTTGCATTGCCACCAATGCTAGCCGGAGTACACAATGTGTTCCACATCTCGATGTTGCGAAAGTACATGTCGAACCCTTCATATGTACTAAATTATTAGCCTCTGCAATTGACTCCAAATATTGCATACGACGAAAGACCTATACAAATATTAGGTGGACAAGAAAGGAGACTCAGAAACAAAGTTATCCAAGTGGTCAAAGTCAAGTGACTAAACCACTCGGAGGAAGAAACTACTTGGGAAACCGAGAGGGACATGAGGATTCGTTACCCAGAATTATTCGGTAAGTTCTAATTTCGAGGACGGAATTTCATTTAAGGCAAGGAGAAATTGTAAGGTCCAAAATATGATAAAGTAATCCAACTGCATGAAAATCTAGAAAAAAAATGAAAAAAGACTAATTAAATGGTTTTAATTACATAAATTTAATATGTGGTGCATGGATACATGTTTAAAATAGGATTTTCTGTTAGAATGCATAACTGTGTGTTTTTAAATTATTCGAGACGCGGTCAAGGAACGGAGACCAAGGACCATATAAGGGAAAATATTTTTATTAAACGATTATTTTTAATTGTTTAATGTGTGGTGTATTTTTAATGGAATTTTTCGAAAATTGGGTGTTTCGAGGTGTTTTATACGTCGAGTCATTTTTTTAAACAGTATTAAATTTTCGATGAAAATATGAACTTTTCGAGAACTTGGCTAATATTTTCACAATCTTTCCTAAACAAAATATTTTAAATATTTACTAATGAGCTTAATGAGCCTATTATGCTAGGTTAATGGGCCCAAGCTTGCACAATGGGCTTTAATTAAAATAAAAAGCTAACAAACCATGCCCCAAACCCCATAATCCACACTCACCCTCACCTAAAGAATTACTAGGACTCCTCTTCAGCAAGTGCACACACCACACGTGAATATTGAAGGGGAAGGTCACGTTTTTGAAGAAAAATCAGCATAGGGTCTTCACTTCGTCGACGTCCTTGCATCGCCAAGTTGTTTTTCGTGCGTAATAAATGCAAAGGCCACCTTAATCTTCCTTCAAACATCTTTCACATCATATTATGTATGTTTAATTATGTTTGCATGAGGAATATGATGCACCACTTTTATTTTCTTTTTTATGGCTATACATGCACAAAACTAGAGTTTTCTCTTTTTGAAACTCTTCCTAATGATGCACAAAGGGGCTGCCATGTTATGGGTTCTTGAAGGGATGTTTTCTCACATGTTTAAGAGTCCATATAAGCATGATGCAAGGCTGGAACATGGGAGGCTAAGGGTTGCATGAATTTTGTGGTTTAGGGTTACTAGGGCTCGACTTTTGGGAGATTCAGGAAATGGGTCGTGCATGGTGCTTTCTAGGAAAGGGGCTGGGCTAATAAGGGTCCTAGCATTGAGCCATGGTTGTCCACGCAAGGCTGGAGGAGCAGGAAGAGAGGAGGCGCACGACTAGGACTCTTCCTAGCCACGGCCGAGTGCTTGGGATGAACCATGCACGTTTACGTGCATGGGCTGTGGGGGCTGGTCTAAAGGGGTACTAAAGGGTTCGGTATAGGTCCTAGGAGGGTTGGTCAGGGGCCGGTCCAATCGGTTAGGGTCTAGGTTCGAAAGTTTTGAGGATGACATGAGTGAGGGTTCGGTCCATACATGCATAAAATTCAGTAGCTGATTTAGGCTTCTTCATGGGTCTTTATTGGTTTGATAGGCTTGTTAATGGGTCTTGATTGGTTTTATTTGGGTTATATATGGTATAACTAGGTGTTATTAAGCTATGGTTCCAGTTTGGTTAAGTTTCGAGTCCATACGAGTCAAACTCGGGATGTAGGTCTAAGTCTAAAAATGAATTGGGAAATGAGTCGAAAAGCCTAAGTTTATGTCTAAGAAATATTAATGGTTCATTTTAAGGTGATATGTTGAGTTTGGATGATTTGGGTTGTCGTTTTAAAGTTTAAGGATAAATTGGGAAAGTTAATTTTAAAGGTAAAACGGTAATTTTACACATGAAAAATAGTAGACGTCATGGCAGTGCCCTGAATGCTGTAATATATGTTAAAATGTGTATTTCAAATGTTTATGGAATTTTAAGATGAAACCTTAATGCTAAAATACATGTTTCATGCTTGGTTTAAAAGAAAAATTATTATATATGCATGAGTTTTTTTATAAGTGATGAAAATATAAAAAGTTGAAAGAGGTGAATTGATTGTGACTAATACGATGATATGTAAGGCTAAGGCACGGTTGGTGGGTGAGAGTGTCGCTGATGTCCCCGTCGCCCGGTACCGCGGTAATACGTAGATGAATCCATTGACCTACAACTAATATAAAAGTCACAATTGAGGATCTAAAATCAATAAAAAGGAAAACATATACGTATATGTTGAAAGAAAATATGATATGATATATTGAAAAGAAAATGTTAAAGTTTACGTTCATGAAAAGCTATTTGAAATAAAATTATTTTCACTGTTGCTTGTGAATATATGTGTATTACTTGTTATCATGATTAAGGTTTGCTGAGTCAATAAACTCACTAGGTGTGATCGATACAGGTGAACATGAGATTGATATTGATAGAGGTCTTGATGGTTGATCTTGCTACATTGATGGTACACACAACCCGATGACCGTCGCTAGTTTTCTGCAAATAAAACTATGTTTATGATTTATGATTATTTAAAGATTTTTATGACTTATGATACTTTTGAGAGGTTTTGGGAGGATGTTAGAGTTAAGATTATTTTTGAAATAATGTTAGTTTAGGATTGGTTGACGTTTAATGATTTTCATGCTTTGAATTACTTTCTTTTAGATTTCAAATAATAGTTGATTGATTTATTATAAATGATGCAAAATTATTTTTAAAAAAAAAATATATATATATATATGTATATACATTGTAGTTTCGGCAGAATACTTGGCAAAAAATTCTAGTACTTTTATGAAAAACGAGTAGTGGACGTTTCAAAATATCTAGACTTCAAGCACATGTTGATCCAGCGCATGGATGTCCAAGGAGCTCAACTGACCGAAATCATGCAATTCCTTATGCATGGTGATGTCAAAAAGGGGGAAAGAAAGAGGCAGAATGAAGCTCAGAAAACTGAAGAAGCTATAAAGAAAAGGGTTGCTGAAACGTCCACTACTCGTTTTCTTTAAAATATACTAGAATTTTTTTTTTCTTCCTAACTCCTAGTCTCGGCCGAAATTCCTAAATACATGCATAAAATATATTGACACCATTTTAAAATAAAACATACTAACTATATTTAAAATTTCAAAAGAATGTAACTTGAAACATAAATTCATCACTAGTTTACCAAACCTAAACTTAACATTTTTCAAAATCAACCTAACTCTAATATCCTCTCCAAAACCACTCAAAACATATAAAAGTCGTAAAAATCTTTATCATAATCTTAAACGTAAATCATAATCATAATGCGGAAAATATAGCGCTGGTCCTCGGGTTGTGTGCACCTTCAGTCCAACAAGATTAACCATCAAAACCTCCATCAACATTAATATCATGCTCACTTACATCCATCACACCTAGTGAGTCTAAATACTCATCAAACAATAATCTTTATAACAAGTAATACATATACAATCGCATGCAACAGTGAAAATACTTTTACTTAAAATAACTTTTCATGAACATAAACATAAACATGTTTCCTTTCATCATTTCATAACATATCATATTTTCTTTCATCATAAACATTTTCCTTTTCATCATAAGCATTTTCCTTTTATTGAATTCGAATTGTTAATTGTGACTTTCGTTTCATCATAAGGTCGATGGATCCATCTACATGTAACCACGGTACTGGGCGGCGGGGACATCAGTGACACTCTCACCTATCAACTGAGCCTTGGCCTATCATCATCATATGGAAATACTATTGTCGGGCTCCCTCTGGGGCCTTCTCCCATAGACGGGCTCCCTCTGAGGCCTTCTCCCATAAATGGGTTCGCTCTGGGGCCTTCTCCCATAAATAGGTTCGCTCTGGGGTTTTTTGCCTCACGATATCTTCAATCATATCATCATAATAGTCACAATTACTTCAAATCATCCAACGTTTCATATTTTCATCACTTTATAAAAATCATGCATATAAATATCATTTTTCTTTTAAACCAAGAATGCAACATATCTTTTAACTTTAAAATTTTATCATAAAATTTCTTAAAAATTTAAAATAAGCATTTTATCATATATTATAGCATTTGGGGCACTGCCATGCCGTCTAACCATTTTCATTTTAAAATGACCGTTTTACCCCTAGACGTAAAATTTCTCGCTTTTAACATTTTCTTACTTTCATTGACTCTAGACCATCCCAAATAATTATTTAAGCTTAAAATAATTTTCTAATATTTTTATTTAGCTTAAAACTAGGCTTTCATTTTATTTCATAATTATTAATTTGTAGAGCGTTGAATTCTCAAATTAATTCAAACTTTATTATTAAATTTCTAAATTTTAAACATTGACTTTTTATTACTTATTTTACCCTTGTGAACCATGAACCGCCCCCGTGGACCCACGGTTTAACCCCTAACCAATTACACCCCTTAATTCGAAACCTTATGTTACCCATCGAGCCATATTGCGATTCCTTCGAGCCAAGCCCGAGCCACCCCGAGCAAAAATTTTCCCAGACCCTCTATGGACACTACTAGACCCCTAGGACTAAACCCTAGCCCGCGTCGAAGCCACCTGCAAAAGACAAGGGTTGCGGCTGAGATGCCATACAACCCTAGGAATCTTTGTAGCTCGGGGGCTAGGACTCCTACCCTAGCCTAGCCCAGCCATAACCACCCTGGACGAGCCACAATCCCTTGCGCACAGCTGCACTCTCGCATTTTGGCTCGGGAAGAGTCCTAGCTTGCTTGGACTCCTTCCCAGCCACTGTGCTCGAGTCCTAGCATGGCTAGAACTCTTCCTCACACTTCACCACATCCGGGCCCTGCCCTGGTCAAGCCCTGGCCGACCCATGCAATGGTTACCCCCTAACTGAACCCTTTTAATCCAATCATGCATTAATTCATTCCAGATTGGTTCCTATTGTGTACAGCCTTTAACCGTGCGTCGTGTCGCCTTTAAACTCGAGTAAAAACTTCCCCCCTATGATCCTTTAGCATGGCAGCCCCTTCACGCAAATATATTTCAAGCTCTGGAACAAGAATCATGAATTAATCACATGCCTATCCATAAAAACGAAAATATTAACAAGGTCATCATCTTTTCCATGCAAACAGAATTCAAACAAGTATTATGATGTGATAGATGAGAAAAAAGAGATGTATGGCATGCCTTTGCGTATTTTACACACGAAAACAATCGACGATACAAAGAACGACGACGTAGAAATTCCCTAGGCTAAAAACCTTGAGAAGGCCGATGCTTACCTCTCAAAAATCACATGTGTGTTGTGTATTTACTGATGGGAAAAGAGTCTTTGTGTGATGTAGGGGAAGGGGCGTGTGTTTTAAAATTAATGGGAAGGGTTTTAGGCTTTTATTTTACTAAATACATAGGTGTGCAAGATAGGACTCATTAGTCTAGTATAATAGGCTCATTAAGCCCATTAGTGAATTTTTAAAATATTTCGTTTAGGAAAGTTTGTGAAAATATTAGCCAAGTTGTCAAAAATTTCATGTATTCGTCGAAAATCGAATACCGTTAGAAACTAAGTCTCAGCGTATAAAATCACCTTAAAACACCTTATTTTCAAAAATATCATTTAGCATCAACCTTATTTTAAATAATTAAAAGCAATTATTTAATAAAAATATTTTCCCTTTTCAGCCCTCAGTCTCCGTTCCTCGATCGCATTTTCAAATAAATTTAAAAACATGGTTTCATGCATTCATGTAGAAAGCACATTTTAAACATGTAAATATGCACATCATAATAAATTTATTAAAATAAAGCAATTTAATTAAAATACATAAGAAATTTGATAATCTTGTGTGCATGTGGTTCACGTGAAGTTTCGAATTTTTGGGACGTTACAGTTGTAGAGCGTGCCAAAGCAGATGAAGCCTTAATACAAAAACAACTTGAAGAACAAAAGAAGAGTTAAAGAAGAAAATAAAGGTTAAAACATTGGGTTAATAGGTTAATGAAATTTCTTGTACTTTGTGAAGCTTGTAATTTCATTCAATCGATGGAATACAATATTTTCTCTTATTACGATTTCTTAAGTATATGTAAATTGTTGTATAGTTCTGCATCTGGGTTTTTTTATCACCAAAAAGGGAGAAATTTTTAAGAAATTATTATTACCCTAAAGTTTTAGTAATTGAAAAAATCAAAACAACATCTAACTGTTTCAGGATACATCCGCTATCTATCTTGTATAACATGAACAATTCAACCGCTTAGGTTTCGACCACTTCAGCAGAAGAGTTTCAACCGTTGGAAGCTTTCTGGAGAACCCGTAACTTAGACTACGTATAAGCCATGCATAATTCTGGTTTTAAATTAAAATGATTTTTATTTCATGAGTATTTAAATTTAATTATTTTACGTAGTAGTTTAATTTCTATAATTTCAGCTTATTCAGTGAGGCCGGACTGGAGTTGGAGTTTAGGGATAAAATTTAAGATTTAGAAAACATTTCCAGAATTTATTTTATCTTGCAAGTAATTTAATTTAAGTTAAAAGGAGGTTTGATGATTTATTTAAGCAACTTGAGGTGAGTAGAAAATAAATTCATTTAAGTTCCATAATTAAGGGGTTAGTTCACTAAATTATTTAAATAGAGAGGTAAAACTTTTAAGGGTTATAAATTTACTAAATAATCAACATTTCCCCTCCACTTAATCTATAAATTTCGGCCACCTTAGAATATTAAGCAATTCAATTGCCAACTCACCCTTTGACACATTCTTTGTTGTTTTAGCATGCTAATTTTTTAATTATTGAGCAACCTTAATTAATTAACTAATAAGCATTATCCTAGTCTAGAGAGCATGAGGAATTCGGTCATAGCCTTCAAATAAACACCCCAACAAATATTTGATATCAAACCAAAATTCAAAATTCAAAAGGTGGAGACTTGGTCTTGATTTGTTCCCTATATTTGGCAACCATTCCCTCACTCCCCTAACCACAATTTCTCCCCCTCTCCACCAAATTCAGAACCATTTTAAGAGCCATAAAACCGTGAGAATATCAGTGTAATTAAGAGAAAAAAATAGAGATCAAGGTTGCAAGAAAAGAAAGCGCTCCACTCCTCTGCGCCGAGTCGTCTTATTCATTCGTTTTTCTTTCAAAACAAACCAGGCATGCCTATGTTCTTCCTTGACTCTTCAATCAAGTCCTATTATCATTTATTTTCATTACATGATCATGTTTTGATAAGCAAAAACCGAAATACATCAAGAATTTTTCAGAAAATAAGCATGCAGATTTTCGGTTTTCATGATGCTCTTCAAAGGTTGCTTTGATGTGTTGGTTTCAGGTATTGAATAGATTCCAGGCTCTCAAGGTTGCTCCTAGGCATGTACTTGGACATGTTAGGAACACATTTGTCCATTGGTTTGAGTCCCATGCTAGCCGAAAGCAAGGAATGACAGCAACTCCCCATTTCTGCCCATTTGTGTTTCGAAAAATTCTGTTTGCTGTCATAAGGGATATGAATCTGATCATGGCTGCCACAAGGCCTATAGCCATGGTTAGATCACTTACCTAGCATGTATAAGACGTGACTAAGTCGCCCTTTTGGAGGCTTGGTCCATGGTGAATCGGTTTTTTCAAAATACTCAAGAACAGTCCCTGCACCCTTCGGCTTCGTGTTTTTTGACAGCACATGTGTTTCGATTTTGTGGAATGGTATGGATCTTGGTTGGCCTAGGGCCCTTAGCCACGGTTCATACCATGCCCCTATATGTCTATATCGTGCCATGGTCAATCAAATGGCCACTGGAATGACACGAGACAACAAATGAAAGACAACACTACACACGCATGTATTAGTGTTCTCGGTTGGAGTTTTCTGATGTTTGCTGGAATGGTGCGTATTGTGGCTGGCCTAGGGCCCTTAGCCATGGTTCAAATCATTTTTTGGGATGTTGGTAAGAGTCTCTGGTCGGTGGTTCAAGCCCCAATGGCCGGTAGTCTCGAAAACGACACAAGAAATGCGATTGCACAGCTGCTGTAATTTGACAGCAAGTGGTGCTGTTGTTCTCAGGCGTGTTTCGAGTTCTCGGATGGCTTTCAGCCTATGGCCTTGGACTGGACAGTGCCTCATTGAGTTAGGAAGGTCATGTTTTTGGCCGTTCGTGATTCGGATCATTTTGAGGTCGTACGAGAATCTACGGTGCGATGTGCCAAATTGACTCTCGAAAGAGCGTTTCATGTTTTGGCCTCCATTCACCTAGATTTCGACCCTCACCATTTTAGGAGCATAATCTCATCATTTTAAGCGTATTTTAATCATGACTATATGATGTTTCAGTGTTGGTTCGGGTTGGTTCGGAGTCATGATTAAATACGAAGTCATTAGGCGCACTTGTCTCAGTTTTTGGATTTAATTGCATAGTTTGGTCAAGTAAAAGCTATTGCATATTTTTCATGGCATATGTAGGTTGCAGCGAGCCTGAGAGCGATCCAATCCATTCAGTAAAATTATTGCAGGATATTTAATAATGTTAATTAATTATATTACGTGCAAAAATATTCATTTTGAGATTTATGCGATATTGCTTGTGGTCACTTTACTATCATGATTAAACCCGGTCGCCAGTTACCGGTCAGTTCAGTTGTTTCACCCAGTATACTGTGGCAGTATTCTGATCAGACGTACATTATTAAACACGGTCGCCAGTTACCGGTCCGGTCGCCAGTTGCCGGTCAGCTCAGTTCAGTACAGTTCAGGGACCATTTGCGTAGACCATAATCTCACCAGAAAATTATTACATGCTATTTCAGTACAGGGCTCCAAGGAGCAAACATTTTCACCATGATTTTCAGTTCAGTTATGCACGTATTATAATTGCTCATGACAAGTTATTTTCACATTATGCCTCATGACATGATATTTTTATCTCATGCAAATTTTACTATTTATTTACTTGTTATTTACGATATATGCATGTTGAGTCTTTAGACTCACTAGACTTGATTGTTGTAGGTACTGATGATGTCGGGATCGAGGGCGGGGATCATTGAGCCAGCTCGAGTCGGCAGTAGTAGGACCCGAGGACCTCAGTTCAGCATTTATTATTATTTGATTGCTCAAATATTTTAATTATCGTTGGATAAACTTTTTCTGTTATTTCAAATGTTAATTTCTTCCGCTGCCATTTTGAACATCAAACTTTATTTATTAATTCATTTATGAATGAGGCAATTTTATTTATTTTAAAAGAAAATTTTCAAATATTTCCGCAAATTTTCAAACACGAATTTTCGGGCCTCTACACTTTCCAAACGGGTGTTCAAATACTTCAATCGCTTCATTAAAAAGCTATTCATTGTTCCCTTAATGAAGGAAATTCTGTGACCTGCTCAGTGAAAGGGGATCGGTTACGGTGACCGGAAGCGCAACGGAAGTTTAAAATTTTTAATTTTTCATCAAAAATTCGGCCACCTCATGATAATGTGTAGCAAATACAATAAACACCAAAAATGACATTCATAGTGTGTTTAGAATTGTACCTATCAATCTTAAAAGATTGATGATGGCTCCAACTTAGTTGATATATAACTAAGCTCTTTAATGGCAAGACAATCTTCAAGCTTCCTTTGAGCCCACCTTGCTCAAATATTAAGCCCACCACCAACTAGCTAAAACCACTCTAATTTTGCACTAGAAAAATTAGAGCATTTTTCTTTGAGAAGTGTATTGTTTCCTCAACAATTGAAGAACAAAAATATTGGAGAGGATGAATAGTATTTTCGGCACTATTCATGCTAGGAGAGAAGGAGAGACATTTTTTTGGTTGTGGGAAAAGTTGGGAGAAAAAGTTGCATGTCTTTGCAATATTTTAATAAAAAGTATTCACAACCCTTCACCTCCCATGCATGCTTTGCATGTGGGCTTGTAACAATTTACAAGGGCCCATGGACTTTTATTTAAATTGTCTCAAACCCATTTGAGCCCAATTAGACTTTACTTGATTTTACTCAAGCCCACTAGTTAAATAATTATTTTCAATTGGGCTCTACAAGGCCCAATGTTATTTAATTAATCCAACACTTGAATTAATTTAATTATTTGGACTCTACTAGGCCCACTAGTGTTTAATTAATTCAACACTTGAATTAATTTAATTTAGTCCATAATAATGTTTATGAAAATCACAATTTTCAAATACATTATTCACTTGGTCAAATTTTAATTTAGGAACACTTCCATTAATTAAAATTTACATTTCTCTCATAGAAGTCATACTTCTATTTTTTTTTACACTTATAAACTCATTTATAAGTCGTTGAACACATTGAACTATTTTCTCCTTTATAGAAGTCATACTTCTAATTCTTCCTTACGCTTATAAACTCCTTTATAAGCCGTTCAACACATTGAACTATTTTTACTTCTCAACGGGATCTAGAAAGCTAGTACTTGTCTGGCCCTCAATGGTTCATTGATACAACTAGCCGTAGGTTCACATCTCCATGTGATTCGGACTAAACATGTCCTTATATGAGCATACCCCAATTGCTCCATTCTTACTTATCAACTCCTTGATAACAAGAACGTCAGAACTCAAGTCTGATAGTACCCAACCAATCATGTTAAACGCCTAGCAGCATCGCTTACATGATTCCCTAGGTATCAAATGATAGTGCCTGCAAGAACCATTCTATTATGGTTAGCGTACAGTACGGTCCCTTCAACTCATATATCCCGACCGATTCGACAACCATTGGTTTATCGAGAGTTGTCAATGAATCGATACTATGTGTCATGTCGTAGTTGCATCGATTGTGTAATCTATGAAACCCCTTTCATAATTACAACCATACTCTGGCCAGAGATTTCAACCTACATACACATGATAACACATAGGATATCCATACCCGAAGGTAAGCGGTGAATCCCCGACTACAATGCATCGACTCCTATGTGTTTCGACAGAACACCCAACCTTGCCACCTGATGACCCCATGAGAGTCGGTAAACAAGTCAAAGTGTAATTCTAGCACATAGAGTCTCAATGTTGTCCCGGGTCATAAGGACTAATGGTGTACAACCATAAACCAGGACTTTTCCACTCGATAAGTGAGAACCACTTGGAAAGTCCTTTTATGGAGGGTTGTTCAGTGCACTCTACCAGGAGCACCTATCTGCATGCTCGGACATCACAATGTCCCCTACCAATGAAACATGGTACTCACATCGCAGATACTAGTCTCTAACTCGAGCGGCCTATATCCTTCTTAGTGGCGGCTGAATCGACTAGGAACCGTTTAGAATATACAGTATTACAAATATGAGTTTCATGATACTCATCATATGAGCATCTCATATTCTTTCTACTATTTGTATATTCAAGGGCTTTATCTATGCAACTAGCATGGGTATACAGATAAAGATGTGCCAAAATAATAATATCAAATATTACTAAAATAAAGATTGCTTATACATAGAGTTTCATTGTGAACACTCGGCCAACACTTGGCTCGACGGGCACCTACTCTAACAATCTCCCACTTGCACTAGAGCCAACTACCCATATGCTTTAAACACATTGATTCGCGATGCTTGACGAATAATGGTCCAGGTAAAGGCTTAGCTAGTGGATCAACAACATTGTCTGCGGAGCCGTCTATGTCAATAGACACTTCTTCCTCTTTCCACAATCTCTCCGACGATGTGGTACTTTCTCAATACATGTTTGGACTTCTGATGAGACCTTGGCTCCTTTGCTTGAGCTAAAGCTCCCGTGTTGTCACACAACACCGGGACATGAGCAACTCCATTAGGAATGACGTCCAACTCTTAGACGAAATTCCTTATCCAAACAGCCTCCCTTGTTGCATCTGATGCAACAATGTATTCGGCCTCTGTGCTGGAATCCGCAGTATTGTCTTGCTTGGAACTCTTCCCAGAGACAGCAGCACCATTGAGCATGAATACAAACCTAGAGGTTGACTTCGAGTCATCGATATCGCTTTGGAAGCTAGAGTCGGTATAGCCTTCCAATTTTAGTTCTCCACCCCATAGACCAAGAACAATTTATTGGTCCTTCACAACTCCTTGAGGATGTCTTTCACAGCTTTCCAGTGTGGAAGACCAGGGTTCGATTGATATCTACTCACTACACTTAGTGCGAAAGCCACGTCAGGACGCGTAGATATCATCTCATACATGATGCTACCAATCGCATATGCATAAGGAATGCTTGTCATCGCCGCTATCTCTGCATCAGTCTTGAAAGATAGACTTGGATAGGGACACGCCATGACACATTGGTAGATGTCCTCTCTTGGACTTATCCATCGAGAACCGCTTCACGATGGTATCAATGTATGTGGACTGGGTGAGACCAAGCAATCTTTTCGATCTATCTCTATAGATCTGTATCCCAATACAAAAGATGCTTCACCCAAGTCCTGCATCGAGAACTTACTCGCTAACCATATCTTAGTTGATTGCAACATTCCTACATCATTCCCAATTAGTAGAATGTCATCAACATAAAGCACCAGTAATGTCACAACACTCCCACTGACCTTCTTATACACAGGGTTTCTCAGGATTCTTAGTAAATCAACTCTTTGATTGTACTATCGAATCTAAGGTTCCAACTCCTAGATGCCTGCTTTAGACCATAAATAGATCTCTGAAGTTTGCATACCATATGCTCACTTCCGATAGATGTAAACCCTCCAGGTTTGAGACATGTAAATCTCTTCCTTAATATCCCCATTAAGAAAGGCTGTCTTGACATCCATCTGCCATATCTCATAGTCATACCATGCAGCTATGGCTAGCAAAATCCTTATGGACTTGAACATTGCAACTGGTGAAAAGGTTTCCTCAAAGTCAACTCCTTGTCTTTGAGTATATCTTTTTGTCACCAATCGCGCCCTGAAGGTCAATACCTTCCCATCCGTCCCAAGTCCCTATGGGAACCTTTCCCTCAGGTGGATCTATAAGATCCCACACTTGGTTCGAATGCATGGAATTCATCTCAGATTCCATAGCTTCAAGCCATTTGGATGAATCGGCATCAGATAACGCTTTCTTGAAGGTCCTTGGATCACATCCATGGTTAGGCTCATCATGGCCCTCTTCAAGAAGCTGACCATACCTTATAGGTGGTCTCGAGACTCTCTCGGATCTTCTAGGAGCTTGTATCTTCTCACTTGGCTCTTCGGGTGTGGGTTCTATAATTGTGGGTGTCTCTCGAACCTCTTCGAGTTCTATCATCTCCCATTTTCTATCCAATAGAAATTTCTTTTCCAAAAAGGTTGCATTCCTAGAAACAAACACCTTTGTTTCTTGGGGATGATAGAAGTGATATCCAACGGAATTCCTTGGATATCCCACAAAGTAACATAAAATAGATCGACTATCCAATTTATCTCCCACTACCTGCTTCATAAGCAGGGCACCCCCATATTATAAGATAAGAATACTTAGGAGGTTTACCCATCCATATCTCATATGGTGTATGCCTTTGAATGGACATTTAGTGGAATATCTTTTAATTTTAAGTTATAGAGATCGTTTTCAAGTTCTCAAGTACCAATTAAACATTCATTCTTGTAAATTTTGCAAACACCTTTGCTAAATAGACAAGAATATCCATCTTTATCACAATAGAAATGGAAATAATGTTTTTCACCAAAAAGTTACAAACAAAACATCTCTTAAAAATTAACTTAAAATCATTGTTCAACATTAAGTAAACATTTCTTAAGGTCTTGGCAGCAACTCTTGCTCCATAGCCATTCTCAAGAAGGTCTCACCTTCCCTTAAGCTTCCTACTTCTTCCCATCACCTGTAACCCATTACAGAGATGTGAGTCATAACCGGTATCTAATACCCAAGAAGTAGAGTTAATTGAAATGTTTACTTCAATTTAGAACATACCGTTTTCAGAACTTTTCTGGGCCAGATATTCCTTGCAATTTCACCTCCAATGTCCAGGCTTCTTACAGTGATAACAAACATCACTAGTCCTGTCAGCCTTAACTGGTGTGGCTGCCACAACGGGATTCGGAGATTGCCTCATCAAGGGCACGTTCTTCTTGGGACGTTGGAAAGAACTCTTCTTTCCCTTCCCATGTAGATCAATCTTCGTACCAGATGAAGAACCCACATAAAGAACCAACTTCTCTTTCTTGATGGTTGATTCAAACGTAGCAAGCATATTCACCAACTCCTCAAGGGTCGGTTCAATCTTGTTCATGTTGAAGTTCACCACAAAAGGATCAAATGAGCTAGGCAGGGATAAGAGCAACACGTCGGTGGTCAACTCCGAAGGCAAGATCATATCCATGCCAACGAGCTTGTCCACGAGCCCAATCAACTTTAGGCCATGCTCATGGACCGATGCCCCATCTCGCATGCGCAAAGTGATCAGCTCCTTGACGGTAGCATGCCTAAGAGGCCGTGTTTGCTCACCGAAGAGCTCCTTGAGATGCAAATGAATGTCAGCAGCACTTTTTGCATCCTCAAAATGCCTCTGCAGCTCATCGTTCATAGAAGTCAGCATATAACACCTGGCTATCAAGTCATGGTCACACCATTCCTTGTAAGCCTGCAATTCCTCAGGATTGCAGTCAGTCGGAGCCTCAACAGGGGGCGACTCAGTCAGTGTATATGCTACCCTTTCCGAATTCAAGACGATTTTTAGGTTTCTTAGCCAAGTGAGGTAATTAGATCCAGTTAATATGTGTTTGTCGAGTATTACGGATATCGGATTGCGAATCGAAGACATTGTCAATTTGTACTGAAAAGTAAAAACAGATAAATGTTGATGACTATTTTAAAATATTTAGTAAGATATGAAGTTTGGACTTTTACTTCATAAATATTTGCTCCCACTGTTTTGACATCTTTCACTACCCTCTAGTGAAAATGGGAAACTCTTTTCCTCAGTAGGTACGTAAGGTCCAATTAGCGAATTATGATCCCGAATAATATCAGCCAATCACAATTCCTAAAAGGTAGTTTCCAATTGCATCACAATGCAACCCTCTACGTAAACTTTTGTCTCACGTTTGATTAGGACCCAATAATATGACGTCGTTCATCTTCACGTGTCAAGCCTTACCCATCGATGTTGAACCTTAATGGACGGTCGCCATGAGTTCCCCCAATAATATGAGCCGAAATCATGGGAGTTCCACGTAGTTCACATCACCATGTCAATGGATGTCACAGCTTTCCGGCACCCAAAGCTCCCCCAATAATATGAGCCGAGCCCCGAGTACGGGTAGCGTTCATCATGCACCCATTGTCGATGGAAGACATGGAAATTATAAACAAATTTATAATTCCTCTTTTCGGGCTTGATATTAATTTTGAATCTTATTCAAAATGAGGGTTTTAAATTTTGAAAGGTCTCATCATTAATTTTATTTTAAAAGCTCGCCATGTTTGATCGTATGTTTGCCGGATTCATGCAACTTTGTTATTAACATAATAATAACGCACATACTCATTATTTATAACATATCATGCATATATTATAAACAGTAAACAAAACAAGGATGATCAATCGCCCCAATACTAATGGCCCGTGTGAGCTAAACACGGGCCTAGGTCCAATCCTAGGGTAAATGCACGGGATGCAAATGGAACTATTACATTAGCTTCCAATATTTACATGTCTTCGATCTTCATAATCATCATGGCCACCATCTTCCAATCTTGATCATCCACTATACTAATATTTACAAATAAATATCCATGACAAATAGGGATACATCTCATGGGGTGGGAACGGGCCATAAACCAAGCCCACTTTAAATTTGATAATTATTAGAATCATTCAACATCAAATATCCTAGCATACACCTAGCAAATTGGGCTTGGGCTTTTGATCATCCTTCATGCATAATATCACATATCATACACCATCAATTAATTATCACAATAATTAATTGATCCAATATTATATATCTTGATCTAATCACTAACCGCCACGATTATAAACTAAATTAACAAAGTATACAAACACCTTTGTCTACTTTCCAATTAATTTATTTATAACCGAATTTCTTATAAATCACAATTTACTATAAATAATTAAAGTCAAACTTCAATTATTTATTTTATGAGAGAAATTTGCAACTTTTGTAATTTTAAACTTAAGGGCCCAAAAACTTATTTTTCACCAAAAATATTTTGACCCATTTAAAATCACAAATGTGTTAGCCATCCAATGGCCCAACAACTCAAGGCCCATGATACTTTGATATTCCAAAACACATTTTGAAAACCCTAGTCGTCATCGCCGTCGCCGGAGCTCCGTCGCCGGATTCCGGCGAACAAAAATATTTTTTTTATTTAAAAGGGGGTGGTTTCGGGCAGCCCAAGGGGCTGCCCTTGCTGCCCGTTTCGGGCAGCCACTCGGGCAGCCCGAGGTGCCCGAAATGGGCAGCAACATGCTGCCGAAATATGCAAAAAAATTGGCCTTCATTGGTTGCAAAGTTTTGTTCTCATGCGGTTAGAAATCAATCTCAATATAATATCTTGTAGTTGCTACACAAAATCGTAACCATAGCTCGGATACCACTTGAAAGGGGATCGGTTACGGTGACCGGAAGCGCAACGGAAGTTTAAAATTTTTAATTTTTCATCAAAAATTCGGCCACCTCATGATAATGTGTAGCAAATACAATAAACACCAAAAATGACATTCATAGTGTGTTTAGAATTGTACCTGTCAATCTTGAAAGATTGATGATGGCTCCAACTTAGTTGATATACAACTAAGCTCTTCAATGGCAAGACAATCTTCAAGCTTCCTTTGAGCCCACCTTGCTCAAATATTAAGCCCACCACCAACTAGCTAGAACCACTCTAATTTTGCACTAGAAAAATTAGAGCATTTTTCTTTGAGAAGTGTATTGTTTCCTCAACAATTGAAGAACAAAAATATTGGAGAGGATGAATAGTATTTTCGGCACTATTCATGCTAGGAGAGAAGGAGAGACATTTTTTTGGTTGTAGGAAAAGTTGGGAGAAAAAGTTGCATGCCTTTGCAATATTTTAATAAAAAGTATTCACAACCCTTCACCTCCCATGCATGCTTTACATGTGGGCTTGTAACAATTTACAAGGGCCCATGGACTTTTATTTAAATTGTCTCAAACCCATTTGAGCCCAATTAGACTTTACTTGATTTTACTCAAGCCCACTAGTTAAATAATTATTTCCAATTGAGCTCTACAAGGCCCAATGTTATTTAATTAATCCAACACTTGAATTAATTTAATTATTTGGACTCTACTAGGCCCACTAGTGTTTAATTAATTCAACACTTGAATTAATTTAATTTAGTCCATAATAATGTTTATGAAAATCACAATTTTCAAATACATTATTCACTTGGCCAAATTTTAATTTAGGAACACTTCCATTAATTAAAATTTACATTTCTCTCATAGAAGTCATACTTCTATTTTTCTTTACACTTATAAACTCATTTATAAGTCGTTCAACACATTGAACTATTTTCTCCTTTATAGAAGTCATACTTCTAATTCTTCCTTACGCTTATAAACTCCTTTATAAGCCGTTCAACACATTGAACTATTTTTACTTCTCAACGGGATCTAGAAAGCTAGTACTTGTGTGGCCCTCAATGATTCATTGATACAACTAGCCATGGGTTCACATCTCCATGTGATTCGGACTAAACATGTCCTTATATGAGCATACCCCAATTGCTCCATTCTTACTTATCAACTCCTTGATAACAAGAACGTCAGAACTCAAGTCTGATAATACCCAACCAATCATGTTAAACGCCTAGCAGCATCGCTTACATGATTCCCTAGGTATCAAATGATAGTGCCTGCAAGAACCATTCTATTATGGTTAGCGTACAGTACGGTCCCTTCAACTCATATATCCTGACCGATTCGACAACCATTGGTTTATCGAGAGTTGTCAATGAATCGATACTATGTGTCATGTCGTAGTTGCATCGATTGTGTAATCTATGAAACCCCTTTCATAATTACAACCATACTCTGGCCAGAGATTTCAACCTACATACACATGATAACACATAGGATATCCATACCCGAAGGTAAGCGGTGAATCCCCGACTACAATGCATCGACGCCTATGTGTTTCGACAGAACACCCAACCTTGCCACCTGATGACCCCATGAGAGTCGGTAAACAAGTCAAAGTGTAATTCTAGCACATAGAGTCTCAATGTTGTCCCGGGTCATAAGGACTAATGGTGTACAACCATAAACCAGGACTTGTCCACTCGATAAGTGAGAACCACTTGGAAAGTCCTTTTATGGAGGGTTGTTCAGTGCACTCTACCAGGAGCACCTATTTGCATGCTCGGACATCACAATGTCCCCTACCAATGAAACATGGTACTCACATCGCAGATACTAGTCTCTAACTCGAGCGGCCTATATCCTTCTTAGTGGCGGCTGAATCGACTAGGAACCGTTTAGAATATACAGTATTACAAATATGAGTTTCATGATACTCATCATATGAGCATCTCATATTCTTTCTACTATTTGTATATTCAAGGGCTTTATCTACGCAACTAGCATGGGTATACAGATAAAGATGTGCCAAAAAAATAATATCAAATATTACTAAAATAAAGATTGCTTATACATAGAGTTTCATTGTGAACACTCGGCCAACACTTGGCTCGACGGGCACCTACTCTAACACTCAGTACATTCAATGATTTTGCACCGCTACAAGTCAACCATGTCCAGCACCAGTCCCGATAAAGATATTAATTTATGTCATTATTACAAAACAAAAAGATTACTTAAATATCCTACAAGTTATGATGGAGCTAACAATTACTACAAAAGGATGCTCAACAGCAACTCTTCAAAGGAACGAGATTTAAAGTTGCACAAAGCAAAGAGAACATTAAATGTTTGCTGAGAACATTTAATATTGTTGCAGCTGATAGTGACACATCATTCCAATGCTACAAGTTTACGTTTCACATCTTTTTCGACCGTTGGAATAATAGCCTATAAAAGATGAGTTGAGGAATACAGAAAGAAGATCGATCAATTATGATAATACAAACTTTTCAACCGCGCGATTCACATATTACTAAGCTTGCATACTTCAAGATTCTGAGCACACCCAAAGTTCATATACTTCATCGCTCATCAAGCACGCACTCAGCAGAAAGATATCTGATAATTCAAGGACCAAATTTGTGCTACTCAAAACATACTTTTTCTTTACATCAGTAACTTTTTGTTATTTGATTTATTGGGTTTTCTGGTGAACCGAGGGTTCTTAAATATCCAGAAGTGTAAAATGATCATTAAGAGTTTCAAAATAGGCAGTATGATAAGTCCTGATTGGAATGGGTTGTTGCAATAGTTTGTAAAGCTAAATTTTTTAGGGGAATCCTTCATAAAGAGGAAGAAGAGGTGACGTAGGAGCTTTATCTCTGAACATCCATAAAATCGTGTGTCTTTACTTTATGCAAGCACGTACGTTTTAAACCGTTTCTTGTTAACAAGCCAGCTAACCGGTTGCAGCTATCATTAGAAATTTTGAACCGTTCTCCGCACTTTTCAAGTGGTTTATATTTATAACCGTTAGAGAAAATCTTTCAACAGCCTAAAAGCGATTGAAAATAAATTTAAAAACAAATATTTTTAAAGATTTTATTCACCCCCTGCTCTGAATTCTTTCCTTATCCTAACACACACACACACACACACACACACACACACACACACACACACACATATATATATATATATATATATATATATATATTATTTTTTTATAAAAGAGGGGGAAAAAAGAAAATGAAAAGAAAAATAAGATAACACATACCTTACATAAAGTTTAAAAAAAACATAAAAGACATACCGTTGGATCAAAATATTTTTCTCTTCTTACTCTTGGGTGTTGACCAATCAAGTTGAGATGATAATGGATCTGTTTCATGAGTAAAATCTTATATTAGAAAAATGATCTCACTCTCGTCATTAGCGGAAATCAACATCTTTCTCAATACTTGTGACATAAATCCATGTTTAACAACATCATCTAGAAACGATAACAGTTTATCATAATAATTATTAACATTTAATAAACCAATTGGCTTTTGGTAGATATTTAATTGTGCCCAACAAACAGTGTGAAATATTTCTTCCAAAGTACCAAATCCTCCCGACAAAGCAATGAAAGCATCTGAATGTTCAATCATTTGATTAATCCGCTCATACATATTACCTACTTTCATTTCTTCTCCAATTGTTGCTCCAATGAGATTAGTCAAATTTGTTGGGATAATACCCAAGACTTCGCTTCCTCTGGCATGTGCTGCTTTAGAAACTTTTCCCATCAATCCAAGACTACCACCACCACATACCAAATGAATCTTCTTCTCACCAAGTATTTGTGTTGTTTCTTCATAAATTGAATATTTCCCTGTATTAGATCCACAAAATACACTAATATTTCAATTTTTGTTTTTTGAAGAACTTGACATATTCTTTGTTATTCCTTTCCTTCTCTTCTCATATATATATATATATATATATATATATATATATATATATATATATATATATATATATATATATATATATATATATATTTCGACCCGGACGTTTTCGGGATGCCGCTAATATATACACGTGTGTGTGTGAAAAGAAGATTACATACGTGAATTTATAGAAAACAATTATATGAAAAGTCAAAATATGAATAGTCAAAATATGAATATTAAAGTAATACACACAATTACTTTGCTTAAAGTAAAGTAATAATATAATATCAAATAATAGCATCTTTTTTTGGAGTTGAAAAGCCTAATTTTTGTGTTAAACGACATACATGATCTATATCAAATGCACAATTTATATAATAATTCTTCTCATCATAGAATTTTATCCACAATTTAATAAGTTCGGTTTACAAGTATCCACTAGAATGCGTCTCAAGAGACATTGGAAATTCATCCAATGGCTCATTACTCAAGCCATTCTTGATAAATAATATTTATTGATTGCACCATGAGGATAAACAAACTTAACTATAGGATTGTTTTTAGGATTTTCAATTTCGATTGCACTATTAGGATAAACAAACTTAACTATAAATGGCCCTGACCATCTCGATCTTAATTTTCCTGAAAATAAATGCAAACGAAAATTATTAAGTAAATTTTTTGTCCAATCTCAAAATATTTTCTCATATTTTTTTTTTTTATCATGAAAAGCTTTTGTTTTTCTTTATAAATCTTTGAATTCTCATATGCATCATTTTTTAATTCTTCAAGTTCATTTAATTTCAATTTTTGTAATTTAGATGCATCATCTAAATTATATTAAATGATTTAATTGTCCAATAAGCTTTATGTTCTAGTTCAACCGATAAATGACAATGTTTATCAAAAACTAACCTATATGGTGACATCCCTAATAATGTTTTAAATGCAGTTTTGTATGCCCATAATGCATCACTTAATCTCAAAGACCAATCTTTTTTATTTGAGTTAACTGTTTTTTCCAAAAAAAAATTTATTTATTTATTTGCAAGTTCAACATGAACATTTATTTGAGGATGATATGAAGTGGAAACTTTATGTGTAATAACATATTTTCTTAACAAAGAAGAAATTGATTTATTTATAAAATGACTTCTCCCATTATAGATTATAGCTCTAGGTATTCCAAATCGACTAAAAATATTTTCTTTTAAAAATTTTATCACAACTTTATGATCATTAGTTTTACATGTAATCGCTTCAACCTATTTTGAAACATAATCAACAACAACTAAAATGTAATTAAATCCAAAAGATGATGGAAATGGACCCATAATCGATTCCTCATCTGTCAAATATTTAAATAATTATGATTGAATTTAAAAGCATCATGTTTCATTTTGAAATTGATCCCATTTTTCTGAAAAATTGCACAAGATTTGCAAAATAAATATGTATCTTTGAATAAATACTGCCAATAACGTCCACATTGTAAGATTTTTGTAATTGTTTTATTAGATGAAAAATGACATCCACATGCTTCGGAATGACAAAATTTAATAACATTACTTACTTCATTGTCGGGTATGCATCGTAAAAAAATTTGGTCAGGACAATACCAAAACAAGTAAGGATCATCCCAATAATTTTTTTTACTATGTCAAGAGTTTATTCTTATCTCGTGAAATCCAATAAAAAGGCATTTTACGTGTCACAAAAAAATTTACAATATTAGCAAACGATGTCATAGTAGTGGTAGAAAACAACTGATCATCTTGAAAATCTTCATTTATTAATATTTCATTATGAAATGATTAAATTATTATTCTAGATAAATGATCGGCTAATACATTTTCTTTTCTTTTTTTATATTTAATTATAAGATCAAATTCTTGTAATAACAAAATCCACCGTATTAATCTTGGCTTAGAATCTTGTTTATTTGATAAATATTTTATGGTAGAATGATCAATTTAAACAATAATAGTAGAACCAATGAAATAAGACCGAAATTTATCTAATGCAAACATTACTGAAGGTAATTCTTTTTCAGTTGTTGAATAATTTATCTGAGCAATATTTAACGTTCTACTATCATAATAGATTGCATAAGGTTTTTCTTCTTTTCTTTGTCCTAACGCAGTTCCTATATCATAGTCACTTAGCGTCACACATTAATTCAACTAGAAAAGACGAATCTGGAGTTTGTAAAATAGGCGATATAATTATATTAGGATCGAGAAAGAATTTAGAGGAGGGGGGTTGAATAAACTCTTTGAAAATATTTGCTTTTTAAATTTGGTTTCAACCGTTTTTAGACGGTTGAAAGTTTTTCTCTCAAACGGTTAGAAGTATGAACCGCGTAAAAGGTGCGGAAGATGATTCAATATTTCTAATGATATTTTCAACCGATTAACAAACCAAACACCGGGATATAATTCAAAGTGTAAAGGCTTGTGAAAAATAAGGACACGAGATTTTTATGGATGTTCGGAGATAAATCTCCTACCTTACCCCTTCTTCCTTTATATGAAAGATTCCACTAAAAGACTTTGGATTTACAAAAATCTTTAAAAATGCCCACTCCAATCAGAACTTTTCACATTGCCTGTTTTGAAACTCTTAGTGATCATTTTACACTTCTGGATTTTAAGAATGGGTTCACTAGAAACATTTATAAATCAGACAAGCAAAAGGTTGTTGATGCAAACAAACAATCTTGTTTCGGTAGCACGAATATGATCCTTGAGAGATCGGATATCTTTATGTTGAATGTGTGCTTGAATGAGCGATAGAGATATGTGATTCTTGAAGTATGAAGACTTGAAAGATTCGCGCTTTTGAAGGCTTGATGATTATGTATCTCTCTGTTATCGTCTCTATGCTTGCATATTTCCAGCTTCACTTATAATGTAATTCCAACGGTCAGAAAAAGATGAGCAACGTTAACCTATACTCTTGGAATGATGTGTCACTATCAGCTACAACTTCATTAGGTGTTCTTCGGTAAGGCATTTAATGTTCTCTTTGCTAGCACAACTTTGAATCCCGTTCCTTGAAGAGTTACTAATGGGTATCCTTTTATGTCAACTGTTTTTTACCATCAGAACTTGTAGGACATAAGTAATCTTTCTCTTCTGGATAGTGATTTAAATGCAGATCAATCTTGGGACTTGTCCATAACATGGTTTACTTGTAGCGGTGCAATTATATTTGAATGTTCTGAACCAGTCAGAGAATATCTTTCATTAAGAGAGCAATAAATGTCTCTTTAATTACTTCAACATAAAGTTCTTCTAACACTCGGTTGAGAAGATTGAACTTCTTCTACTTTAAATGGTTGGACTGATAGGCGGTCTAAACTCTTTAAGCGGTTGAACCATTACCTGTTATACATAAAACTTTGCAGATATTTCCTGAAACAGTCAAGTGCTATTATGATTTTATGTGATCACCAAAACTTTTGGGTAATAATAATTTCTAAACAATTTTCCCCTTTTTGGTGATGACAAAACCCAGCTGCAGAACTATACAAAAGTTTACAGAAAATTGCACCAGGTAAGTAATTGCACCAGGTAAAGATAAAAAGTTTACAAATAAAAATTTGTTAAGGGACTTATAGTATTGCACTATAGGGTTCGATTAGAGTCCTAGGAGGGTCGACTAGGGTCTGGACCGAGTGGTTAAGGGCTGGAGTCGAAATAGCATAGGTACAAATCACACTAGGACTAGGACTCTTGGGCAGAAAAATTCAGTAGCTTCCTAGTCATGTTCAAGGGATTTTATCAGCTTGGTTTGGGTTGAAAGAGGTATAGTCAAGTGTTAGGAAGCTTTGGTTCAAGTTTGGTAAGGTTTGGTTAAGTTTCGAGACAATACAAGTCAAAATCGGGATGTACGTCTAATTTTAAAAACGAATCGATGAAATTATTGAAAACCTAAATTTTAAGCATAGGGAATATTTAATGGAGTGTTATAAGGTAATAGGTTAAGTTTGGAATGATTTGGGACGTCGTTTCGAGGTCTAGGGATAAATATGGAAACTTATGCTTCTAGGGGTAAAACTGTCATTTTACACAAAAATTGTTAAACGTCCTGGTAGTGCCCTAAATGCTGTAAATAATATTAACATGTTGAATTTAAATGTTTATAAAATTATATGATAAAAATTTAATGCTAAAAGACATGTTGCATGCTTGGTTTAAAAGAAAAATTATTTATATATGCATGCCTAAAATAAGGATAAATGCCACTTGAGCTAGAAACTAGCAATGTGATGTTGTGTACCATGTTTCATGGTAGGGGCATAGAGATGTTCAGTCATGCAGATGAGTAATCATATGATGATTGTATCGAACAACCCTCCCTCAAACTTTCCAAGTGGTTATCATTCATTGAGAGGAAAATTATGTGGTTGTGATTGTAAATCATTATTCCTTACGACCCGGGACAACAATAAGGCTCTACATACTAGGATCGTGCTTTGACTCGTTTACTGACTACTCGAGGGTCACAAAGTGGCGAGGTTGGGTGCAATTGCGACATATGTACGAGCCAGTTCATTGTAGTCGGGAATTCACCGATCACCTACGGCTGTAAATATCCTATGTGTTCTAATGAAATAGTAGTGCATGAAATATCTAGGTAGAATGTAAGATGTGCATTAGAGACAAGGGTTCTCAAGTTGTGAATACGACGACACTATGAATATTTCATGATTGTATCACATAGCTATCGAATCTAATATGCAATCACCGATTAACCAATAGCTGCAGATTCGATCGGGATATATGAGATGAAGGGACCGTACTTTACGTTAATCATAACCAATTGATTCTTGCAAGCACTATCAATGATACCTATAGAATCATGGGGTGATGCTACTAGACGCTCTTATCATGATTTGATGGGTTTAAACAGAAAATTATTTTTGACATTCTCACGATCAAATGTTGTACATGGAATGGGACAAATTAGGGCAACCTCGAATAAAGAAAAATTTTCCCGAGTCACAAAGAGTTATGAACTTATGGCTAGCTATATATCGAATCACTGAGATTCATATAAGCATTGGATCATTTGCTCTCATTGAGAGAATAAATTCGAGGAGTTGAATTTATATAAAATTATGAGATAGTAAATTCAAGGAGTTGAATTTATGATAATTAAAATTTGGAGAGAATAAATTCAGGAAGTTGGATTTATAAAATTTGAGAATTTAAAATATTAAACTCATAGGTTGTTTATTAAAGATTAAATTAAATCTAGTGGGAAGTATGCATAATGGGTTTATAGGAGTACAAGTCCAAAATGCTTGTGGGGACCCGAACACTAATCATCTTCTTAATCATTATTGGGACTAATTTAATCAATTAGAATAAACAGGGTCTAATTTTTTTTTTTTAAATGCGGAAGGTAATGGAATCATTCTATTATACAAACCAGTATAATAATACAAATCTTGTATAACATGCATCTAAATCAAAGCTAGGTTCAACTACTACAATCAAGTAATAAAACCTATCTATCTCCAAGTCCGGAATCACCACTCTAATCTCGATCTTTCTTCACCTCTGTGACCCTGAACCTTTCCCACCTGTTGCCATGCACACATACAAACAAGACAACAGCCGGATAACTCCGGTGAGATATAAATATCCCAGTATAAACAATGTATACATGCAATCATATAAAACATATATAAAAGCATAAACAAACATCAAAACATGCATCTAATCTGACTACATGAATCAATGACTCGTGATCTGATCTTATCTTATCTCTAATCTAGGGATCCCGATCTAATTTAGACTTTGCTATGCTGTATCGAATGTCTACAATAGACGTCGATCTACATCTAAGCTCATTGATACACTGTAAGTCTAGAGTCTTCGCGCATCTGACAAAGACTCGGCGGTTCTGCCCTAGCTAGGCTGATCTGCCCTAGACTCAGACTTTGACTCTGCTCTAAGTCAATAGATTAACATATCAATCTTTGCAAATATCAATGAAATAAATAAAGTATGTGATTTAGGGAAACTCAAGTCAAACCTAACTCGAGTTGTGCAATCCCGAATCAACATTTATTTATACCTTTCTTGCTGTCGTTCTGATACAATCGAAGTCTTGACTCAAAGTCTGTCACTGTTCAATCTGGCAATGACAATATCAATATATTGTATCAATATTCTAATCAAATCACTACATCTCTGTTTTATCAAATTCTGACAGTACCGTAGTACAATCTGGCGATACCAAACCAGTATCTACTAATTCCAATAATTTACAATCAACCACCGTACAAATCTGACATCACATCTCAGTCAATTTAACTCTGAAATTCATAACAATTCCATAGTCAATCTGTTTCTTAATCTGACTTCGATTCTATGATGTCTACTACGTCAAGAACACTATATCTGAATCGTATCTAATTCTGGACATAGCATAATTTCAAATCTTAACAAAACGTAACAAAACTTACGTCCTGTAGTAGCTGTCGTTGCTAGGAACACGGTGTCGTACTCTGATTCAAGTTTGGACGGACGGATTGATCGCAAATCGAATTGAACGTAATTTCCCCCGGAAGCTCTCGTTATTTCTTCTGAAATTCTGAGGGAATACGTTTCTTATATATATATATATATATATATATATATATATATATATATATATATATATATATATATATCCAATTCGCATGCAATGAAACGTGGCAATTTTTCAACTTGCATGTCTCGCGCATATGCGCGACATTACCGGCGCATATGCGCGAGACCTACGGGTCTCGGCCTTGGCAGCTCGCGCATATGCGCGCACCTCTTCCGCGCAAATGCGCGAAGCATTCTTCGCAACTCTCGAGTACCCTCGCGCATGTGCGCGAATCCAAGTCGCGCATGTGCGCGCATATAGTCGCGCATGTGCGCCTATTGTTCTGTTCCGCACCATGGGTTTCTGCCCAACTCGCGCATATGCGCGCCTACGCTTCGCGCATATGCGCGAGACCTTCGGCTCTCGCACCAACAATTTCACATACAAACTTTTAATTCGTGTCTCGGTTTGCCCTTTCATAATCATCTTGATTAAAAATCAACAATCGTAATTTAACACGATATAAAATCTTGGGCATTACATTTCTCCCCCCCTAAGATACGATTTCGTCCTCGAAATCACAGGAATTTTATTCGTATCAATAAGGAGTATATATACAGGACTGTACAATAAATTTACATTATCGAAACAACTCTGGGAATTCTTGTCTCATATCTGATTCAGTTTCCCAGGTTGCTTCTTCAGTGCCATGACGAGTCCATTGAACTTTCACAAGTGGAATAGTCTTCGTACTGAGCTGTTTTTCTTTACGATCAATAATCTGAATCGGTTTTTCAACATAGCTCAACGTCTCATCCAGTTCGGCCTCGTCTGGTTGAATAGCATGTGAAGCATCAGGAAGGTATTTCCTTAATAACGATACAAGAAAGACATCATGTTTCCCGGATAATGAAGGCGGTAAAGCGAGTCGATAGGCACGATCTCCTATCTTTTCGAGAATTTCATAAGGCCCAATGTATTGTGGAGACAATTTCCCTTTCTTTCCAAATCTGACAACTCCTCTGAAAGGTGAAATCTTTAAAAATACTCGGTCTCCTACCTCGAATACCAATGGTCTACGGCGAACATTGGCATATTTGGTCTGTCTGTCTTGTGCTACCTTCATTTTCTTTCGAATTAGCTTCACTTTTTCTCTCATATCTCTGATCATATCAGGTCCAATCTCAGGCAATTCAGAGATATCATCCCAATAGAGAGGGGATCGACATTTCTTTCCGTACAACGCTTCAAATGGTGTCATCTCAATACTCGTCTGATAGCTGTTGTTGTACAAAAACTCACAAAGCGGCAATGCATCTTGCTAATTAGTGCTAAAATCTAGCACTACTGCTCTCAACATAACCTCCAGTGTCTGGATAGTCCGCTCTGACTATCCATCGGTCTGTGGATGATACGCGGTACTCAGATGTAACTTCGTACCGAGAGCCTGCTGCAAACTCTGCCAGAAATGCGAAGTAAATCGAGGATCACGGTATGATACAATCGACTTCGGCACTCCATGCAATCTGACCACTTCTCTGACATAGATCTCTGCCATCTGGTCAAATCTGTACGTCATCTTGTACGGAATAAAACATGCGGATTTGGTCAATCTGTCAACCACGACCCAAATCGCATCACAACTTCGGGAGGAACGTGGCAATTGTGTCACAAAATCCATGGAAATATGATCCCATTTCCATTCAGGAATGGACAAACTCTGTAATAATCCTTCTGGTTTCTTTCTTTCTGCTTTCACTTGTTGGAAATTCAGACATTTGGAAACAAATTCGGCAATGTCAGTCTTCATTTGTTTCCACCAGAACTGTCTTTTCAAATCTTTATACATCTTTCTGCCACCAGGATAAATACTGAATCGACTGTTGTGCGCTTCTGACAATATATGTCGTCTCAAATCTGAAACATTCGGCACATCCAGACGATTATTCACATACAAGACGTTATCACGTACCTGATATTCCGATCGATGTCCTGCTCTAACCATCGATACTGATTTTTGTACATTCTGATCAACTTTCTGAGCTGCTTTGATTCTTATAATCAGCTCTGGTTCTACTTGCACCGTATAGAGTCTCAACGGTCTATAATTTGTTTCAAATGCTAATCCAGACAAACAGCAGTCTTCTATCAAATTTGAAACACCAATCGTCGCTAAGGATAAAGAAACATACCTTTCGACTCAGTGCGTCTGCTGCTGCATTAGACTTTCCTGGATAGTATTTGATTTCACAATCAAAGTCTTTAAGCAAATTAAGCCATCTTCGCGGTCTCATATTCAATTCAGATTGTGAAAACAGATATTTCAAACTCTTATGATCAGAATATATCTCAAACTTCTCTCCGTAAAGATAGTTTCGCCATATCTTTAATGCAAAGACAATGACCGCCAATTCTAGGTCATGAATTGGATAACGAGTCTCATGTGGTTTAAGCTGTCTTGAGGCATAAGCAATAACATGCCCTCGTTGCATCAGCACACATCCCAACCCTCTGTGAGAAGCGTCGCAATAAACCACAAAATCACCAGTACCGGATGGAATAGTCAACACCGGGACACTGGTAAACCTCTTCTTCAACTCCAAAAAACTGGTCTCACATTCTTCAGACCAAACAAATGGAGCATTCTTCTGAGTCAGTTGAGTAATTGGTTTAGCTATACTCGAGAAATCTTTAATGAAACGACGGTAATATCCCGCTAAACACATAAAACTGCGAATTTCGGGCACTGAGGTCGGTCTTGGCCAAGAAATCACGGCTTCCAATTTACTGGGATCTACTGATATCCCATCTCCGGATATAATATGACCCAGAAATACTACCTGTCTTAACCAAAACTCACATTTCGACAGTTTGGCATATAACTTCTCAGCCCTTAGAATTCGCAACACAGTTCTTAAATGCTCAGCATGCTCACTCATATTCTTTGAATAAATCAAAATATCATCGATGAAAATAATCACAAAATCATCGAGATATTTCTGGAAGATACGGTTCATCAATCCCGTAAACACAGCTGGAGCATTCGTCAAACCAAACGGCATGACAATAAATTAATAGTGTCCATATCTGGTTCTAAATGCCGTTTTTGAGACATCAGAATCTCTGACACTCAATTGATGATATCTCGATCTTAAATCAATCTTGGAATATACTGAAGAACCATGCAACTGATCGAATAAATCATCAATACGAGGCAAAGGATATTTATTCTTTATCGTTGCCTTGTTCAGTTGCCGATAGTCGATGCAGAGTCTCATCGAACCGTCTTTCTTTCTTACAAACAGTACTGGAGCACCCCAAGGAGAAACAATCGGTCTGATTTACCCCTTGGCCAGTAAGTCTTCCAGTTGATCCTTCAATTCTTTCAATTCAACTGGTGCCACTCTGTACGGGGCTCTAGAGATCGGCACTGTACCTGGCATCAGTTCAATGCTGAAATCTATCTCTCTAATTGGAGGTAATCCCGGGATATCATCTGGGAAGACATCAGCAAACTCACGTACCACTGGCAGATCTGCCAATGCTGGACTCGACTTCAGTAAATCTACTGAATATACAAGGAACCCTTCTGCTCCTTTCTGTAACAATCGAGTCATAGACAGTACGGATATTAAAGGAATTCTCGATCTAGAACCCGTACCGTAAAATTTCCACACTTCAGCCATATCTGGTCTGAATCTCACTATCTTGTGGAAACAATCAACTGTCGCTCTGTACTTGGTCAACATATCAATACCGATAATACAATCAAAATCGGACAATCCAAGTACAATGCAATCTAATTCAATCTCATGCCCATCATACTGTAGTACACAATGTTTAACCGAGTTCACGGATATCAAATCTGTCCCCAAAGGCGAAGAGACAGACACTACAGTAGCTAAAGACTCTACAGGCAATGCATGACTTAATGCAAATCGTTCAGCAATAAATGTATTTGAAGCACCGGTATTAATTAATACATAAGCATAGTAACCACATAAAGAACAGTTACCTGCCACAACATCATCTGGTGCTTCCTGGGCCTGCTCCTCTGTCAAAGCAAATACTCTGGCCTGCTGTCTCGGAGGCTGGCTAATAGTCTGGCTACCTCCTGGCCTCTGCTGTGACTGAGCTGGCGCTGCCTGGAATGTGTGAACAGCAGCTGATCGTCTCTCAGTCTGTGCTGCTGATCCCGATGACTCGGCTCCCTGAGATCTTTGGGAACCCCTCTGTGGACACACTTTAGCAAAGTGTCCCGGCTGTTTACAGAAATTGCAACTACCAGTCACTCCCTGGAATTGCTCAGTAGCATGTCTTTCTCCGCAAGTCTTGCAATACACTCCAGTGTAACTCTAGCTCTGTCTGGAACCACCGGAGCTGGAAGAACTACTGCCAGATTTCTTGAATTGTTTTCCCCTGGCTTTCAAAAATTCTTTCTTTCCTCCACTGCTGCTGCCACCCTCAAATCTGGGAGGTGGTTGTTGTGGTCTCGGTGCTGGAGGCACAAATGAAGCCCCTTTCTGTCTCATCAGACCGGCTTCTGCTCCCTTGGCTCTGTTCAGGGCATCAGTAAAATTATTCGGTCGCCCTGTGTTCACTAATGTGAAAATATCGGGGTTCAAACCATTGATGAACTGGTCGGCAATAGCTTCCTCGCTGTCAGCCACATGTGGATCAAATTTCAGCAAGGAGGAGAACTTTGATACGTACTCTTCTATGTTCATCTGTCCCTGCCTTAGATTGGTAAACTCCGCCCCCTTGTCCTTTCGGTACGACACTGGAAAGAAACGTTGGTAGAATTCAGTTCTAAATATATTCCAGGTAATAATCGTACCTCTATGCTCCATGGCTCTTTTCCTCGTAATCCACCAGTCCTTTGCAACATCGTGTAACTGGTGTCCAATCAATTTCACTCTCCTCTCATCTGTATACTCCAAGGATTCAAACAGCATTTCTATATCATCAAGCCAACTCTCCCACTCCACAGCGTTCTCTGTTCCTTTCAAGGTTGGCGGATGAAATGACTGAAATCGTTTCAGTAACGTTTCCATTGGAGTCGGGGTGACAACCATTGGAGGATTTGATGTACTTCCCTGTTCTGGTACTCGTCTCGGAGGCATATCTGGTAATCAAATAGATTAGTAACAAGTACCACAATTCTGTTTCAATCCTCCTCTGATCATCTTACTGCTGATCTAGAATCGGTGCTGATCCAGTTTCAATAAAACATATTACTATATCAAATCAGATAAAGAAGTAACATGTATTAAAGCAGTAAGACATGCTAGCATTCAAAGCAGGAAAGAAAACCTCAATCTACCCCGCTCACTAGCCTCTTCTATCTCAATCTATAAAATCTATCGCTCTGATACCACCTGTTGTGGGGACCCGGACGCTAATCAACTTCTTAATCGTTATTGGGACTAATTTAATCAATTAGAATAAACAGAGTCTAAATTTTTTTTTTAAAAATGCGGAAGGTAATGGAATCATTCTATTATACAAACCAGTATAATAATACAAATCCTGTATAACATGCATCTAAATCAAAGCTAGGTTCAACTACTACAATCAAGTAATAAAACCTATCTATCTCCAAGTCTGGAATCACCACTCTAATCTCGATCTTTCTTCACCTCTGTGACCCTGAACCTGTCCCACCTGTTGCCATGCACACATACAGACAAGACAACAGCCGGATAACTCCGGTGAGATATAAATATCCCAGTATAAACAATGTATACATGCAATCATATAAAACATATATAAAAGCATAAACAAACATCAAAACATGCATATAATCTGACTACATGAATCAATGACTCGTGATCTGATCTTATCTTATCACTAATCTAGGGATCCCGATCTAATTTAGACTTTGGTATGCTGTATCGAATGTCTACAATAGACATCGATCTACATCTAAGCTCATCGATACACCGTAAGTCTAGATTCTTCGCAAATCTGACAAAGACTCGGCGGTTCTGCCCTAGCTAGGCTGATCTGCCCTAGACTCAGACACTGACTCTGCTCTAAGTCAATAGATTAACATATCAATCTTTGCAAATATCAATGCAATAAAATAAAGTATGTGATTTAGGGAAACTCAAGTCAAACCTAACTCGAGTTGTGCAATCCCGAATCAACATTTATTTATATCTTTCTTGTTGTCGTTCTGATACAATCGAAGTCTTGACTCAAAGTCTGTCACTGTTCAATCTGGCAATGACAATATCAATATACTGTATCAATATTCTAATCAAATCACAACATCTCTGTTTTATCAAATTCTGGCAGTACCGTAGTACAATCTGGCGATACCAAACCAATATCTACTAATTCCAATAATTTACAATCAACCACCGTACAAATCTGACATCACATCTCAGTCAATTTAACTCTGAAATTCATAACAATTCCATAGTCAATCTGTTTCTTAATCTGACTTCGATTCTATGATGTCTACTACGTCAAGAACACTATATCTGAATCGTATCTAATTCTAGACATAGCATAATTTCAAATCTTAACAAAACGTAACAAAACTTACGTCCTGTAGTAGCTGTCGTTGCTAGGAACACGGTGTCGTACTCGGATTCAAGTTTGGACGAACGGATTGATCGCAAATCGAATTGAACGTAATTTCCCCCGGAAGCTCTCGTTCTTTCTTCTGAAATTCTGAGGGAAGACGTTTCTTATATATATATATATATATATATATATATATATCCAATTCGCATGCAATGAAACGTGGAAATTTTTCAATTTGCATGTCTCGCGCATATGCGCGACATTACCGGCGCATATGCGCGAGACCTACGGGTCTCGGCCTTGGCAGCTCGCGCATATGCGTGCACCTCTTCCGCGCATATGCGCGAAGCATTCTTCGCAACTCTCAGGTACCCTCGCGCTTGTGCGCGAATCCAAGTCGCGCATGTGCTCGAACCTTTCTGGACCTCTCGCGCATGTGCGCGCATATAGTCGCGCATGTGCGCCTATTGTTCTGTTCCGCACCATGGGTTTCTGCCTTACTCGCGCTTATGCGCGCCTACGCTTCGCGCATATGCGCGAGACCTTCGGCTCTCGCACCAACAATTTCACATAAAAACTTTTAAATCGTGTCTCGGTTAGCCCTTTCATAATCATCTTGTTTAAAAATCAATAATCGTAATTTAACACGATATAAAATCTTGGGCATTATAATGCTAAATAATTAAAGTTTTTAATGGACTTTAATATAATTAATTAAACTAGTTTGACTAGTCCACTTAATTTACTAAGCCCATTAAGTATTATTAAGGAACCTTTGAACCATAATTAAAGTAATTTAGTCAAGAACACGCAATTAAGTAAAGAGGCAACAACCCTAGCCTCCATTACATGATAATTTTGAAATTCTCTCCTCCAAAATGCTCAAACGTTAAAAACTCTTCTAAATTTCTATTTTAATTTAGAAGAGAAACAATCGATCCAGTCTTAGACCGGATTAGGAGTCTTGAAGAAAGGTGTTCAAGAAGAGCGTTCGCAGAGAATTCTACAAGAGCTATATCTGCTAACTCCGAAATAGTTGGTGTCGAGTAATTTATTTACTGAAAGTAAATTTACTACCACCCTATAAATGTTTTTATTGTTTAAATCACAAGAGTGTCCAAAAGATTTATTATAGTTTTTTGCTGTAAAAGTACAATTAAGTTTCAACTTTTCGGAAACCATGCAGAGAAAAGATTGAACAAATTAAAGTCTTAATGTTTTATGTATTATTATAATACCTATCGGCTAATTTTTATATGTTGTGTTATTTATAATATTTTTATAAAGATATTTAATAAAATTATCTATAATTTACTAAATATCATATAAAATTTCTGATTTTGTCTAGTTTAACTAAATATTTATTTTGTTATTGATGTAAATGTAATATTGTATAAATTGGAGAGACATATAATTCACGACTTTATTTTATACATTTGACGCTTATACTAAAATCCGGGATTATTAATAATTGTATCCTTATACTTGCCTTTAATTGTTTCCAGCAAATGCACTTGATTTGCACGTGACTCCATTTTCCCGAATTGGACGACGCATAACCTATCCCTCGTTCTTTATTTAAAAAGAATTTGTACAAGGCAAGATGGTTTATATCTTTTCTTTCCTTCTCAATTTAGCAGGTATGCCCATTCTCATTTTGTACATCGATGGTAGTGGAGGTGACAATTCACATTCATCTCTTATATCTCTCAACCTCACAGTAAGGATAAACTCAATCCAATGGATCTTGATACTTAGACCAAGTTTCCATTAATTCTAGAGATAGGTAGACAACATGAATCCTGGAGATATTTCGACGATGAAAATGTTAGAACAAATGTCCAACGAGCCAAATTGTGACTTGAATTTTATTAACTCTTATGTAAAAATAATATTTATTTTAATAATGTTTTATAGTTTTATCTAATTATGACATTTTCTTTATCTGTATACATGTGCAAGTTGCATAGATAAAGTCCTTGAATATACAAAAAGTACCATTATGTCTGCATCTTGATGTAAGATCGTGCAACTGATTAAGAAGTGTACTAGAAACATAAAATAAAGATAAATATTTATTGAGCTTGAGAGTAGCATCAGTTATATAAACACCATGTTTCATTGATAATGACATGTAGATGTCCATTCATACAGATGAATTTTCATTTAATTATGCATTGAATAACACTCCATTAGACTGTCTAAGTGATTATCACTTATCGAATAGAATAGTTCGTGATTATGGTTGTACAATATTAGTCATTTCACCCGGGACAACATAGAAGCTCTACGTACTATCATGCTCTTTGATCTGTTTACCGACTCCATTGAGGGGTCATCAGGTGGTGAGGTTAGATTTATTTTAAAATTATGTTTGTGACAATACATTGTAGTTGGGGATTCATCGTTTCCATACGGGTTAAGATATCTTATATGATCAGATTAGTTAAAAGTGCAAGGAATCCCTGATCAGAGTAAGACATGTGCAGAGAAAGTTGGTTACTCAGTTGCACATATCATGTCACTATTATTACTCAAAGAAATATCCCACCGTTATCGATTTTTTTTGCAACTTTGATATACCAATTGTTACATATTCGACCGGAATATATGAGTTGAAGAGATCACATTGTACGCGAAACATAACTTAATGCTCTTGCAGGCACTATCAATAATATCTAAGGGATCATGAGACAATGCTAATAGATGCTCTGACCATAATCAGATGGGTGCAATCAGAATTGAGTTATAAAATTCTTGATCAATGGTTGATGAAAAGAAAGGAGCTAACTTGTAATGCCTAAGAATTATAGAATTGATAAACCAAGATTATTAATCTTCATTAACGTGAGACTCACAAGATATGAGAATGCATGACATGCAATGAGGGAAGAAAAGACATGAGAAATAGGGTTTGCAAGACCGCACCCGCGGTGCAAACATGACCGCACCCGCGGTCATAAATGATGAATTTTTGTAAGAAAGGCCGAAGCCACACCGCACCCGCGGTAAGAACAAGACATCACCCGCGGTCGTTGGATTTTTGAAAATGAAAAGCTGCCGAATCTTGAGCGCACCCGCGCTGCTGAACATACCGCACCTGCGGTCATGCGTGTTGAGTGAAAAATAATGACACTTGTCCTTGCCATGCAATATAAAGTGAGTTGGTTGTTTCTCCTCCATTTCAGAATGCTGAGACCGAGAGAAAACCAAGGAGAATACCTCCATTTCTTTTGATCTTAAACTTGTGATTTTGAATGATCTAGTAGTCCGATTTTCATTCCGAGTTGAGATTTTTGTTCCTCTCATCAAGAGCTATAAGGTGATGTAAGTTTCCTTCAATTCCTGCATGATTTGAGATATGGTGATTGAGGAAATTATAAATTACACTAGATTATATGTTCTTGCTAAGTTGGTAATTGTAGATTCGAAACCGGAACGAAGAAATGATATCGAACTCAATTGTTATGATTTTCAGCATGCTTAGTGTTGAGTTATGCAGATTTTTGAGAGTATGATGTTCTAAGAGGTTGTTTATGGATTGTGGAAAGTAGACATTGATATATGTTGAGAATTGGATTTATCGGTATCAAGAGTTCATGTCGTTATGCCGTTGGAATTGTACAGAGAATGATTATTGAATTGTATAAAATTTGCTTTGAGTAGTATGTTGACATGATACTCCTCTATATTGCCAATTCAGATTGATATGGATCAGATTCAGTATTAATTGAGATTGATCAGATTCAGTAAAGATTTCGATTGTATCGTGATATTAATGATATGAATCATATTGTACCTTGTTCAGATATGGATCAGATTTTATACTGAATTGTGTATTGATCAGAACATGTCTTGAATTGAGTTATATACTGATATGGTATTTATGTGACTTGTCATTATCAGATTAATATGGACATATTTGAATACAGGTCATCGTCTTTGTCAGACAGAGACGACAAAGGTATAATTCATGTGATATTCGGGAAGATACAACTCAAATGAGATCCCATTTTAGTTTCCCAACAAAATCACATACTAGAATTATTGTTGTTTATTTTATGACATGATTATGATGTGTTTATAGATGTTAGATTCATATCTTTTGAAATGAGCATGCTTTGTTTATAGATTGTTATTCATTGCATCTAAGATAGGAAAGTTTGACAGAATAGTCAAACTTCTAGACGTTCGGTGATATCGCAGCTTAGGGGAAGATCACCTCTCCTATTGTAGATGTCGATACAGATCAAACCGAAGTCTAAGAATAAGACGTACAGTCACCCCGAGTGGTAGGGTAGGTGACAGATCGCGACGTCTTATTCACATCGGGATCCCTAGAGTTACAGTTGAGTCGAGTCTAGACATGATTTGACTAGAACTGCATGCGTTTATGGATGTGGTTTCATAGACTATGAAACCCATTTTTAATTGCTTTCAGTCATGATAGCATGTTTTTATGATTTGATTTGAGCTGCATGTTTATCTGATTTGAGTTGCATGCTTATTTTGATTTAATCTCATACATTATGGAATCTATTGCTTTTAATTTTATTCATGATAGAATGTTTCATGATTTACTTTGTGTATATGCATGTTTACCATGATTTATACTGGGATTTAGTCTCACAGGAGTATCCGGTTGTTGTCTTGTTTTTTTTGTGTGAATGACAACAGGTGGGACAAGATCGGGGTCGAGAAGATGATAAGAGAAGACGAGTTTAGAGTGGTGATTCCGGACTTATTGTAGACCTGGTTTAATACTTGACATTGAGTAGTTAAACCTTATACTAGTTTGAATAATTGTTGTACAAGATTTGTGTATTATTATACTGGCTGTATAATAGAATAATTCCATTACCTTCCGCACTTGATATTTTAAAAAAGAAAAATTTTTAGACCCTGTTTATCAGGACTGATAATTAAATCCCAACGACGATTAAAGAATATGATTAGCGTATGGGTCCCCACAACAGGTGGTATCAGAGCGATAGATCCTTTAGATTAAGATAGAAGAGAATGAGCGGGGTAGATTGAATTTTCTTTCCTTGCATGTGATTGCTAGCATGAGAATTATTTTAATGTTGACTTACATTGTGTGCGCTAGCATGATTTATTTCTTTCCCTATTACATGTTGTTTGTTATCTGAGTTGACTACAGCATGTAATTACCAAGACTGAATCAGAACCGAGTCTGAATCAGAGGTATATGATCAGAGGAGGGCTGAGACATATTTTATAGATTGTGTATTAATTTGTTTGATATTCAGATATACCGCCTCGGAGAATTCCAGAGAGGGATAGTACTTCGTCTGAACAGATAGATGCATCAGAAACTCAGATAGAAGTAAAGTTGGCAGAATTTCATTTATTTCAGCCGCAGATTCTGAGTGGTATCGAGACATCTGAAGATTGTCAGAACTGGTTGATGATATAGAAATACTATTTGATTTACTTGATTGTACAGATGAACAGAGAGTTAAACTGGTATCCCACCAGTTACGAGAGGCTGCTTGAAGTTGGTGGATTACAATCAAAGGAGTATTAGCACAACGTGGTACTGTGATCACGTGGGAAGTCTTCAAAATTGAATTCTATCAAAGATTTTTCTCCGTTTCCTACCGGGAGGACAAAAGAGTAGAATTTGAGAATTTGAGACAAGGCCCATTGAATATTGACGAATATGCTGCTAAATTCTCTACTTTACTGCGTTTTGCTCCTCATTTAGCTGGGAATGATGAAGTTGTAGTGAATCAGTTCATCAGAGGGTTGAATTCGGAGGTAGTTGCATTGATGAATATGCAGCGACCTTACCATTTTGCTGATATCTTGAGCAGAGCGAAGAGAGCTGAGACGAGTCTGATTAGACAGCTAGGGAGGTTGTGTGTAAAGCAACCCCAGACACAACAATCCCCTCTACGATTTGATCGCGGCAGTACGAGTGGGAAGCAAGATTTGCTGAAAGCTCGAAAGAAGCCATTCAAGAAGTTGGGGAGTGGTTCCTCTAGCTCAAGTGGTTCCAGTCCAAGTCATACTGAATTCTATTGCAGGACTTGCGGAGGGAGACATTCCTCAGAGCAATGCCAAAGAGTGCTTGGTAGTTGCAATATCTGTAAATAACCAGGGAATTTTGCTAAAGTTTGTCCACAAAGAGGTCCCCGAAGATTTTAAGGGGCTGGACCATCTGGATATGGTGACCGAGGAACAGACCCAAGAGGCACTTGATGATATAGTGACAGGTACTATTCTTTTATGATTAGATTGCATATGTATTGATATATACTAATGCATTCCCTACGATCATCTTTGACTGAATTGCATTGATATATGTGGTACCTGTTGGGCCTGTGTTTACTGTAGTACTGATATCATTACCTTGTGAGAAAGAAAGATTGATCTCAGAGATTTCTGTGACATATGGTATACTACAGTAAGATGAGACTGAGATTGAGTTAGATTTTGACGTACTTGTGTTTTCTGATTTGATTGCATTATTGATATTAATATGCTAAACAAGTACAGAACTATTATAGATTCCTTTCAGGAGGATATAAGGTTCAGACCAGATATGGCTGATGAGTAGAGATTTCACGGTAAAGATTCTAGATTTCGAATTCCTTTGATATCTGTGTTGTCTATGACTCGATTGTTACAGAAAGGAACATATGGTATCCTTATGTAATCAGTAGATGTACTGAAATCGAGCCTAGCATTGGCAGATTTGCCAATGATATAAGAATTGGCTGATGTAGCCAGATAAGATTACAGATTTGGGTGTTATATCAGAAAGATAGAGTTCAGAAGTGAATTGAGATCAGATATTGGTTATATGTTAGATTCAATACAGAATGAATTGAAAGAAATGATAGATCAGAGTATTGGCTGAGAATTACATTTGATTTAGTGTTTATCTTCTGCATGCCTCAGTATGTTCAGAGGTATTATGGTAATTATGCTTATATCTATGATATATTGATATAATTGCAGTGTCTGATTGATGGAATCATATATTTGAAATTGAATTGACTATTCTGAGAATGAGGATTATTGTATACAGATTGATTTTGATACAGTTGAGATTACGATCAGTGACTGATAAGATACCGATATCAGAAAGACCAGAAAGTTCAGAAATGTCAGAAATGTATTTGGTCTGATTTGGCAGATTATTTTATTCGACTGTGCTTTATATCTGCTGAGTATTGTTATTGTTCTAAATCAGTAATTGAGATATCTTATATTGTTTTGGGGGGAATATTTTATTTGTAGATGAAATATAACAGTTGATCAGAATGACATGAAGATATTTACCAAAATCATTGTTTTATGAGTTCACTGAACTCACTAGATCTGTATAGGATATTGATATTTCGTCTCTGATTTGATATTACTGTTGTTGTGAATCCGTGTATGCTACAGATTATTGTGAACCGGGGAGAGTATATACAGTTCCAACCGAATCAGAGCTGAATTCGAGAGTTACAGTAATTCAGGAATGTGATCAGAATGTTCAGAACTAGAGTTCAATAATCAAAGCCGAGTAACAGATATGTGATTTTGTGTTGCGTATGAGATTGATTATCTTGTGATGTCAGAATGTTTCAGAATTGTATAACAGAATTGATATCAATAGTCAGAACAGAATACCAGGTAGGTATATTGTCTTTAATTTATATTGTTAACTTGATTTGTTATACTGAATAATTTGAATCAGATATCACAAGTAGGGTCAGAAATGCACCGTGGTGGATTCAGTTTTCATTTTGATTATTGAGAATGTATTATATTCGAGCAGATAATGTTGATACAAACAGATTAAATTAGCTATGACAGAATTTATATTGAAATGTTGGCAGAAATTGTACTGATATGTCTGAATCGCGAACAGAAAAGACAGAAAGATAGAAATCAGAAGATTTATTACAGAATTGTATAGTTCTAAATAGAAATGGGAGTACATTTCTATGGCTTTCGTAATGAAATTACCGTCATTTTCTACAGATTGTGATATGATGTGATTATGATTGATAGATTGTTCAATCTATATATTATTAGTTTGTACAAGATGACGTACAAGCATGACCAAAGGACACAAATTCTTGTCAAAGACATGGTCAGATTAAACAGAATACAGAAATAGAGTATATCAGATTGTGATTTCCGGTTGATTTTGTACTTATGACAGAGTATACCATGAGCTTTCTCTTAGATTTGTAACAGATTGACAGACAGTTAGAATATATTTTTTTCACATATTGGAAGATTTTGGTAGAGTTATAGAATGCTGGATGTTAGCACTAATTGGTATGACTTATTATCACTGCGTGACAATAGCTATCAGCTTATCAGATGGGTAATGAGATAGTTATGGACAAGACGGTATACAGTGAATACTACAGATTTCTTTTGAAGAAAATTCAGAAGAGAATGAAAATATCTCAGACTGGATCGACTTAATGTACCGACGTCGGATGGTGACGATTTGTATTTGGGGCCGAAGATTTAATATATCCTTGAAGGGATAAACAGATTTGATAACAACTGATGGTAATGATTTGCTATGAGCTGTAGATTGGTATATACGGATGCTGTATAGCCAGTAATTGCGAGATCGATTCTGTCAGAAGGATTGGGAGAAGTATTATGATATTATACTTAGTGAATTCTTATTCCAGACTAGAATCAGATATTTGAGTTTTGATTTAAACTCTCTTATACATTTTTATAGTATATCTGAATTGATTACTTATGAGTTCGAGGACGGACTCAGATCTAAGAGGGGGAGAAATGTAATGCCCAAGAATTATAGAATTGTTAAACCAAGATTATTAATCTTCATTAACATGAGACTCGAAAGATATGATAATGCATGACATGCAATGAGGGAAGAAAAGACATGAGAAATAGGGTTTGCAAGACCGCACCCGCAGTCATAAATGATGAATTTTTGTAAGAAAGGCCGAAGCGACACCGCACCCGCGGTAAGAACAAGACCGCACCCGCGGTCGTTGGATTTTTGAAAATGAAAAGCTGCCGAAGCTTGAGCGCACCCGCGCTGCTGAACATTCCGCACCCGCGGTCATGCGTGTTGAGTGAAAAATAATAACACTTGTCCTTGCCATGCAATATAAGGTGAGTTGGCTGTTTCTCCTCCATTTCAAAATGCTGAGACCGAGAGAAAACCAAGGAGAAAACCTGCATTTCTTTTGATCTTAAACTTGTGATTTTGAATGATCTAGTAGTCCGATTTTCATTCCGAGTTGAGATTTTTGTTCCTCTCATCAAGAGCTATAAGGTGATGTAAGTTTCCTTCAATTCCTGCATGATTTGAGATATGGTGATTGAGGAAATTATAAATTACACTAGATTATATGTTCTTGCTAAGTTGGTAATTGTAGATTCAAAACCGGAACGAAGATCAAGAGTTCATGTCGTTATGCCGTTGGAATTGTACAGAGAATGATTATTGAATTGTATAAGATTTGCTTTGAGTAGTATGTTGACATGATACTCCTCTATATTGCCAATTCAGATTGATATGGATCAGATTCAGTATTGATTGAGATTGATCAGATTCAGTAAAGATTTCGATTATATCGTGATATTATTGATATGAATCATATTGTACCTTGTTCAGATATGGATCAGATTTTATACTGAAATGTGTATTGATCAGAACAGGTCTTGAATTGAGTTATATACTGATATGGTATTTATGTGACTTGTCATTATCAGATTGATATGGACATATTTGAATACAGGTCATCGTCTTCGTCAGACAGGGATGACAAAGGTATAATTCATGTGATATTCGGGAAGATACAACTCAAATGAGATCCCATTTGAGTTTCCCAACAAAATCACATACTAGAATTATTGTTGTTTATTTTATGACATGATTATGATGTGTTTATAGATGTTATATTCATATCTTTTGAAATGAGCATGCTTTGTTTATAGATTGTTATTCATTGCATCCAAGATAGGAAAGTTTGACAGAACAGTCAAACTTCTAGACGTTCGGTGATATCGCAGCTTAGGGGAAGATCACCTCTCCTATTGTAAATATCGATACAGATCAGACCGAAGTCTAAGAATAAGACGTACAGTCACCCCGAGTGGTAGGGTAGGTGACAGATCGCGACGTCTTATTCACACCGGGATCCCTAGAGTTATAGTTGAGTCGAGTCTAGACATGATTTGACTAGAACTGCATGCGTTTATGAATGTGGTTTCATAAACTATGAAACCCATTTTTAATTGCTTTCAGTCATGATAGCATGTTTTTATGATTTTATTTGAGCTGCATGTTTATCTGATTTGAGTTGCATGCTTATTTTGATTTAATCTCATAGATTATGAAATATATTGCTTTTAATTTTATTCATGATAGAATGTTTCATGATTTACTTTGTGTATATGCATGTTTACCATGATTTATACTGGGATTTAGTCTCACCGGAGTATCCGGCTGTTGTCTTGTTTTGTATGTGTGCATGACAACAGGTGGAACAAGATCGGGGTCGAGAAAATGATAAGAGAAGACGAGTTTAGAGTGGTGATTCCGGACTTATTGTAGACCTGGTTTAATACTTGACATTGAGTAGTTAAACCTTAGACTAGTTTGAATAATTGTTGTACAAGATTTGTGTATTATTATACTGACTGTATAATAGAATAATTCCATTACCTTCCGCACTTGATATTTTAAAAAGAAAAAATTTTAGACCCTGTTTATCAGAACTGATAATTAAATCCCAACGACGATTAAAGAATATGATTAGCGTCCGGGTCCCCACATAACTAGGGTAAGCCCGGACAAGAATAAAGGTTATTTTGAATTACATGAAGTTGTGAATCAACGGCTAGTTGTATCCCCGAACCATTGAGAGTCACATAAGCATCAGATTCTATGTTTTCCCGTTGAGATAATATATTCAAGGAGTTGAATTTTGCGATTGTAGTTTGATAGAGATCAAGCATATTGTTTATATAGGAGTTTATAAGGTAATGTAATATGATGGAAGATGTGGAAGTTATCTTAACAAGTAATTTTATGAGGAGAATGGAACTGCCTATTTCAGTGAAAGAGTTCACAAAACTAGCAGCTACCAAAATAGATTAGTGGAAATTTTGATCTTCGAAATTTTCAGTTTTCATTATATGAAAAAAAAAATTTATACCCTTGATACACCGATGCTGTCAGATCATTGATCCAGGTTATAATGAGTTCACGATTATTTATTTAATAAATTTAAAATTCTATTAATTAAATAATTGTGTTAGTAATTGTGACTACGAATATGTACAAGATTCTCGTGTAATATTCTAGAGGGGTCTAGAATTGATTGATTAATTAAGAAAATAAATAATGATTATTTAATTTTACATATAGATCGATACATGTATATATGTGTATATGTATGTATAGATGTATTAATATATATAATGCACTATCAAGAGTTAACTTTGCATGATATATACTACAAGATAATTTTTATTAATTAATAAAAATAAAATAATTTTAATGATATTAGGATTATGAATCCTAATTAAAGTGAGATTCCTGATGTGATCACGAATCAAAGTTTTTAACTATTTCATTAAAAGTTATATGTAATAAAACTATTTTTGCACCAAAAATTCTCCTCCTCTCTTTTCTCAAGAAAAATTTCGGCCACTTAAATTTTTTATATTGAAAATTTCGGCCACTTCGAAGCCCGCATTGCCACCGGATGTCTGAAATTCCGACGATCCAATCTCGACGTAAATTTCATTTAGATCTCTAGTGTAATCTATACGAGAAACCCAGTCTCTGATCATGTACCTTATTTGACATTTGAAGAAGGAGAAAGATTCGTTCTTAGAGATTTACAAAAAGGACCAGCTCTGCTAATCTTGGACTGATTTGGTGTCCACGGTTAAATACGCAAAGGTTAATAGATCTAAATACTAGATGAATGTATTAAATCATACGAAGCCCAAAAATTATTTTGAACGTCAAAACTAAAATTTTTAAACTTCTTCTACGCATTGGATACGAGAAAATGATACTCCAATGGTGGTATCAGAGCAAGGTTTCTCAATCATAATTTTTTTTGTTTAAATCATGTTGAGTGATTTGTTTCTAACCGTATTTAAAATTTCACAAAATTGAAGCCTTGAAAAATAGTTTTTCGAAAACACAAAAAAATTGTGTGGCTGCCCGGAAATGTTGAGTGCAGCATGAGCTGCCCGTTGGGGCTGACTGCCCAGTTTTTATTGAATTTTTTTAAAAGGACGGACATGGTTGTGCACAGCCCCGCCCGCAAGTTGTTGCCTGAACTGTTCGAGCACTAGAGAAGGGGCACAGGCAGAGTGCCCTATATGGTTCGAGCAGCCATGCCCCACAGGGACTCCTTTTTGGGATGTTCGGGACTATTTTCTTAATTTTAGAAAATTTTGGGCTAAAATTGTGTTTAATGAAAATATGATCACATTTATCATTGAAATAAATTTTTGATAAAATTACGGATTTTTCTTACAAAATAAATAATTAGAATTATATTTCAATTATTTATAGTAAAAGACGTTTAAAAGAAATATAATTATTAATTAAATAATTTTTTATTTAACTTATTGATTTATTTCTAATTATCACGGTTAGTGATCCTTAACAAGATACCTAATTTCCTGATAACATGTGATATTATGGAATTAATATAATATTTGATATTATATGGTAAAATAATTATCGAGAGAAATGATCAATTTTCTAGGTGTATGCGATGATATTTTACATGTTTTTTAATTATTTAAAGTCAGCCTAATTTATGGCTCATTCTCACCCCCTAAATTTATATCCTAATGTGACATGAAAATTTAATGTAAATATTAGATTTTGTTGGAGATCAAAATTTGAAGATGGTGTATACTCAAGAGTTATGAATATATAAGAAATGTAAAATATAAGAAGTTTATTTAATATTGTATTTGCATTTCTGTATTAATCTAGGTTTTGGATATAGATCTACATACAGATTAATTAGTTCTCTCTTATCGATGGTTTTTTATTTATAATACATGTGATATATTATAAATAATCAATATATGCATTATTATTAATTTATTAACAAGAGTTGCATGAATCTGGTAAACAAACAAACAAACATGGCACGATATTTTAAAACTAATTATGAGACAAATGTTTTAATTAAAATATCTCATTTTGATCATTCCAAAATTTTAAAAAAAAAGCCAATTAATAGGAAATATTTTTTAACCATCAACAGTGATTGCAAGAACAACACTACCCGCTGTTAGTGTTTGACTCATATTATTGGAGATACCTGAACACTGAAAAGATGTGACTCTCACTAACATACTTGATGTGAACTACGCAGAACTCCTGATGGGTCGTGCTTGATATGTGAAGAGAAATGAGAACACACTATTGATCCCTCAACAAACGTGAGACAAAAATACATAAAGATTGCAAGGTGTTGCAATTGGGCTCGACCTTTTGAAAATTGTGATTGAATGATATGATTCGGGATCATAAGTACTCACTAAGGGAATATCATACGTGCTCATAAAAGAGTCTCTAAAAACAGCTGCTACAAATGCCTTTACTGAGGAATTGGTCTTGAGAAATTGTAGAACCATGATCTGCAAGCTAAGAGCTAAATGCTGGCTTCTATGTCAAATGAAGTATTTATGGGTTTTGAGGAAGCTGTAAATGTTGTAAAATTTACGGCCACCTGCAAGAGTTCTACGGTGAACAAACACGTCTTGTATGGTGAAAAATTATGTCCAATAAGCCATGCTACTGTCAAAGAGCTCATAACATCATGCTAGCGAGAATGGGCCTCCGTCCATGAGCATAGTGTCAAGATGATTGGGCTCATCAAGAAACTAGTGGGCCTGAGCCTTGTTATTCCAAATGAATTGTCCACAGACATTCAACTATTGTCAGTGCAACATTTATTTGATGAGTTTGTGGTGAACTTCAACATGAACAATCTGGAGAAATTCCTTGAAAAGCTAGTCAACATTCTTACTAGCTATGAAACCACCATCAAAAGGGAAAACTTGTTTTCATAGTGGACTCTTCATCTAGGACAAAGAAAAAACCAAAAGGCAAAGGAAATAAACGTTCTGCTCCTTCCAACAAAAACAAACCAAGAAAAAAATAAGCTCCAAACACTTCTAAAGGGCCCACAAAGTCCGATAAAGTAGAAGATGTTTGCTTCCACTACAACAATCCTGAACATTGGAAGCTCAATTTCAAGGAATATTCAATGCAAAATAGTTCTGGAAATTGTATGTTTTATATTGAAGTAAATGTCTCAATTAATTCAACTTCTAAGGTATTAAATATTGATGTGGATCTCATCTATGCAATGATTTGCAGGTGATGACTAGAAATAGAAGAAGAAGGAATGGTGAGATTTTCATAAAGATGGACAATAGAGCAAGAGTTGTTGAGATGGCCGTATGAGACATTTACTTAGTATTAAAAAAATTACTTTTAAGAGATGTTTCATATGTTCCTAACTTAGTTACAAACATTTTTTCCATTTCTACACTTGATAAAGATGGATTTTATTATTTATTTACTAAAGGTATTTGCAATATTTGTAAGAATGAATGTTTAATTGGAACATGAGAATTACAAAACGATATCTAAAATTTAAAAAAAAAAATATTTCTATAAATGATGTCCAACTAAACATGATATCAGCAATAAACAAAAAAATGTTAATTTAAATAAAGCACACTTGTGACAAGCTAGGATATATTTCCCAAAGAATGATACACAAGCTAGTAGGAAAGGGTATGTTTGACACATCAGAGATTGTATCTCTTTAACATGCGAGTCCTATCTGAAAGAAATATGACCAAGCCCATTTTCTAGAGAATGTGGAAGGTACACATGATCAATTAGACTTGATCCATACAGATGTGTATGGCCCACTATGTCTGATGTCGATTTATCTAAATGACTTGAAGTCATGCAGTCAAAAATGGACTTCATGTATTCGAACCAAGTATGACCCTTGTTTGACCGACCTGAGAGAATTGTTCTTATAGGAAGCAAATGGATTTACAAAAGTAAAATTGGGCCGGATGAGAAGATAATGACCTTCAAAGCAATATTGGTGGAAAAATGATATACTCAAAGGCAATATATTGACTATGATAGAACATTTTCTCCAGTCGCAATGCTCAAGTCCATTAGGATATTGCTAGCTATAGCAGCATGATATGACTATAAAATATGACAGATGCATGTGAAGACAACGTAATGATGATATTAAGGAAGATATTTAAATTTTTAAACTTGAAGGATTCACATCAGTAGGAAGAGATCATAAATTATGCAAACTTCAAATATCCATCTATGGTCTCAAACAAGCATCAAGGAGCTGGAACCTCAGATTTGATAATACTTTCAAAGAGTTTGATTTTGTTAAAACTATGAGGAATCTTGTATATACAAGAAGTTTAGAGGGAGTCCAGTGACATTCCTTATACTTTATATTGATGACATACTACACATCGAAAATGATGTGGGCATGTTGCAATCAAAAAAAAGTATGGTTGGTGTGGGACCCGGACGCTAATCATTTTCTTAAATCATTCTTGAGATTAAATGGATCAATTAAATAAACTAGGTCGGGATTTTTTATTTTTTATTTTTTAAAAGATGAATATCTCATAACAAGAATATAAAAGAGTACACCACATTACGTCTCATATTCCATGTACTAGATCCAGTTTAATATTTACAACAAGATCAACGATACAAATTTATTCAACAAACGTCATACAACTAGTGTTTATTAATCACAACCACATGTCTTGAAACATCTACTAATGTTAAAAGCACAGAAATATTTTTTTTAAAATAAAAACTCGCATTTTCGAAATAACATTTAAAAATTTCTTAATTATTTGACAATAAAAATAGTGCGTAAACATAAACGAGTAAAAATTGTGAAAATCATCACCGTATCAAAACCAGGGTATATAAATGTTCATATCATCTCAAATCACATAAAAACAAAATGCGAAAAACATGTGGTCCTCGGGTCGTGTCACCCCACCAGGTCTGTCTACTCAGTGTTCAGCACCTCCAGTCCTCTAAATAACAAGCTCACCTGCATCACACACGCCTAGTGAGTCTAAAGACTCAACACACCTGTACCGTTAATAACAAGTACATATACATAGCGCACAACAGTGAAAAATATCAGACTCAACATATCTTTCATGAACTTAAAACATAACGTAAATGTGTCGTATAAAATCATGTCGTGTCAACTCATGTCATCTCATATCATCATATACGTGTCAAAACAGCTCATCGTGTCATCATAAACTTAAACATTTTTTTTAATTGAATTCAGTTCATTAGTTGTGACTTTCGTATCAGCTCTATCGATGGATCCATCTATAAACCGTGGTACCCTGCGGCGGGGGACATCAGCGACAACATTACCCGCCCACTGAGCCCGGGCCTCAGCTCATCATATCTCATGTCATCGTATACATATAGATCGTCAGTCACAACCAAATCACATCCTTCAAAGTGATCGGTCAGTCACAACCAAATCACAACCAAATCATCATCTTTTGCAGCTAAGTGAGCCTGCATTATTATTTTCCAGTCATCAAAGTCCTCTCTGGAAAACATCGGGATCTTGTTAAAAGAAGACATACTGAATAGTTTGAGTAAGATATTCTGAGACGAGATACAAATGCTCTGATACCACTTGAAAGGATCGGTTAGACGGAAGAAAAGTGTTTAGAAGGGGGGGTTGAATAAACACTTCACGAATTTTATATACTCTCCGAAGATTTGAATTCAGTTCTATTACAAACTGACTCTTAGTATCGCGTCACTCAATGACAATCAGTTAAACTGAAGAAAAACAGTAGCGGAATATGAATTGACTGAAAGATAGAATATCTAACTGAAATATAATAACTGAAGTAAAAGGAACACAATTGTTTCTGGATGTTCGGAGACTTGAATAACTCCTACGTCACCCCTTCTATCACAAAGATAGGATATCCACTAAAAGACTTTGATCAAATACAAGACTTGTACTGACCCACTTCAGTTTGGACTTAACACTGCCAAAACTGAAACTCTTAGTTACAAACGCTTTTACAGTCCTTAACTGATCTTAGCACGACTTAAAGAATATAGCAGGTATTACAAAGTGCTAGTAAGCTCAAATATGTAGACTGAATGCTACTGATTGAACAAGTAAGCGTGAGCTTTCGATATTTGAATGCAAGTAAAGAATTTTGCAGCGTAACAACAAGTTTAATGAGATTCGTATTTCGTTGTTTGTTGTATATTCTCAGCTGCTCTCTTCAACTATTTATAAGCTTCCATTTCAACGGTAACATTAACTGTTGTTCGAATATTATATCCGTTGATATGCCACGCCGTACTTTGTGACCTCTGAAATGCGGCGTCCAACTAATAGTTGCAGACTGTGGTACTATCTGTCGGTTGTTAATGACGTGTAGCAGATGAATGATCTGTAAGTTCACAGCTGAATAAATCAACTGATCAGTTTCCAACTGATCAATTAGTTCTCTCCGAAAGTTAGCTGGATTCAGTTGCGTAGTTCGGTTATTTTCATAATCAGTTGGTTCGCAATTTGTCACACGCCGTAATTTTGTTTGCAACAATTTCCCCCTTTAAGGTATTTGACAAAACTAAGCACAAAATAACTGAACAACTGAACTCATTGTAGATAACAAAAAGTTTGGACATTGAATTGAGTAACAGTCAATGACTCAAAGACTGCTCTTCTTTTGTTGATCTATCAGCTCTTTAATCTCTTCCCCCTTTTTGTCAAATAAACCCATTTGAAAAGATAATTTCCGAACATCGGTTGATAAAATTTGACAACAGTGGATATGTCAGAGACAACAGAGATCATTGTGGTTTGCAACGAGTCTATTTTTCTTGTTAGTAGCGTCTCCAGATTTTCAACTCATTTGTTGATAACGTCTTGAGTGATGTTGAGACTCTGAGCCAAACCTTTGTTCTTTTGAATTGCATCCACTGATTGAGAAAGAGAGATAAGGCTTCTTGAATTGCTTTCAGTTTCTCTGAGTTGAATGCTTCAGAATGTTCTAGCTTCAGAGAATGTTCTAATTGAGTATGCTGAATCTTGTACATATCAGTAATCACTCTATGTAAATTATGCTGAATGCCCTGAATATCTTTAAGAACAAAATCAAGATCTTTGGCGGAATGAAGATTTGGTTGATCTGACGCTCCAGTTTCCAGTGAGATTCGATCAAAAACCACCATGGTTCTTTCAGATATCATTGTTTCAGCAATATTTGGTGCTGGAACATCTGTTTCAGTTACTTCCACTTGGACCATATGAGGTGAAGACTGATGTTGATCAGCATTTGAGCTTTCCTGCTGAATGTGAGAGTTTGCAGGATCTTCAGCTAGAGGGTCATGAACTGAAGCTTCTGCTGGGTAATCATCTGAGGTTCGAGCTGACTCATCAGTTGGAAGATTTTCTGAAGTATTTAACAGAGCCTCCAGATTCTCAGCAATGTGGTGATCTGGTGATTGAGCAGATATCATTCCTGGATCATTTGGTTCAGAAATGGCAGCCTTAATTGGCTCTTCAGTTAAGATGAGATTCTCTTCAGCTGCTTGATCAGCGGAGTGATCAACTGACAAAGGTACATTGGTTGAAGCTTCTTGAACCACTGATTGAATAATTTCATCAATATTTGCTAGTGTCAAGTCAGCTTCTGAATACATCTTTGGATCATCAATGGGAGGTGCGGACAAGGATGAAGATGGAGCAATTGAAGATGAGGAGACCTCTGCTTTCTGAGAAGGGGTAGCAGTAGAATCCTTATCAGGCTCTCCACCTGATTGTTCAGCTAGTTCTTCAGTCACAAGCACTTGAGATATTGCTGGGATGATCAGTTCTCGATCTATTTCTCATTGTTTAATTTCTGTTTGTAATCCAATTAAATCTGTTTCCAGTTGAGCATACACTGCTTTATCATTGAATGCAGTTGGACTTGTGGGATTGAAATTTTTCCGAAGCTCAGCAACAATCTGCTGCAGCTTCTTTTCTCTTGAAAGATCAAAGAAATACTTCTTCCTCTCTAAAGCTTGATAAACCGAAGAAGCTTTAACCATCTTCAGCACTACTCTTTCCGGAGCAATAAATCTTTTCAACGTAGATTTTTTGTGGAGGTCCTTGGCAAAAACATGAACTCGGAAATTTACTCATTCTTCATAAACTTGGAGCTTCTCTTCTGCAAATTTATTGACCTCTTGCCAAATAAGATCAATGTGAGTTTGAATGGCATTCGTAGGTCTGGGCTCTTCTTGTATTTTACCTTTGCCCTAGGAGTCAGTCAAAATGTGAGGAATAGTTAATCCAGACATAGTTGCATCAATACCCTCTCTAAGCACAACTCTTGTTGGTCTGGCAAATGGTAAAGGAAAGTAACGAAAAATAGTAATAAGTGGAGCTTTTACTCCAGCAAGTCTTGTTTTATTGCCCACAACTGAACCATCTTCATTCAATTTGTTCATGTACACCCATTTTGTACCTATAACAGTTTTTGAAACTGGTCTTGGAAACAGGTTCTAGACATTGTTATGGATAAACTAATTTAGCTCTTCTTGCATTGCATTTATCCAGTTTGGATCAGCAAGAGCTTCATCAGTTTTCTTCGGTTCCAATTGCGATACAAAAGCTGAATGAACAAATAAATTGAGCATCTGATTTTTGGTTCTTACTGGATCAGATGGGTTACCTATTACTAATTCTGGAGGATGTGATTTCTTCCATTTAAGTTCAGCATTTGTTGCTTCTGTATCAGCAACTGCTTCTGTGGGCAACTGAATATCTTCAGTTTCAATTGGAGGGGTTTCAGTTGGTAACTGAATATCATCAGTTTTCTCTATCAACTGATCATTAATAACAGCTTCCGGTTCAACTGATTGATCTAACACTTCTGGTTCAGGTGTTTGGAGATTGTTTTGATTTATATGAATGTCTTCTTCTTCATCATCCTCCAAATTGATATATGTAAATCTATCAACTAGCTCAACTGAATCAGTTGGCTTAATCATTAGTGCAGATTCATCAAAGACAACATGGATAGATTCTTCAACATTCAAAGTGTTTTTGTTGAAAACTCTATAAGCTTTACTCGCTGACGAGTACCCAAGAAATATTCCCTCTACAGATTTTACATCAAAGGCTTTTAAATGATTTTTATCATTGTTCAGTATAAAACATCTGCAGCCGAATATTTGAAGTATGCAACCACACTTTTTCGTCCATGCCAGATCTCATAAGGTGTTTTCAAATGATTCTTATTAATCATTGATCTGTTATGAGTATAACACGCAGTGTTCACTGTCTCTGCCCAAAACCTTTGAGAAATACCGGAATCAGCAAGAATTGTTCCGGCTTCTTTAAGAGTTCGATTTCTCCTTTTAGCAAAATCATTTTGCTGAGGAGTTCTAGCTGCTGAGAGCTCATGCTTAATTCCAGCATTTTCTAAAAAATTTGATTGATGAATTCAGTTCCTCGATCGGATCTCATTCTATTAATTCCGACTGATTTTTCATTTAATAATCTCTTGAAAAGCTTGACCAGTTGAGAAGCAGTTTGGTCTTTGGATTTAAGAACAATAACCCAAGTAAATCTCGAAAAATCGTCTAACACCACCAAGGTGTATTTCATTCCCCCTAAGCTCATGACTGGTATTGGACCAAATAGATCCATATGCAACAGTTCTAAGCATCGGGAGAAAGAATTACGGCCCTTGTTCTTAAAAAAATATTTTACTTGTTTACCAAACTGACATGCTGAGCAAATTTTATCTTTGGTAAAATCTATTTTGGGCAAACCAGTAACAAGATCATGAAATTCAGGTGGTTTAATCTCTTATACACAACCAGTTTTGAGAAAAATTTGAAGCAAATAAACATACCGGTGCATAATGTTGATCATTAATCCAACTAACTTTGTAAGTGTTTCCACACCGTTTGCCAGTTAGGATGATCTCATCAGTTGAGCCTTTGACTGAACACGAGTGTTTGTCAAACTGAACTGAGAATCCATTATCGCATAGCTGACTGATGCTAATTAGATTGTATTTGAGATTCTCAACTAATAAAAAATCATTAATGATAAAGTTACCATGGATAAGCTTACCCTTACCTACGGTTTTACCTTTTGACTTATCTCCAAAACTGATGTTTGGACCAGTGTATTTGATCAGTTGAGATAGCAAGTTTTCATCTCCTGTCATGTGTCGAGAGCATCCACTATCGAAGTACCAGATTGATTCCTTGCTTGTACCTGATACCTGAAATCACACACAAGATATAATTGTAGAGGCCCGTATTTTTTATTCATAATTTTGCGGAATTATTAAAATTTTCTAAATAAATAAATAATCATCTTGCCTCATTTATAAAATAAACATGTAAATAATTTTAACTTTAAAATAACAGCGGAAGTAAATAAAATTTTCGAGCAACGATTTAAAAATAATCCAACGTAAACAAAAATTTATAAATAATCCAACGTATTAAAACTGAGTTTGAATAATAAAAGATGCATAAACTAAATCATGAAATCATGAGGAGGTCCTCGGGTTTACTACTGCTGTCCCAAGATCGCTCACTAGTCTCCGCCCGCGGTCTCGACCTCATCAACACCTACAACAATCAAGTCTAGTGAGTCTAAAGACTCAATATGTATATATCGTGAATAACAAGTAAATATATCATAAAATCGCATACATCATATAAATAAAGTATCGTAGAGCGTGTGGTGAAAATCGTATCATGAATAATTATAACTACGTGCATATCTGAAAATCATACGTAAAACTTTGCTCAATAGAGCTCTGTCATGTCATATCATAATTTTCTGGGAGAGATAATGTTTCTAAGCAAGTGGCCCATAACATAACGTAAGCGCCTTATCAGACTAAACCACAATATACTGGGCCGTAGAGATCAATCACAGCCCTTGGACTGGATGTTCATACCCATACATAATCATAAACCGGTCGTAAGTCACCGGGCGGAGAGGTCCTCGGTTGCGCCTACCGACTTCCAAACCCATAAGCATAAGGTGGCCACAAGACATATATCATATATCTCAAAAATAAACATTTTATATTTTTATGCACGTAATATAATTATAACCTTATTTTTACCGGATGAGTTGGATCGTTCTCAGGCTTGCTGCGACTTACTACTAATATGTGACACATGCAATAAATCTTAACTTGACAAAATTTTAACAATAGAACCAAAAACGAGACGATTCGGACCAACAACTTGATTTTTAACCATGGCTTCATACCAACCCAAACCAACATTAAACCAACGTTTAACCATGATTAAAAATACCCCAAACATACTGAAAAATATGCATAATAACTGTAAAACACGAAAATTGGTGAAAGGAATCCAAAAACATAAAACACTCTTTCGAGAGTCATTTTGGCACCTTTCACCATAAATTCTCATACGACCTCTAAACTCGACCAAATCACGAACGGCCAAAAACATGACTTTCCTAACTCATTGAGGTACTGTCCAGTCCAAGTACATGGGCTAAAAGCCAACCAAGAACTCAAACTAACCTCAAAACCGAACAGCAAGTTGCTGTCAAATTACAGTAGGAGCAGCTTTTGTATTTGAGGTATAACTCTGAAATTTAATTACCAAGGGCTTGAACCACCACCCAAAGACTCTTACCAACATCCTAAGGCATGGCTTGGACCATGGCTAAGGGCTAGAAGCCAACCATAAACCAAACTACACCCCAAAACCGAAAACACACTAGCATAGGAAAGGGAAAATTTGAATAATGCACTTGTGTTGTTGTTTAAAAATTTTGAGGGAACCATGAACCAAACCTTAAAAGGACACCTTGGTCACGTCCTAGACATGGTATAGAAGGGTTCTAACCGTGGCTACAGTCCTTAGGACAGCCATGATTCGAACTCTCACCTTAAACCACCAAATGATAAAACCTTGGACTTAAATTCTGCACTTAAATAAAAGTTGCTGTCATTACTTTGTTTGTGCGTGTATGGATGTAAACTAATGAACCAATAACACTCTAACACACTCTAATTCATGCCTAGTAGCAACCATGTGTGCCTGGAACCGAGCAACTCCCTGTAAGCAACCAAAAACACACTAAACCGTGAAGTGGAAAACAAGAAAGCCAAGAAATTCTGTGCAGATTTTTGCTTGGATGTTGCTGTCATTTTCGTTTTTGCCACATGAATCTTGAACATATAATGTTTAAAAATATTTATAGGACTTGATTGAAGAGCAAAGAAACAACATATACATGCCTGGAAATTTGTTTTGAAGAAAATAAATCAATACGACGAATACGAGCGGCGGAGTCGGAGTTGTGTTTGCTTTGTTTCCAATTTTATTTTTGCTGCTATGCACGATTTTCAGCTGTGATTCTTCTGATAATTTCGAGCATATTAGTGTAGATGATGTTAGGGATGAAGGTGAATGATATAGGAGGTGTTAAGGGGTCATAATATGCATTTAGGTGGGGAGTTACAAGTGCAAGAAGTTGAATAGTTTGAAATTCTCCTCCTTCCTTGTTGCCGATGGATTCTCGCATTTGTTTTTGTTGCATTACACGTGAGTTTGCTTGTAACTTGTTGAGGAAGGATTAAGGTTAATTATGGTGTTTGAATTACCCATAACTATGGAGCTTAAAGGTAGAAAGTGAATGCATCATAAAACCATTATTGTTAACTTTGAATGAGGTCTACTACAAATTTTTGAATTGTCTTAACCAAATATTATTACTACTTCTTGCATGGTATAATAGTGTTTTAAATCTTGCATTTTAAATTCTTAAGGTTTAATACATTCATTATATATATTTTTTATGAATGACAATTTAATTTAGAATAGAACATTGCATGGCATACTTGACTTAAAATTTAAGTATTTAAATGTTATGTTTAATTTCTTGACTATATTATACCTAGATTAGTTTATCCTCACTTGTTTACCTATTTTAATTTAAGCTTTAATTAAATATTGAACCTAATAGGATTTATTTACTAACTTGACTCCAATTAATTTAATAAATCCTAAAACATTCTTTCTCTTTAAATTAAATTATTCCTTGACTTAGATTAAATTTAGGAATATTTTTCTTATTATTAATCTTATTTCTAATTTCCAAACTCCGGTCCGTCCTCGCGTATTTAACTGAAAAGATAAAACTAAACTTTTGCATTTAAAATAAATAGTTATGACTTGTCAAATATCAAAATGAATTAGACCCTTCATATATATATATATAAATCATTTTAAATTTAAATAGTAATAATTATGCATGGCTTATACGTAGTCTGATTTTCGGGTCGTTACAATAATATTGGTACCCTTTTCTATTTGGGTCCAAAACTGATTAGTCCTTTAGGAACCCAGACTTGGATCAGTCTAACTGACTGTCCAGTTGCTGTATTCCATATGGTTCTTCTTGATTTGTGTGTGCTTGGTGTGTAGTGTGCAGAAGATACAACATGTGATTTGGCCTTGTTCAACTGATTGTTCAGCCAATATCTTTTCTGAACTGGCTTCCTGTTATAGCAATTGGAGTAGCCATTAGAATAATTTTTGCTGAAAATTTTTGGTGGCTGACTGCGTGAGTCAGTCACAACTTTTGGGCTATAACCAATACCACATCTTTTGCCCTTGTCCATACTTTCAGTTGGCTGTTCAACCAGTTTATTTGGCTCAGTTTGTTCTTGTACCATAACTGATTTGACAAAGTAAATGTATTTCCCTTTACCCATATTCAGTTTTGGTCGAGTATCATTGGAAAACATTTCATCTTGGTTACTGAACCCCAAACCAGTTTTATCAATAACTGATTTCTGTGAGTTCTGTATATCAGTTAATGCAATAGATGATTTGTTCCAAGCCTGAATAAGCTCAGTTTGATTTGAATTTTCAAGCATTAATTTTTGAATCATTAATTGATCCTTGCTTCTTTCAGTATTGAGTTCAGCAATCTCCTTTTTCAGACTCAACATATCAACTGATTCATCAGTCTCAGTTTTATTTTCTATAGGATCAGTTTGCTTTGCTCTAGCGCTTTCAAATGATAAGGCAAGCTTATGATACTCACTAACCATATCATGCAAAGTTGAAATAAGTTCTTCTCTGGTAAAATCAGTTGAGCTAAAGTCAAATACCTGTTGACTGCTGGACTCCAGTTCTGTATCACCAGCCATCAAACATTTCACTTCCTCTTCAATATCATAGGAGTTGCATGAAGTTTCTGATTCTGACCCCTCGCTGTCAGTATCTGCCCATTTTGATTTGCTCTCTTCAGCCAAGAGCACTTCATACTTCTTCCTGGAGAACTTTTTATCATCCTTGGATCTCTTTTTGTGCTCATATGGTTTCTTCCTTCTGTCATTTGAGCCTTGATTGTCTTTCTTGGGTTTGGTACAGTCAGCAATGAAGTGACCGGGTTTGCCACAGTTGTAGCAAGCGTTTGATTCCTCCTTGGAATTGCTTCATTGATATTTATTCTGAAAATTTCCCTGATTTTTCCTCATAAATCTTCCGAATTTTTTGATGAACAATGACATGGCATCAATGCTTAGTTGATCAGCAACTTTTTCAACTGAACCAGTTGGTTCTGTTCTAACAGCAGCTAAGGCAGTCGTGGCTGCTGGAGTAGAAGATTCTCTTTCTCGAGTTTGCAGCTCATACTCGTAAGCTTTCAAATCAGAAAATAGATCATGAAGCTCAACTTTGTTCAGATCCTTGGATTTCCTCATTGCCATGGTCTTCACATCCCACTCCTTAGGAAGAACTCCGACTACCTTCAATGCAACTTCTTTGTTTGTGTACACTTTTCTAAGTGCATTTAATTCATTGATGATGCAGCTGGTTCTTTCATCATATTCATGCATCGTTTCACCAGCTCTCATTTTGATATTGTCAAACCTCTGAACAGCAACAGAAAGTTTGTTTTCTTTGGTTTGTTCGTTCCTTTCGCTAAAGTTCTGAAGGAAATGAAGCATTTTACATATTATATTGTATGGTAATTACATGTGGCTTCATCTTTGTACTGCACGTCTCGCGCATATGCGCTACCATCACCGGCGCATATGCGCGAGACCTACTGTCTCGACGCATATCATTTCTTCTGCTCGCCCATATGCGCGCCCTGTCCCCGCGCGTATGCGTGAGACCTACTGTCTCGACACTTAGGAATTTTATATGATCACGCATATGTGCGCCCTGTCTCGCGCATGCTATCTCAAATCGTGCCTCGGAGTGATCCTTCTAATCGCAACAATTCTTAAATCAGTAATCGCGAATTAACAAAATAAAATCTTGGGCATTACAGTTAGCTAGTAAATTCTCCATAAGGATGTATGCAAAACATCCTATGTAATAGGAATACAGATATATTGGGATATATAAAAGAGGAATCTAGGGCTTACCTAGTCCGCTTATATCGATACCATACTGAGGAGATTCTCTATGGAGGAGTGCAAGAGAGGATATCCCCAAACGTATCATGGTGTGACTCTATCTAAGTCTATGTACCCTAAGACTAACGATGAGATTGAAACAATGAGCCACATCTCGTATGCATTTGCTATAGGCAGTATAATGTATGGTATTATATCCACTCGAACTAGTATTACATTTGTACTTAGTGTTGCAAGCAGATATCAGACTAATCCCGGCCCATTGCATTGGAAGGGTGTGAAGGACATTCTTAAGTACTTGAGAAGAAATAAGAATATGTTCTTGGTTTACGAGAGTGGAGAATTAAAATTGTAAGGTCATACTAATTCTATCTTCCAATCAGATGTGGATGAATCGAAATCAATCTCTTGATATGTGTTCAAGATCAATGGTAGTGCTATCTTTTAGAAGAGGTTCAAGAAAAAAACCCAAGCAAATTCAACTACTAAGTCCGAATACATAGCTGCATCAGTTGTGAATCAGCTACAACAAAGGACACTATTTGGATGAGGAATATAGTTCAAGACTTGGGTGTCATTCCTCAAACAATTGATACACTCCTTGTCTACAACGACAAAACCGATGCTGTTGTGCTAGTTAAATAACAAGGTTTTATCAGCGATCCAAACATAGTGAGAAAGTTCCACATAATCCGGGAGATTATGAGAAGGAGAGACATATCAATAGAGAGAGTCGTCTCTAAGATAATGTTGTTGATCCAATGACGAAGCCCTTGTCAGGATTGAGAAACATAGTGAAGCAATGAGTCTGAAATGTAGGGGTAATTGGCTATAAGGCAAATGGGAGATTGTTAGAGTAGGTGCCCGCCAAGCCAACTTGTCGCTTGGGATTTATTAACTTCTATATAAAAACAATATTTATTTTAATAATATTGTATAATTTTATCCAATTATGGTATTCACTTTATCTGCATATCATTGCAAGCCTCGTAGATAAAAAATTTGAATATGATAAAGGTACCATGAGGCATGTCTCTCAAAGTAGAATCATGAAACTCATTAGAAAGTGTACCGTATAGTCTAAACAGGTTCCTAGTCGAATCGGACGCCTAAAATAAAGATAAATGTCTCTTGAACTTGATACTAGCATCGTTTATATAAACACCACAATTCATTTGTAAGGGCATATAGAGAATTTCATTTATACATATGGGTGATCATTTGATGATGCACTAAACAACCCTTCCTCGGATTTTCCAAGTGGTTATCACTTATCGTGTGGAATAGTTCGCAGTTATGGTTGTACACTATTAGTCCTTTGACAAGGGACAATGCAGAGGCTCTACATACTAGCATGAGCTTTAATTCGTTTACCGACTCCTTTGAGGGTCATCAGGTCGTGTTTGGGTGTATTTTTGAAATACTTAGTATCCAATACATTGTAGTCAGAGATTCACCGTTTTTCGATGGGTGAAAGATATCATATGTGATCTGATGAGTTAATAGTGAAAAAAATCTCTGACCAGAGTAAGACATGTGCATTTTTGAAAGGTGTTTCATCAACTGCACATAACATATCACTATTATTACTCAAAGATATATTACATTGTTATCGAATACATTTTCAACTCTCAATATACCAATGATTGAAGATTCAATCAGGATATATGAGTTGTAAGAACTGTTCCGTATGCTAACCATAACTTAAGGTTCTTCTAGGCACTATCAGGGATACCTAAAGAATCATGGGGTGATGCTACTAGAAACTCTTACCTATTTTGGTGAAAGAGTTCAAAAAACTTGCAACTGTCAAAAATAGACAGTCAAAACTTTGATCTTCGAAATTTTTAATTTTCATTATATGAAGAGATTTATACAATCGATACATCGGCGCTGTCTGATCGTCGATTGGGGTTATAATGAGTTCACAATTTTTATTTAGTAAATTTAGAATCTATTAATTAAATAACAATGTTATTAGCGATGACTACGAATATGTACAAGATTCTCGTGGATTATTCAAGAGAGGTCTATAATTGATTAGCAATTAATTAAAAAAAATAAATAATGATTATTTAATTTTACGTATATGTCTATACATGCATACATCTGTATTTGTATGTATATCTGTATATATGTATATGTATATATATATATATATATATATATATATATATATATATATATATATTTGATTCCATATCACATCAGAAATCCCAATTAATTAGGATTTATATATATATATATATATATATATATATATATATATATATATATATATATATAAATGATATGGAATCAAATTCTATAAATATTTATATGAAATAAGATTTTTTCTGCACTACCTCAAGAAAAAAATTGTCCACTTCAATTTTTCACATTTAAAATTTCGGCCACTTCCATGACCACATCACCGCCGGATTTCTGAAATTCCGGTAATACAATTTTGACGTAAATTTTATTTAGATCTCTCGTGCGATATATACGAGTAAATCAGTCTCTGATCGTGAATCTTATTTGACTATCGAAAGAAGAGGAAGATCCGTTCGCATTGATTTTATAAGAAAGACTAACTCCGCTAATCCCATATTGGTTTGATGTCAAGCGTTAAATACACAAATGTAAACATATCTAAACATCATATGGATGTATTAAATCATATGATACCTAATGAATGTTTTGAACATCAAAACTAAAAATTTTAAATTTACGTTGTGTCTTGCTGTGAGAGAACAATATTCCAACAAAAATAGGGATAAATTTATGCTTCATCTGATTTTGGAATAATACAATCATGTGCAGTTCATAAGCAATTTCCATCAGCTCAGAATATTTTAACTAAAGACTCGGACATTTGTGAGACAGAACTTAGAGTTTGACGGATATAGACTGAGCACCCAAAAATGGGGACATAATTGGAAAACAAAGGCAAATTATATGGATATAATTAATAATTATCCCTTATTATAAAACTCATATTTGTAATCAATATTTAGTATATCGGTTGTGAATTCGTGATACACAAAGCCTCCGGACCTATAAACAATAGCTCTTTTTATTTATATTTGAATAGGTGTATAGCAAATGTGACAAGGTATTTCAATGACCTATAATTAATTAATTTATTGCTGATGGGACTGGGAGTTTCGAATGTCACAAGGAATTATTTGCATAAAATTTTGGAAAACTTATTTAAAAATACGTCTGCCCTTCAAAATTTAAATTTTACTCCATTTCCCTTTAAAACATAGTTTTTACTCCCCATTCTTTTAAAATTATCCATAATACCCTGATCTTTGATTTATGGTACATGACATTGTTATATCTACCGAGCCTGTTCATGAAGTCATATATCCCCGAGACATACATCTAGGCAAAGTTTTCAGCCTATATACAATGCTCAATTTATCGATTTTTTTATATAAATGGTCCATCATGCTTCCATATAATAAATTGAACAGTTTAGCTTTTTGACCAGAGTGGCATCGGGATATCCACAGAGTTATACAGACTGCTCCTCACAGCCTAACCACGCAATCGCAACAGATGGTTCCTGACGCATATTCCTTCAACAGTACTTAGCACAACCCTATCTCGTTTCCAACCTCAGGGTGTATAGTAAAGTAGTTCAATTTGAAACTAATACATGATAGGGGCAAAAATCTTGGTTCTTTTATTCAAACATACGAAATATTACATACTGACTTCTTGTAGAGGAGGAGAAGCTTGTTTAGTTACTTATAGTAGCCGAACTTACAGCACACATAAACTTGAAAGAGAAAATATTACAAATTATTTTGAAGAAAAACGAAGGGGTTAAGTGATGCCTTCATCTTCCTCTACCTCATTATTTATAGAAGCCCTTTGTGGATTTGTTTTCGGACTTCAAACTCTGGCTATAACTTTTCTTTGATGCCTTCCAGTTGTGGTTGGAATTATATTTTGAATGGGTCGAGTGGGTGGTTGTAATGCCCGGAAATTTAATCCTAGTAATCGGTAATTATTGATTTATAATTTGATATGATTACGAAAGGATTAATCGGGACACGAAATAAAAATTATATTTGAAGGGTGCAATTGTTGGACAGAAACATTGGCGCCCGAGCGGTAAGAAATGACCGCTCGAGCGCCAAAGTCCAATAGGAACACATCTTGGACAGAAGAAGTGGCGCCCGGGCGGTAGTTTTTGACCGCCCGAGCGCCAATGTATAAATCCGAAAGGAATCGGACAGAAACTGCCGCGCTCGAGCGGTAGTTTATTACCGCTCGGGCGCCAGCCGAGATTCAAGAAATGTGACACGTTGCTGAAACATGCAACGTAAGTATATATATACATATATACGTTTATTCTTTGATAAGAAAACAAAGAAGGAATCGAGAAAAGAGTCAGGGAAAGTTCACCGAAAATCCTTACGCCTTTTCTGAGAAATCCGTCCGTCTGAATTGTAATCCGACTTCAGTACTGTAATCCTATCGACGTAGGCTATACTTTGACGTAAGTTTTGCTACGTTTTGACATGCTTTGAAATTATGCTATTGTCAGAATTGAATAGGATTCATATATGATGTTCTTGACATGTTAGACATCATAGAATCGAAGTCAGATTTAGAAACGGACTGATTATGGAATTGTTATGAATTGTTAGGGTATATTGATTTATACCGGACAGATTTGGATTATGAATCGATTACAGTTTATATTGGATATGGGTTATAGATTGTAATTGATAGATGTTGAGATGGTATTGACGGGAATAGTGAAATGATACTGTTATGCCGTTGATTTTGAATTAAATTCAGATTGATCAGATTGTTATCGATTTGGGAGGTATATTGATATGAGATTATTGATATTGTGATTACCAGACAGACTGTGAATTCAGGACTTCGACTGAGCGGGAAACCGAGACTGCAACGAAAGGTATAAGTCAATGTGGTATTGGGAGATGGACTTGAGTCGGTTTAGACTTGAGTTTCCCTAAATCACATACTTTATTTTATTGCATGGATATTTGCATTAAATTGACTTATGTACTTGTTCTTTTGATATTAGATAACAGGTATTAGACAAGTTATCTTGTGACAGAAGTGCCGGATAGTGGTGGTATCGCCACGGCACATTGCACGATGTCTCAAGATAGGATATTAGCGATAGAGCTACAGTCCATGACGGTTAGGTCAGGACACCGGGTGTTTGGTTATATCGAGTAACAGGGAATGGGAATTCGTCTATTACGGAAGTCGATATAGGAACACCAGATAGGGTTATATCGAGTAATAGAATTACGGTTCCTCCTATTACGGAATTCGATATAGGAATACCACATCTGGAAATCGGGATCCCTAGACTAGGATTGAGTCTAGTCTTAAAATGACGTAGCTACTAGTATTGTCGACAGCTTGATTTGATATTGTTTATGTTTCGGATTATGATACATATTCATGTTACCTGATTATATGCTTTATATTTGATTATATGATCGCATGTTCCATTGATTTATACTGGGATTTATTCTCACCGGAGTTATCCGGCTGTTGTCTTGTTTGTATGTGTACTTGACAACAGGTGGGACAGGATCAGGGTCCAGGAGATGAGAGAGATCATGATTAGAGTGGAGGCTCCGGACTTGGACTAGAGATAGGGTTGGACTCTTGACATTAGTTGTTTAAACCTTAGTTTAATTTGAATGTATGCCGTACAGGACTTGGATTGTATTTTATATACTGAGATGTGTATATGCTTGTATGTCACTACGTTCCGCATTTAAAAAAAAAAAATTTAGACCCTGTTTATATTTGATTAATTAGTCCCAATGATGATTAAGAACTTGATTAGCGTCCGGGTCCCCACAGTGGTTGAGTGGTCCATCCATCTTTTCTTGATTTGTCTCTTTTCTAGATCATTAATCTAGAAATAGTTTGTTCTTCTGATCTTATCTCCTGGCATAACCAGTAGACATGTGTTTGTATCATATCAGCTGAGATCTCGTTCCCTTCTTCTTTTAATAGTTTGTAGAGGTCTTTAAAATTCATCAGTTTCTTTCTTAATGCTTTAATACGTCTTTTAGAATCCTTAAGATATGTAAATACATTTTCTTTGGTTCTAAATTTCGGTTTTAAATCTTGTGTGATTTTCTTGTTCCCATTTATTCTTTATTTATAGTTGTTTGGGTCCAAGTTTTCTTGGTCATTTACTGGGTTTATCACATGCCCACTATCACCTGTTGAGGAATCTTTTAACTTTCGTAATCTCCAAGGAAAAGTAATGGTATTCACACGTCCACTTATTTTTGTCGAGGAATCTTAAACTTTTGATGTCCCCGAGAAAAACATGGTTTTGTTCCTTCACCACTTGATCTTGTCTCTGCAAAATGCTTTAAATCCGACCGAGGTCTGAAACCCTTGCCAAACTTTGGCTCCTTTTGATTTTAGCATTCTGGGCAGATTTGTTCTGATCATCTTCTCACATGAGCCATATTGCAGAATTTACGACGAGTTTCTTTATTTTGTGGCTGCTTGCTGTTCTATAAATGATTTCTTTTCTTTTCTTTTCGAATAAATCTTCTACAAAACTTCTTGTTTTTTCCCGTCATGGTATTTAACAGGAATGTTCCGTTTACCGAATTGTGATAAAATTTAAACGGAAACTTGACATTGTCCATCTCAGTTAAACAAACCCATAAACCTCATGCTCTTCTTGTTGAAATGTCATTTTCAATTATTGAAGCAACAAGGGGTGTTTCTTCTGTCGAATGATCTTTGATAAATTTTTGAACATTAACATCTGTCCTCCTTAATTTGATAAAATGAAAGGCTTCGTGAGAGTCTTTTTCTGCTGGTTCTGGTGTTGTACTGAAAACGTATAGCTCCAAAATGTCTCCTCTGGACAAATAGTTGTTATTTTCCCATGTTTCATGCACGGCTTCTTGAATCCATTTAGGTAGTCCTGAAATTTCTAGGAAGCTTTGTGATGTGATATAAACTGAGGCAAGAGCCCCGAATTCATACCATGCTTTAACTTTCTTTGGATATGAATTTGGTTTTATCCATACCCTAGGATATTTTGCCGAAACATCAACCCTGATTGTAGCTGGGTTAATGCCTACTCTTGTTTTTAATTTCTCCCGACTTTGTTGGTAAACCTGAAATGGAGAAATTGTAGCTTCATTAGTATCAACCTTAGATTTACCCTTGTCAGTATTAGGTCTAAAGTTTATCTTTCCCTCTTCAATAAGGGTTGCCTTGAAGACTCGAGATAAGAATTTGGAGTCTCAATTTTTGTTTCAACTGACTCATCTGGAGATGATCCCGACTTAACACTTGTGCTAGGGGTATTTGAATCACATGCTCCATGTATAGAGTCTTGTACTCGAAAACTCTACATTTGGGAAAACCAGTGGCTTCTCAATTCCTTGGAGGAGAGGCCTTGTATTACAGACCATAACTGAGTATAAGTCTGTAAACATCATGTCAAGGACAATTCTATTATCGGCTTGTTGTAGCCTTCCCGCAACTTCTGCGTTTAAGGCCAGCTTGTTGAACTCATTTTGAAGCATTTCAAGGTGTTTTCTTAAATTCCTTTGCATTTTTATGATGGCATCGATATCACCGCTATCTATCTCTTGTTAAAAAATCTGGAAGAATATTTTCAAGAGATTTTATAATCAAAATATCAAAAATATAATTTCGACATAACGCTTGTCATCTTAATAATCTGGCTTTCTTAGGTTTAGTCTCTATTACACCTTCGTGGTGCATTCCTTGTTCAGTTCTCACACACACGCACATACACACAACCACTCCAATACAGTCTTGCACAAAGACAATGAACTTTTGTTAGAACTCTTCAAGTTCGCAATCTTGATTTTGATGATAACAAAACTTGTTATTTATGTTACTAATGATCTACCTTAGTTGTACAGCATCCAAGATCACCTACGAGTTGTTTACATCGCAAAACTGAAGAACCAACTGATCGCACAAAATGAATCAGTTCAACTGGCTACGTCATTTAAGCAGTACAGCTGATTGACTAGTTGATAGGTGGTTCAGCAGGAAAACCTCAGAAGCCTAGCCAGCCGAAGGAGTGTTCAATTGATGAAGAAACCCATTTGATCAATCCAACTGAACGAGTGTGAAATCAGTTCAACTGACGAGTCAACTGATTTCACCAGCCCAACTGAAAGATCAGTTTAAACTGACCAGTTCGAAGCATCAGTTAGAATCATTTAGTTATGGTTGATGATAAATTTCTTCGAGTGGATTACAGCTGTGCGAGAAGGTAAAAAGCCATTGTCCAGTCAAAGGACAATAATGGACGTTGCATCAGAGCATTAAAGACAAGACGCTTCAGATGGACAGTCAAAAATACGAGACACATAGTCCAAGAAGCCGATTATGCAACGGATACGATAAATGAGTCTCACTGTACGATCAGCTTCCTCCGCCTATATAAAGAGAAGATCGGTGAAGAATCAAATAACAGAGGGAGCAACATATACAATACTAGAGAGAAAAGGGCACGCTCAGTTCAATATCAGCTTTCAGAAGCACTTAAGCCCAGAGGGAATTCTTCATCGTTGTATCAGTTTAGTTTAGAAGCCACTTTCCCTCAGTGTGTGAGAACATTTTTGTTCAGTTCTCACATACATACTTACTCTCAAAACCACCCAAAACAGTCTTGCACAAAGACGTTAAACTCGTGTATGTAGTCTTTCTAACATAGACGTTAAACAAGTATTGACTGGAATTTGCTGTTTTTAGTTGTAGCTAGGAGTTCAGTTTAGGCAGTGGATAAGTCCTAGCTGAGTGGGCTGGTATATTTAATTGTATAAATCAAAGTCTTCTAGTGTATCCTATCCGTGGATATATAAGGGGTGACGTAGGAGCAGTTGAAGTCTCCGAACATCCATAAACATATTTAGCGTAATTAACTGATTAACTATTGTTTTAAAATTGTTTTGTTCAGTTGGAGTGTTCGTGTGTTCAGTTGTCACCATAACTGAAATACAAGAATGCAAAAACTAATATGTGTTCTTTCAGTTAATTAGTTTACACTAGTTAAAATATTTTCTAACATTTCAGCTTTCTTTACGAAGAATTACTTCGAGTTTCTTCCGCTTGGTTTAAAACCAAACTCGATTTAATTCATCGGTGTTAATATTCTTAGAACACGAGCTATTGAAGCTCACTAAAGGTTGTTGTGTGCCAAATGCCTTCGAAGGCGCTAGCACACACGATCCATCAACTTGTGTATGTAGTCTTTCTCACATAGACATTAAAGAAGTGTTGGCTGGAAGGTGTTGCCTTCAGTTTAGACTAGGAGTTTAGTTAGGCAGTGAGTAAGTCCTAAGCTAGATGGGTTTGTACAAGTAGTTGTATAAATCAAAGTCTTCCAGTGGATCCTACCCGAGGTGGTAGAGAGGGTGACGTAGGAGCAGTTGAAGTCTCCGAACATCCATAAATATATCTTGTGTACTCTAATTGTTAACCGCTAGCTTTGAACTGATTTGATCAGTTCGAGTATCTATCAGTTCAATTCTCACCATACCTGAACTGATACATGCAAGAACTGATCTCCGTTATCTTCAATTAATTAGTTACACAAGATTAAAGTTTTAACAAATTAGTTTTCTTAACTAAAGATTAATTCGAGTATTTTCCGCTTGATTTAATTTCAAACTCGATCTAATTTATCGGTGTAAACATTCTTAGAAAACGAGCTATTGCAGCTCATCACGTTTTTAGAAGATTTTCTCGATCCAACAAAGATCTTTGTAATAAACTACTTCTTCAATATCCGGGGTTGGATCGAAGTGTTTAATACCTCTATTTCATTTTCTGGACATTTGGTTGAGATATGGCCTCTTGCTCCACTCCAGCAATTGCAATCTTTAAAACTTTCATTAGCTCGAGTATGAGCTCTTCTGAAAGTTTTCCTTGTATGTGTTCTTCTTGTACTTCTATATGTACTCGTTGCTTGGGATGATATCCTATTTCTTGATGGTTCACTTTTTTATCCAGATTTGTAAGATCTGGCTTTCTGCCTAGAACATACTGTTCTTAGTCTCCAAGAACTTCTTCCACTTCTAGCATAAGAATGAGTTCTAAAACTTTTCCTATTATGTCTCTGTGGTTTAATTCCAATAATTATTGGAAGATCATTTTCCTTACAACATATATCATTTGTTAATACCCCTTAGTCGTTCGTAATTCTTTTGTAATGCTGACAGATGACACTATTCTGCAATTTTCTTTTGAGAAATTTCTTTTGAGAAAAGAGGCTCTTCGTGCCAAAGTATCTGGATTGCTAGGGACATATTCCCTTAAGGAACTTGGCATTTTGTTGAAGAAAATTTGCATTGATATATCTTCTTCGACCACTGAATTCCATCTATATTTAGTGAATAACATAATGTATTCATCTATTAAATATATATCATGTAATTCAAGACTATACCGAGCTTGAGTATATTTCTTTTTCTTCTTTGTATCTTGACTATTAAAATAGTCTATCCCTATAAATTGTGCTTTAAAAAGGGTATTCATTCTTCGACTATCTCGCTAAGAGATTCCCCAGATATGACTGATTCTTTGGTTTCCACTGAAGTCATGTCCCAAGAAATTTTAACCGATCCCATAAGACTCATTTCCAGAAGTTTAATGAATTATTCTCTGTTGAGATCAATTGTTCATGATGTGATTCTCATAGCAGATGTCCAATCATTTATGAGATCTTCTCAGTTTTTGAAATCTAATACATCTAGGCTAAGCAAAACCCCATAATGATGTATAGCTTCTAAAACAAACTTCCCATGGGGTGTTTGGTGCAAAGAAATTTGATTCTTCCTTGACCTTGTTCATGCTGTGTGCGATTCTTCGCCAGTATAAAAATCTGGTTGGGATTCTCTCATATTTATATTCAGAATTCCCACACTTTCTCTTGGTGGTTCCTGCGAAGATGACCAGGTTATGGTAGGTTGTTCACCCCTAGTTGTGTTCATCTTTAGATCTACAATATTGAGATTTGAAAAAGATTCTGCAAGCTCTTGTATATCCTCTAGACCAATCCTCTAAAGTTGTCATCAGATTAATTTATTTTTTGAGACTGTTTTGATTAGATTGATCATCCTTTCTTCTTCAGTTAAATGTTTTGATATCACTTTGGCCTTTCCTTTTTGATGTAATAAAGGTTCAGTATCAAATGATGGTGGTAACCTTCCTTCTGAAGTCTTTTTACTAAAACTTGGTTGTTGTTCTAGGTTTTGAAGTCTTGTTCGAATATCATTAAATATTCCAATAATTTCTTCTTAGTTTTCAAGGATTTTCTCCACATTTTGTGGTAATATAGCGTATTACCATAATTCTGTATTGTCTTTTGAATCTCTTTAAGATCTCTGAAGAGTTTAGAGGAATCCGATACTATTTCAAAACTGTTATTTTGAATAATAAGTTTACCTTAGGACTCTGATAAGTTTATTCTTGATATCTAACATTGGTTAGATCTGTCTGCTTCGAATATTCCAATAATTTGGAATATATCTTGTAAATACTTAATCTCGAACCTGAGTTCATATTAATGTTAATTGAGAAAATTCTCCTTCTCAAACATTTAATTACTTCATAATAATAAATTTTCTGTTTGAAATAATTTAATCTAAGCTCTGATACCATTTTTCGCTCAAAAAATCAACCAATTGAATTTATCACATATAATAACAAATAAAGATATTTTTGTCCTTTTCAAATACTTTTAGAGGTGGAAACAAAAAACTTTATTATAGGAAATAAATTTAAAGTTTAGTTTGTTTGGGTATTTTTTTTACAATTTACCGTGATATATTAAAAATACATGTTTTAATTATGTGCAAATTAAATAGGTATTTTGGATTTTATTTTTTTCTAAAAATTTCATGAATACCCTGGAAAATGAAATATTTTAATAATATCTTATAAAAAAATCAATTGACGTGTTAGTTTGTTAATTTGCAAAAGGTTGCTGTCATTAATTACAACAAAGGTGGCAAGATATCCTTAAACCACAAACTGCCGCGTATCATTCTCGAAGAACTTTCGGGAGCTTGCCACGTGTTGCTGCTTTGAGAATTTACAGGCCACGTGTTCCTTCTCATCTTCCCACAAATTGTGTAACTGCCTCTCCCGTTCAGAGTTTCACGGATCAGTTTTTCGAGAGAGAGAACAGCAACAGTGTAAGGATGATGAATGTTTTCGCTTTGGGTCTTTTGTTCACTTCACTTGTGACGGCGGGGTTCTTTTCTCCGACCCCGGAGAAGCAGAACTCCAAAGAGAATATCGTGTTGAAAGATGGGCACAGGGTTGTGGTTGAATTTGAGAAGGATAATGGAAATACCAAGGTTTCGATTTCACCCCAAGATCACAAGGGGTCCACGGAAAATATGGAGGACAAAGTGTCTGAGACGTCGGAGGGTGTGAACGGTAGATTAAAAGAAGAAGATTCCGCGATACCGGAAAAAATCCATCGTGGGTTTAGTCCAAGTGAGCTTGTGTGCGATGCATATGGCAAGTGTAAGTATAAAATTGCTGCCGCCATGGGTAAGACGAAAGAAGCGGTGGCGGAGAAGGCCTATGAGGTCGAGGAAGAAGCGGGTGAGGCCATCGGTAAAGCTAAAGATACTATTACTCATTCGGCGCATCGAGTCTCGGATAAAACCCGGGAATCAACAGAAAATGTGAAGGATTCTGCAAGAGAAGCGAAGGATAAGGTTTCTGAGAAGGCCAGCGAAATGAAAGAAGGCGCCTCTGTTCAAGCCGAGAAGGCGAAGAGCCATGTGTCAGAAAAGGCAAAAGAAGCGGAAGAAATGGTGGGAGATGTATCGGACAGAGTGAAACAGGGCGCTCAAAGGGTGAAAGAAGAAGGCAAAAGAGAACTAAGGGGCTCGTTCCAGAGGGCTCGGGCTATTGGGGTCCGCGTTTTTGCATCCTTGGTGCCGCCGATAAGCTTGAACTCGGTGTCTGGCGTGCTGCATTTGCTGGGATTTACGGCGGCTTATGGGATGTGCATTTGGGTTACTTTCGCTTCGAGTTATGTTCTGGCTATAGCGTTGCCTAGGCACCAGTTTGGTATGGTGCAGAGCAAGATTTATCCTGTGTACTTTAAGGCTATGGCTTATTGTGTGGGGATGGCATTGTTCGGACACTTGCTGAGCCAGAGGAAAAGGTTGTATCCTGTTAGAGTTAGTGTTGGCATGTTTCAGTCTTTCGATCTTGTGGTATCACTTGTTATGGTTTTGGCCAACATGCTGTATTTGGAGCCCCGCGCAACAAAGGTTGGAACTTGTTTTATTGCTGTTTCATATACCTCTGAAGTAACAGATAGCTTAGAAATTAATTCATTGCTGTTATAGTTATTATAGAGTTCTGTTGCATATTCGTGGAGGACAGTCTGAACAATTTTTGTAGGACTAGTGATAATTTGTAGTAGTAGTACTTCAACTTGTTGCTTTATATGGTTGCAGGTGATGTTTGAAAGAATGAAGATGGAAAAGGAAGAAGGGAGAGGAAAAGAGAGCGGTGACACGGAGCCGAGAGGCATAAACGTCGATCCGACACCCGAATCTCTGGCGATAGGCCTAAGCAGCACGGGTGGGAGTCAGGGATCAGCTGAAGGAAAACAAGCAGAAACCAAGGCTGAAATGGCGAGAATGACAGAGATGCTGAGGAGGCTGAACTCTTACTCTTCGTTCCTCAATGTTCTGACTCTTATGTTTCTCACATGTCACCTGGTCTACTTAGGACAACGCCTGCATATCGCATGTTAATTGTAGAATGACTTGTAGAATTGTCGTGGGATATCTGTTTCATATTTCATCGTGTTACGTAGTTGTCTGACAATTGTAGCCAAAATGCACGAATCATTTTCATGTTCTCGCTCTACTATATGATTTCTTTTTATTTTTGTAAACTCTCTCTCGATATACACACATGTACACAAGTGAAGAACTTAATTTTTATAATTCACGAGTGAGAACAATAAATAAATAATGCATAAAAAAAAATATTTTCTTGCCAAATTATATATAAAAAAAAGTAAAATATTTATTATAATTAATATTATTTATGTGTAACATAAATATGGATTTAAAAGTATGAAAACTTAAGCTTTGATAATGTATTGTCATAAAAATGAAAATATAAGAATGTAATTATGTTAAATATGCATAATATAGTATGGACGATGAGTGAAAAAAAGATTAAAGCGTGTGTTTGTGTTAGATGCGAAGGACGTTGACGGAGAGTGATGAGAACTTGTTGTTGCGTTTTCTTTCTATAAAAGTGGCGTGCAAGCCTTTAAAAATTAGTGTGGCCGTGTGATGGCCCTAGTGTTTCTAGGAGCTTGGTGTGCGTGTGTTAAATGTTTTAGGGTTTAGAACACAATCTTTGGTATTAAATAATAAGATAGAAAGCTTGGCCCAAAAATTATAGCATAATAGGACCCTTAGGCCTATTAGATAGTGGGAAAATTATTTTGTTTAGGTGTTTTCGAAAATATTAGTCGAATTTCTAAAAAGTGTTTATATTCATCATAAATCGATTTTCGATTTAAAATACGATTCGGCGTATAAAAACACCTCAAAAACACCATTTTTGAAAATATCATATAATAAATAATTAAAAATAATCATTTAATAAAAATATTCTCTTTACGGTTCCCAATCTTCATTCCTCGATCATGTATCGAATAACCTTTAAAATATAGTTTTATGCATTCTAATATAAAACCATATTTTAAACAGGTAAACATGTCACCACATTCAATAAATACAATTAAAATAATTTAATTAGTCATGGTCTATTATTCTTACATTTGCATGCAGTTGGATTACGTTATCGTATTTTGGACCTTACAATGCATCCCTCCCTTAAATGAAATTTTGTCCTCGAAATTAAAACTTACCAATTAAATCCGAGTAGCGACTCCTCATGTCCATATCGATTTCTCAAATAGCTTCCTCATCCGAATGATTTAGCCACTTGACTTTGACCATTTGAATAACTTTATTTCGAAGCTTTCTTTCTTGCCCATCTAGAATTTCTATAGGTCTTTCCTCGTATGACATATTTGGAGTCAACTGCAGAGGTTCATAATTCAGTACATGTGAAGAAGAGATATTTAAGTTATCTTTGAGCTATGGAAGAGTCAGGCTAGTCAGTAGCCAAAGTTTGAAAAAGTGCAACAACCAGAGTCTACCAATATACAATGATCAATTTCAAAACATGTCATCACAATGGAATCAATAGTTCAAGAGGTCGACATACCCACCAACATGGGATAATTACCTCAAAATCCTTTACTTGAAAAATCAAGTGATCAATCTCCTCCATCCTCTCCACCTAAGCAACAAACAACTTCTGAGGAACTTCATGAGATCCTCTAATCTTAGTGGACGAAATGGTCCAATCTCTCTCACAATTTGACTTTGATTGATCTAAGATGAACCCTTCCTCCCTGATTCTACTAGATCCAGCCCTTAAGCAGAAAAATATATTGAAGACGACCTGAACCTTGAATCAAACCAAACACACCAAAGGTGATAGAATGATTGAAGATCAGGGTGAATCTCCCAAGGTTCTATCTAGAAAGGAGATCATAGTTTGTGATGCTACAATGGAACAGGTTCAATATGAACTTGTATTTATGGAAGAGACAAATCTGTAGGAAGGACCAGATCAGACTGTTGCCCATCTGTTTCAGAATACAACCGATGATAGTTTAGAAACTCAAGCCGGCCCATCCTCTCCTCCTCAACTTGACTTTCTGTTTGAAAGACCATAACCTCTTCCAAAAACTCCTTTGATCATCTTATGACTCAGATGGTCAACATCTCCCAAGCAATATCTGACATGGAGGTTAAAAGCTATGCACATAGGGTTATGTTTGACAGCTTCAGAGCACAAATTTTAAAGAATATAAACTCCATTTGACTCTCAAATATGCATAGCTTATGGTACTCAAACTCAAATAAAAAGATATGCTACCTATATGAACATATAACTTGCTGCTCAGATTTATAGACTTCAGAAAAATTTGGAGTTTAAAAACTCAGATAGCTCAAGTTCATGAACACATGGATTGTGGGAACCTGAATTTCCAGCTGCTAGAAATGTTTTAGCAGCTATCAAAATTCCAGCAGCAACTCATATTTCAGAAGCTGGTATTTTTCCAGCAGACATGTATTTTCCAGCAGACAGAATCCAGCGGCAGAAGAGCGAGAAAGCAGCAGACAGTTACTGGCTCAGCTTAGACTTGTAACTGAAGCATTGACATGGAATAAAGGTTGTTAATGGCATATTATGGTCATTAATTGGAAGGCTAACAGTCAGAATTTGGCCTCTAAATAACACTCTCAAACCTCTGAATTGGGTTACACAAATCCTGAGTTATCACTTGAGTTTGAGTTAAGAAAGTGCTTATTTTAGAGCAGAGGAAAAACCAGTAGCGAGAAATTCCACCAATGGCAATTTCGACTCACAACTCCCTGAGAAATCGATGATGCATGCACGGAGAAGATCCTCCAAAATCTGGATAACTCTCTCTGACTGACCATCCATCTGAGGGTGGAAAGCTGTGCTAAACAACAACTTCGTACCCATAGTTGAATGCAGAATCTTCCAAAAGGAGAAAATGAATCTAGGATCTCGGTCTGACACTATCAAAACGGGAATACCATGAAGTCTGACTATCTCTCGGATATACAACTCTGCATACTGAATCATGGTGAAAGTCGTCTTAATATGCAAGAAGTGTGCTGATTTGGTAAGACGATCAACAATCAACCAGATAGCATTTGACCCTCTGGCTGACTTTGGCAAATCGACCAAGAAGTCCATGGTAATATTTTCCCACTTCCACTCGGGAATAAGAAGAGGCTTGAGCAAGCCTGCCGTTCTCTGATGTTCTGCTTTCACTAGCTGGCATGTTAGACACTCGGATACGAAACGTCTGATATCTTTCTTCATCTCGGGCCACCAATACAATAACCACAGATCTTTGTACATCTTTGTACTCCCATGATGAATAGAGTACGGCGACATATGGGCCTCAGATAAAATATCCTCTCGAATAGAACCGCCGCTAGGAACCCACATTCTGTCTCGATATCTCACAATACCGTCGCTAACTATATACAAGATGCTGCCCTTGGCCTTATCTCTATGCCTCCACTTCGCCAATTGCTCATCTGCTGGCTGTCCACTGCGAATACGGTCTAGAAGAATAGATTGAATCGTCAAAGTAGATAGACGGGGAACTCTATCTCGAGGATATGTCTTTAGATCAAACATCTGCATCTCAAACTGAAGAGGTCTCGGAATCGCTATATGAGCCATCACTGCGACTGTTGTGTGTTTTCTTAAATGCTCGCAAGCGCACGATGTCAAGTTTTAGTACTGATTAGAGTACATATATCGATCCCACGAGTAGTGTGTAAAAATTGTATATCAGTTCTTGTAATTAAAATAGTCTCAATTTTATTTAGAATAATCAATTAAAAGATTGGTTTGTTTGAACGAATTAATTGAAAACAATGAATTAATTAAATCACCGAATTGAGAAATAATAATGAGAGAAAATATCTAGAGAAATGATTTCACAAAGTTTCCACGATAATTATTCCCAGTTGAATTTATATTCATGAATTCCAATTATTTAATGGCCAAGAACACTTAAATATTTTATTCCTCCTTTCCCAAGTGACGAATAACTGTATCAATCAAACTTCGATTCACTTATTCCTAATAAAATCTACGTTTGATTGATAATTGCAAACGATGTTCTTACCTAAGCCTCGCTAAAGTTATACGCCTTCCGAACGTTATACGCATTCAACGATGTGTCTCTAATGATCTATAACCCTAGTCCCTCTCCCGAGTTATAAGATTAATCATACAACAAACAATTTATGGCCAGTAAATTGCAGTGTAATAAATACAGAGAACACAATTAAACAAGAGCAGAATTCAATCAAATAAACCACTGTGTGAAATCATCATATCCACAAAGTTACGTCATTCTCTAGACTAGAAAATTAGTTCATGACGAATTCTAAATAGAAGCAAAACATGTTTGAATATTTAGACATCGACATAATAGAAAATAAAGACGAAGGAATCAGATAACAAATCCGAGGTGTCGTCTCTGTCCCTAGATCCGTCGTTCTTTGTATTTGTTCTTGTTTCCTCGTGTCTTTTTCTCCCTGTACGGCTGAATCTCCCGTGGAATTCTTTCTCAAATGGCGACCTCCCTTCTGACCTAGCGGCGCACGTTATATAAGGTTTCTGGAACGCCGTGCGCTCGATGGCGCGAGTTCTGGCGCGGTTGCGCGTACGCTGCTGCTCATCTGGCCGTGCATGTGTGCGCACGGTCGCGCATGAAGTCGCGCGGCCGCACGTAGGCGTCTGGTCATTCGCTTGTATGGGTGCGCGCGCGCCTGCGCGTGATGTGGCACGATCGTGTGCGCCTCTCGGTTTCTGCTGCTTCTGTGCACGCGGGTAGCGCGAGAACTGGCGCGATGACGCGCACATTTCTGGTCATGCTCTTATTTACCTGTGCGCGCGGCTGCACGTGAAGTGGCGTGGACGCGCGCGCACTTCTTTTTGATGGGTGCTCGACTTGGCTTCGTGTCCGCTATTTTCTCCATTCCTGAAATGACAACAGAAACAAACCAAAAAACGCATAATTCTATTCGAAACAAGCATAATTCAAAATGGATTCTAATATAAATTAAGTGCAAATCTTGCACTTATCAAACACCCCAAACTTAAACTTTTGCTAGTCCCGAGCAAAATAGAATAAAAGCTAATAACTAAGGAAAAGATTAACGCCACTATCAAAGTCATGGATATTCGAAAAGTGAGATTGACCTCCGACTCATCTAATTTCATGTAATTCACGATTTCCCAAGAGTCACGTGTGTGTGTGATATGTCAATGTTCGTTTACCCCATCGAATGCTCAAATAGAGTTGTAATGCCCATTCCCTTGAAGAATCAAGAAATCCTCAGTTCAGTTCAACTCACATTTCATCAAAATATAAATTTGCATTCACAGATCATATAGGACTTTATCGGTGATTATTTGGCTCGAAAGATGGTCAACACAAGTATGTCAAAGATGAAATCACAAAATGAGATGCTTGCATGCAAGTGATTAAATTCTAGACTCGTTGACAATGTTTTTCAGGTATCCATAGGCTTGATTTGAACAACTTTTCTCCACTAGTATATTGGAAAAATGTGACAATGTTAATAGGTCTTGTAAGCTTGTAACGTCAGGCCACGGCTCCCGGCTACAATAAAGGGCATGGACATCAAAATTTGAGAGAAATAATCCAATCTTCATCATTTTCACTATCATTTCATTCACTATCAATTTATTGATTTCTTCTCATTCATATCCTTCATCTCCCATATATTTTCGTTTTCACCACTTTTGATTCACAATTTTTTTTTCCAACTCCTTTTAGCACATTTAACTTTTTCTTTTCTTTTCAAGGTATATTTGAATCATTACAACACCCATGAACTTATTTCTCTCAAAAATAGGTAAGACTGTAACTGTATAAGCTTCATTAGGTAGTCGTTGTGGTAAGTAGAATAAATACAAGTGGGGGCTAAATGTATGTCATTGACATACACCACTTGATTTTTTAGTAGGCTCAAAATGGGACACTAGGGATATTTCATTTTCGTTTGGTAGGCTCGAAGGCTCAAAACGGCTCCAAAGATCGCCTAAATCATTACTATGTCACATATTATCCGTATTTTGCCTTGAAAAGTGTTCAAACAAGTTCTAGACTTCCGTCAATCCATTAGTCAACTCATACAAACCAGTCACATGCAATTTTCAATAAGAATGATAGATGAAATATGTGCACGAAGAAAATTTAAGCATCTCAATTAACTTGAAGCTCAAAGGGCTACACAATTGACAGTAAGCAAAGAATATAGGCCCAAGGATATTATGAAAAATTGCCTAGCTCATTCCTATGATTGCAAAAGCGTCAATCAATGTCATGCAAGAATTACCTACAATCAGATATCCCTCATCTATTTAGCATCACAGGTAGGCAAATTGTCTCTAAGCAACGCTAGTATCAACAAACATGACAGTGCAAAATAATTGTGACTCCTAAGTTATCATGAACACATAAATATTTCAGGATCGCAATTCGGTTTTCATCATCGGTCACACATTTTACTTATCCATGACTCTACCTAACAAATCTAGCATGCAATAAAAAAAATCAAACTAACTACTGAGCAATAAAACAAAAAAATTCTGCAGAAAAATTCTAACAAGCAAAGCAATTTTTTATCTCCCCCCAAACTTAAAGTATGCATTGTCCTCAATGTATAAAAATAAAGAACATGACAACACATACCTCGCTCCCGAGTGTCAGAACTCGGGGCTCGAGTCATCTTTCCCAGTATCTTCAGCATCACCGTCCATGGGCTGTGGCGGTGAAAAATTTGGTGGTGGGTACTGTGGTGGCCAAGCTGGATATGGTGGAAAGGGAGCATCCTCGGGTCCCGTAGGTGGAAAACGCTGGGCGAGCACCGATGTGAAGTCCATCATATAAGACATGAAAGTATTAGTAGTGTGTCGGTGCTCGGCCAGCTCTTGGCGCTGAGCCTGCATCTCGTGTTCCATTCGGAACATCCTGTCTCGCAAATTGGATCGAGGGATCGATGGAGGTGGCGGAGGCTGGCGTTCTCTAGCCCTCTGATTATAAGCTGCCCTAGCCTCTTGTCTTTCCAATTCGCTTTCGAAGCGCATGCGGTGTGGAGTATTTACCGTGATTGGGCCTTTTGCTTTCAAAGCATGTTCATCTGCACCCCATTGCACACCGACATGAAGACATAGGGCAGTGATAGTATGTGCACACGGGAGGCTGACGGTCATGAGTCCTGTACCAGCACGCATGATAAATCTGTGAATGAGCCTCCCAAGATCCACGGTCTTCCCAGTCATTATGGCGTAAATCAACGCCACTTTGTCCTTTTAATTTCTGTCTGATGTGAGGAGGGCATGATCCGTGAGAGAATAAAAGATGCCCAACTGCACGGGTCACGGCGTAAGTCGGACTTCTTCAAAGTGACAGGGGAGCCTTGATTCAAGCGCCACTCTGCATCCTCAATGCATAAGCTCCTGATAATCTCATCGTAATCAACATTGCCAGTAATCAACGCAGTATATTCGTCATTTTCAAAACTCGGCAGATTGTAAATATCATTAATGGTTGCCGAATCAAAATAGACCAATTTCCCTCGCACCAGAACTCCGTATTCCTTGTGCTTGATTCTCAAATTAGCATAGAACTCTCATACTACGGGTATAACTGCATCTGGCGGTGACTGTGCTATATCACCCCATCCCCTTCGCTCAACCTCTTCAATTATTGCACATTCAGGGTACGTCAGATCTAGCCCTCTTTCTGGAATAATCGACCTAGACATGGTGCTCTCGTAAATTCGGAATGCTTCCTCGTTCCAAAATTTATGGACATCGTAGGAACGAGACGAGGAAGTCCCATCCTTCAATCTTTTTTCTAGGCGGCATAATTTTCAACAATACCCACACTTATACTCGACAAATATAGACACAATGCCACCAACGATTGCTTGAAATCTGAAAAGTATCCCCAAATGATAACACGTAAAAAAACGGTACCCTTGAGTGTAGATAATTAACCGGAGATGACGCTCGGCGGTAGCAATGGCGGCGGCGAGGGGCAGCGACGACGGCGGCGGCTGCTGTTGGTTGTGGGAGAGATGAGTTGTGTGTTTGTGAGAGAAGGAGGTGGATTGAAGGAGTTATGGAGTAGTTTTGTTGATGGAGGTTTGTGGGTTGAGTGAATTGGAAGAGGATTTATGAAGGGGATGAATTTTTGGAGAGGATTTGTTGGAGGTGGCGGCTGCTTCTCAGATTGAAGAGTTTTGTGTGTGTGAAATTATGAGATAGGGTTTTAAAAGTGGCGCGGCCATGCGGGAGCTTCTGGTTACCTGCCAATAAATGAGCGCGCGCGGTCGAACGTAATCTGGCGCGCCCGCGCGTATGCTTCTGTTCTTGCAGCAATAATGTATCACGCGCGGCTGCGCATGATGTTGCGCGATGGCGCGCTGCTCTCTGTTTCGATGCTCCTTTGATTGGCGCGCTGCTGCGCGTGATCTCGCGCGGTGGCGCGCTTGCATCTGCTATCTTCATTTTTTTTTAAACACACCTGCAAACATTACAGCAAATCAAATTATTACTAGAAATGAATAATTAAAATAAATGAATATAAAAAAAAATGAAATAAAATGAACAAAATGAATGCGAAAATTAATCGTGGGTTGCCTCCCACGAAGCGCTTGGTTTGATGTCATCAGCCTGACTACCAGTTTTGTTCAATTGGGTTCACCCAAACTAAGATTGTCAATATTCCTCACTTCAGTTCTATAGTATGCCTTAACCCGCTGTTCATTGACCTTGAAGGTTCGTCCATCACTGCATTTCAGCTCGATAGCCCCATGAGGATATACTGTTTCTACTACAAATGGCCCTGACCAACGCGACTTCAATTTACCAGGGAACAAATTCAGACGTGAATTGAATAACAGTACTTGCTGTCCCGGTTTTAATTCCCTTCGGACAATGATTTTGTCATGCCACTTCTTAGTTTGCTCTTTGTAGATCTTGGCATTTTCATAAGCGTCATTTCGGAATTCATCCATCTCACTTAACTGCAGTTTTCTGACATCGCCAGAAGCTTTCAGATCAAAATTTAATTTCTTCACACCCAAAATGCTCTATGCTCCAACTCCAACGGCAGATGACATGCTTTCCCAAATACTAGCCTATAGGGATACATCCCAATAATGTTTCCTAACCTCTGGCATCTATCACATGATTTTACCAAGGTGTAGCTATCTTTAAACAAACCAGGCCAGTAGAAACCAGATTGCAATACCTTAGCTGTTGTTCGTGACGCTCCAAAATGTCCACCATATGGTGAAGAATGACACTTCTCCAAAATTTGTTCAGCTTCTATACCCTCCACGCATCTCCTAATCACTTGGTCAGCACACCTCTTATATACAAATGGATCGTCCCAATAATAGAACTTGATGTCATGGACAAACTTCTTCTTTTGGTGATAACTCAAATCTGGAGGAAGGGTGCCGCAAGACAAAAAATTAGCAATATCAGCAAACCAAGGAAGTATAGAATTTACCTCGAAGAGTTGCTCATCAGAGAATGTTTCTTGTATAGCTCCCTCTACTCTCTTCTCTTCCAGCTCAAGCCTCGACAAATGGTCAGCCACTTGGTTCTCACTACCCTTTTTATCCTTGACCTCAAAGTCAAATTCTTGTAAGAGCAAAATCCACCTTATCAAGCGTGGTTTTGCATCCTTTTTGGCGAACAGGTAGCGAATAGCTGCATGATCAGTGAAAACGATTACCTTTGTGCCAATCAAGTAAGGTCTGAATTTGTCGAATGCAAATACTACTGCAAGCATTTCTTTCTCAGTTGTAGTGTAATTCTGTTGTGCAGCATTTATTGTGCGGCTTGCGTAGTAAATTACCCTAAACATCTTCTCCCTTCTTTGGCCTAAAACAGCGCCCACTGCATAATCACTTGCATCACACATTAGCTCAAAAGGCTCATTCCAGTCCGGCACTATCATGATCGGTGCAGTCACCAATGCCATTTTTATCTTCTCAAATGCCTGCAAACAATCATCATCAAATATAAAAGCCGACTCATTTTCAAGTAAATTACATAGGGGTTTAGTAATCTTAGAAAAATCTTTAATAAATCTACGATAAAACCCCGCATGTCCTAAGAAGCTCCTTATTCCCTTGATGCTCTTTGGCGGAGGAAGTTTTTCAACAGCAACCACCTTAGCTCTGTCTACCTCTAGTCCCCGAGAAGACACTTTATGTCCAAGAACAATCCCCTCTTGGATCATAAAATGACTTTTCTCCCAGTTAAGAACTAAGTTCTTTTCTTGGCATCTCTGCAAAACAAGGGATAGGTTGTGTAAACAATGATCAAATGAAGAGCCAAATACCGAGAAGTCGTCCATGAAGACTTTCATGATCTCCTCCACCATGTCTGCAAATATGGCCATCATGCACCTCTGGAAAGTGGCAGGTGCATTGCATAGCCCAAACGACATTCTCCTAAAAGCAAACGTGCCATAGGGACACGTGAAAGTAGTTTTCTCCTGATCTTCTGGCGCTATAGAAATTTGGTTATACCCTGAATAACCATCTAAAAAGCAATAATGACAATAGCCAGCAAGTCTATCAAGTATTTGATCAATAAAAGACAGTGGAAAATGATCCTTTCGTGTAGCATTGTTTAACTTTCTATAATCAATACATACTCGCCAACCATTTACAGTACGAGTAGATATCAATTCATCATTTTCATTTCTAACTACAGTTATTCAACCCTTTTTAGGCACAACTTGTACAGAAGATACCCAACTACTATCAGAAATGGCATAAATGACACCAACATTTAACAATTTTAGCGCCTCATTTTTCACAACCTCTTTCATTGCTAGATTCAATCTCCTCTGGTGATCCACAGAAGGAGTATATGACTCCTCCATCAAAATTTTATGCATGCATATAGTGGGGCTAATTCCCCTAATATCAGAAATAGACAATCCTAAAGCATTTTTAAATTTCCTCAATACTCTCAATAATTTATGATTACCGGATACGTCGACTTTTCACCTAAAAATGCGTAGCAAAGGTGACTTGGTAACTCCTTCAAATCAGGGGAAGGAGGTATTACCTTTGTTTTCTCATTTACCTCCAATTCCTCAAGCGGTGCATCTATTTTCTTTCTTTCTGTGCTGCTTCAAGAGCCAACAACTGACAACTGCTCTTTCACTTCCCAATTGTCTTCATCAACAGTTCCTGCAGCACTTGTCAAACAGCTCTCCAAAGGATCCCTAGTTCCTGCACATTCAAGAGACATACACGAGTCTATAATATCAATGCTTTTACAATTTCTTACCTCATTTGATCCCTTCATGGCGTGATAGATATTGAAAATGACTTCTTCTCCACCAACTCTTAAGGTGAGTTCACCCTTATGCACATCTATCAATTCCCTTCCAGTCGCCAGGAACGGTCTCCCAAAGATTAATGGAGCATCCTGATCTTCTTCCATATCTAAAATCACAAAGTCAGCAGGAAAAATAAATTTATCCACTTTTACCAGTACATCTTCGACGAACCCACGTGGATACGTGAGACTTCTGTCCGCAAGCTGTAAGGTGATAGTGGTAGGTTTGACTTCTCCAAGCTCTAGATCCCTGTAAATAGAAAATGGCATCAAATTAATACTCGCTCCTAAATCACACAAAGATTTACTACATTTAGAACCACCAATAAAGCAAGGAATAGTAAAACTCCCTGGATCTTTTAATTTATGTCGTAATTTATTTTGCACGATGGCGCTACATTCTTCAGTCAATTTCACAGTCTCAAAATCCTGCAGCATCCTCTTCTTAGAAATCACATCTTTAATAAATTTTGCATAATTCGGCATTTGCTCCAAAGCATCAGCAAATGGTATGTTGATGTGTATCTTCTTAAAGATCTCCAAAAATTTTGCAAATTGATCATCCAATTTCTTCTTTTTGAATCTCTGCGGATATGGAAGAGTTGGCTGAAATGCAGGAGGTTGTTTGACTTCAACTTCGGCATTGGGCTTTTGATTTTTCTCTTCTTTTTCATCCTCAAACTCATCATCTTCAACTGTCTTCTCCTTGTCCATTCTCTCCTTGGAACTTTGCACCACTAACTCTTTTCCACTCCTCAAAGTGACTGCCTTGCACTGTTCTTTTGGGTTAACCTCCGTGTTACTAGGAAATTGACCCATGTTATGATCTCTCAAAGCATTGGCCAACTGTCCGATTTGTGTCTCCAGAGATTTCATTGTGGCCTCCATATTTCCCATGTGAGTCTCCATGTTGTTCAGACGAGACTCAGTTCTTGCCATCCTTTTTCAAGACTCAGCAACAAATGTTCCTACCAAATCCTCAAACGAAGGCTTTCCTTCCCCCTTTGATGTATTGAACCACGATGGCGAATTCAACACATTTTTATTATTTTCATAAGAAAAATTTTCATGATTTTTAATCCTGGATGATAAGTATTAGGGGGAGGGTTACCTCGATATCCTCCGAATCCTCCAAAATTTCTGTTGTTGACGTACTGAGCTTCTTCAGTAATAGATTGTTCTTCAGCAACAGCCGATGGAATCTCAGTTTCTGATATGCTCACTTTGTTCATAGCTGCAAGTTTTGTGGTCAGTGCGGACACCTGTGCAGTGAGTGATGTAATAGGGTCCACAGCATACACTCCGACTGTCCTTTTTACTCCTACTCTTTCAGAAGGCCACTGGTAGCTATTTATCGTCATCTGTTCAAGCAAGTCATAAGCTTGCTCAGGAGATTTAGCAAAGATCGTGCCACCAGCTGCAGCATCCACTATTCCTCTTGTTTGCCCATTTAGACCGTTGTAGAATAATTCAATTTGCACCCAGTCTTCAAAGCCATGCTTTGGGAACTTTCTCAACATCTCCTTGTATCTTTCCCATGCCTCGTACAATTGCTCAAAATCTGTCAGCCTGAAAGTGCTAATCTCAATCTTCAACTGTGCAGACTTTAAAGGGGGAAAGTATTTTGCCAGAAATTTCTTCGCCAGCTCCTGCCATGTCGTGATACTTCCCAAGGGAAGCGATTGGAGCCATCCTTTAGCTTGATCCCTGAGAGAAAACGGAAAAAAACGCAGTCTAATAATATCATCAGGAACATTATTAATCTTTACCATATCCGTTATCTCCAAGAAGGTCCTCAAATGAACGTGAGGATCAGAAGTGGCAGTCCCAGCGAACTGGTTTTATTGAACCATATTGATCAGGGCAGGTTTCAGCTCAAAATTGTTGGCATTTATGGTTCCCCGAGCAATGCCAGAATAATGATTGTTGATCACTGGTCGGAAGTGATCTCTGATAGGAATGGCCTCTGGCGGGTTGTGTCTGTCATTTTCTCTGTGTTCAGCCATTGCTTGGATCTCTTCCCTCTTTGATTTTCTTAATTTGCTCGCAGTTCTTTCGATCTCCGGATAAAAAATAAGCAAATCAGGGTTGTGTGATCTTAGCATGCACTGTCAAACAGAGAAAGTGAATAAATAAAAGAAATGAAATGAAATAAAAAGATCTAAATTAAAATCTAGACTAATTGGTAACAATACTGATATAAATTCAAATTTTGACACTCCCCGGCAACGGCGCCAAAAACTTGTTACGTGTTTTCTTAAATGCTCGCAAGCTCACGATGTCAAGTTTTAGTACTGATTAGAGTACATATATCGATCCCACGAGGAGTGTATAAAAAATGTATATCAGTTCTTGTAATTAAAATAGTCTCAATTTTATTTAGAATAATCAATTAGAAGATTGGTTTGTTTGAACGAATTAATTGAAAACAATGAATTAATTAAATCACCGAATTGAGAAATAATAATGAGAGAAAATATCTAGAGAAATGATTTCACAAAATTTTCACGATAATTATTCCCAGTTGAATTTATATTCATGAATTCCAATTATTTAATGGCCAATAACACTTAAATTATTTTATTCCCCCTTTCCCAAGTGACAAATAAGTGTATCAATCAAAATTCGATTCACTTATTCCTAAAAAAATTTATGTTTCATTGGTAAATGCAAACGATGTTCTTACCTAAGCCTCGCTAAAGTTATACGCCTTCCGAACGTTATACGCATTCAACGATGTGTCTCTAATGATCTATAACCCTATTCCCTCTCCCGAGTTATAAGATTAATCATACAACAAACAATTTATGGCCAGTAAATTGCAGTGTAATAAATACAGAGAACACAATTAAACAAGAGCAGAATTCAATCAAATAAACCACTGTGTCAAATCATCGTATCCACAAAGTTACGTCATTCTCTAGGCTAGAAAATTAGTTCATGACGAATTCTAAATAAAAGCAAAACATGTTTGAATATTTAGACATCGATATAATAGAAAATAAAGACGAAGGAATCAGATAACAAATCCGAGGTCTCGTCTTCGTCCCCAGATCCGTCGTTCTTCGTATTTGTTTTTGTTTCCTCGTGTCTTTTTCTCCCTGGACGACTGAATCTCCCGTGGAATTCTTTCTCAAATGGCGGCCTCCCTTTCTGACCTAGCGGTGCGCGTTATATAAGGTTTCTGGAACGCCATGCCCGCGATGGCGCGAGTTCTGGCGCGATTGCGCGTATGCTGCTGCTCATCTGGCCGTGCATGTGTGTGCGTGGTCGCGCATGAAGTCGCGCGGCCGCACGTAGGCGTCTAGTCATTCGCTTGTATGGGTGCGCGCACGCCTGCGCGTGATGTGGTGCAGCCGCGCGCGCCACTCGGTTTCTGCTGCTTCTGTGCGCGCGGGTAGCGCGAGAACTGGCGCGATGGCGCGCACGTCTCTGGTCATGCGCTTATTTACCTGTGCGCGGGGCTGCGCGTGAAGTGGCGCGGCCGCGAGCGCACTTCTGTCCGATGGGTGCTCGACTTGACTTCGTATCCGCTATTTTCTCCATTCCTGAAATGACAACAGAAACAAACCAAAAAAACGCATAATTCTATTCGAAACAAGCATAATTCAAAATGGATTCTAATATAAATTAAGTGCAAATCTTGCACTTATCAGCGACTTTCCTGCTCCACGCATCCGCAACTACAATAGCTTTGTCAGGGTGGTAGCTAATGTCACAATCATAGTCCTTCACTAGCTCCAACCAATGCCTCTGACACATATTCAACTCTTTCTGCGTGAAGAAGTACTTGAGGCTCTTATGGTCGGTAAAGATCTGGCACTTCTCTCCGTATAAATAATGCCTCCAAATCTTCAAGACAAATACTACGGCTGTCAACTCTAGATCATGGGTAGGGTAATTCTTCTTATGGATCTTCAACTGACGAGAAGCATATGCTATCACCTTCCCATGCTGCATCAACACTGCGCCTAAACCGAGTTTCGAAGCATCGGTATACAAAACAAAATCTCCGGGTCCTGAAGGCATGGCCAATACTGGTGCTGAAATAAGAGTTTGCTTCAAAGTATCGAAGCTCTTCTGACACTCATCGCTCCACACATACTTAGCATTCTTCTTTGTCAATGACGTGAGTTGAACTGCGATAGAGGAGAATCCCTGAATAAAATTCCGATCGTATCCTGCTATTCTAAGGAAACTACTGATCTCGGATGCATTTTGCGGCACAACTCAATCTCTGACTACAGCAACTTTCGCTGGGTCTACCTCAATACCGCTGCTAGAAATGACGTGGCCTAAGAACGTCACTTCCTCTAAACAAAACTCGCACTTACTGAACTTCGCGAATAACTTGTGCTTTTGCAAGGTCTGCAATATTGCGGTCAGATGTCTGCTGTGCTCCTCTTGGTTCTTTGAGTAGACGAGAATGTCGTCTATGAATACTATCACAAACTGATCATGATACGGCTGAAATACGCGATTCATGAGATCCATGAAGATTGCTGGCACATTCGTCAAACCGAACGGTATCACAAGGAACACGAAGTGGCCATAACGAGTCCTAACAGCAGTCATGAGAACGTCGGAGTCTTTCACCCTCAACTGGTGATAACCAGAACGCAGATCAATCTTTGAGAATATTGAAGCTCCCTGCAACTGATCAAATAAATCTTCAATCCGCGGAAGTGGGTATTTGTTCTTCACTGTAACTCTGTTCAATTCCCGGTAATCAATTTATAGCCTCATCGAACCATCCTTCTTAAGACTAGCGCGCCCCATGGTGAAAAACTCGGGCGAATGAAATCCTTGTCAAGAAGTTCCTAAATTTGCTTCTTGAGTTCTGTCATCTTTGTCGGTGCTAATCAGTACGGTGCTTTTGAGATCGGTGCAGTACCTGGCATTAGCTCCATAGAAAACTCCACCTCTCGCACAAGTGGCATACCAGAGATTTCATCCGTAAAAACTTCTAGAAAGTCTCTGAAAATTGGGAAATCGGAGGCTGACTGACTAGGTGCTTCGAGAACAGATACAAAAGTCGCTAAAAATGCGCGACACCCTCTATGCATGAGCTTCCTAGCCTAGACACAAGATATCATACGCGGTAAATGAAAGTACCTGTCTGGCTCGAATAAGAACTGCTCTCTCCCAAGCGGTCGAACCAGCACAGATCTCCGCTGGAAGTCAATCAAAACCATGTTCTTTAATAGCCAGTCCATCCCCAGAATGATATCAAATTCTGGCATCGGAAATACGATAAGATCCGCATAAAAAAGATTACCATGAAGTTCGAGATCTATGTCTCAGATCACATTGGTAGTTGTCAGCTCCTCTCCAGAAGGCAGTACTACCGAATACGCTATATCTAGCCCAATGGTCTTGACCTTGAGGAAATTTACAAAGGTCTCCGAAATGAACGAATGAGTAGCCCCTGAATCTATCAAGACATTTGTAGCTGAACCCGCTATAAAAATTATCCCTGAAAGATTGGAACATCATGCTAACCCAAAAGTTTTATATGAACTAAACTTATAGGCATGCGAAGGTCAAAGTTTTCTAGCCTAAATTCCCGAAAATAGCACTGACTAGAACATGCAATCCTATCACAAATTCTAAGTTCAAAATCTTAACCCAAAACATTAAATTTCAAATACAACTTAAAGCTTTAAAATACCTGTCAAGAGCATCGTCTCTGGGTTTGCCTCAGCTGGATGGAGAGCAAAAACTCTGCCTTGGGTAGGAAGACTCCCATGGGGATAATTCTTCAGTAAGTGGTTAGGACTACCACACTTGTAGCACTTCCCTGAGCCATACATACAAGCTCCAGCATGACGGCGTGTGCACTTAGCACAGACTGGATACTCTGAGGTACTCGGGACTATCCGTCCCTGCTGCTGATGTCCTCTGTTCCTGGATGGGCCGTGGAAAGCCTTCTTACTCTGATGTTGCTGATGAGGAGGGCGGTGCGGCGCTTGGACTGGTCGCTTGCCCTGGCGATCTCTCTCAATATCATTCTGATCATGTTCTGCAGCTAGAGCTCTGGAGACAGCGACATCATAGGTAGTAGGGCCAGCCACCCTAACATCACGGCGCAAGATCGGCCGTAGACCATCCAGAAAATGTCTCAACTTGGCTCTAGAATCATTTGCAATCAGGAGTACAAAATGGCAACCCCTCTCAAACTTACGGATAAACTCCGTAACAGTCATGTCTCCCTGCCTCAGGGTCATGAATTCCCTGGTCAATCTGTAACGCACCTCATCAGTAAAATATTCAGAGTAGAATACCTTTGTAAAACGCGTCCAGCTCAGAGTAGCCAAATCTAAGGCTACAGATGCTCCTTCCCACCACAAGCGATCGTCTCCTCCAAACAAATAGGTCGCACAATGAACCCTATCCTCATCTCCAAGCCCCATGAATTCGAAGATAACCTCAAGGGACTTAATCCAGCCCTCGGCAATCATAGGATCTGTCGTCCCTGAGAACTCCTTCATTCTCATCTTCATGAACCGCTCATAGGTAGCCTCAGGCCCCGTCTGCCTGGCTACCACAGCATTGTTCCCTGCAAACTGTGCGAAGAACTGAGTCATTTCGGCTAACATCTGAGCGTTCATGTCCGGTGGAGGGGGTGGGGGTAAATCTATTTCCTGCCTATTATCCTCACCGTCCTCATGACGATGCTCATCATACTATTCCATATATAACCCATACGTAACCAACATGCATAATTCTATTATTTCTTTAAATTCAATTAAATATTGCATTATCAAAATCTTGACATAAAACATTTGATGAAAACATGATGTTAAAATATTTCATACTTTAAACGAAATTCTTAAACGTAAACCTTACAGACCAAAGATGTGACTTCATGAGCTTCTCGAGATCAGTAGTAGTACAACCCTTTACAAGAACATAGGCTCTGATACCAACTGTAAAGGCCCGTATTTCGTATTCGTAATTTTGCGGAATTTTTTTAAAATTTTTCTCTTTAAATAAATAACATACATCATTCATAAAATAAACTGATAAATAGATTTACCTTTAAAATAACAGCGGAAGTAAATATCGTGTTCAAAACCACAACTTAAAAATAATTCAACATATTAAAAACTGAGTTTGAACATAAAAAAATAAATGATGAAATGTGAGGTCCTTGGGTTCCTACTATTGCTTACCCAAGCTAGCTCACTGGTCCCCACCCTCGGTCTCGACCTCATCAGTACATCAAGTTTAGCGAGTCAAAAGACTCATCAAGCATATATCGTGAATAGCAAGTTAATATATCATAAAATCACGTGCAACGTAAGAATATAGTATCGTAACGCGTAAGGTGAAAATCGTGTCATGAGTAATTATAAATACATGCATATCTTAAAATTGTACGTCAAAGATTTGCTCGATATAGCCCTATCATAAAATACCGTATCGAGATTTTCCTAGTAGAGACAATGTTTCAACGCAAGTGGCCCGTAACATAACACGAACGTTTGATCAGACTAAACCACAGTATACTGGGCGGTACGATCACCACCAGCCCTTGGACTGGATGTCCGTACCCATACATAAACATAAACCGGTCGTAAGTCACCGGGTGGAGAGATTCCATAAGCGTGAGGTGGCCACAAGACATATCACATATATCTCAAAATAAACATTATATATTTTATGCACGTAATATAGTTATAACCTTGTTTGTACCGAATGAGTTGAATCGTTCACAGGCTTGCTGCAACCTAATCCTAACATGAGAAAACATGCAAATAATCTCAACTTGACAAAAACTTCATAACCAAACCAAAACGAGACAACTGAGACCAACAACTTAATTTCCAACCATGGCTTCGTGCCAACCCGAACCAACATTGAACAATCGTTTATCCATGATTAAAATGCACCTAACATGAGGAAATAATATTCCTAATAACTGTAATACACGAAAATATTGAATGGAGGCCAAAATCATAAAACGCTCTTTCGAGAGTCACTTTGGCACATTGCACCGTAATTTCTCGTACGACCTCTAAACTTAACTAAATAACAAACGGCCAAACCCATGACCTTTCTAACTCATTGAGGTACTGTCCAGTCCATGGCCACAGGCTAAAATCCAATCAAGAACTCGAACCAACCTCCTGAACCGAGACAAAGTTGCTGTCAAAAGCCGCGGCAGCAGCTGAGCTTCCATTGCGTGGTTTAAGAACTAATGGCCATTGGGGATTGAACCACCGACCATAGTCCCTTACCAACATCCTAAGGCATGGCTTGAACCATGGCTAAGGGAACTTGGCCAAACACAACTCAAGAAATTGCCTCGGACCACCCAAAGTTCAAAACGAGGACGCCAAAATTCTGTATTGTGATGTATTGAATTGTTGGGCTGTCATGTATCGTTCCAGTGGTCATATTATCAACCATAGCTCGATTTAGACATGATGAGGTATGGTATGAACCATAGATAAGGACTAAAAGCCAACCAAGATCCACCAAAACCCCCAAAAGCCGAACCCTCATTCACCCAGAAAATAAACAAAAATCGAAGAGCACTTGTGTTGTTTTAAAATTTTGATGTATCCGTGAACCAAGTCTTGAAAGGACATCTTGGTCACGTCCTAGACATGCTAAGGGAGGGTTCTAACCATGGTTACAGGACCTGGGCCAACCAAGATTCGAACTCTCACCATAGACAACCAAACACAAAAATGGTGACTCCAACTTGCAACTATGGGAAAGTTGCTGTCAAGCCTTCATCCTGCGTGTATGGGCTTGAACTAATGAACCAACATGACTCTAACACACCCTAGTGCATGCCTAGATGCAGCTTTGAGTGCCTGAAATCGAGCCAACCTCCTGAAATCAAAAGAAGAACTCAACCGTGAAGCATAAAGCCAACCAAAAAGAAACCGAGAAGGGGCTTTGCAGAATTTCGACAAAGTTGCTGTAAATTTCGGTTTTTGATCCTTAAATCATGAACATATAATGTTTTAAAATATCTATAGGACTTGATTGAAGATAAATGAAAATATATACATGCCTGGAAATTTTGTTTAGAATAAAACAAAGCTACACTGATTATTGAGAGCTGAATTGAGTTACCATCAAGAATAAATATCATTACCTAGAATTGAAGGCTTATTTGATCAATTGCAAGGAGCATCAATATTCTCGAAGATTGATCTTCTTTCAAAATACCATCAGTTGAAAGTGAAAAAGTCTGATGTTCATAAGACAGCATTTAGAACTCGATATGGGCATTATGAGTTTATGCACATGGCATTTGGGTTGACCAATGCACCAGCGATCTTCATGGATCTCATGAATCGCGTATTTCACTCATATCTTGATCAATTCGTTTTAGTCTCCATCGATAATATTTTGATCTAATCAAAGATTAACGAGGAGCATAGTCGGCATTTGAGGACGACACTGCAAATACTGCAAGATAAGAAATTATACGCTAAGTTCAGCAAGTGCAAGTTTTGGATTGAGCGAGTGGTGTTCTGAGGCCACATTTTTTCTAGAGATGGCGTTGAGGTTGATCCGAGTAAAGTCGAGACAGTGAAAGATTGGCCCGTACCTAAGAGCGTATCGAGATCCGTATTTTCATAGGTCTAGCTGGCTATTACCGGAAGTTTATTCAAGGATTCTCATCTATTGCGGTATCCATGATCGCCTTGAAAAAGAAGAATGCAAATTTTATATGGGATCCAAATGTCAAGAATGTTTTGACAAGTTGAAGCAAGCTTTGATCTCCGCGCCAGTAATATTGATGTTATCGGGGCGAGGAGACATTGTTCTTTATACAGACGCTTAGAAACTTGGTTCGGGTGTAGTTTTGATGCAAAATGATCGATTTATAGCCTATCATATAGACAATTGAAGGTTCATGAGAAAAATTACCCCACACATGATCTTGAGCTCGCCGAAGTAGTATTTGCATTGAAGATTTTGAGACATTACTTGTATGGAGAGAAGTGCAAAATTTTCACCGACCATAAAAGTTTGAAATACTTCTTCACACAAAAAGAGTTGAATATGAGGCAACGAAGATGGCTAGAGTTGGTAAAAGACTACGACTGTGACATTAGCTACCATCCGGGAAAAGCTAATGTAGTGGCAGACGTATTGAGTAGGAAGACAGCAGTCATTACTTAATTATCACTTCAGATACCATTACAGTCCGAGATACAACGGTTTGAGCTGGCAGTATATGCTAGGGGCGAGGCCCCTAATCTCGCCACCATGACGGTACAATCGAATTTGAGGGATAAAATCTGTGAGGGACAGTCTACTGATGAGCAATTGCAAAATTGGAGATCGAGAGATGAAGTTAAGGGACGTAAGATGTATTTTGAGATGTATGGCATTGTTAGATATCGAGAACGACTTTGGGTTCCTAGTGACGATTTTTTGAGAGAATTCATTATGAAGAAAGCTCATGACACGCTGTATACCATTCATCCTGGAAGCACAAAGATGTATAACAATCTTCAATTATTGTATTGGTGGCCGGGCATGAAGCGAGATATCCTGCGATTTGTATCCGAATGTTTGACATGTCAGCAAGTTAAAGCCGAGCATCAGAGGCTAGCGGGAGAACTTAAGCCACTTCCTATTCCCAAATGGAAATGAGAAAATATTACCATGGATTTTGTAGTGGGATTATCGAGGACTTTCAAGGGGTTTAGTGCTATATGAGTGATAGTGGATCGTCTCACGAAATCAGCGCATTTCTACCTATCAAGACGACCTTCACTATGACACCGTATGCTGAGTTGTATAATCGAGAGATAGTTCGACTGCATGAGATTCCAGTATCCATCGTTTCTGACAGAGATCCGAGGTTCACATTGTCTTTTTGGAAGAGCCTATATGCAGCAATGGGGGCGAAGTTGTTGTTCGGTACATCATTTCATCCTCAAACCGATGGTCAGTCTGAAAGAGTGATTCAAATTTTGGAGGACCTACTTCGAGCTTGCGTGATTGATTTTCAAGGAATTTGGGAGCCTAAGTTACCTCTTGTGGAGTTTATCTACAATAATAGCTATCAATCATCAATAGGGATGGCTCATTAAGAGGCACTATATGGGAGGAAGTGTAGATCATCCATACATTGGGACGAGGTTGGTGAAAGAGGAGAATTTGTGTTACGCCTTAAACGCATACAAATCTCGAGGATGAGATTAATGTTTTTAATGCTGTAACATATCCCAAAGTTTTTGTTTTGATGATACCAAAACTTGGCTTAAAAATGTACTGATGTTTTATATTGAGGCATGCAGGAAATTAAGATCAAGGTTATGTTCGGAAGCTCCGAAATTTGGTTCGGACGTTCCGAAATTGTGCCAATCAGAAGCAAAATAGAAGCTGTTCGGAAGCTGCGAGGAGCGAGTTCGGACGTTCCGAAGACTGGATCGGACGTTCCGAACACGAGCAATCAAATCACTTCAATCCGGAGACAATTTGATCTGACTGATTGATTGAGTAGATTTCGGACGCTACGATGGACATGATCGGAAGCTACGAAGTGTTGAAGATTTCAAATCTCCGGAACGCGGGAATGTTCGGACGATACGAACTGGAGTTCGGACCTTCCGAAGTTGTTCATACACTGTCTGAAAGAATTGTTCGGAAGAAACGAAGTTTGATCGGTCCCTCCGAAGCATATGTTCGGACCCTACGAAGTCAAGAACGGAAGATCCGAAGTCATTCCAGAAATTACGCAAATTGATCGGAAGTTCCGAAGCATAAACAGAAGATCCGAACCTTGGCGTCCAAGACTAGTATAAATAGGCCTTTGAGGATGCATTCTCAATCATCCCACTCCATTCTCTCTTGTCTCTTACAAAGCTTTCTACTATCTCTTGTGTGCGTTGATTGAAAGAGTTGTAATATCAAAAGAGTTGTAGAAAAAGAGTGAAAGTAATACTCTCGAGTGGGTTGTAAAGTTCGTGGCTGTCCTTGGAGCCCTCAAGGCCAAGTAGACGCATCGAGGCGTGGTTGTAAAAGCTAGCTTGGAGCTCCTAAAGCCAAGTCGTTATAGTGATACCTCGATCCTCATCGAGAAGGGGAGACGTAGACGATTCTTCGTCGAACTTCCATAAACATCTCTATCCCTCTTTACTTTACGCATTTACTTTATTGCATTTAAATTACGCATTTATTTTACGCACTTACTTTACGCATTCATTTATCGTACTTATTTGTGATTGTCCCTCAAGTCTTCCGCTTGCAATTTTTGCAAACTCGTTTTAAAAACGCTAAAGGGCCTTAAAGAACCTATTCATCCCCCCCCCCCCCCTTAGGTTCTTCAAGTGGTATCAGAGCCAAGTTTTTCAAAATCTTTTAAAAATGGCCAATCTAGCAAGCGAGTATGCCCAAGGACAATCCACAAATCGTCCCCCTCTTTTCAATGGTACTAATTACGGATATTGAAAGAATAGAATATCTCTATACATCCAATCCGTCGATTACGACCTTTGGAAAATAACGGTGAAAGGTCCCTATATCCCCATGAAAACGGTGGATGATAAGGAAATTCCTAAGGGAATGGATGACCTCACCAAGGACGATATGAAACTTATCTCTCAAAATGCTAAAGCTATGAATATTCTTCATTGTTCCCTAGATATGAATGAATACAACCGAATCTCGGCTTGCACCTCCGCCAAAGAGATTTGGAACAAATTGGAGATTTGCCACGAGGGAACCAATCAAGTCAAAGAAACGAAGATAGATCTTCTCCAACTCAAGTACGAGACCTTTGAGATGGAACCCAAGGAGGATATCGACACCATGTTCCGGCGGCTCACCCAAATCATCAATGAGCTTGCCCAACTTGGTGAGAACTACCCAACTAAACAAGTGTGGAGGAGAGCCCTTCGAGCACTACCGACGGAATGGGATGCAAAGCGCACGGCTATCATTGAATCCAACAAGGGAGATGTGGCATCCTACGACCTTGATCAACTTCATGGGACACTAAAGACCCATGAACTTGAAGTATCTACCCGGAAGGAGACAAAGAAAGATGACGACAAAGTAAAGGCGAAAGGGATCGCCTTGACCAGTCAACTTGAAGATAGCGACGATGAAGAAATGGCACTCCTCACTAGAAAGTTCAAAAGATTCATGCGGAGTTCCAACTTCAACAAGAAGGACAAAAAGATTGAGAAGGAAGTGACCTGCTACAACTGTCAACAAAAGGGTCACTATGCAAACGAGTGTCCCTCGAAGAAGAAGGCCGGCAAAGACAAGAAGAAGGCCCTTCTAGCCACGTGGAGCGACAGCGACAACGAAGAGGAGTCTACCCTATGCTTCATGGCAAAGGAAGATCATCTGACCGACTCGGATGACGACGAGGTACCCTCTTACGATGAATTACTCTCCGCTTACACTAGTATGTACAATAAGGCTAAGTCACTTAGAAATGAGAATAAGCAACTTAAAACTGAACTAGAAGCTAGGATGCATGACAACACTAGGCTCAAGACAAACCTAAGAGACTTAGAGAAAGCCTTCAACAAGTTCAATGTGAGTAGCGGTAAACTAGAAAACCTCTTGAGCATGCAAAGGTGTAACTTCGACAAAGGAGGTCTAGGATATGAAAAGAAATCAGTCAACTTCGCTACTCTTATCGCAAAGGCAAAACTAAGAACACCACCAACATGCACTTACTGTTGTAAGATAGGCCACATAAGACCTAAATGCAAAAAACTTAGACACCAACACAATAAGAATAGTTATTGGAAATGGATCCCCAAATCCCCAACTACTACTAACCTCAAAGGACCCAAAGAAACGGGTACCAACTATCAAACTGTATCTCAATCTTATAGGGACAAAGGGGAGACAAGTCATCGAGCACTTGGTATCTTGACAGTGGATGCTCTCGACACATGACGGGAGAAAAGAAGCTGCTACAATCCATTCGACCAAAAGAAAAGGGATCGGTGACCTTTGGAGACAACAGCAAAGGGATCATAGAAGGCATCGGCTCAATAGGTATATCTAACTCTACTATTATTGATGATGTACTTCTTGTGAAAGGACTTAAACATAACCTCCTAAGCATTAGTCAATTGTGCGATAGGGGTTATGAAGTCAAATTCACACCACACGATTGCACTGTATCACTCACAACTGACAAATCCATTAGTTTCAAAGGTTATAGAAGTGAAAATGTTTACAAGGTCGATTTAAAGATTTCATCTTTTTCAAAAATAAAAAGCCTTGTAACATTAAATGTTGATGACAACATTCTTTGACATAGACGACTTGGTCATGTTGGGATGAGCACCATAGAAAAACTTTTAAAACTTGACCTAGTTTCCGGAATGCCAAAGCTGAATTTAAAATTAGATTCTTTTTGTAATGCTTGTCAACTTGGTAAACACACAAAGGAATCTTTCAAAAATAAAAATTTTATATCCACTTCTAAGCCCCTTGAATTACTTCACCTAGATTTATGTGGCCCCTGAGGACAACTAGTCTAGGAGGTAAATCCTATGCTTTTGTCATTGTGGATGATTTTTCACGTTTTACTTGGACATTGTTTTTAGCCCATAAAAGTGATGCCTTTGATCATTTCAAAATTTTTGTCAAAAAGGTTGAAAATGAGAAAAATCTTTTGATCAAACAAATCCGTAGTGACCACGGAACGGAATTTCAAAATGAAAATTTTTCATTTTTTTGTCAAAACAAAGGCATTGGTCACAACTTTTCTTGTCCTAGAACTCCTCAACAAAACGGTGTCGTTGAGAGGAAGAATAGGACCCTAGTAGAGATTGCAAGGACCATGCTATGTGAGCATTCTCTACCAAAATATTTTTGGGCTGAAGCGATGAGTTCTGCTTGTTACATCATCAATCGCGTATCAATAAGGCCAATTCTCAAGAAAACTCCATACGAACTATGGAGAGGGAGAAAGCCTAACATTTCTTACTTCCGCGCTTTTGGATCAAAATGCTTCATCCACAACAATGGTAAGGACAACCTGGGTAAGTTCGATGCTAAATCGGACAAAGGTATCTTTCTTGGTTACTCTAATTCTAGCAAAGCATATAGAGTCTTTAATAAACGCACTTTACTAGTTGAAGAATCTATTCATGTCATATTTGATGAAACTAACCCTTGCTTGCCTAGACCTGTTGTTTCTGATGATGATGATATAGATATCCTTGGCGAAAAGTTGGAGTCCACAAGCCTAGATGATGTTCCTAAAGATCAAGAGGACGCACCTCTTCCGAAGGAGTGGACTACACACAAGGATCATCCCATGGACCTCATCATTGGTAGCCCATCGAAGGGAGTATCTACTCGCTCTTCTAATATGTGCAATTATCTTGCTTTTCTTTCTCACATAGAGCCTAAGAACATAGAAGAAGCTTTACTTGATGATTCTTGGATTATTGCTATGCAAGATGAACTAAATGAATTTAGAAGGAATAAAGTTTGGAATCTTGTACCTAGACCCACTGATAGACCTGTCATAGGAACTAAATGGGTATTTAGGAACAAGTTAGATGAGCATGGTACAATCACTAGAAATAAAGCTAGGCTAGTAGCTAAAGGATATAGTCAAGAAGAGGGAATTGATTATGATGAGACTTATGCCCCTGTTGCTAGACTAGAATCCATTCGCATGCTACTTGCTTTTGCTTGCTCTAGAGACTTTAAATTGTTTCAAATGGATGTTAAAAGTGCTTTTCTTAATGGTGATTTGAAAGAAGAAGTGTATGTTGAGCAACCTGTTGGTTTTGAAGATGTGCACTTATCTGATTATGTGTATAAACTTGATAAGGCTTTGTATGGTTTGAAACAAGCTCCTAGAGCTTGGTATGAGAAATTATCTACCTTTTTGTTGTCTAATGGTTTTTGTAGAGGTAAAGTTGATATTACCTTATTTACCTTGACTAAAAATAATGATTTGCTGATAGTACAAATATATGTAGATGATATTATTTTTGGTGCTACTAATGAACACTTGTGTAGAGATTTTTCTAAGCTTATGCAGGATCACTTTGAGATGAGCATGATGGGCGAGCTCAACTACTTCCTTGGTCTCCAAATCAAGCAATGCAAGGATGGTTTCTTTGTCAACCAAGGAAAGTACATCAAGGAGATGCTAAAAAAGTTTGGGATGGAGTCTTCCAAAGCCTCATCCACACCTATGAGCACGACAGTCAGACTCGACAAAGATGAGGGAGGTAAACCTGTTGACCAAAAGTTATTTCGTAGCATGATTGGCTCCCTACTCTATGCGACTGCTAGTAGACCTGACATTATGTTTAGTGTTTGCTTGTGTGCACGATTTCAATCATGTCCAAAGGAATCACACTTATTCGCCTTAAAACGCATTTTCAAATATCTTTCAAATACTCCAAATCTCGGATTATGGTATTCTAAGAACTCATTTTTCGATTTAAAAGCTTACTGTGATGCCGACTTTGGAGGATATAAGGTGGATAGAAAGAGCACTAGTGGTACTTGTTTCTTTTTGGGAAATTGCTTGGTGTCACGGTTTTCCAAAAAGCAAAACTGTGTTGCACTTTCAACGACCGAGGCCGAGTATATGGCTGCCGGTAGTTGTTGTGCACAAATTCTTTGGATGAAGTATCAATTACTCGACTATGGTGTTACTTTTTCAAAAATTCCAATCTTTTGTGATAATACAAGCACCATATGTCTAACAAAGAATCCAGTTCAACATTCTCGTACAAAACATATTGACATTCGACATCATTTTATTCGTGATCACATTGAGCAAAATGATGTTGAACTTCACTATGTTGACACCAAGAATCAAATTGCTGATATTTTTACAAAACCACTAGATGAATCTATTTTTACTCGTTTGCGTGGTGAACTTGGCATGATTGAGTTGTAAACATTGGTCAAATACTCTCGTACATATTTGTTAAATTGAGGGGGAGTATTATTAATGTGAGCATTATAATGTCGGATAATACAAATTAATTGTATTTATCCATAATTATGGCTCAACATTCATTTATGTGCTAAATATTTTAAATTTTAGGTGTTCCTCATCTTGGCTACTTCGGAATCACCGTTCCTTATTCGGATGCTTCGTTTCACTTCGGATCCACCGAACGTGTTCGGATCGTCCGAACCTGACCATAGGTTCCAGAACCTCCGATTCAGTCTTCGGACCATCCGAACACACATCGGATCGTCCGAACCTCCTTCCGATGTCATTTAATGTTCGCGCTCTTGGAATCCCGTCTTATCCTCTTGGGTCGTCGACAATGATCGCATCTTTGCGTCCTATCGTCCGACCGAACACTTTTATGTTCCCTTCAGTCTTCTTCCTCCTCACGTTCAGACGAGAGGATTTCCCGCTGGTCCTCCTACTACGAGTACCACTCCTACCCCTTCGTCTGATATTCCCTCTACATCCCAGCAGCGTGGTCCCGACCCTATTAGCACTCCTTTGTTGACCATTGATGACCTTCCTCATGGCTTCACTCCGCCTGCTCCCTCTGGATCCTTCGATCGGATTTTCGAGTATCTCGAGCGATTGGAGACTCGTTTCGACACTCGTTTCTCTCTTTAGGAGTCTGCCTTAGAGCGCCATCATACAGAGACTTCCTCGCGTCTTGATTCCATCGAGGCTGAGATGAGGAGCCATAGAGAGTCGCGGGATGCGGATTCTTAGCTTATGTTTTTGTTATTTTTGTTTATTTTATCTTTATGCATCATTGTATAAAAGACTTGCATTTATTAGTGGATATTTTACCTGTTTATTTGTCTCTCTTTATGCTTATGTCTTTTTGATTATCGCAAAAAGGGGGAGAATTTATTTGGTTAAAATTGCTATTAAATGGTTATTAAATAAATTCGCCTTAATTCAACCTCTTAGATTTGTTATTTGATTAAGGGGGAGCTATTTAATAACATTTAGATTATGTTGATTATTGTTTCTCAATTTTTAACCAAGTTTTGTGATCATCAAAAAGGGGGAGATTGTTACGCCTTAAACGCATACAAATCTCGAGGATGAGATTAATGTTTTTAATGCTGTAACATATCCCAAAGTTTTTGTTTTGATGATACCAAAACTTGGCTTAAAAATGTACTAATGTTTTATATTGAGGCATGCAGGAAATTAAGATCAAGGTTACGTTCGGAAGCTCCGAAATTTGGTTCGGACGTTCCGAAATTGTGCCAATCAGAAGCAAAATAGAAGCTGTTCGGAAGCTGCGAGGAGCGAGTTCGGACGTTCCGAAGACTGGATCGGACGTTCCGAACACGAGCAATCAAATCACTTCAATCCGGAGACAATTTGATCTGACTGATTGATTGAGTAGATTTCGGACGCTACGATGGACATGATCGGAAGCTACGAAGTGTTGAAGATTTCAAATCTCCGGAACGCGGGAATGTTCGGACGATACGAACTGGAGTTCGGACCTTCCGAAGTTGTTCATACACTGTCTGAAAGAATTGTTCGGAAGAAACGAAGTTTGATCGGTCCCTCCGAAGCATATGTTCGGACCCTACGAAGTCAAGAACGGAAGATCCGAAGTCATTCCAGAAATTACGCAAATTGATCGGAAGTTCCGAAGCATAAACAGAAGATCCGAACCTTGGCGTCCAAGACTAGTATAAATAGGCCTTTGAGGATGCATTCTCAATCATCCCACTCCATTCTCTCTTGTCTCTTACAAAGCTTTCTACTATCTCTTGTGTGCGTTGATTAAAAGAGTTGTAATATCAAAAGAGTTGTAGAAAAAGAGTGAAAGTAATACTCTCGAGTGGGTTGTAAAGTTCTTGGCTATCCTTGGAGCCCTCAAGACCAAGTAGACGCATCGAGGCGTGGTTGTAAAAGCTAGCTTGGAGCTCCTAAAGCCAAGTCGTTATAGTGATACCTCGATCCTCATCGAGAAGGGGAGACGTAGACGATTCTTCGTCGAACTTCCATAAACATCTCTATCCCTCTTTACTTTACGCATTTACTTTATTGCATTTAAATTACGAAATTTATTTTACGCACTTACTTTACGCATTCATTTATCGTACTTATTTGTGATTGTCCCTCAAGTCTTCCGCTTGCAATTTTTGCAAACTCGTTTTAAAAACGCTAAAGGGCCTTAAAGAACCTATTCACCCCCCCCCCCCCCCCCCATTAGGTTCTTCAATTTGGACCTGACTTGATCAAGCAAACAGCGGAACTAGTAATCAAAATCCGAGATGGGATGAACACTGCACAAAATCGACAAAAGAGTTATGCCGATAAGCATCAAAGAGAGTGGGAGTTTTCAGTGGGTGACCACATATTGTTAAAGTAGCACCCCTGAAGGGTGTTATGAGATTTGGTAAAAAGGACAAGCTCAGTCCGAGGTTCAGAGGAACGTTTGAGATTTTGGAGAGGATTAGAATACTAGCCTATAGAGTGGCGTTGCCACCGATGCTAGCCGGAGTGCATAATGTGTTCCACATCTCGGTGTTGAAAAAGTACATTTCGAACCCTTCACATGTACTAAATTATGAGCCCCTACAATTAACTCCAAATATGTTCTACGAGGAAAGACCTACACAAATCCTAGGAAGATAAGAAAGAAGACTCCGAAACAAAATCATTCCGATGGTTAAAGTCATGTGGCTAAATCACTCAGAGGAAGAAGCTACTTGGGAAACCAAGAGGGACATGAGGAGTCGCTACCCAAAGTTATTCGGTAAGTTCTAATTTCAAGGACGAAATTTTATTTAAGTGAGGGAGGAATTGTAAGGTGCAAAAATAAGATGACGTAATACAATCGCATTCAAATCTAGGGGAAAATGTAAAATGACTAATTAAATAGTTTTAATGACATGAATTGATTATGATATGCATAATTTCATATTTAAAAATAAGTTTTATTGTTAGAATGCATAAAATTGCATTTTTAAAGGATATTCAAGATGCGATTGAAGAACGGAGACCGAGACCTGAAAAAAGGAAATTATTTTTATTAAATAATTGTTTTTAATTATTTAAAATAAGATTTATGCTATATGATATTTTTTTGAAAATGAGGTGTTTTGAGGTGATTCTGTACGCCGAGACGTAATTTTAAACGATATTTGATTTTCGACGAAAATATGAACTTTTTGAGAACCCGACTAATAATTTCACAAACCTGCCTAAACTAAATATTTTATATATTATTTAATGAGCTTAATGGGCCTATTATACCATAATAATGGGCCTAAGCTTGTACACAATATTTATTTAACTAAATAAAAGCCTAAACCCTACCTCCATAAACCCCAAAACACACGATTCACCCCTCACAACAATTAGGACTCTCCTTCACCAGCAAACACAAACACATGCACAAACACAAGATTTGAAGAGGAAAATAGCAACGGTTTTTTGAAGGGAATTCAGCCTAGGATTTCTACGTCGCCTTTCTTTGCATCACCAAAACTTTTTTGTGCGTAAATTATGGAAATTCAAGCATTAAAGTTTTTTCAAACATCTTTCACACCATATTATGTATATTTGTAAATATTTTGCACAAGTTGTATTTTTGTTTTATTGAATATACATGCATATATCTCATGATTTGTTGATGTAAAACTCTTCCTAATGATACATAAAGGGGCTGTCATGGTAGGGTAACATGGATTGAAGTTTTTCCAACACAGTAAGGGTCCCTACGTGCCAAACAAAAGGCTGCACATGCATAGGAGAAGGCTTGAGCGAGGGTATCATGTTATGGGCACTAGGGTACAACTAGGAAGAATCAGAACATGTGGCTCGACCAGAGCTTGACCAAGGCTCGGGCTGGACGTGGTGAGGTGTCAGGAAGAGTCCAAGCGCGACAGCTGGGGAAGAGCCCATGTGCGATGGGACTCTTCCCATGCAGCCGAGGGCTATGCCGCGCAAAGAGGAGCCACGGCTTGGCCAGGTGGTCCAGGCTAGGTCTAAGGGTGGTCTAGTGAGGGTCTTGAGGGGCTGGGCTCGGGAGCTGACTCGAGCGAGGAGTCCTAGTGACGTTAGGAGGCCTAGGCGCAAAGATGAAGGAACGCGCGCAGGTTCTTGTTCGGGCAGGAGGCTGCAGCATGAGCTATGGGCTGGTTCAAGGGGTCATGTCTGGTTAGTAGGGTCCATAGGTGTTCTTGGCAGAGTTTGGCTCAAGGTGGTTTGGGCTTGGATCGATGAAAACGGGATATGGTTCGAGGGTAGGCTAGCCAGGGTTTGAATTAATTCGGGAATTAAACCTCTACGAATGCTTTTATGAGGGTAATTTAGGTATAAAAAGTCAATGTTTAAAATCATAAAGTTTGAATTAATTCGTGAATTAAACCCTCTACGAATTAATAATTATGAAATTAAATATAAAACCTCGTATTTAAGCTAAATAAAAATATTAGAAATATAATTGAAGATTAAATAATTATTTGGGATGGTGTAGAGTCAATGAAAGTAAGAAAAAGTCGAAATCGAGAAATTCTAAGTCAAGGGGTAAAACGGTCATTTTACACCAAAAATGGTTAGACGTCCTGGCAGTGCCCTGAATGCTGTAATATATCCTAAAATGTTTGTGTTAAATATTTATGAAATTTTATGATGAAATGGTAAAGCTAATAGATGTGTTGCATGCTTGGTTTAAAAGAAAAATGATATATATATGCATGAATTTTTATAAGTGATGAAAAAATGAAAAATTGAAGGAGGTGAAATAATTGTGACTAATACGATGATTATGATGATACGATGATGATTATGATGATATGTAAGGCCAAGGCTCAGTTGACGGGTGAGAGTATCGCTGATGTCTCCGTCGCCCAGTACTGTGGTTACACGTAAATGGATCCATTGACCTTCAGCTGATACAAAAGTCACAATTAACTATCTGAATTCAATAAAAAGGAAAACATATACGTATATGATGAACAAGGAAATGAATATGATGAAAAGAAAAAAAAATTAAGTTTATGCATGTTAATGGAAAGTTATTTTATGTAAAAGTATTTTCATTGTTGCATGCATGGTTCGCAATCGCAGTCGCGGAGACTGTCGCGGAAGTCGCCGTTCCAATTCTCATGACATTTCGCGGAACAGTCACGGCGCGAATATTTTTTAAAAATTAATATAAATTGAAAATTTTGGAAAATTATTTAAAAATATGTACATCAAAATAAATATCATTTAAATAGATTATTTGATTAAAACAATATAATAATTATATTTTTAAAATTTTATTCACGTTTTATTGAATCACAAAGCATATCTTTATTATATATCGAAATTTTCACAACCCTCTCAAAATTGAAATATATTATTAAGAAAGTTTTAGGTTATAATCAATTAATTTTTTTTAAAATTTCAATTGGCAGGTACATATGTTAACCCAAATCGGAATCAAATTTCTTCAAAATTTACTTTAGAGTTACATATTATTTAACATAAACTAAAATACATCAATTAAAATCAATATTTTACAATCCACATAATTATTCTATTATTACATATTCTGATTAAAATTTCCCAGTATAAATAGGTAAATATTAGTGTAACTCTTCTTTCTATGATGGATGGAGCGGGAAGTAGACTCGAGATTCACAGTTAAATATTCTTTACATCAAGTCTTGCAATTGTTTGTTTGTGTATTCAAGTATTCCAAAATACTTTTCTCCTATATTCTTTTTTTTTCTTTTTATCGTGTCGTTTCATCGATCTGTGTCGTTCCACCGATAACACGACGTTTTCTATCTACGTAACGACGCCACAAAGCATCAACGTTCACAACCCGGAACTTCGTCAAGGTGGGCCTCGTTCTCATTCTGGAACAGTCGTTCCGATACTGTTTCAGAAAACCATGATCACTGACACTACATAATTCAGATAAACTTTCCAAGAAACGACGTTGTTCATGAAATATAGTTAATGATTAAAAGACCTGGACTAAAAACACAAAGACAACCTTCTGATCGGTGGATTCGGGTGAGCTTTGCTTAAGATGGTACATCTAGTTAGCACTTTCACGTTCCGTTCCAACCGTTACCCTTCTGTTCCACCGTTAGAGCACCACTATAACGTCAAAGAACAACGCTACAAATAAATCACCAATTTTCCATGGAACTTTGGAACGTCAGTGACCGTTCCCGTTCCGAAACGGGTGTTCCGGCCGTGCCGCGACCGATCCGACGAACCATGATTGCATGTGATTGTATATTTATTACTTGCTATCATGGTTAAGGTTTGCTGGGTCAATAGACTCAATAGGTGTGATCGATGCAGGTGAGCATGATATTGAAGTTGTTGAGGGACTTGATGATTGATCTTGCTGGACTGAAGTTGCACATAACCCGAGAACAAACGCTAGTTTTCCGCAATTTAAGTTAAATTTATGATTTAAGTTTACGTTAAAGATTTTATGACTTTTATGATGCTTTTGAGAGATTTTTGAAAGGATATTAGAGTTAGTTTTATTTTGAAATATTGTTAAAAGTTTAGGTTTGGTAAACGATTGACGCTTTTATGTTTTGAATTCTTTACTTTGAATTTTCAAATAACGGTTGGTTGATTTATTTTAAATGGTACAAAGGTATTTAAAAAAAATTATATTTATATATATGTATGGTTTCGGACGATGATATGGGAAAAAAAATTTGTAGTTTTTTTTAAGAAAAATGAGTAGTGGACGTTTCAGCTGCGATGCATGTAGGAGCCAGTGCATTGTAGACTCTGAAGGATCGTTTGTTGTGCATAAAAAAATTAATATTCTCCAATGAGCTTCAATAGCTCGTGTTCTAATAATGTTAGAACCGATGAATTAAATCGAGTTTGTTTTTAAATACCAAGCGGAAGAAACTCGAAGTAATCTTTCGTGAAGAAAGCTGTTATATTTTTTTAACTTATGTAAACTGAATAACTGAAAAGCAAGAATCAGTTGTGACATATATCAATTCAGTTATGGTGAAAAACAGAACCGACGGATGCTCTTACTGATCAAATCAGTTTGAAAACAACAGTTAATCAGTTAAGTACACAAGATATGTTTATGGATGTTCGGAGACTTCAACTGCTCCTACGTCATCCTTTCTACCACCTATGATAAGATTCACTAGAAGACTATGATCTATGCAAATCTTTGTACAAACTCATTCAGCTTAGGACTAACACTACTGGCTAATCTGAATCCTAGTCTAGACTGAAGGCAACACCTTTCAGCCAATACTTCTTTAACGTCTGTGTGTCAAAGACTACATACACAAGTTTAATGTGTTTGTGCAAGACTATATTTGAGTGATGGTGTGTGTGCGTGTGTGAGAACTGAACAAGGAATGCACCACGAAGGTGTTCTCACACACTGAGGGAAGTAAACTTCTAAACTAAGTTGATATGACTTGAGTATTCCTTCTTGGCTGATTGTTTCTTGAAAGATGATAAGCAAATAAGCGTGCCCTTTTTTTTTTGTATTTTCACACACTCTTGTATGTTCGTATTGTTTGCTGATGGTCTTGAGCTTGTATTTATAGAGGCATTAAGACTGTATCAAAGACTCATCACATGTGATCGTTGCAGCTTGATGTGTTCCTTGATATATGTGTCTTGAATTTTCTGACATGCCTCTAGGAATCTCTCGGCTTTAATCTTTGCTGCATTTCCATTATCGTACCTTTGATCGTATAGATTCTTTTGTATCTTAAGCTTGTCTTGATCTGCAACTGATTGATTCCTAACTCATGCTCTTATCCGATCATCGAAACTGATCTTCAGTTGGGTTGGTGAAATCAGTTGAAATGATTTCACTCTTTCAGTTGAACTGGTCAACTGGGTTCTTAATCAGTTGAATTCTTTATCAGCTGGTCGGGCATCTGAAGGTCTTCTGCCGAACCACCTATCAGTTGGAAAATTAGTTGAACTGTTCTTTGATAAATCAGTTGAGCTGATTCAGTTTGGTCGATCAGTTGGTGTTTTCAATTTACGTCTCGATAGCTTTAGTTTTGGCTCAATAACTGATCAGTTCGAAGCCTGATCAGTTCCAGCTTCATGCGCACTAAATTAAATTATTAGAAACAAAATAATAAGTTTTCTTAACATCAAAATCAAGATTGGGAACATGAAATATTCCAACAGACTCACTTGACAAGCTACAAGGTGGATAAAGTGGGAGACTTCCAAATTATAGAAAAAAACATGTAATGTTCTATCACTCCTTTTGTATGTACGAGACCGTAGCTCCCCCTCGCAACGAGGGCTGCCCATACTCTATGATTCCTGCCTGGTCTAGGCCCATCAAAATGGAGCATTGTGTATCTGGCATTTTCATCTCTCAAGAGAAAATTATTCTTGCTCACTACTCCCCTCCACGGATTCCTATTTTTATTTTTAGATCGACCTCAATCAGTTACTCTTGTTTTGTGTTTATGGTTTAACTCCTTGCAAGGGGACTAGGCTAGAAAGCCATTTTCTTTTGGGTCAGGGAGTGATCTATACCGTTTTTTTGTGTTTGCCTTGTAGAAGGAGAATATGAGGATATCTTATACTGATTTGGATACCATGTAGGTCACCTCTAATTCATTCATCTCTGAGCATTTATGTTATGAAAGCCCTTCCTGCACAGAAAAAAAATAGGTATCTTGTGTCCCTACCCAACATACCTCTTTCAGGAGTGAAGTACTATACTTCATCGACCACTTTAAAACAGATCGAGCTGAACCTCGTACAAGACTTTCTTTCCGGCCTTACGTTTCCCTGACGAGTCCTACGAGTATAGGCTCTTCCTTACGATCTATGAGATACGACCATCAATCGAGTATAGCTTACCGAAGAGTTTAATCGACGTTAGAGAACCATAAACAAACAACTCTTTCTTTATGAAGGTATTCTCAATCGCCGAAGGCTCGCGAGGGGGCCCCATAAAGGGGCTCCCCCCGGGAACTCAAAGGTGTGTAGCTTGCTTGTTAAAGGGGTGTTTCCTTTCCTCCGGTGTGGGCATAAGAACTTTGAGAGGACCTAACTACCTAGCCCAATGAGGCCTCGCCTTAACATTACCCGGCTCCTACTACTTATGAATGAGTCAGTAAATGAAGTACAGATTGAGGAGCAAGGTGAGTACTACGATTAGTAAGTGCAAGTGTCTCCGTTGAGCCCAGACACAACTAAGGCAAATGAAGAACAGTAGTTCGCACGAAGTGATTCATCATGCTCAAACATGAGCCGATCGTTCTGTGGGGACCCGGACGCTGATCTTCTTCTTATTCATCGTTGGGATTTAATTATCAATTAAGATAAAACAGGGTCTAAAAATTTTTCTTTTAAAATGCGGAAGGTAATGGAATCTAAATAATATACATATCTGTATAAAATACATTTCAGTATAAAAGTACAATACTGTACAACAGTTTTTCAACTAATCTAGGGTTCAGTTACTAAGTTCAAGTACTAAACCAAATCTACAGTAAGTCCGGAATCACCACGCTAACTCGTCTTCTCTCATCATCTTCTTGACCCTGATCCAGCCCCACCTGTTGTCATGCACACATACAAAACAAGACAATAGCCGGATAACTCCGGTGAGAATAAATCACAGTATAAAACATGGTAAACATGCATATACATAAAGTAAATCATGAAATATTCTATCATGAATAAACTTAAACAATAGATTTCATAATCTATGAAATCAAATCAAATAAGCATGCAACTCGAATCTGATAAACATGCAGCTCAAATCAAATCATAAAAACATGCTATCATGACTGAAATCAATAAAAACGGGTTTCATAGTCTATGAAACCACATTCATAAACACATGCAGTTCTAGTCAAATCATGTCTAGACTCAACTCAACTATAACTCTAGGGATCCCGATGTGAATAAGACGTCACTGTCTGTCACCTACCCACCCAATCGGGGTGACGTACGTCTTATTCCTAGACTTCGGTCATATCTGTATCGAATAATCTACAATAGGAGGGTGTCTGCTCCTATGTAACGATACACCGAACGTCTAGAAGTCTGACTATCTGTCAAACTTTCCTATCTCAAATGCAATGTATAACCATCTGTAAACAAAGCATAAATATCTTAAAATGCAATGTATAACAATCTGTAAACAAAGAATTATATAAACAATAAAGCTAGTATGTGATTTTTGCTGGGAAACTCAAATAATATCTTATTTGAGTTGTGTCTTCCCAAATATCACATGAATTATACCTTTGTCGTCCCTATCTGACGAAGACGATGACCTGTACTCAAATCTGTCCATATCGAATCTGAAATGACAATATCGAATACGCTGTATCAGTGAATAACTCAATACGCAACCTGTTCTGATCAATACTAAATTCAGTACATAATCTGATCAATATCTGAACAAAATACAATCTGATTTATATCAACGAATATCACGATGAAATCTAAATCATAACTGAATCTAAACAATCTGAATCAACTGATGTTTCGACGGCATAATAATACAGTCTTGATAACCCCGTCAGTTTGAACATCACAAATATAATACTGAAACTCATAATCGGTGTCGATACAATCATACTCTGAATAATAACACAATTCTGATATAGAATCTCAGTCAATATCTTCCAAAAATCATAACAATTACATAAACAGTCTGTTTTGTAATCTGACTTCAATTCTTTAATGTCTACGGTAGCAGAAACACTATATCTGAATCATATTCAATTCTGACAATATCATAAATTCAAAACATGTCTAAACGTAACAAAACTTACGTCCAGTTGTAGCCTGTGTTGATAGGAACACAGTACTGAAGTCGGATTCAAAATCAGACGGACGGATTTCTCCCAAAAGGCGTAAGGATTTTTCAACCCTTTGCCCGAACCCTTTTCTCGATCTTTATCCTCGTTTTTCTTCTTTTAAAACTGAAGGATTCGTGTATATATATATGTACATCCACTTCCATGCAAAAGACGAGTGGCTCATTCTGCCTTTTACACGTCTCGCGCTCGAGCGGTAAGAAAGTACCGCTCGAGCGCGGCACTTTCTGTCCGAAGGCTAGCTTATCTCCATTGGCGCTCGGGCGGTAACTTTCTACCGCTCGGGCGCCATACGTTCTGTCCAATTTTCTTACTTATGGTGTGTTGGCGCTCGGGCGGTCTTTTTCTACCGCTCGAGCGCCGAAGGTTCTGTACAAAATTCTTATTTTTCTTGCACCGACGCCCGACCTCGTCATTTGAGTTCTTATTAATCTCAATCATGTTAACTAATCAATGTCTGATTAAATAATGATTAAATCTCGGGCATTACATTTCTCCCCCTCTTAGATCTGAGTTCGTCCTCGAACTCATAAGCAATCAATTCAAATATAAGAGAAGAAATTAATAAAGAGTTTAACATCCAAACTCCTCTCTTAATCAATCCATTCTGAAATCTCTTTCTTGTATCAATCTCTGATTTCAATTCTGGAATAAAACTTCATAAAGTATACTATTCTAATACTTCTTAAACTAACTCTGACAGAATCAATCTTGCCAGGTTGGTTATACAACATCCGTATAAACCAATCACGGTTCATAACAAAACAATACTAGCAGTTGTTATCAAACCTGTTAATCTCAATCAAGGACATATGAAATCTTCAGTTTCAAATACCAAGCATCATCATCCGATGTTGGTTTCTTTAATCTGTCCATTCTGAACTGTCTTGATAACTATTGTCCTGCAATAAGTCATATAGTGACAATAAATCATAACAACTAGTGCTAACATCCAGCACTAAAGCTCTACTAATATCTGTCATAGCAGATTTAATCTGTCTATATCAAAACTGTCTGTTCGAATATCATGCATTCTCAGTCACAACTGAAAACTGAATCCACGACTGTACCTTTCTGACACTATCTGTGATTTCAGATTTGAACTATCCTGTATAAACAATCAGTTAATAATATAAAATAAAGAAGAAATACCTACCTGGAATTCGGCTCTGACTATAGATATCAAATTCTGTTATACAATTCTGAAACATTCAGATATCACAAGATAATCAATCTGATACAAACACAAATCACCTATCTGTTACTGTAGGCGTTACTCTGTTCTGATTATCTTTTCAAAATACAATTCTGAATAGTCTGATCACATTTCTGAACTGTTTACACAAATCTGTATCAAACACTGACTCAAACAACAGTAATATCAAATCAGATTTGAAATAAAAACAACCTATACAATCTAGTGAGTTTAAGAAAACTCATAAAATAGCAAGTTCTGGCAACTGTTAATTCTGACTGACTGATAAATCTTCACACTGCCCAGATCAACTGCTATATTTCATCTGCAAATAGAGTATGCTCCCAAACAATATAAGATGTCTCAAATACTGATTTAGAACAATAACAATACTCAGCAGATATAAAGCGATAAGCGAATAAGATAGTCTGCAGATAATAAATTTCTGACATGTCTGACATCTGCTAATGCTGACATTTCTGATACCGCATATTCTGAATACAATCTGTTTCAATTATGATTCATACCTGACTAGTTTCTGTATACAATAATCACGGTTCTCTGAATATTCAATAAAATCTTCAAATATTCCATTTAATCAATCAGATGCTGTTAACATATCAAATATCATGGATATAACAAGCATAAACTCATCAGAATATCCCTAAATCTAAGAGTTAGCAATCTGTACCCTTATATTAATCTTCAATATCATTCTGTACTGACTTCTAGTATATAACCATTACCTGGTATCGATTCAATCCTGAAATCTACCTTTCTGATATCAAACACCTCTGAAATCTTATCTAGGCAAATATCAATCAATCCTTACGTAACTATCAAATCTGTAGTTGCTAAACTCGATTTCAGTAGGTCTACTAAATACATAAGGATACCATCTGTTCCTTTCTGTATTAATCGAGTCATCAACAATACAATTATTAAAGGAATTCTGAATCTAGAATCCTTATATGACAATCTCCGTTTATCAGCCAGATCTGGTCTGAATCTTACCATTTCTGGGACAATTTCTACAATATCTCTGTACTTGTTCACCATCTCCATATCAGTAATGCAATTAAATCAGATCATCAACCACACAAGTACAGCACAATCTACTCACCTCATTCTTATCTTACTATAGTATATATATATATCATAAAAATCTTAGATATCATCATTTTCCTCAACCATCAAGGAAAGTAATACTACAGTACAATCAGACTTAACAGGTACAACAGCTATCAATGCAGTTCTTTATAAAGATACTCATAATGAATGCATTAGTATACATCAATACATATGTAACATAATCATAGAGTAACAGTACCTGTCACTATATCATCAAGTGTCTCCTGGGGCTGTTCTTCGATCACCATATCCAGATGGTCCTGCTCCCTGAAATCTTCGGGAACCTCTCTGGGGACAAACTCTAGCAAAGTGCCCCGGCTGTCGACAGATACGACAACTACCAGTAACTCCCTGGCATAGCTCCGTGGGATGTCTTCCTCCGCAATTCCTGCAATACACTCCAGTATAGCTCGGACTAGAACTACTGGAACTCGAGGAACCACTTCCTAACTTCTTGAACTGTTTCTTTCGAGCTTTTAGCAACTCTTGCTTTCCACTCGTGCTGCCACGCTCAATTCGAAGAGGGGACTGCTGTGTCTGGGGTGGCTTCACACACAACCTTGTCAATTGTCTAATCAGACTCGCCTCCGCTCTCTTCGCTCTACTCAGGATGTCAGCAAAATGGTAAGGTCGTTGCAAATTCATGAATGCAACTACCTCTGAGTTCAACCCTCTGATGAACTGATTTACTATAGCTTCATCATTTCCAGCTAAATGAGGAGCAAAATGCAGTAGAGTAGAGAATTTAGCAATATATTGGTCAATATTCAGTTGCCCTTGGCTCAAATTCTCAAACTCTAATTTCTTGTCCTCTCGGTACGAAGCTGAGAAAAATCGTCGATAGAATTCAGTTCTGAATATTTCCCACGAAATCATTGTACCTCTCGGTGCCCACATTCTTCTACTGGTAATCCACCAACTCCTGGCGGCTTCTCGTAATTGATAAGGCACCATTTTAATTCTCTGTTCATCTGTACAATCAAGTAAATCGAACAAGATTTCTATATCATCAAACCAGTTCTGACAGTCTTCAGATGTCTCGGTACCACTCAGAGTCGGCGGCTGTAATAACTGAAATTCTTTCATCTTTTCTTCTAACTGAGTTTCTGATACATCTCTCTGTTCAGACGAAGTACTGCCCTTTTCTGAAATTCTTCGAGGCGGTATATCTGAATATCAAGCAAATTAATACACAATCTATATAATCGGTCTCAGCCTTCCTCTGATCATATACCTCTGATCCAGACTCGGTTCTGATCCAGGCTTAGTAATTACATGCTGCAAACAACTTAGATAACAAGCAACATGTAATAGGGAAAGCAATAAATCATGCTAGCACACACAATGTAGTCAACATTGAAATAAATCTCATGCTAGCAATCACATGCAAGGACAAAAATTTCAATCTACCCCGCTCATTCTCTGCTATCTCAGTCTGAAGAATCTATCAACTCTAATTATCTCAATCTAAAGGATCTATCGCTCTGATAATCTAAGTCTAAAGGAACTATCGGCTCTGATACCACCTGTTGTGGGGACTCGGACGCTGATCTTCTTCTTATTCATCGTTGGGATTCAATTATCAATTAAGATAAAACAGGGTTTAAAAATTTTTCTTTTAAAATGTGGAAGGTAATGGAATCTAAATAATATACATATCTGTATAAAATACATTTCAGTATAAAAGTACAATACTGTACAACAGTTTTTCAACTAATCTAGGGTTCAGTTACTAAGTTCAAGTACTAAACCAAATCTACAGTAAGTCCGGAATCACCACGCTAACTCGTCTTCTCTCATCATCTTCTTGACCCTGATCCAGCCCCACCTGTTGTCATGCACACATACAAAACAAGACAATAGCCGGATAACTCCGGTGAGAATAAATCACAGTATAAAACATGGTAAACATGCATATACATAAAGTAAATCATGAAATATTCTATCATGAATAAACTTAAACAATAGATTTCATAATCTATGAAATCAAATCAAATAAGCATGCAACTCGAATCTGATAAACATGCAACTCAAATCAAATCATAAAAACATGCTATCATGACTGAAATCAATAAAAACGGGTTTCATAGTCTATGAAACCACATTCATAAACACATGCAGTTCTAGTCAAATCATGTCTAGACTCAACTCAACTATAACTCTAGGGATCCCGATGTGAATAAGACGTCACTGTCTGTCACCTACCCACCCAATCGGGGTGACGTACGTCTTATTCCTAGACTTCGGTCATATCTGTATCGAATAATCTACAATAGGAGGGTGTCTGCTCCTATGTAACGATACACCGAACGTCTAGAAGTCTGACTATCTGTCAAACTTTCCTATCTCAAATGCAATGTATAACCATCTGTAAACAAAGCATAAATATCTTAAAATGCAATGTATAACAATCTGTAAACAAAGCATTATATAAACAATAAAGCTAGTATGTGATTTTTGCTGGGAAACTCAAATAATATCTTATTTGAGTTGTGTCTTCCCAAATATCACATGAATTATACCTTTGTCGTCCCTATCTGACGAAGACGATGACCTGTACTCAAATCTGTCCATATCGAATCTGAAATGACAATATCGAATACGCTGTATCAGTGAATAACTCAATACGCAACCTGTTCTGATCAATACTAAATTCAGTACATAATCTGATCAATATCTGAACAAAATACAATCTGATTTATATCAACGAATATCACGATGAAATCTAAATCATAACTGAATCTAAACAATCTGAATCAACTGATGTTTCGACGGCATAATAATACAGTCTTGATAACCCCGTCAGTTTGAACATCACAAATATAATACTGAAACTCATAATCGGTGTCGATACAATCATACTCTGAATAATAACACAATTCTGATATAGAATCTCAGTCAATATCTTCCAAAAATCATAACAATTACATAAACAGTCTGTTTTGTAATCTGACTTCAATTCTTTAATGTCTACGGTAGCAGAAACACTATATCTGAATCATATTCAATTCTGACAATATCATAAATTCAAAACATGTCTAAACGTAACAAAACTTACGTCCAGTTGTAGCCTGTGTTGATAGGAACACAGTACTGAAGTCGGATTCAAAATCAGACGGACGGATTTCTCCCAAAAGGCGTAAGGATTTTTCAACCCTTTGCCCGAACCCTTTTCTCGATCTTTATCCTCGTTTTTCTTCTTTTAAAACTGAAGGATTCGTGTATATATATATGTACATCCACTTCCATGCAAAAGACGAGTGGCTCATTCTGCCTTTTACACGTCTCGCGCTCGAGCGGTAAGAAAGTACCGCTCGAGCGCGGCACTTTCTGTCCGAAGGCTAGCTTATCTCCATTGGCGCTCGGGCGGTAACTTTCTACCGCTCGGGCGCCATACGTTCTGTCCAATTTTCTTACTTATGGTGTGTTGGCGCTCGGGCGGTCTTTTTCTACCGCTCGAGCGCCGAAGGTTCTGTACAAAATTCTTATTTTTCTTGCACCGACGCCCGACCTCGTCATTTGAGTTCTTATTAATCTCAATCATGTTAACTAATCAATGTCTGATTAAATAATGATTAAATCTCGGGCATTACATTTCTCCCCCTCTTAGATCTGAGTTCGTCCTCGAACTCATAAGCAATCAATTCAAATATAAGAGAAGAAATTAATAAAGAGTTTAACATCCAAACTCCTCTCTTAATCAATCCATTCTGAAATCTCTTTCTTGTATCAATCTCTGATTTCAATTCTGGAATAAAACTTCATAAAGTATACTATTCTAATACTTCTTAAACTAACTCTGACAGAATCAATCTTGCCAGGTTGGTTATACAACATCCGTATAAACCAATCACGGTTCATAACAAAACAATACTAGCAGTTGTTATCAAACCTGTTAATCTCAATCAAGGACATATGAAATCTTCAGTTTCAAATACCAAGCATCATCATCCGATGTTGGTTTCTTTAATCTGTCCATTCTGAACTGTCTTGATAACTATTGTCCTGCAATAAGTCATATAGTGACAATAAATCATAACAACTAGTGCTAACATCCAGCACTAAAGCTCTACTAATATCTGTCATAGCAGATTTAATCTGTCTATATCAAAACTGTCTGTTCGAATATCATGCATTCTCAGTCACAACTGAAAACTGAATCCACGACTGTACCTTTCTGACACTATCTGTGATTTCAGATTTGAACTATCCTGTATAAACAATCAGTTAATAATATAAAATAAAGAAGAAATACCTACCTGGAATTCGGCTCTGACTATAGATATCAAATTCTGTTATACAATTCTGAAACATTCAGATATCACAAGATAATCAATCTGATACAAACACAAATCACCTATCTGTTACTGTAGGCGTTACTCTGTTCTGATTATCTTTTCAAAATACAATTCTGAATAGTCTGATCACATTTCTGAACTGTTTACACAAATCTGTATCAAACACTGACTCAAACAACAGTAATATCAAATCAGATTTGAAATAAAAACAACCTATACAATCTAGTGAGTTTAAGAAAACTCATAAAATAGCAAGTTCTGGCAACTGTTAATTCTGACTGACTGATAAATCTTCACACTGCCCAGATCAACTGCTATATTTCATCTGCAAATAGAGTATGCTCCCAAACAATATAAGATGTCTCAAATACTGATTTAGAACAATAACAATACTCAGCAGATATAAAGCGATAAGCGAATAAGATAGTCTGCAGATAATAAATTTCTGACATGTCTGACATCTGCTAATGCTGACATTTCTGATACCGCATATTCTGAATACAATCTGTTTCAATTATGATTCATACCTGACTAGTTTCTGTATACAATAATCACGGTTCTCTGAATATTCAATAAAATCTTCAAATATTCCATTTAATCAATCAGATGCTGTTAACATATCAAATATCATGGATATAACAAGCATAAACTCATCAGAATATCCCTAAATCTAAGAGTTAGCAATCTGTACCCTTATATTAATCTTCAATATCATTCTGTACTGACTTCTAGTATATAACCATTACCTGGTATCGATTCAATCCTGAAATCTACCTTTCTGATATCAAACACCTCTGAAATCTTATCTAGGCAAATATCAATCAATCCTTACGTAACTATCAAATCTGTAGTTGCTAAACTCGATTTCAGTAGGTCTACTAAATACATAAGGATACCATCTGTTCCTTTCTGTATTAATCGAGTCATCAACAATACAATTATTAAAGGAATTCTGAATCTAGAATCCTTATATGACAATCTCCGTTTATCAGCCAGATCTGGTCTGAATCTTACCATTTCTGGGACAATTTCTACAATATCTCTGTACTTGTTCACCATCTCCATATCAGTAATGCAATTAAATCAGATCATCAACCACACAAGTACAGCACAATCTACTCACCTCATTCTTATCTTACTATAGTATATATATATATCATAAAAATCTTAGATATCATCATTTTCCTCAACCATCAAGGAAAGTAATACTACAGTACAATCAGACTTAACAGGTACAACAGCTATCAATGCAGTTCTTTATAAAGATACTCATAATGAATGCATTAGTATACATCAATACATATGTAACATAATCATAGAGTAACAGTACCTGTCACTATATCATCAAGTGTCTCCTGGGGCTGTTCTTCGATCACCATATCCAGATGGTCCTGCTCCCTGAAATCTTCGGGAACCTCTCTGGGGACAAACTCTAGCAAAGTGCCCCGGCTGTCGACAGATACGACAACTACCAGTAACTCCCTGGCATAGCTCCGTGGGATGTCTTCCTCCGCAATTCCTGCAATACACTCCAGTATAGCTCGGACTAGAACTACTGGAACTCGAGGAACCACTTCCTAACTTCTTGAACTGTTTCTTTCGAGCTTTTAGCAACTCTTGCTTTCCACTCGTGCTGCCACGCTCAATTCGAAGAGGGGACTGCTGTGTCTGGGGTGGCTTCACACACAACCTTGTCAATTGTCTAATCAGACTCGCCTCCGCTCTCTTCGCTCTACTCAGGATGTCAGCAAAATGGTAAGGTCGTTGCAAATTCATGAATGCAACTACCTCTGAGTTCAACCCTCTGATGAACTGATTTACTATAGCTTCATCATTTCCAGCTAAATGAGGAGCAAAATGCAGTAGAGTAGAGAATTTAGCAATATATTGGTCAATATTCAGTTGCCCTTGGCTCAAATTCTCAAACTCTAATTTCTTGTCCTCTCGGTACGAAGCTGAGAAAAATCGTCGATAGAATTCAGTTCTGAATATTTCCCACGAAATCATTGTACCTCTCGGTGCCCACATTCTTCTACTGGTAATCCACCAACTCCTGGCGGCTTCTCGTAATTGATAAGGCACCATTTTAATTCTCTGTTCATCTGTACAATCAAGTAAATCGAACAAGATTTCTATATCATCAAACCAGTTCTGACAGTCTTCAGATGTCTCGGTACCACTCAGAGTCGGCGGCTGTAATAACTGAAATTCTTTCATCTTTTCTTCTAACTGAGTTTCTGATACATCTCTCTGTTCAGACGAAGTACTGCCCTTTTCTGAAATTCTTCGAGGCGGTATATCTGAATATCAAGCAAATTAATACACAATCTATATAATCGGTCTCAGCCTTCCTCTGATCATATACCTCTGATCCAGACTCGGTTCTGATCCAGGCTTAGTAATTACATGCTGCAAACAACTTAGATAACAAGCAACATGTAATAGGGAAAGCAATAAATCATGCTAGCACACACAATGTAGTCAACATTGAAATAAATCTCATGCTAGCAATCACATGCAAGGACAAAAATTTCAATCTACCCCGCTCATTCTCTGCTATCTCAGTCTGAAGAATCTATCAACTCTAATTATCTCAATCTAAAGGATCTATCGCTCTGATAATCTAAGTCTAAAGGAACTATCGGCTCTGATACCACCTGTTGTGGGGACTCGGACGCTGATCTTCTTCTTATTCATCGTTGGGATTCAATTATCAATTAAGATAAAACAGGGTTTAAAAATTTTTCTTTTAAAATGTGGAAGGTAATGGAATCTAAATAATATACATATCTGTATAAAATACATTTCAGTATAAAAGTACAATACTGTACAACAGTTTTTCAACTAATCTAGGGTTCAGTTACTAAGTTCAAGTACTAAACCAAATCTACAGTAAGTCCGGAATCACCACGCTAACTCGTCTTCTCTCATCATCTTCTTGACCCTGATCCAGCCCCACCTGTTGTCATGCACACATACAAAACAAGACAATAGCCGGATAACTCCGGTGAGAATAAATCACAGTATAAAACATGGTAAACATGCATATACATAAAGTAAATCATGAAATATTCTATCATGAATAAACTTAAACAATAGATTTCATAATCTATGAAATCAAATCAAATAAGCATGCAACTCGAATCTGATAAACATGCAACTCAAATCAAATCATAAAAACATGCTATCATGACTGAAATCAATAAAAACGGGTTTCATAGTCTATGAAACCACATTCATAAACACATGCAGTTCTAGTCAAATCATGTCTAGACTCAACTCAACTATAACTCTAGGGATCCCGATGTGAATAAGACGTCACTGTCTGTCACCTACCCACCCAATCGGGGTGACGTACGTCTTATTCCTAGACTTCGGTCATATCTGTATCGAATAATCTACAATAGGAGGGTGTCTGCTCCTATGTAACGATACACCGAACGTCTAGAAGTCTGACTATCTGTCAAACTTTCCTATCTCAAATGCAATGTATAACCATCTGTAAACAAAGCATAAATATCTTAAAATGCAATGTATAACAATCTGTAAACAAAGCATTATATAAACAATAAAGCTAGTATGTGATTTTTGCTGGGAAACTCAAATAATATCTTATTTGAGTTGTGTCTTCCCAAATATCACATGAATTATACCTTTGTCGTCCCTATCTGACGAAGACGATGACCTGTACTCAAATCTGTCCATATCGAATCTGAAATGACAATATCGAATACGCTGTATCAGTGAATAACTCAATACGCAACCTGTTCTGATCAATACTAAATTCAGTACATAATCTGATCAATATCTGAACAAAATACAATCTGATTTATATCAACGAATATCACGATGAAATCTAAATCATAACTGAATCTAAACAATCTGAATCAACTGATGTTTCGACGGCATAATAATACAGTCTTGATAACCCCGTCAGTTTGAACATCACAAATATAATACTGAAACTCATAATCGGTGTCGATACAATCATACTCTGAATAATAACACAATTCTGATATAGAATCTCAGTCAATATCTTCCAAAAATCATAACAATTACATAAACAGTCTGTTTTGTAATCTGACTTCAATTCTTTAATGTCTACGGTAGCAGAAACACTATATCTGAATCATATTCAATTCTGACAATATCATAAATTCAAAACATGTCTAAACGTAACAAAACTTACGTCCAGTTGTAGCCTGTGTTGATAGGAACACAGTACTGAAGTCGGATTCAAAATCAGACGGACGGATTTCTCCCAAAAGGCGTAAGGATTTTTCAACCCTTTGCCCGAACCCTTTTCTCGATCTTTATCCTCGTTTTTCTTCTTTTAAAACTGAAGGATTCGTGTATATATATATGTACATCCACTTCCATGCAAAAGACGAGTGGCTCATTCTGCCTTTTACACGTCTCGCGCTCGAGCGGTAAGAAAGTACCGCTCGAGCGCGGCACTTTCTGTCCGAAGGCTAGCTTATCTCCATTGGCGCTCGGGCGGTAACTTTCTACCGCTCGGGCGCCATACGTTCTGTCCAATTTTCTTACTTATGGTGTGTTGGCGCTCGGGCGGTCTTTTTCTACCGCTCGAGCGCCGAAGGTTCTGTACAAAATTCTTATTTTTCTTGCACCGACGCCCGGCCTCGTCATTTGAGTTCTTATTAATCTCAATCATGTTAACTAATCAATGTCTGATTAAATAATGATTAAATCTCGGGCATTACACGTTCGTTAGGGACAACCGCTTCGGATCCTGCTCCTTGGTAGTCGATGCCATAACACAGGGAATTCCACCTCTAGTTGTAATTCACATTAAAGTAACTTTTTAAATATCAAGGACAAAGTAAGAGAGAGCAGAGGAAGCCCTCGTGCCCGGGGGCCCATAGGTCCCGGGATTTCTGCTTGAGTAGTTCCTCTGCCCGGGGGCCCATAGGTCCCGGGATTTCTGCTTGAGTAGAATAGCGAACTTTAATGGAGTGGCTCCACTGCTCAAGTAGTTCCGCGAGCTCAATAAATAAGTCAATTAGCATCTGGCTTAAATCCGGACGGTATGTGTTGTGAATTAATTTTTAGCCTCTCATCTTCTCTAGAAAAGCAAAACTCGAACAAAGGGGAACGCTTTAGTATTCGATAACAGGTCGGGAATTCACCGCACACCTACGGGTGTGGATATCCAGTATGATCTGATGAAATAATAGTGTGTGGAATCTCTGGCCAGAGTATGAGATGTACATTAAGGAATGAGTTCTCCAATTGTACATGCGATGCCACTATTTATTCTCAAATATGTGTCACACAGTTATTGAATTCTTATGAAACCCTCAATGAACCAATGGTTGCAGATTCGATCGGGATTTATGAGATGAAGGGATTGTACTGTACGTTAATCATAACCGACTAGTTCTTGCTAGCACTATCAGTGATACCTAGGGAATCATGGGGAGATGCTACTAGACGCTCTTACCATGATTCAATAGGTTTAATCAGAACTATGATTTCTGACATTCTCGTGATCAATTTTTGATACATAGAATGGGGAAAATTAGGGTAAGCTCGAATAAAAAATTATGTCCTGAATCACAAAGAGTTGTGAACCCACGGCTAGTTGTATCCCTGAACCTTAAGGGTCACACAAGTACTGGATTATTTTGTCTTTTTTCAGATAATAAATTTAAGGAGTTGAATTTATAGAAAACGTTGAGAAATAAATTCAAAGAGTTGATTTTATGACTATTAAATTTTTGAGGTGATAAATTCAAGGAGTTGAATTTATCATTTAATTATTAAATTCAAATGTTGAATTTATAAATGATTTAAATTAAATGTAATAGGTGTATATATAATGGGCTTGTAGTAGTACAAGTCAAACATATAAATTATTAATGTTCTTAATTGGGTTTTAAAAGTTTAATTAATTAATTAAACTAGTTAGACTAGAATATTTAATTGATTAATCTCATTAGTTATTTAATTAATGGAACCTAAGCTTATATTTATGTGTATTAGGTTTAGGGCTACACACACAATTCTCAGCTCACAATTTTCGAAACCCTAGCCTCCAATCCAAGGGATTTTCGAAAATCACCTCCGCCAATTTTCCTTGTTTTTGCCTATCTTTAGGTAAAATATCTTTTAATTTTCTTTTGTGTAAGGAATATTTGCTTGACGGATGTGAGTTAATATGAAAACAGTAGTGTAAGATTGTAAATTTGAGTTTTATCATAATTAAGTGTTGTGTCAAACGTTACAACATTTAAGACAACATGCAGCGGAATATTAAAGTTTGGAACACAAATCGGCTTCAAATAAATAGATGGACAAGATTAAATTGTGCCTCAAGGCAAAACTTAATCACTAGAAAACCAAAATGTTTATCAAAACCTATTCAAGTGATCTTCCCAAAAATCAATTTCCTCAACACTTTGAGAAAATGAATACTTTTAAAAATCAAACAACTAGAATAAAACTTATTCAAGAAATCAAAAACTCGATGCCAAAATTTTGGTGCAACGAAACACAATCTTCAGCGAACACTTGAACACATGTTGTCTGAAGTGTCTCCAACAATCACGGCAGCACGAGCAACGGCAATCTTCAAAGCAGCAACACCCTTTGAAGAAATATTTCACTGAAATCCCACGATGTGCGAACGTGTGTGTATAATTGATCGAGAAGAGAATAAGCATCAATGTCCTTCTTTTTCTTATTTATTGACTTCTTCTCACCTAGAGTTTTTCTCCACAAGGTAACCTATTAAACAAGAAAAGTCAAATATTGATACCTTATCAAGCTAACATTTACATAATTATCTCATCATCAAAAAAGGCAAAATCTTATAAAATATTATACATTATCAACTCAATAAGGAAAAGATAATATTAGGAAAACCATTTAATTTAAGAAATTATATTAATTAAATTAAGAGATAATATTTCCTTTCAATCTCTCCCTTTTGGTCTTTCTGGAAAAAGTGAGATCAAACTCATTTATCCTTGTTAGCTCCAGTCATCTCACCCTGAATTAGAGAAATTTTCTCCCCCTGAATGAAATAAAGTTAGCACGAGTGTTGTGATACGTATTAACAACACCTGAGACAACACTTGGAAAAACTTTTCATAAAAATTTAGACAAAGCATTTGGAGCACAGCCTGCTTGGAGATAAACTAACATACGACCAGAACTAAGACATTAACAACGAGAAAATAATAATGAACAGAACAATAAAACTATCAGCCATTAATCTTCATGCTCTTCATCATCGTCTTCTTTATCATGCTTGGTTCCTGATGGACATGCTTCTCCAGCAACAGAACAATAGGTGTTTGATCATCATCTCCCCTTTTTTGTCCAGAATGGACACCCACATCCAGCAGCAACTTGTAATTAGCAACCAGGTTTTCATACTAGGCTATATTAGCCTTGGCTTGGATACTCCTGGACAGCGCATGATCAATTTGTTCTTGGACTTCATTTGTTGTGAGTAGTATAAAATCCGTGGACTTGGGAGTGTCAGGCTTGCTTGGAGGAGGGACAGTGACTAGAGGAGCTGCATGGGAGTCTGACCAGGGAAGATTAACTTTCTTGTTGCCCTTGAAGAGTGCAGGAGCAATCTTGAATGGTTCACCGATGTCAGATAGTGGCTCATCTACATCCCTAATAAAACCTTGTGAGACCAGCAGCCCATAGATCAGACTGGGGAATGGGAGCTTCGACGCCTTGAGGCCACCATCAGCATACTGAAGCACCGTGTTGAACACAAGCTTCCCAAAGTTGAAGACTCCATTTGTTCCAATGGAGTATAGCACCAGTGCTTGATGTCTGGTTACAACGGTGGTGTTGGTGGACGGTGTCCAGTTGTATGGCCAACTTATGAAGCACAGAGTAAAATAAGGTGAGATTGGCGGCTGACAGACGCTGAGGATGGGCTGGGAATTGAGATAAGAGGCCCGCTGTGAGTGTGGAAGTTACCATATGTATATCAGGGGCAAGGCCATCCTCATCCTTGATAGATGTCTGATAATGGGAGTTGATTGTGGCAGGACTGGACTCGTAGATTTTGTTGCGAACAAAAACTTTACCATATTTAGCAGATCTTTCATCACCTATTCTAGGTGAGCGATTTGAGTAAAACTCCAGCAGAAACCGTCGACAAAACGGTGTGACAGCAGAGACCGTGGTTAGCATATTGCAGTGTTTCAGAAAGACGAGCAAATTTTGTCTTGCAAAGACATCCGCATCGACGTTCTTTTCCTCCATGAAGTCGCAATGCACATAAATATGCCACTGAGCAACTGCATGCTCAGTGTAGAACTTGGCAGAGAAGGCAGTGGTGAGATCATAGTCGGAGAGATCTCTGTTTGCCTCAGTGTTCTCAACATATAGGACAACATTTTAAGAAGTAGGAGACTCTTCATTGCTTTCAGGATCTGAGGCAGTAGCCTCATCAGAAACTCCTTCAGAATGGGGAGAGAGTCCACCACAGTCTATACTGACAGATAGCTCTTCTGTATATTCTTCCATCTCTTCAGCCTCGGCTTGGTCAGGAGAGAAGCACGTAGGGGATGCAGGGGAAGGATTTTTTGCCTTCTTTAGGCCAGCCAGCATTTGAGCCAAGGACACCTCGTCCTCATCGGATGAAGTAGGCTCTTTGTGTTTAGTAAATGGTACCGTGTCCGAAGAGCATGAAATGGTACATGGTGTCAGTACCGTGTACTGACAGATAGCTCTTCTGGTATGAAGAAGTAGTGGCGGATTTTCCAGTAGCAGTGGGTGTGGGCTTTTTCCGTGCCACTAGTTCATAATCAGCGTCATCAGAGTCATCACTCGAAGAGTTTTCAGGGTCGGCAAGAGAAGGAGCATTTGAAGGTTCCCCTTTATGACGAAATATCTTGTTCGTGGTGAGGTCCGGATTGTATCCTCTCATCCTTTTGGATCGTCGCATTGGGAAAGAGGGTGGAACCACACGTCTTTAGGCATCCCAATGCCACGGGGGATTCTCAACATCCCACGTATTTCTTGGTTCCTCGGGAAGAATTGTTTCCAGTGGCTCGGGCTGTACAGTAACAGGAACCAATTCCAGAGATGGCTCTACTGGAGATGTTGTTGAAGCAGAGGCAACATCTTCTCTGTGTCCCATCTCGCTTCGGATGTCATAGGAATATAAACACTTGACTGCCATTAAATTGAATATCGAGTGAGGGAGAGACAGTGATAAATTTCAGGAAGAAAAATGAAATCACGCAGGATTAATTTTCGAGGATTTGCAAAGGGGTAAAAATGACGATATTGTGAATTAGGCAGTGAAGCAGTGTGTATTAAAAGATAAGCAGCACAATCATCACAACGGTAACAAAATCGGAATTTTCAGTCCATTGATTCGTCTCTAACGGTAAAAAAAAAAAAAGGCAGTGTTTAAATCAAAACAACTTTTCAAAAATTACTGAGATAATTTAGGCCAATAATTTTTCAAGGTTATCTCCAGAAATAAAACTTATATTGATTTTAACTCCACTAAACACCAAAAAGTACACGAATTCGATTTTCTGTAAAAACCGGAGTTTCATCGAATTTTCTTTTTTTAAATGCTCATATCCTTATGACATATCAATATTCACAATGTTATATTTATGAATGACCTAATTATGCCTAATAACAAAATGTGACAGAGATGGAAATATGAATACAAATATGAGATATGTTTATAAATGAAGTGTTGTCGCAAATGTTGGCAACATCTTCTGATATCACGCACAATTCCAGAAAAAAATTTAATTTTTCTTCACCCTTAGTGATTTAATAACTTTCTGAACATAGAAATGGTAGCTCCCACACTAGAAGAACAGTCTATTGGACTCCTCTAGGTAGCTTTTTTCATTTTCTTCTATTTCTGTGTTAAGTTTAGAAAGGGTAGCTCTCACACGGAAGGTGCAGCCTTCATTGGGCTCGTTAAGGTAGCTTTTTTCATCTTTCCTTCTAACACAGACCCAAATTTTATTATTTTTCAATTTTTCTTGGGTTACTTGTCACATTGGTTAGAGTCACGTGACCATTCTTAAATCTTTTGTGAATGAGTTCACATGTATCGGCGTGATGAATTAAAATATAATAAAGAATTGTAACTTCATCAGAAAAATAAGCAACACATTTCAACACAACATATCACAGTATGAATGTAATGCAGAATGCCTAAGCCCTAAAAATACACATGCATGTTAGATGTTGTCCGAGATGTTGTAACATCTGAGACAACATCTATGAATGTTTAGGCATAACACATGCTGAGAGATTTTCTAAGGTTAGATAATCTCTCAAAATCTAATACTTTTGTGAATATGTCAGCTAGCTGGTTTTTTGTACCAACAAATTCCATCCGAATCAATCTTTTTTCTACTAAATCTCGAATAAAATGATATCTAATGTCAATGTGTTTTGTTCGAGAGTGTTGTATTGTATTTTTTGAAATATCAATGGCGCTAGAGTCATCACAGTACACAACTAAGGTTTCTCTATTAAGCCCATAGTCTTTATCATTTGTTCCATCCACAAAAGTTGAGAACAACGGCTTCCAACTGCCACATATTCATATTCAGCAGTTGAAAGTGAAACACAGTTTTGTTTCCTACTATGCCACGAGATAAAGTTATTGCCAAGATAAAAGCACCCTCCAGATGTGCTCTTCCTATCATCTAAGTCACCAGCCCAATCAGCATCAGAAAATCCTACTAGATTTGAATTGGTTTCTTGAGTGTACCATAATCTTAAGTCAATACTTCCAGCTATGTAACGTAAGATGCCCTTCATAGCTTTCAAATGAGAAATTTTAAGATTGGATTGATAGCTAGCACATAGGCACACACCAAAACATGATGTCAGGTCGACTGGCTGTCAAATACAGGAGGCTTCCTATGATGCTGTGGTATAAAGTGTTGTCAAGATTTTCGACAACATCATCTTTGCACAATTATTCACTCGAGCCTATAGGAGTTCTCATGTGTTTAGTTTTTTCATTTGCAAATTTCTTAATCAAATTCCTAGCATACTTACTTTGACACAGAAAGATGACATCATGAATTTGTTTAATTTGCAAGCCAAGAAAGTAACTCAATTCACCAACCATGCTCATTTCAAAAATGGATGACATGCACTCAACAAAATCATCAGCATGCTTTTGAGATGAAGAACCAAAGATTATATCATCAACATAGACTTGACAAATAAGGATCTCACCTTTAGATTTTTGAATAAATAGAGTTTTGTCTACCTCACCTCGTTTGAAGCCAATTTCAAGTATATATTCTGTCAGTCTTCCATACCATGCACGTGGTGCTTGCTTCAAATCATAAAGTTTCTTCTTCAATTTGTAAACATGATCCAGATGGTATGGATCCTCAAAACCTTTAGGTTGTCTAATATACACTTCTTCACACAAGATTCCATTTAAAAACACACTTTTAACATCTATTTTAAAAAAATTTGATTTTCATATAGCATGCAATAGCTAGCAATAGTCTGGCTGACTAATACGGGCAACAGGAGCAAAGGTCTCATCAAAATCAACCCCCTCAACCTGTGTGTACCCTTGAGCAACCAACCTAGCTTTGTTTCGAATGATGTTTCCCGACTCATCAGTCTTATTTTTGAAAATCCATTTCGTACCAATAATATTACCATGGTCAAGAGGTGGAACCAAATGCCACACATCATTTCGAACAAATTTCTCAAGCTCCTCATGGATTGCATTAACCCAAAATTCATCTTTTAAGGCCTTATCAACATTTTTGAGTTCAATATTGGATATAAACACATCAAAAATGTCCGATTTTTCCCTAATGAAGTAACTCCAGACAGGGTGTTCTCCCAGATGATGGCAACACTGGGTATGACACGCGAGTTTACTTACCCTTTTGACAGTATCCGCCCGCACACATATGGTATACCAGAAGAGAGATTAGGCATACTCGTACTGCATCGTACTTACATAAGTTCTTCAGGGTTTTGAAATTAACATGTCCAAGTTTTTGATGCCACAAATCGAGTTCACTAGCTTGTGCATGTTTGCATGAAAGTTCTTCACCTATTTGGTAGAAGTTATCCGAAGACCTTGTACCTTTCATAATGCACATTAGTTTCATCAAAAACTTCAAAAGTATGTTTGTGCGAATTATCATCACACAATTGGCTTATGCTTATCAAATTCGAATTTAATCCTTCAACATGATACACATTGTGGAGCTTTGGTAGTCTTTCTACATTCAATGTTCCATTTCCCACATTGTTTCCTTTATCTCCCCCTCCATACGTTACTCTACCACCTTTTTGATCAACATAGTCAATGAGATGATCTCTTGATCCTGTCATGTGGCCTGAGCTTCCACTATCAAAGTACCAATGACCTGCAGTATTAGTTTTCAATGAAATATAAACAATATTACAGTGAGTTGTTACCTTTGGTACCCAAACCTGTCTTACTGTAGGTCTGCGGTTGAAGGTGTTGCGAGAAATGTTGTGTAACATTTGGGGAAACATCCGCCTCGGTTTTTTATTCATGTGGTCATCCCTGAGTTTATAACCGTAGGGCCTGATATGACCAGGCTTAATACAGTAGTGACATACATACCTGTTTTTTCTTTTCTTAGGAACGGGTGCAGCAGATTGTCTTCTTGATGGAGAACTTTTGATTGAGGGTGTGGGTTGTTGCTTTGTGGATGCATTAGCTTTTCCTTTCACAAAGACCGTTGAATTTGAAGATTTATTGATTTCAAACACACTGTCTTTGAAACATAAGCCTTTCTTGTCATCTCTTCCCATCAAAAGTATGGATTCAAGCTTGGATCTGCTCGAATTGAACTTGGATAAAGTCTCAGTTGCCTTTTGGAGCTCCTCCTTGGTCTTGCCAAGTTCCAAGTCCTTTTTGCTCAGGATTACTTCAAGTTTGGCAACCACAGTTTTTAGTTCGGTGTTCTCCTTCATGAGTGTCGAGTTAAGCTTGTTTCTATTAGTACAATCGACATACAACTCGTCATAAAGCTTTTGTACACTCTCAAGAGTGATTTCCTCTTCATCAGCTTCCAACTCATCATCTACACTCGAATTTCCAGAAGCTGTAGATTTTAAACAAACTTATTTCACACACGTGTTGCGTCCAGGAGTGGAAACACATAAGGTAACACCTAACGGGTTCACTTGCAGCCTATGCTTTTCTGTCAACAATGCAGTCATGGAGGTAAGATTATCTTAATCATTGGATTTTTCCTCCTCATCAGATTCTTCATCGCTTAGAGAAACTTTATAACCTTTATTCTTTCGTAATCTGTTAGCACATTCGTTGTCATAGTGACCAAAACCATTGCATTCTCTACATTGCACCGAATCATACTTTTATAAATTAAACTGACCCTTGCCTTCTATCCTTGGTCGAAACTGTTGTTGGACAGGAGGTTTAGGACCAAGAAGACCGGGAAACTTCGAAGGTTGACCAGCCTTTTTATCCCTGATTCTCTTCAAGTAATCCCCAAACTTCTTCGTGATATATGAGATAGAATCTTCACAAAGATCCGACTCATTTACTTCTTGTGGCAATTGAAGGAGATCATTGTAGGAATCATTTGATACTTGGAAGGCGATAGTTTTACCTTTGTCCCTTTTTTGCATATCCATGTTCATCTCGAAGGTGCGTAAAAAACTTATCAAATCTTCCAGTGCAATTAGAGTTGTATCCTTTGCTTCATCGATTGCGCAGATTTTTATGTTGAAATGTTCAGGCAGTGATCTGAGAACTTTGCTGACTAAATTTTCATTCGAGATTGGATCACCTAGGTTGAAGGCTTCATTGGCAATCTCTCTGAGGCGTCTATCATAGTCGATGATAGATTAAGTTTCTTCCATTCTCAGATTCTCGAATTTTGACGTAAGCATTCTCAACTTTGTTCTCCTCACACTTTCCGAACCTTCACAATGCTTTTGAAGAATTTCTCAAGCATCCTTGGCAGATACACATTTTGTAATTAGACAGAACATGTTCAAGTTTACCGAAGAGAAGATGGCATTCAACGCCTTTGAATTGAAATTCGAAACAGGCACTTCATCGACAGTCCAATCACTTTTTGACTTTATCAGGTTGTCACTATCCTCGTCTACCCTCCTTGGTGGTGTCCAACCACTTATCACACGTTGTCATGCTCTTTCATATATAGATTTTATATAGAACCTGATCTTGACCTTCCATAGACTGTGGTTGGTTCCATCTAGGAATGGTGGTCGAAGTGTTGTGCTTGCAAGTGATGTGTCCATTTAAATATTTATGTCAAACTAAACAAAAACCAGAATCAGTACTTATTATATCAAGAGTAGGCTCTGATACCACTTGTAAGGAATATTTGTTTGACAGATGTGAGTTAATATGAAAACAATATTGTAAGATTGTGAATTTGTATTTTATCAGAATTAAGTGTTGTGTCAAACGTTACAACATTTAAGACAACATGCAGCGGAATGTTAAAGTTTGGAACTCAAATCAACTTTAAATAAATAGATGAACAAGGTTAAATTTTCACAACTTTAAATAATCACTAGAAAATCAAAACGTTTACAAAAACTTATTACTAATTATCTTAACAAAAATCAGTTTCCTCAACACTTTGAGAAAATGAATGCGTTCTAAAAATCAAACAACCAAAATAAAACTTATTCAAGAAAGCAAAAACTCGATACCAAAAGTTTGTAGCAACGAAACACAATCTTCAGCCAACACTTGCACACGTGTTGTCTAAAGTGTCTCCAACAATCACGGCAGCACGAGCAACGGCGATCTTCAAAGCAGCAACGTCCTTTGAAGAAATGTTTAATTGAAATCCCACAATGTGAGAAAGTGTGTGTATAATGGATCGAGAAGAGAAGAAGCATCAATGTCTTTCTTTTTCTTATTTATGGACTTCTTCTCACCCTGAGTTTTTCTCTACAAGGTAACCTATTAAACAAGGAAAGTCAAATATTGATACCTTATCAAGATAACATTTACATAATTATCTCATCATCAAAAAAGGCAAAATCTTATGAAATATTATACATAATCAACTCAATAAGGAAAAGATAATATTAGAGAAATATTTAATTTAAGGAATTATATTAATTAAATTAAGAGATAATATATCCCTTCATAGTGCAAGTTAGAAGAGGAATGAGTAATTTGGCCGTGGACTTGACTCGGAGATCGAAGAAGGAGGTTCAAAGAAAGTTCGTAGGGATTCCTAACAAGAGCTACGTCCGCTAATAACGGAGTAGTTGGAGCTGAGTAAATTATTCACTAAAGTATATCTTCTGACATCCTAATGTATGTTTATCTCATTCAAACCATACGAGTGCTCAAACAATACAATGAATGTCAATATTTAAAAAAATTTAAAACTTTCGCTTTGTTTGGACACGAAAGAATACGAATCAAAACATATACATGGGATTTTTCTCATAATAAATTTTGAAACCATGTTGAAAATTCACTTTCAAAATCTCATGTCAATGGAATGTGGCTCAATTTTTGTTAAATCTGCAGAAATGCACTCTTGCTTGGGAGCTTCGTGTTGTGAGCTACAGTGCAGAATACGTACCAAAGGATGAACGTTGTTGCACGGTGATAATACAAAATACTAGAACAATTTGCTCCGATAGATATATGTACCAGTTGTGTAGAATAGTTTCGATATCAGGGAGCTTGGGTCGATATCCCTACCACGAAGAAGAAGAAGCTACTTTACCGTTTCAAGGTGGTGTCTTACATGCATTAACTGAAACTTGTACTGAGTTTACTTTTTGGTAAAAGAAGAGCTTCACATGTAACAGTTTATTTTGTATCGTGTCTTGGTATAGTGGTATCAGAATTTTTTGATTGAATAAGTGGGGCGTCGAATCTTGAGTAGTTGTGTAATAAATCGAAATTTCATGTAAGTTTTCTGTTGCATTTATGGATCTTTATTGTTGTATAATACAACTCTTAGCCGAGTTTATTTATTGAATACATGTGTTATTAGATGATAGGGAATGGATGTTATGTTATAAGTTGCGACATAGACGTCAAAACGGACTGACGGGACGGGCTTGTTTGCAACTCGCCATTTGGCGGGTTGAGTTAGCTAGTCTAGCTCATTTTGACGGTTTTAGTTGCCATATGTGTTTTTGATGTTCATATGCAATTTTTAGTTAGAGTAGATGTCCTGCAAGCCAACGGTTGACTAGGGAATGTATTGACTCAAGTGAAATAAACCATCTTTATTTTAATATAATTTAACTTTTAATATTTTCGTTATACTTTATCTTTATACCCATACAATCAGCATAGATAAAGTCCTTGATTATGTTTTAATACAAATGAATCGTAATTCGATGTTGAAACGTATTTGTAAACACTACATATTCTAAATTCGTTCCTAGTCGATTCAGTCGCCTAAGACTTGGATAAAGGTCGCTTGAGCTCGAGACTAGCATTTGTGATGTTGTGTACTACGTTTCTTGGTAAGGACATAGAGATGTCCAAACATGCAGATGGGTAGTCATATGATGATTATACCGAACAACCCTCCCTCGGATTTTCCAAGTGTTTATCATTCATCGAGAGGTTGGGTACAGTTGCGACACATATAGGAGCCAGTGCATTGTAGTCGGGGATTCACCGCTCACCTACGAGTGTGGATATCCTGTGTGATCTGATGAAATAATAGTGCATGGAATCTCTGGCCAGAGTATGAGATGTATGTTAGAGAAGGAGTTCTCAAATAGTACACGCGATGCCACTATTATAGCTATCACATAGTTATCGAATTAATATGCAACCCTCGATGAACCAATGGTTGCAGATTCGATCGGAATATATGAGATGAAGGGACCGTATTGTACGTTAATCATAATCGACTGGTTCTTATAGGCACTATCAGTGATACCTAGGGGATCATGGGGCGATGCTACTAGACGCTCTTACCATGATCCGATGGGTGAAATCAAAAATGAGTTCTGACATTCTTGATCAAGGTGTTGATGAAAAGAATGAGGCTAATTAGGGTAAGCCCGAATAAAGGATTATGTCTTGAATCACAAGGAGTTGTGAACTCACGGCTCGCTGTATCCCTGAACCATTGAGGGTCACACAAGCACTAGATCATTTGTTTCCGTGGAGAAAATAAATTCAAGTAGTTGAATTTATATATTATTATAGTAAATTCAAGGAGTTGAATTTATGATAATTAAATTTTGAGAAAATAAATTCAAGGGGTTGAATTTATGGTATAGTAAATTCAAGGAGTTGAATTTATAAAATTTGAGAATTTAATTTATTAAACTCAAAAGTTGGGTTATTAAATATTAAATTTTGGAGGTGATAAAATTCAAGGAGTTGAATTTATAATTTAAATATTAAATTCAAATGTTGAATTTATAATGTATATAATTTATTAAGCTCAAATGTTGAGTTTATTAAATATTAAATTTAAAATTGGTGGGAAGTATGTTCCAATGAGTTTGTAGGAGTACAAATCCAACACACTAAATAATTAATGTTTAATATACTTTGATTAATTAATTAAACTAGTTGGACTAGTCCAATTAATTAACCAATCTCATTAATGTTAATTAAATAAGTCCAATTATTTTATTATGATAATTAAGCCATAGATGTTTTATAAAATGAGAGACCTAAAAACCTAGCCTCCATAATATATGCATCGAGATTCTCCAAGGGATGAGATACAATTTTGGAATCTTTAATTAACTTAATTAAGTAATTAATTGAGTTAATAAAATATTAGAAAATATAATAAGGATTTTGATTTCTTATTTGACTTGATAGCATCCGAAAGTTTTAGATTTTTTCTTGATAACGCTCGGCTCTTCCCAATCATTAAAAAAGGCTGTCAAAAACTCCTTCAAAAAGTAAGAAAAATTTGGCTTAGATAATTGACTCGAATTTTTCGTGTTATATCTCTACGCAAAAGTTCTTCTAAATTTTTAGTGCAATTTAGAAGATGAACAAATATTTCAGTCATGGACCGGATTAGGAGATCGAACCGCTAATAACGGAGAAGTTGGAGCCAAGTGAAAAATTCACAGAAGGTATAACTTTTCAACTCCCTATGAATGTTTATGATAAAATCATACGCATGCCCAAAACAAAACATATTTTGATTGTCAAAATAAATAAAAATTTTAAAATATTTGGGTGTGTAGAAAACTCAGATCCAACATTTTTCATTCGGTTTTTTGAGAAATTTGAAATTTATTAATATGGAGGGGCTGAGTCAATTTGGTAGTTGTTCGCACAACGCCGTAGTCCGTACTGTGAACATTTATGGAGGAAAGAAGTTATACACACGACATGAAGTAAAATCCAAGCACACATGCAAATTGTCTCAAGATTCATTCTCATAACTACAATCATCCTTCCGATGTAGTCTCGAGTTCAAGTCTTAATAAAAAAAAACCTTAGCTTGGACTATTTCTTATTTTCATATGTTCTACAGACTATATATCCAAAATTAGAAAGTAAAAAATTGTGTGAGACGGTCTCACGAGTCGTATTTTATAAGACGGATCGATCTCTTATTTGGATCATCTATGAAAAATTATTACTTTTTGTGCTAAGAGTATTATTTTTTATTGTGAATATCGGTAGTTGATCCGTCTCATAGATAAGATTCGTGAGACCGTCTCACAAAAGACTTACTCAAATTAAAAAGCCTGAATATTTTATGGAAAAATAAAGTAAACACTCGTACTATTTTATGTTTCTTGGTTGTGGATAATCAAACTACTGTGATAATAATAAACAAAATAAGTTGTTGAAAGGTAAAGTATTATTCACATAAAAAATGATTCAATTCAGCTTGGAGTTTTCTTTTATTCCTCTTAAGTATGTTTTAATTAATTTCCTATGTATTATGATTTTTTTTTTTTAAAAAATCCCTATATATAATGATTCTTGATGGACAGGCCCTCATTTCTCAATAATCTGATTTTTTCCGTAAATTTATATTTTTTTATTAACCAGAAATTAAGACTTTAATCAAAGTGTCTCAAAAGGGACCATTTGTATACGTTTATACTAAAAAGAAAAGCGACAATTTGTTACTTTTTAACATGACATAAACCATATGTTTTTAAAAAATAAATAAATATATTATAAATAAACTTACCTATAAAAATTAGATTTAGCCTAAAATAAAGACGAAGAACCGGAAATGTGGAATGGGTATTTGCTTCAGATATAACTAACCAAGAATCTTAAGTAAACTAAATAGGACTGATCGAATTAAGGTTAAAACCTCGAGTGAATTGGTCTTAAATATTTAACCATGATATTATAGGTAGTAAAGAATTTCTAAGAACATAAAAAAAATCCATGGAAAAGAAGCAACACAAATGACAAATAACAAAATTAATTTATACAATTTACACAAATTTCTGTCCACATTTCCGTTTGCCACTCCAAATTGTTCCACCACACATTTCATATATTCCAACAAAAGATTTCAATTCCAAAAACAGAAAAAACCAAACAATCATGAAACAATGACTCCCCCAGACATCAAACTCAAAACTAATACCAATCAGAAAAGAATGTGAATACACAAAAGGATCCCTTTTTTTCATTCAATCTGCATCAATATTCATAGATTTCAATCAGAGGGCTTGATCTTGAACCTGTAGATCAGCTTCTTCTTCTTCGAAGTTTGGTTGTCGAAGGTAAGAACGATCTTGCCCGGTTCCCCGATCTTGAAGGTGCATCCAATTACTTGTTCGTCGGTCGGTCCTATCTTCCTCAACTTTTGCACGATCCAAGTGTATCCCTCTTCTGCACTAGGCACAAATTCGGCTCCGTAGGAGACATCCCAGCCCCCCACTCTCACCTCCCAAACCAATGTGGAAGCCTGTAGAATCCGAAAAACAAGTAAACCAGCATTAGATAAAAAAAAAAACATTTATATAAATTTCACGAATAACACACAATACACAAAACTAGCCCACCTCAGTGATAGGAAGCTCAATGGTATGTTTGGAAGATGGCTTAATAGTTTCCTCCATTGCGGCATCAGCAGTGGTGAATTCATCACCATCATTGCTAAGGCCACCGTATTGAACTGGAACTTGCTCAGGTGCCAAGTATCTGATGCATCACAAATCCAATCAACCACCATAAATATTGGAGAAAATGAGGTAAAAATCCACTAAAAAGTACAAGACTTGAATAGGGTCTCGGCAGTCCTGGTGGGTCCTGCAAACACAAACTTGCTCTTTGTTCTCTGAGTGAAGAATGGACTGATCATCCTATTGTAAGCCACATACCACCATGGAACATTGATAAAAACCTTCACACCACCAAGAACCAGCACTTTAATAAGTAAAAAATGGTATACATAATTTGAAGGGATGATTATACAGAGACACATCAATCAATATTTCACCTGTTTGGCCACAAATTCAGGATAATTATCCTGGAGCAATTGGAGGGCTTGATTTGTGGATTGGCGGAACTCTTTCTTGAATAAAGTGAGTCCAGGAGAGTTATCAAGATCGATGATTTGGACAATAGTGCAGGTGCCATCAGGGGTGAAGTCGAGTTTCCTGATATTCTTTTCCAAGAACTGAATGTACCACTTCAAGAACTTGGCTCTTTTCTCGGAATCAGCGAAGGTTTTGCTGTACAATTCCTTGTCCTGGAACTCCCCGAGAGCATTGTAGCAAACGGGGTGCCCTTCCTTATCTACTCCATGGACATAAACAACCTTTTCCAGCCCCTCAACAATTCCTTCCTCCTCCAATAACTCGTCGATTTTGAACTCTTTTCTCCATCCCACCACGTTTTTCAACATGGAGAAGGCTTCTTTCACCTTGAAGTCTCTCGCCCTCAAGAACTTGAGGAGAATCGCGTCACTCTTTTCATCAGCTAGAAGTGGGATACCCCAGATGGAGACCTCCTCCGGTGGAAGTGGTGGTTCCGTTTCCGCCGCCGCCTGTTCTTCCTCCGCGGGAGCGATGACAGGTTCTTCATACGGTGTCGGGGTAGGGGCGGTGACTTCATGAACTATAGTTTCTTTGATTTCTTCGGCTATGGATTCGACCTTTTCTTCTACCTTCGCAACCACCGTTTCCGATGATTCAGCCTTGGTCTCTTCAACAGCTGGTGGTGGGTTTTTTTCCTCTTCAGTTTTTTTCTCCACCGGCACCTCAGGTTCCAGCTTCACGGGCTCCGGATCCACCAGTGGTGCCGGCAGCGGAACTTCAGCAGCAGGTACCTCGCAAGCTTCCGTTTTTTCTTCGGTCTTCGTGGGTGGTTCTTTTATCTTCTCCTCAGGTTTTGATTCCTCCTCTTTCTTCTCTTCTGCTTTCGGTTCTTCCTCTTTGTTCTCCTCCTCCTTGGCCGGAGTGGGCGGCGCGGTGAATTCATGCTTTTCAAGTGCCTTGCGAATCAAAAGTTTGAATTCATCCAAAGCTTTCTTCTCTGGATCAATAAGATCAACAACTCTGTTGCTCTCCTCCTTGAAAGAAGCAGATTCAGTCAGCTTGCTCTCTCCAACGGCCTTGTTTTTCTCCTTCGTATCTCCTTCTTCTACCGCCGCCTCTTCCTTCGGTACTGCGTCTTTCTCAAGCTCGGGCTCAGGTTCCGGCTTAGGGAACGCCTCATCCACCACGCCAGTTGTGAGCTTCTCAGCCACCGGAACATCGCACACCACCACATCTTCAGCAGCAGCACTCGGTGCTTCAGGAGTCGACTTCTTTGTTACCTCGGCCATTGATATCGATCAAACGCTCCAAGCAAGCAAAAAATGAACAGAAAAACCACAAGAAAATAAAAATAAAAAATCCAGCCCAGAAATTGTATCAGCAAAGTCGGATAGAAAGAAAACTGAGGGAAGAACGAGGGTAATATAGCAAGTATCTGAGGAAGAAACGGTGCATGAATGCGCCAGCTCGTTGGTGGGGCCCAATCATGTCAGCCAAGTTTTTGGCTGTAATTCGACTGTGCGGCGGGCCCATCTCTTCATATTTATTTGTGTCGGCGGTAAAACAACGTTGGATTCTTCATGCCTCTGATATTATCATACTTTCTGGTAACTCCACAATGCTTCTAAATTACCAAACAATAGATCCAAAAAAAATTTACTAAAAAAACAATGCTTCTAAATTACAATACACACACACACACACAATACTTGTAAATTAAAAATTACTAAAAAAAACAATGCTTCTAAAAAAAACAATGTTTGTAAGTTATACGTTTTTTTTCCATGTTATTTTTAATTTTCAGCCATGTTCATATCATCATTTTAAGTCATTGTTCTATCAAAAATAACAGAAATCAAATAAAGACAAATTAATATATTATATTATACTTTACTGATAACAGACAGAAAATAAATAACATATCATTTATAATTACTTGACCAAAAATTAATTTAATTTTTTTATGTCTCGAGTGTTATTTCTATTTAAAGACAAGAATATTCAAAAAGAACTGGGTTAGCAGGAATGAAATTTTTCACTCCTTTTACCAAAATATATATATGTTGATATAACAATTTCAATTATATATAAGACTTATTTGTCGAACAATGAATTAAAGAGTTATCATTTTTAAAGATAATAAAGAGTTATATTTAACTCCGAAAAGTCTGGAAAAACTAAATAAATAATGTGTTATATCGGAAAATTGGGACTGTTGAAAATGTTGCGTATGTTATTTGTAAAGTTGGCAATCTATCATAGAGTAGGTTTCTTGTGAGACGGTCTCATGAATCTTTATCTGTGAGATGGGTCAATCCTACCGATATTTACAATAAAAAGTAAAATTTTTAGTATAAAAATTAATATTTTTTCATGGATGAGCCAAATAAGATATATGTCTCACAAAATACGACCTGTAAAACCGTCTCACACAAGTTTTTTCCTCGATTCATAATGGTATTGTAATGCCCGAGATTTTATTACTGTAATCAGAAATTAACCTGAAATGATTTATTGATTAACTGAGATACTTATAGACGGAACCGATTAGACCGGGAGAGTCGAGAAAAGAATTGACAAAAGGTGCCAATACAAGTCCCCGCGCACATGCACGACTTGAATGCGCGCACATGCGCGGAACGTCCAGTAGCATTGGCGCATATGCGCGATGTAAATGGCGCACATGCGCGGGAGGGGCAGTAGGTACGACGCATATGCGCGAGAAAAGTGGCGCATATGCGCGAGAAGTCAAAGTGCTAGTTTAAATAACTGGCGCAATGTCGCGCATATGCGCGAAACGTGCAGAACATGCACAATGCCACTTGCCCTTGTATCATGGAACATGTATATATATATATATAAAAGCAAGCGAATAACCTTCAGAATTGAGAAGAAAATCGATACTTGGGGGAGGAATTTTAGCTCGTGACCTTAGAAATTAATTTGCGAGAAATCCGTCCGTCTGATTTTGAATCCGACTTCAGTACTGTGTTCCTATCAACGCAGGCTAGAACTGGACGTAAGTTTTGTTACGTTTAGACAAGATTTGAATTTATGATATTGTCAGAATTGAATATGAATCATATATGGTGTTTCTACTATCGTAGATATTGTATAATTGAAGCCAGATTAAAGAACAGAGTGTTTATATAATTGTTATGATTTTTGAAAGATATTGATCGAGATTTGGTATCAGATTTGTGTATTACTGATTTTGAATATACCGATATTGAGATTATGAGTTTCAGTATTATAGTTGTGATGTTCAGGTTGACGGGGTTATTCAGACTGTATAGTTATGCCGTCGAAACATCAGTTGATTTAGATTGATCAGATTCAGTATTGATTTAGATTAATCGGATTCAGATATGATTCAGATTGTATTGTGATAGCGATGACGTGAATTGAATTGTATCTTGTTTAGATATTGATCAGATTATGTACTGAGTTGAGTATTGATCAGAACAGATTGTGAATTGAGTTATTTACTGATACGTTGTATTCGATATTGTCATTTCAGATTTGATATGGACAGAGTTGAATACAGGTCATCGTCTTCGTCAGACCGGGACGACAAAAGGTATAATTCATGTGATATTTGGGAAGATATAACTCAAATGAGATCTTGTTTGAGTTTCCCAACTAAATCACATACTAGACTTATTGTTTATCTTTTGATATGATTATGATTTGTTTATAGAATTGTATTTAAATCTTTTGAGATAATTATGCATTGGTTACAGATGTTTATGCATTGCATTTGAGATAGGAAAGTTTGACAGAAACAGTCAGACTTCTAGATGTTCGGTGTATCGTTACATAGGAGCAGACACTGTCCTATTGTAGATTATTCGATACAGCTCAGACCGAAGTCTAGGAATAAGACGTACAGTCACCCCGAGTGGGAGGGTAGGTGACAGCCATTGAAGTCTTATTCACACCGGGATCCCTAGAGTTATAGTTGAGTCGAGTCTAGACATGATTTGACTAGAACTGCATGTGTTTAGAGATGTTGTTTCATAGACTATGAAACCCAGGTTTATTGCTTTCAGTATGATAGCATGTTTATATGATTTGATTTGAATTGCATGTTCATCTGATTTGAGCTGCATGCTTATTTTGATTTGATTTCATAGATTATAAAATCTATTCTGTTTAATTTTATTCATGATAGAACGTTTCATGATTTACTTTGTATATATACATGCTTACCATGAGTTATACTGGGATTTATTCTCACCAGAGTTATCCGGCTGTTGTCTTGTTTTGTATGTGTGCATGACAACAGGTGGGGCTGGATCGGGGTCAAGAGGATGAGGAGAGAAGAAGAGTTAGCGTGGTGATTCCGGACTTATTGTAAATTGATTTTAATACTTGAAATTAGTATTTGAACCTTAGAGTCAGGTTGTACAGTATTTTACTCTTATACTGAAATGTATTTTATACTGAGATGCATACTTTTTTAGATTCCATTACCTTCCGCATTTACATTTTAGAAAGAAAAATTTTTAGACCCTGTTTATCAGAACTGATAATTAAATCCCAACGATGATTAAGAAGATGATCAGCGTCCGGGTCCCCACAACAGGTGGTATCAGAGCGATAGATCCTTTAGATTGAGACAATCAGAGTTGATAGATCTATTAGACTGAGATAGAAGAGAATGAGCGGGGTAGATTGAATTTTCTTTCCTTGCATGTGATTGCTAGCATGAGAATTATTTCAATGTTGATTTACATTGTGTGTGCTAGCATGATTTATTGCTTTCCCTATTGCATGTTGTTTGTTATTTGAGTTGACTACAGCATGTAATTACCAAGACTGAATCAGAACCGAGTCTGGATCAGAGGTATATGATCAGAGGAGGGCTGAGACAGATTGTATAGAGTATGTACTAATCTGTTTGATTATCAGATATACCGCCTCGAAGAATTTCAGAAAAAGGCAGTACTTCGTCTTAACAGATGGATACATCAGAAATTCAGCTAGAAGAAAAGATGAAAGAATTTCAGTTATTACAGCCGCCGATTCTGAGTGGTACCGAGACATCTGAAGATTGTCAGAACTGGTTTGATGATATAGAAATCTTGTTTGATTTACTTGATTGTACAGATGAACAGAGAGTTAAAATGATGCCTTATCAGTTACGAGAAGCCGCCAGGAGTTGGTGGATTACCAGTAGAAGAATGTGGGCACAGAGAGGTACAGTGATTTCGTGGGAAATATTCAGAACTGAATTCTATCGAAGATTTTTCTCAGCTTCGTACCGAGAGGACAAGAAATTAGAGTTTGAGAATTTGAGCCAAGGGCAGCTAAATATTGACGAATATATTGCTAAATTCTCGAATCTAATGCATTTTGCTCTTCATCTAGCTGGAAATGATGAAGCTATAGTAAATCAATTCATCAGAGGGTTGAATTCGGAGGTGGTTGCATTTATGAATTTGCAGCGACCTTACCATTTTGCTGACATCCTGAGTAGAGCGAAGAGAGCGGAGGCGAGTCTGATTAGACAATTGACAAGGTTGTGTGTGAAGCCACCCCAGACAAAGCAATCCCCTGTTCGATATGATCACGGCAGTACGAGTGGGAAGCAAGATGTGCTGAAAGCTCGAAAGAAGCCATTTAAGAAGTTGGGTAGTGGTTCCTCTAGCTCCAGTGGTTCTAGCCCGAGTTATACTGGAGTGTATTGCAGGAGTTGCGGAGGGAGACATCCCACGGAGCAATGCCAGGGAGTGACTGGTAGATGCAATAATTGTGGACAGCCGGGACACTTTGCTAAAGTCTGTCCCCAGAAGCGTTCCCGAAGATCGTAGGGAACAGAGTCCAATTGAACACACAAATCCAGAATTTACAACAGCATCTGATTGATTAAATCGAATATCTGAAGATTGTATTGAATATTCTGAGAACTGTGATTATTGTATACAGAAATTGTTCAGATAAGAATCCTGCTTGAAACAGATTGTATTCAGAATATGCGATATCTGAAGTTAGTATACCGATTGATTCTGACACAGTTGAGATCAAGAGCAGTGATTGAGACTGATACCGAGATCAGAAATATCAAAAATTTCAGAAATGTCAGAAATTTAATTTTGTCTGAATTGGCAGATTATCTTATACGATTGTTGCTTTATATCTGCTGAGTATTGTTATTGCTCTAAATCAGTATTTGAGATATCTTATATTGTTTTGGAGAGCATATTTTATTTGTAGATGAGATATAGCAGTTGAGCAGAATGACATAAAGATATTTACCAGAAATCCTTGTTTTATGAGTTCATTGAACTCACTAGATCTGTATAGGATATTGATATTTCGTTTCTGATTTGATATTACTGTGTTTTGAATCCATATATGCTACAGATTATTGTGAACCAGGGAGAGTATATACAGTTCTAACCGAATCAGAGTTGATTTCGAGAGTTACAACAGTTCAGAAATGGGATCAGAATGTTCAGAACTTGATTGTAATGATCATAACAGAGTAACAGATATGTGATTTTGTATTTTGTATGAGATTGATTATCTTATAATGTCAGAATGTTTCAGAATTGAATAACAGAATTGATATCGATAGTCAGAGCCGAATACCAGGTAGGTATATTTTTTTTATTTATATTATTAACTGATTTGTTTATATCAAATAGTTCGAATCAGAAAGGACAGATAGTGTCAGAAACTTACAGTAATGAATTCAGTGTTCAGTCTGATGATTGAGAATGTATTGTATTCGAACAGATAGTTGTGATATAGACAGATGAGATCAGTTATAACATAATTGTACTGAAGAGTTGGCAGAAATTATACGGATATGTCTGAATTGCTAACAGAAAAGACAGAAAGATAGGAATTAGAAGATTTATTACAGAATTGTGAAATTCTAAATAGAAATGGGAGTACATTTCTATAGCCTGTGTAATGAAATTACCGTCATTTTTACAGATTGTGTAATATGATATGATTAAGATTGACAGATTGTTCAATCTATAGCTATCAGTTTGTACCAGATTACGTACAAACATGACCCAATGACCCAGATTGATGTAATAAAAGTGGTCAGAAAGATCAGAATGCCACAGTAGATTATGTCAGATTGTGATTTTGCTTGAGTTTGTATTCGTGATAGAGTATATCATGAACTATCTCTTAGATGGTTTTACAGATTGACAGACCGTCAGAATGTATTAGCCAGATATTGGAAGATTTTTGTACAGCTTTAGTGCTGGATGTTAGCACTAATTGATATGACTTATTATCATGACATGACAATAGCTATCAGCTTATCAGATGGGTAATGAGATAGTTTTAGTCAGGACAGTATACAGTGAATACTACAGATTTCTAATTCTTTTGAAGAAATTCGAAGGAAGATGAAGATAGTTCAGAAAGAACAGATGTCAAAAACCAACATCGGATGATGATGATTGGTATTTGAGGTCGAGGATTGAATATGTCCTAGATCGAGAGCAGCAAATTTAATGATGGTTGGCTGTATTGAATCATTATAGACTATGGAGTGGTTTATACGGATGTTGTATAACCCACATGGCAAGATTGATTTTGTCAGAATTAAATTGAGAAGTATTATGATAATATACTTCATGAAGTCTTATTCCAGATTTGAAATCAGATATTGATACAAGAAAGAGATTTCAGAATGGATTCAGTAAGATGAGAGTTTTGATTTAAAACTCTGTATACATTTTTTCTGATATATCTGAATTGATTACTTGCGAGTTCGAGGACGAACTCAGAACTAAGAGGTGGAGAAATGTAATGCCCGAGATTTTATTACTGTAATCAGAAATTAATCTGAAATGATTTATTGATTAATTGAGATACTTATAGACGGAACCGATTAAACCGGGAGAGTCGAGAAAAGAATTGACAAAAGGTGCCAATACAAGTCCCCGCGCACATGCACGACTTGAATGCGCGCACATGCGCGGAACGTCCAGTAGCATTGGCGCATCTGCGCGATGTAAAGGCGCACATGCGCGGGAGGGGCAGTAGGTACGGCGCATATGCGCGAGAAAAGTGGCGCATATGCGCGAGAAGTCAAAGTGCTAGTTTAAATAACTGGCGCAATGTCGTGCATATGCGCGAAACGTGCAGAACATGCACAATGCCACTTGCCCTTGTATCATGGAACATGTATATATATATATATATATATATATATATATATATATATATATATATATATATATATATATATATATATATATAAATAAGCAAGCGAATAACCTTCAGGATTGAGAAGAAAATCGATACTTGGGGGAGGAATTTTAGCTCGTGACCTTAGAAATTAATTTGCGAGAAATCCGTCCGTCTGATTTTGAATCCGACTTCAGTACTGTGTTCCTATCAACGCAGGCTAGAACTGGACGTAAGTTTTGTTACGTTTAGACAAGATTTGAATTTATGATATTGTCAGAATTGAATATGAATCATATATGGTGTTTCTACTATCGTAGATATTGTATAATTGAAGCCAGATTAAAGAACAGAGTGTTTATATAATTGTTATGATTTTTGAAAGATATTGATCGAGATTTGATATCAGATTTGTGTATTACTGATTTTGAATATACCGATATTGAGATTATGAGTTTCAGTATTATAGTTGTGATGTTCAGGTTGACGGGGTTATTCAGACTGTATAGTTATGCCGTCGAAACATCAGTTGATTTAGATTGATCAGATTCAGTATTGATTTAGATTAATCGGATTCAGATATGATTCAGATTGTATTGTGATAGCGATGACGTGAATTGAATTGTATCTTTTTTAGATATTGATCAGATTATGTACTGAGTTGAGTATTGATCAGAACAGATTGTGAATTGAGTTATTTACTGATACGTTGTATTCGATATTGTCATTTCAGATTTGATATGGACAGAGTTGAATACAGGTCATCGTCTTCGTCAGGCCGGGACGACAAAGGTATAATTCATGTGATATTTGGGAAGATATAACTCAAATCAGATCTTATTTGAGTTTCCCAACTAAATCACATACTAGACTTATTGTTTATCTTTTGATATGATTATGATTTGTTTATAGAATTGTATTCAAATCTTTTGAGATAATTATGCATTGGTTACAGATGTTTATGCATTGCATTTGAGATAGGAAAGTTTGACAGAAACAGTCAGACTTCTAGACGTTTGGTGTATCGTTACATAGGAGCAGACACTGTCCTATTGTAGATTATTCGATACAGCTCAGACCGAAGTCTAGGAATAAGACGTACAGTCACCCCGAGTGGGAGGGTAGGTGACAGCCATTGACGTCTTATTCACACCGGGATCCCTAGAGTTATAGTTGAGTCGAGTCTAGACATGATTTGACTAGAACTGCATGTGTTTAGAGATGTTGTTTCATAGACTATGAAACCCAGGTTTATTGCTTTCAGTATGATAGCATGTTTATATGATTTGATTTGAATTGTATGTTAATCTGATTTGAGCTGCATGCTTATTTTGATTTGATTTCATAGATTATGAAATCTATTCTGTTTAATTTTATTCATGATAGAACGTTTCATGATTTACTTTGTATATATACATGCTTACCATGAGTTATACTGGGATTTATTCTCACTGGAGTTATCCGGCTGTTGTCTTGTTTTGTATGTGTGCATGACAACAGGTGGGGCTGGATCGGGGTCAAGAGGATGAGGAGAGAAGAAGAGTTAGCGTGGTGATTTCGGACTTATTGTAGATTGATTTTAATACTTGAAGTTAGTATTTGAACCTTAGAGTCAGGTTGTACAGTATTGTACTCTTATACTGAAATGTATTTTATACTGAGATGTATATTTTTTTAGATTCCATTACCTTCCGCATTTACATTTTAAAAAGAAAAATTTTTAGACCCTGTTTATCAGAACTGATAATTAAATCCCAACGATGATTAAGAAGATGATCAGCGTCCGGGTCCCCACAGGTATGGATTAATAATTATGAAAAGTAATACTTTCTCTCTTCAATTATATAGTTTATGTTTTATACGTTATAGATGTATAATTCACTTTTTATATTTAATAAACTCTTTTATTAATTTATTATTATTTAATTTGTATAATTATATTATTTTCAGTTTTATTTTACAATATCATTAAACAAGGTTGAATTAAGAAATTTGTATGCATGATTTGTTTTCTCAATAAGATTCTTAATTTGTGTGAAAAACAAATTGGATTGAGACATAATAAATAAAAGTATGTGAACAATTAAGGTTGAAAGAATATTAGATGTTTGAGTGCTAATAGCTAGCAAGTATGGGTGTTAAACTACAGGTTGGTTCAGTTTTATATAAAATAATTCGAACCAAATCATATCATATCGATTTCATAAAATTTTAAATCAAACCAACCAAATCATTAATTTTATTTTGGTTCGGTTTGATCTGATTTCGATGATTCAATTTAAATTGAGTTTCACAGTTAATTAATGACAATATATAATATTGTGATTTAGAAAAATTATCAATCGACAATTGATAGAAATTGAGTGAATTTTGCAACTTATAAAAAAAAAAAAATTAGAAACATATTTTATGTTTATTTAGGCTAAAATCTATAATCAATAAATTTTAAATGAATCTGATATTTCAGATTTAGAAGAATGCAATAATTGTATATTAGGAAAATCTTGTATTAATCATATAGAGGATAATAATAAAAATGATGAGTTTTATAAACTTATGTCTCAATTTCAAGATTTAAATATTAATGTTTTAACTAACAATAATATTTTAGAATTCCTTAAAATGATTAAGGATCCAATATTAAAATCTACTATTATTGATCAAATGGAAAATACTGCTTCAACCAGTAACAATGATAATAACATTCTTGTTAAACAAGAACAAGCTTATTCTATGAAAGAAGTTAAAAATCTTTTACAGAAAAAATATAGTCAACAAAATCCAATTACTATACAGGATTTAGTTAAAGAGATTAATAATCTTAAAGAACAAGTAAAAATTTTACACAATAACAATAATAGTTTAAATTATCGTATTTCAGTTATTGAAAATAATAATAATTCAATTTCTGAAAGTTTTGAAAATATCCAAGATATTTCATTTCCTGATAATAATCAGAAAAATTTATCTGTTTTGAGTATGATAATATCTCAAAAATGGTATACTAATATTACTTTATTAATTGATAATTCTTATAAAAAGAATTTCATTGCTATGATAGATAGTGGTGCAGATTTAAATGTTATACAGGAAGGATTAATTCCTACAAAATATTTTCATAAAACTACTCATTCTCTTTCTCATGCAGGAGGAGAACCTTTAGAAATAAATTATAAATTACCAAAGGTTTATATTTGCAAAGATAAAAACTGTATTCAAACCAGTTTTTTTATTAGCGAAAGATATTTCTAGCCAACTTATACTTGGTCTTCCTTTTATTTATCAAACATATCATTTAACCTATGTTGATGAAAGAACTTATCAAGGTAATCCTATTTCTTTTAAGTTTATAACTAAACCTGCTCATAGAATTTTAAATGAATTACAAGAACAGATTGAAAGAAAAACCTTTCAAATTAATTCTTTAAAAGAAGAAATAAAATTTCTTACAATTGATGAAACATTACAGAATCCTAAATTACAGAAAAAAATAAAAATTATTTATAATAAATTTTCATTAGAAATATGTAATGATCTTCCAAATGCTTTTTGGAATAGAAAAAAACATATTATCTCTCTTCCTTATGAAGATGATTTCCAGGAAAAAAATATTCCTACCAAGGCTCGTCCTTGTCAAATGAATTCTGAATATTTAGAATTATGTAAGAATGAAATTCATTCTTTGTTAGATAAAGGTTTAATAAAACCTTCTCAATCTCCTTGGTCTTGTACTGCTTTTTATGTTAATAAACATTCTGAGCAGGAAAGAGGAGTTCCTAGATTGGTTATAAATTATAAACCTCTTAATAAGGTTTTAAAATGGATTAGGCATCCTATTCCTAATAAAAAAGATTTATTAGACAGATTAGTTCATGCAATTATATTCTCAAAATTTGATTTAAAATCAGGATTTTGGCAGATTCAAATAAAAGAATATGATAGATATAAAACTGCTTTTAATGTTCCTATAGGACATTATGAATGGACAGTAATGCCATTTGGCCTTAAAAATGCCCCTTCAGAATTTCAACAAATCATGAATGATATTTTTTATAACTATAGCAATTTTATAATTGTTAACATAGATGATATCTTAGTATTTTCTAATGATATTGAAACACATTTTAAACATTTAGAAATGTTTAAAAATATTGTTATTCAAAATGGATTAGTTATTTCAAAATCTAAAATGATTTTGTTTCAAACTAATATCAGATTTCTTGGTCATATGATTGAAAAAGGGAAAATTATTCCTATTCAAAGAAGTATAGAATTTGGATCAAAATTTCCTGATATATTAACTGATAAAACTCAGTTGCAAAGATTTTTAGGGAGTTTAAATTATATTTCTCCTTATATTCAAAATCTTACTAAAGATTCTGCTATCTTATATGATAGACTTAAGAAAAATCCTTTACCTTGGACAGATAAGCATACTAAAGCTGTTCAGATTATTAAAGATAAAGTTAAGAATCTTCCTTGTCTTATGTTGGCAAATCCTTTATGGGATAAAATTGTAGAGACAGATGCCTCGGATATAGGTTTTGGTGGAATTTTGAAACAAAAAGATCCCCAAACTAAACAAAAATATCTTATAAGATTTTATTCTGGGAAATGGAATACTGCCCAGAAAAATTACTCCACGGTAGCAAAAGAAATCTTAGCTATTGTTAGATGCATTTTAAAATTTCAAGATGATTTATACAATCAAAATTTTATTATAAAAACTGATTGCAAATCTGCAAAATTTATGTTTAATAAAGATTTTAAACATGATGTTTCTAAACAAATGTTTGCTAGATGGCAGGCTCATTTAGCTCCTTTTGATTTTGAAATCATTTATAAAAAATGTGAAGATAATCACTTACAAGATTTCTTAACTCGAGAATATCTATCTTAATGTTTTCATTTACAGATATGTACTCTCGAGGCAGAGGAGAGTCCTCTTATAGAGGGCGAGGTGGAAGGGAAAAACCCCTAATATTATAGCACAGCATGGTAAACAGAGGCTAATAGCCCAGAACTTATCTAGTTCATCAGCCAGTAATACTGGAAAGGATACTGAATTATATAATGAGTTTCAAGAATTCTTGAAACAAAAGCAGAAGAATAATACAGATTCTCAGTCTTCAACATCATATGCTAATATCATCAAAGAAGATGATAATGATTCAGCTCTTTATACAGAGACTAAACATCGTGAATTAATTCTTCTTATAGAAGAAAAAGATCTTCAATGGGAAAAAGCTCCATGGACTATCATGGACAGATATTTAACCAATACATCATATGTATATGGTGCTTATAAGCAAAGAGGATTTTATGAAAATCTTCTCATTTCTACAAAAAGTGTTGATATAACTCACTTTTTTAGTAATACCCAGCAGAAAGGAAGTTATAACTTCTCAAAATTCATTATCAAAAAGATTATATCTATTGAGGAATGGGGTATATCTCCATTAGTTGAAAAAGAATTTTATTCTGAACCTCATAAAATGAGTTTCAAATTCAATTTTTGGGATTATGTTAAAAGTTTTAATAAAACTTTATTTTATGAAAATGAAAAGAAGAAACATACTTGGTTTCTGAAGATTTGTGAAAACATTTTTCACCATCCTATTCCAAATTGGTTTTACATATGGTGGAAAATATTTGGTCCATCTGCAAAGATTTTGTCAGAGGTTTTTATAAAACCTATGAATACATGGTTAAATGTGGCTCCATGCATAAAGAAATCCTTTTCTGATCGTTGGATTGATGGCAAGACTTTATGTCTATTTTTCATGGAATTTGGAATTCCATGGATCTGGAGATGGCAACCAGAATGTGATTATACTGAGGAAGGAATCCCTTGCTTAAAAAGAGTCAGTTATACTAAATTCTGGGATAAAATATTACGAGAAGATCCAGCAACTGGAAAACTTCATGGCCATGAAACTCTTCTCAATATGGAGGAAAAAAATTCTTTATATCAGAAAGAATTCCAGAATCAATAGGAAAAAGAGAAAGACTCCATGATTCCTTTTAAGATTCTAACTCAGAAATACTCTGAGATTTATTCTAAAGAGAAAATGATTGAAGTTTATATTGAAGAAATGAAAAAAGATCTTTTCCAGAATATTGGATGCTCAGATTCAAAATCAGATAAATCAATGGCTTCTGAATCAAGTGAAAATCAATTCATACATCTAATGAAGATGCATGATGCACAGGATCCAGATGAGGATATTCCTCAATTATCTCAAATTGATGATATATTTGAAAATTTGAAGAAATCTCTAAAAGATAATATAAAAGATGACTAGAGTCGTTGATAGTGGAATCTCACTATTCAAGAGTTGGTGGAATAACACATCATGAAATATCATGACAAAAAGTGTGTGTCATATCACTATTTACTTTTTGAATTTTGTAACAAAAGTTACTTTTGCTTTAATAAAGCATGTACTATTTTTATTTTAAGATGGAATCCGGGGTTTGATGTCCGGCTCTTCTATCTATATATAGATTACTTCTGTGTTCTTAGTAGAACACGGTCGAGTTTGCTCCTTTCTCTACTCTCTCTTGTATACAACCCTTCTGAAGTAAATCAATAAAAGTTTGAAGTTCTGCTTACAACTTTGTAAGTTTACTGTTTTTATTTTCTGTTTTTTTTTTTATTTACTGTTTTAATTTTATATTTCAGAGATTAGCCTGAATGACAGGCTAAAGCATTCGTGCTAAATTATTTTCCTTACTATGACATGATCTATATTTATTTGTAATTTGGAATCAGATTGATAGAATAAGAGATTTATCTAAATTTCTGGAATCTAATGTAATATAAGAGTCTTTGGTTAGAACATAAGGTAAGAAGATGAACCAGGAAATAGTGAACACAAGGTTCGAGTTTATCCGAGAAAAATAAATTCATGTTGTAGCCCTTCAGCCTGCTTAGCCGAGAAATGGCGTTTAAGGCGTTTATGGGTGATTTTTTATGAATTTATGATTCTTTGGGCCCTCGATAAATCCTCTGTTGTTTAATTTCTCTGGTATATCTTTCGTAAATCCTTTTATGTTTTGTAAAATTCCAAGCAAGAATCTTATATTCATTAATATTCTGAAGTTTAAATTTCTCCTTTTCTTAGCTCAGTTTGAGTTGAAGATGGTATATAGGCTGGAAACCAATAATTTCCATGTGTGCGAAAGCCACTAAAGAAAAGTTTGGTAAAACAATGCCACGTATCAGATTCCTCGTTGATTCCAAGCCTCAGATGAAATTGAGACATAAGTTTATAAAACTCATCATTTTTATTATTATCCTCTATAGGATTAATACAAGATTTTCCTAATATACAATTATTGCATTCTTCTAAATCTGAAATATCAGATTCATTATCAATAATTTCTTCTGAATTATAGGATTCTGAAGAATTTTCAGTTTCACTGTCAGAGTTATTATTTGAATCCATTATTATTTTAAATAATGTTTCTTTTAGATTCTCATCTATATCTAAATTATTAATTTTGTTTTTAGCCCAACATTGATTAGCATAATGTCCTGGCTTCTTACATTTTCTACAAATTATTAATTTATTTTTAGCTTTATTAGCTTTTCTTTCAGCTTTCCATGATTCACGGATTTCTTTTCTTTTTCTTTTTCTATCTTTTTGTCTATCAGACAAATGTCTTTTCTTATAAATTTTTTCATCCTTATCTTTAATTTTCTTCTTACCTTTATTAGGTAAGTCTATACCAAATTGATCACAAAATTTACCTAGTTGTTTTTTCTCTAGTAAATTCTGTCTCTTAATTTGATCATTTAATTTTAATTCATTACAGAGAGCTAAACCCTCTTGAATACAAGTATTTATCAAATTACCATAAGTGTAATTATCATAAGAGATATTTATATCTTTTTTTCTTAATACTTTTCTAACCTTTTCAGCAAATAAGAAAGGTAAGCCATCTATGAATTTAGCTTTCCAAAGACTATTATTACAGTCTGGAATCTCATAAATTCGAGATAAGAAAGTATCTTTATACCATCTAAAATCAGTAAGTGTTTTACATTTTAGATTACTTAATAAAGTTCTAATTTGTTCACTATTATCAGTGAATTTTCCAGTGAAATGTTCAATCATAGTCAATATTTGTAATGCCCGGAAATTTAATCCCAGTAATCTGTAATTATTGATTTATAATTGATAGGATTACAAAAGGATTAATCGGGACATTGAGAAAAGAATTAGAAATGAAATGGTGAAGGTGAGGCCGAGGGGACACCGCACCCGCGGCCTAGGAAGCACCGCACCCGCGGTGCATGGGCAGTAGGGTGTGCAATTCTGCCGAAGCAGTACCGCACCCGCGGTAAGTAACAGCACCGCACCCGCGGTGCAGGGCCGCACCCGCGGTGCAGCAGCGACCGCACCCGCGGTGCTGCGTGTTGCGCGGAAAATGTGCCACCTCGTTGAATACATGCACGGATATATATAAACTGAAACCCTTCGGAAATTCAGCAGAATTCGAGAAAAGGTCCGAGGAAAGTTTCTGAAAATCCTTACGCCTTTATATTTCAATCCGTCCGTCTGATTTTGAATCCGACTTCGGTATTGAGTTCCTGGCAACGTAGGCTACAACTGGACGTAAGTTTTACTACGTTTTGACATGATTTAGAATTATGATATTGTCAGAATTGAATGGAATTCATATATGTTGTTCTTGACATATGAGACATTATAGAATCGAAGTCAGACTAAGAAACGGACTGATTATGGAATTGTTATGAATTTTTAGGGTATATTGATTTATACCAGACAGATCTGAATTGTGATTGGATTACGGATTGTATTGAATATGAGTTATGGATTGTAACTATTATCTGTTGAATCGGTATTGACAGGAATACTGAAATTGTACCGTTATACCGTTGATTTTGAATTAAGTCCATATTGATCAGATTGTTATGGATTTGGACGGTATATTGACATGAGATTATTGATATTGTCATTTCCAAACAGGCTGTGAGTTCCGGACATCGACCGAGCCAGAAACCGACGAAAGTAAGGTATAAGTCAATGTGGTATTGGGAGATCGACTTGAGTCGGATTAGACTTGGGTTTCCCTAAATCACATACTTTACTTGATTGCATTGATATTTGCATTGAATTGATGATATACTTGTTCTCTTGATTTTAGATGACAGATAGTAGACGATTTATCTTGTGACAGAAGTGCCGGATAGTGGTGGTATCGCCACGGCACATTGCACGATGTCTCAAGATAGGTTATTAAAGATAGAACTGCAGTCCATGTCGGATAGGTCAGGACACCGGATGTTTGGTTATATCGAGTAATAGGAAACGGGAATTCGTCTATTACGGAATTCGATATAGGAATACCAGGATATTGGTTATATCGAGTAATAGGAATACGGTTCCTTCTATTACGGAATTCGATATAGGAATACCACATCTGGAAACCGGGATCCCTAGACTAGGATTGAGTCTAGTCTGAATTATGAGTTATGTCGACAGATTGATATTGATTATGTTTCAGATTTTGATACATATATCTGTTACCTGATTACATGCTTTATATTGTTTTATATGATTGCATGTTTCATTGATTTATACTGGGATTATATTCTCACCGGTATATCCGGCTGTTGTCTTGTCTGTATGTGTACTTGACAACAGGTGGGACAGGATCAGGGTCCAGGAGATGAGGAGAGATCGTGATTAGAGTGGAGGCTCCGGACTTGGATTAGAGATAGGGTTGAACACTTGACATTAGTTGTTAAACCTTAGTTTATTTTGAATGCATGCAGTACAGGACTTGTATTGTATTATATATTGATATGTATATGAGTTTGATTTCACTACGTTCCGCATTTTAAAAAAAAAATTTAGACCCTGTTTCTTCGGGAAGGCATATAAGGAAGAAAGACTTTTCATAGAATAGATCGGTAAAGAACCTTACTCTATTTTTTTCTTAAAAGAAGAAGATGGTAAAAAGCTTACTCTTCTATAAGTATAATTAAGAACTTGATTAGCGTCCGGGTCCCCACAACAGGTGGTATCAGAGCGATAGATCCTTTAGATTGAGATAGGAGCTAGTGAGCGGGGTAGAATGTATTTTCTTTCCTGCTTTTGATTGCTAGCATGATTTACTGCTTTATAATGCATGTTTATCTATTTATCTGATTTGATTTGAAAACATGTATTATTGATAACGAATCAGAGCCGATTCTGGATCAGCAGTAAGATGATCGGAGGAGGACTGAAATAGAACTTTGGGTTGGGATTGGTAATCCTTTTGATTTCAGATATGCCTCCGAGAAGAATGCCAGAACAAGGGAGTACCTCGAATCCTCCCATGGATGTGACACCTACAGCAATGGAGAAATTGCTGAAAAGATTTCAGTCATTTCATCCACCGACTTTGAAAGGAACGGAGAACTCCGTGGAATGTGAAAGTTGGTTGGACGACATTGAATCACTGTTTGAATCTTTGGAGTACACTGAGGAAAAGAGGGTGAAACTGATAATACACCAGTTGCATGACGTTGCTAAACACTGGTGGATCACGACTAGAAGGGCATTGGAACAACGAGGTACGACCATTACCTGGAATGTGTTTAAGTCTGAATTTTACCTGCGGTTCTTCCCAGTATCTTATAGGAAGGACAAGGGAGCCGAGTTTGCAAACTTGAAACAAGGCCAGTTAAACATTGAGGACTATGTGGCTAAGTTTTCGACATTGCTCCGATTTGCTCCTCAAGTGGCTGGGAGTGATGAGGCCGTTGCAGACCAGTTTATAAATGGCCTAAATCCTGACATTTTTACTTTGGTGAACACCGGGAGGCCCAGTAATTTCACCGATGCCCTGAACAGAGCCAAGGGAGCCGAGGCAGGCCTGATAAGGCAGAGAGAAGCTTCGTTTGTGCTTCCAGCACCGGGACAACAACCACCTCCTAGATTTGAAGGTGGCAGCAGCAGCACCGGGAAGAAGGATTTCTTGAAGGCTAGAGGAAAGCAATTCAAGAAATCAGGGACTACCTCGTCCAGTTCGAGTGGCTCTAGACAGACCGGTCAGAGCCAGAGCTATACAGGACCGTACTGTGGTACTTGTGGAGGGAGGCATTCCACAGATCAGTGCCGAGGAGTGGTTGGCAGCTGTCGTATTTGTGGACAGCAAGGACACTTTGCTCGAGTGTGTCCCCAAAGGAGTGTCCAGGGATCACAGGCAGCGGAGTCATCGGGATCAGTAGCTCAGGCAGGTAGACGACCATCTGCCGTTCATACTTTTCAGCCAGCACCGCCTACCCAGTCACAGCAGAGGTCAGGAGGGGGCCAGACAGTGAGCCAGCCTCCGAGACAGCAGGCCAGAGTTTTTGCTTTGACTGAGGAGCAGGCACAGGATGCACCTGTCGATGTAGTTGCAGGTAACTGTTTTATTTCTGGTTATCCTGCATATGTATTGATTGATACTGGTGCATCGCATACTTTTATTTCTGAGAGGTTTGCATTGAGTCGTGCATTACCAATTGAGTCATTGTCTGCAGTAGTGTCTGTTTCTTCCCCGTTAGGAACAGGTTTGCTATCAATGAAATCTGTGAAACCTTGTATACTGCAGTACGATGGGCATACGATTGAGCTAGACTGTATTGTGCTTGGTTTATCTGATTTTGATTGCATTATCGGTATCGATATGTTAACCAAGTACTGGGCTACAGTCGATTGTTTCCACAAGATTGTTCGATTCAGACCTGAAATGGCTGAGGAGTGGAAATTTTATGGTAAGGGTTCTCGTGCCAGAATTCCTTTGATATCTGCAATGAATATGACTCGATTATTGCAGAAGGGAGCGGAGGGATTCCTGGTATATTCAGTTGACTTACTGAAAACGAGCCCATCATTGGCGGATTTGCCAGTGGTGTGTGAGTTTGCTGATGTCTTTCCAGATGAGATTCCTGGATTGCCTCCGATTCGAGAGATAGACTTCAGCATTGAGTTAATGCCAGGAACAGTTCCGATTTCTAGGGCTCCATACAGGATGGCACCGATTGAATTGAAAGAACTGAAAGAACAGTTGGAGGATTTACTGGACAAGGGATATATCAGACCGAGTGTATCTCCTTGGGGTGCTCCAGTACTGTTCGTGAGAAAGAAAGACGGGTCGATGAGACTTTGTATCGACTACCGGCAACTGAACAAGGCAACGGTAAAGAATAAATATCCATTGCCTCGTATTGATGATTTGTTTGATCAGTTGCAGGGTTCATCTGTATATTCCAAGATCGATTTGAGATCTGGATACCATCAATTGAGAGTCAGGGACTCTGATATCTCAAAGACAGCATTCAGAACCAGGTATGGACACTATGAGTTTATTGTCATGCCTTTTGGTTTGACGAATGCACCGGCGGTATTTATGGGATTGATGAACCGCGTCTTTCAGAAATACTTGGATGATTTTTTTATCATATTCATTGATGATATATTGATTTATTCAAAGAATATGATTGAGCATGCTAATCACCTGAGTACTGTGTTGAGAATTTTGAGGGCAGAGAAACTGTATGCTAAATTGTCGAAATGCGAGTTTTGGCTGAAACAGGTTGTGTTCTTGGGTCACATTATATCGGGAGACGGTATATCAGTTGATCCCAGTAAGGTTGAAGCCGTGATTAGTTGGCCTAGACCTACATCTGTGCCAGAAATTCGCAGTTTTATGGGTTTGGCGGGATATTATCGTCGATTTATTCAAGATTTCTCGAGTATTGCCAAGCCAATCACTCAGCTGACTCAGAAAAATGCTCCTTTTGTGTGGTCAGAAGACTGTGAGTCTAGTTTTCTGGAATTAAAGAAGAGATTGACCAGTGCTCCGGTGTTGACGATTCCATCAGGTATTGGTGATTTTGTCGTTTATTGTGATGCATCTCACCGAGGATTAGGGTGTGTCTTGATGCAGCGAGGGCATGTTATTGCTTATGCCTCCAGACAGCTGAAACCCCATGAATCACGATATCCAATTCATGATCTTGAATTGGCAGCCATAGTCTTTGCATTGAAGATATGGCGACACTATCTATACGGTGAGAAATTTGAAATTTATTCTGATCATAAAAGCTTGAAATATCTGTTTTCGCAATCAAAACTGAATATGAGACAACGAAGATGGCTGGATTTACTGAAAGACTTTGATTGTGAAATCAAATACTATCCGGGGAAATCCAATGCAGCAGCGGATGCACTGAGTCGAAAGGTATGTGCAATATCCTTATCGACTATGGATGTTTCGAATTTGATTGAAGACTACTGTTTGTCCGGATTAATATTTGAGACAGATCGTCAGCCTCTGAGATTGTGTGCTGTTCGAGCTGAACCAGAGCTACTTTTGAAAATTAAAACAGCTCAGAAAGTTGATCAGAATGTACAGAATTCGATTGCGATGGTCAGAACTGGACATCAATCGGAATATCAGGTTCGTGACAATGTCTTGTATGTGAATAATCGTATTGTTGTGCCGAATGTTTCAGATTTGAGACAGAGAATACTGTCAGAAGCGCACAACAGTCGTTTTAGCATTCATCCTGGTGGCAGGATGATGTATAATGATTTAAAGACACAGTATTGGTGGAAACAGATGAAATCTGATGTGACTAAATTTGTTTCCAAGTGTCTGAATTGCCAACAGGTGAAAGCTGAGAGGAAAAAACCAGGAGGATTGTTACAGAGTTTGTCCATTCCTGAATGGAAATGGGATCACATTTCCATGGATTTTGTGACACAGTTACCGAGATCCTCCAGAGGTTGTGATGCGATTTGGGTCGTGATTGATCGATTGACCAAATCTGCATGTTTTATTCCATACAAAATGACCTACAGGTATGATCAGATGGCCGATATCTATGTCAAAGAAGTAGTGAGACTGCATGGAGTGCCGAAGTCGATTGTTTCAGATCGTGATCCTCGATTTACTTCGCACTTCTGGCAGAGTTTGCAGCAAGCTCTAGGTACGAAGTTACATCTGAGTACCGCATATCATCCACAGACTGACGGACAGTCAGAGCGTACGATTCAGACATTGGAAGATATGCTGAGAGCTGTAGTGCTGGATTTGAGCACTAACTGGCAAGATGCTTTGCCGCTTTGTGAATTTTCGTACAACAATAGCTATCAAACGAGTATTGAGATGGCACCATTTGAGGCGTTGTACGGAAAGAAATGTCGATCCCCTCTGTATTGGGATGATATCTCTGAAGTTCCTGAGATTGGACCTGACATGATCAGAGATATGACAGAAAAAGTTAAGTTAATTCAGAAGAAAATGAAGGCAGCTCAGGACAGACAAGCTAAATATGCCAACCTTAGACGACGACCGTTGGTATTTGAGGCAGGAGACAGAGTATTATTGAAGATTTCTCCTTTCAGAGGTGTTGTCAGATTTGGCAAGAAAGGGAAATTGTCTCCACGATATGTCGGTCCTTATGAGATTCTCGAGAAGGTAGGAGATCGTGCTTATCGACTCGCTTTACCGCCTTCATTATCTGGGATACATGATGTTTTTCATGTGTCGATGCTGCGGAAATATCTCCCTGATGATTCTCACGTGATTCAGCCAGACAAGACCGAGCTGGATGAGACATTGAGTTATGTCGAGAAACCGATTAGGATTATTGATCGTAATGAAAAACAGCTCAGAACGGAAATGATTCCCCTTGTGAAAGTTCAATGGACTCGTCATGGTGTTGAAGAAGCCACTTGGGAGACTGAATCAGATATGAGACAGGAATTCCCAGCATTGTTCCACTGATGTAAAGTTCTATTACATTTCTGTATATACTCCTTACTGATATGATAGATTGCTTGTGATTTCGAGGACGAAATCGTATCTTAGGGGGGGAGGAATGTAATGCCCGGAAATTTAATCCCAGTAATCTGTAATTATTGATTTATAATTGATAGGATTACAAAAGGATTAATCGGGACATTGAGAAAAGAATTAGAAATGAAATGGTGAAGGTGAGGCCGAGGGGACACCGCACCCGCGGCCTAGGAAGCACCGCACCCGCGGTGCATGGGCAGTAGGGTGTGCAATTCTACCGAAGCAGTACCGCACCCGCGGTAAGTAACAGGACCGCACCCGCGGTGCAGCAGCGACCGCACCCGCGGTGCTGCGTGTTGCGCGGAAAATGTGCCACCTCGTTGAATACATGCACGGATATATATAAACTGAAACCCTTCGGAAATTCAGCAGAATTCGAGAAAAGGTCCGAGGAAAGTTTCTGAAAATCCTTACGCCTTTATATTTCAATCCGTCCGTCTGATTTTGAATCCGACTTCGGTATTGAGTTCCTGGCAACGTAGGCTACAACTGGACGTAAGTTTTACTATGTTTTGACATGATTTAGAATTATGATATTGTCAGAATTGAATGGAATTCATATATGTTGTTCTTGACATATGAGATATTATAGAATCGAAGTCAGACTAAGAAACGGACTGATTATGGAATTGTTATGAATTTTTAGGGTATATTGATTTATACCAGACAGATCTGAATTGTGATTGGATTACGGATTGTATTGAATATGAGTTATGGATTGTAACTATTATCTGTTGAATCGGTATTGACAGGAATACTGAAATTGTACCGTTATACCGTTGATTTTGAATTAAGTCCAGATTGATCAGATTGTTATGGATTTGGACGGTATATTGACATGAGATTATTGATATTGTCATTTCCAGACAGGCTGTGAGTTCCGGACATCGACCGAGCCAGAAACCGACGAAAGAAAGGTATAAGTCAATGTGGTATTGGGAGATCGACTTGAGTCGGATTAGACTTGGGTTTCCCTAAATCACATACTTTACTTGATTGCATTGATATTTGCATTGAATTGATGATATACTTGTTCTCTTGATTTTAGATGACAGGTAGTAGACGATTTATCTTGTGACAGAAGTGCCGGATAGTGGTGGTATCGCCACGGCACATTGCACGATGTCTCAAGATAGGTTATTAAAGATAGAACTGCAGTCCATGACGGATAGGTCAGGACACCGGATGTTTGGTTATATCGAGTAATAGGAAACGGGAATTCGTCTATTACGGAATTCGATATAGGAATACCAGGATATTGGTTATATCGAGTAATAGGAATACGGTTCCTTCTATTACGGAATTCGATATAGGAATACCACATCTGGAAACCGGGATCCCTAGACTAGGATTGAGTCTAGTCTGAATTATGAGTTATGTCGACAGATTGATATTGATTATGTTTCAGATTTTGATACATATATCTGTTACCTGATTACATGCTTTATATTGTTTTATATGATTGCATGTTTCATTGATTTATACTGGGATTATATTCTCACCGGTATATCCGGCTGTTGTCTTGTCTGTATGTGTACTTGACAACAGGTGGGACAGGATCAGGGTCCAGGAGATGAGGAGAGATCGTGATTAGAGTGGAGGCTCCGGACTTGGATTAGAGATAGGGTTGAACACTTGATATTAGTTGTTAAACCTTAGTTTATTTTGAATGCATGTAGTACAGGACTTGTATTGTATTATATATTGATATGTATATGAGTTTGATTTCACTACGTTCCGCATTTTAAAAAAAAAAATTTAGACCCTGTTTTTAATTAATTAATTAGTCCCAATTATGATTAAGAACTTGATTAGCGTCCGGGTCCCCACAATATTAATGTATAAACTACATTTTCTGATTGAATATTATTCTCCATTTTTATAGAATTAAAGATTTCATCTTTTTGAGAATAATGTAAATAATTATCCCACCAACCTTTAAGTTGGCCAGTGAAACCTGCTGTTATCATTTTAGCAATATTTTTAATAGTATTACCTGATGATTTACACACAGTACTATACATTAGCATTCTGTGAGCAGTATTATAAATTTGCCTATCACTATAACCATCAATATTACATTCATAAATATTTTTCCCATTATAGATATTAGCAAAAATATATTCATTTTCTTCAATAAGAACATCCATGGGAGTAGGTTTATTATAATAATATTTAGATGTAGTAGGTCTATCAGCCCATTTAATTTTATTAATCTCTTGATCAGAATTATTTATTTTTTCTAATTCCTCAAACTCTTCATTAAGAGTATTTAAATTAAGATTTCTAAATTTTTCTTCTAATAATTTTTCTATATCAGAAATAGAAGATTTAAATTTAAAATCCTTAATATCAGGAGGGGATTGTATAGATGAAGTAGCAACAGAAACAATATTATTTTCTGGTTCTTCTATATGAACATTTGGTTTTATTTTATTGATAGCTAAAATAATTTTATCAATACGATCTTTAATAGAATTAATCTCTTCTCCTATAATCGTAAGATATAAATTTGTATAATTCTGTTTTTCAATTATCTGATTTATATGTTTAACAGTAATATGTAACATATCATTTTCAAATAATTTTGAAAAAGCAGTAAAATTTAAAATTTTATTATTCTTTTCTATTATAAAAGATTGTTGAGGAGGATAAACAGATTTTTGAATCTGTCCTGAAGAAAGTTTATAATTTCTTTCAAGAATAGAAATATAATCTATAATAAATGTTTTAAAAAACCAAGGAACAAAATGTATTAATTTATTCTGGTTTTCACAATATTTATAAAATGTTGAAACAATATATTCAAACTCTTCTTCAGAAAAACTTTTAAAGTACCAATCTCTGAAAGATTCCCATTTGGGTAAATAAAATTCTGCATTGATCTTTGCTCTAGCAGAAGATCCTTTAGTAAAATCAATTTTAGGTTTATTATCCATTAAATACTAAAATTCATTTCTGAAACTGTATCAGTTTCTCTAACTTTTTGAAAGTTACTTTTATGAACAATATTATTCTGATTTATAAATAAATCATCTACTGTATTAATAGATTCTAATTCTTCTCTAACTTGAGAAGTAGATGCTCTAGAAGTTTGTGGTATATCTACCATATAATCTAGAGGAGAAATAAAAGAATGACTAGATCTTGATCTAGCATAAATAAAAGATGGTAATAATCTTCTTTGTTCATTATTAAACTGTATTTGAACAGATCCTTCATTATTTTGTATAACTTGTTGTAAATCCTTATTTATTATAGGATTTCGAGGAACAGCTTGTTCAATTATCCAGTTTTCTGGAAATTCTATTTCTTCTCATTTTATAGATCTACGGGTTGTGATATTAGATCTATTAAAATTAGTTTCTATAAGAATAGTTTCATTTAATTTTTTATCTATTCTTTTACACATAGGATTCAGTGTAAATAATGGTTTATAATAAATACGATAACAGATACATATAACTTCTGTTCCAGGAGTATAATTATAACCATGGGTTTTAACATTTAATGTTAAAGAATCTAATATATTAATATCAGACAAGGATAAAGATAAATTTGGATAAACATCAAAATATACTGGACCATGAGCCAGACTAGATTGAATTATTCTCATAAGGGATTGTTTCCAATTCAAATTTCTACCATCTCTTAAAGCTGCTATGAAGCTTTCTGGTAAACCTTCTAAAGTTAAAGGTCTAAAAACAATTTGAATTAATCCTATATGAATAAATTTATAATTTTTCATATAAGGCATAATATCTTTATTGTTTAACAATCTAAGAATCATTTCTTCATTATGAAGAGGTACTGATGATTCTGTAGTTTTAACTACTTGTTTAAAACCAATTCTTTCAAAGGTTCCTAACTTATAGATCATTTTAGATTCTATCTTAGGAATAGTCCATTTATTCAATAAATCTAAATTTTCAGGTAAATCATATTCTTCATTTAAACTGTTATGAACAGTTTCTTTTAAACTGAAAATATTCATTTGAATAAAAAGTGCTAAATTATTAACCAGACTATTTCCATGGCTCTGATACCATCTGAGGCTTGGAATCAACGAGGAATCTGATACGTGGCATTGTTTTACCAAACTTTTCCTTAGTGGCTTTCGCACACATGGAAATTATTGGTTTCCAGCCTATATACCATCTTCAACTCAAACTGAGCTAAGAAAAGGAGAAATTTAAACTCCAGAATATTAATGAATATAAGATTCTTGCTTGGATATATTGTTACAATGTTCATGGATAATAGAATAAAAGGTAAAATAAAACAATATACTTTTCTAACCAAGAAAAATCACACAAAATCAACAATTTTTATATCAGTGTGATCGGACTAATTGGTTTGGTCTATATTTATCTAAACCTTAAATCAAATCAATTTTTTTAGTTAGTCGTATTTTGTGAGACGGATCTCTTATTTTGGTCATCCATGAAAAAATATTACTTTTTATGCTAAGAGTATTACTTTTTATTGTGAATATCGATATGATCAACCCGTCTAGATAAAAACTCGTGAGACCGTCTCACAAAAACCTACTCATCTTAGTTTGGACCGAAAACTTATCTAAACCATACAGTTTGGTTTGATTTAACAGTTTGATTGATTTGACTCGGTTATTGAAACACTCCTTCTAACAAGTAGGAATTTTACAAAATGTTTCGATTTTATATTCTCACACCTTTAATTGGAGAATTATCGGATTTTTTGACATCTAACATGTGCATTAAGAGTGAGTCTCATGTGAGATCATCTCACGAGTCATAATCCGTGAGACGAGTCAACCCTACCCATATTCACAATAAAAAGTAATATTCTTAGCATAAAAATTAATACTTTTTCATGGGTGATCCAAATAAGAGATTCGTCTCATAAATATAACCCGTGAGACCATTTCACACAAGTTTTTATCGTACAGTAAATGAACATTCGTATCTTTATGCATCTAATTTATGTAACAAGTGGTATTAAATAAATATATATATATATATATATATATATATATATATATATTTATATATTAATAGAACTTGTACATTAATTAATTGCAAAAAGATTCCATTAATTAATTGCATAAAGATGTGAATGTTGTACAAGTTCTATTAATATATATATATATATATATATATATATATATATATATATATATATATATATATATATATATTAATAGAACTTGTACAACATTCACATCTTTATGCAATTAATTAATGGAATCTTTTTGCAATTAATTAATGTACAAGTTCTATTAATATATAAATATATATATATATATATATATATATATATATCTTATTTCCTGATATATATCCAGATTTTAAAATTGTTCCATTATATTTATCACAAATATTTTTGTGAGAGAATTTCACGAGTCAATTTTATGATAATGATCTCTTACTTTGGTCATTCATGAAAACGTATTATTTTTTGTGTCAAAAATATTGTTTATTATTATAAATATGAGCAGAGTTGACTCGTTTTGCCGATAAAGATATACGAGTACGTCTCACAGTAAACTTACTATTTATTTATTACTTCTATTTAATCCATTTGATCTAATTAGTATGACGGCAAAACATTATATTCTCCTTTATTTTGGAATTAATTGATATGGAAAGTACTTTTAAAAAGGATGAAATTGGAATTGAAGTTGGTATGATTTAGTCCATCCGACTTTAAAATACTAAATTTATTATTCAGAAAATAATACTAATAATTGGACCCATGGAATGCGGCACCTTCTTTTATCGCAGTCCCCAACTTTATCCATAGTTGACAACTAATCTCTTCCACAAATAGATAATTGCCCGATCAAGTTGCTTAAAAGTTAGAACTATTTTGTCACACGAAACCTCTACTATTTAAACTAATTTAATTAACATTTAAAAAAAAAACTAATTTAATTAACATTTTCAATTTTATGTAATGTGACTTCGAAGTTTGAAAGTGTAAAAGTTTGTCATATTCATAATCTTAAACTTCACGACAGCAAACTTTACTGATCCAATTTTTTTTCCAAAGTGACGTAACATGACCAAATAAAATTAATTTAAGTACTATTAAAAATTAAATTTGTTAATTACCAATTACCAACTTGCGACAGGTTGTTCAAAAGACCTTACGTTTGCTTAGACAAAATGTCCCTTCAATGTTTCTTCGTCATTGATGTCCTCAAAAAAGCTCGAGTAATCCTTAGTCTCAAGCAGAAAAGAAGGATCAAAACAAGACCAGTCCAGAGTTGATCCCAAAAGCCAGGAGAAGATCGGATGAAAGCTAGGCCAAGTAAAAAAAAAAAAGAGTAATCTGTTTAAACAAGTTCGAGCATTTAGTAAGCCAGAAAGCATGTCAAAGACTATGGACTTATACAAGCCCATGCTCATATTCTTGGTCGGACAAGATGGGTTTGAATGATACTGCCCTAGTGAAAAAGGTGTATGGCTAGGCAGGGAAGTCCTTGGCATCTTGGGCTCACCTTACCTGGTCACTGGCAGGAACCGTCCAGACCTATTCTTTCCTACTCATACCGGCCATGAGGAGATGAGAGTGGAGCTCGTAAGTATGGTTCACCTACCTCGTAATCATTAGCATGACAAAGCAGTCCCCTTGACATGACCAGGGACAATATGAGTCTTCCTGCATATTGTCAGAAGGTAGGGCATGAGTATGTGTCTATTCAAAAACAGTGTCCAAGCGCTGCAATCAAGGTTTTTTTCCTCATATATAAATACTCAGGTTTGCATATTCATTTGGGACATGAGATATTGCATTCCGCTTCATTCAATAAATTCACTCTCTATTTAGTGAGCTTTTGTATTAACTTGAGTGGTAGAGTGACCATGCTGAAAATCTTTCTGGGGCCCCACTAACATTTTTCTTGTTTGAGTGTGTGCAGATCATCTGACTTGAACTTATCCTACTCGGTCAAGACTACTTACAGTGTAGGTCAGGCCACCCGAGCTTATCCTATGAGATCAAAAATATTCAAAGAGAAAGCACGCATCTCTACCCGGTAGATTCCGTACCCAGATCACTCAATCGACTCGGGCATCATCATCGGCACCGTCAGTGAGAAATTATATCTATAGACATAGTTATAGTTTCTACTTGAAACTCGTCTCAGAGAGATCCTTCCAGAAGGGAGACCACTTACTCAGGGGTCCTGGCAGTAATCCGCTCCTTGGTGACCTTCAACCAACTATCACGGTTGCTCCAGAAGAAATGACCTAGTGGATAGCAACGACTATTCAAGAGGCAATGACAAACAAGTTACCTCCTCACCAAAAGCATCCAAAAAGAAGAAAGAGGTGGAGATATTTCCCAGGCAACCCACGAAAATATCCAAAATATCCCGAGAGGTATGATGCCCCTATATGATTTTCATTTCAATAAATATAATGCTTAGTTATTATATGCAACATTTGATTATCAATAAAAATTCATTTTTATCATTTTTAATATGAGTGGAAGTTATTTATCTAAGCTAAAGAGGTATGAGGACATGACACTTTATCTAAACCCGGGAGACATGAGGTCCCTCACCTTATGCGAGCAGAGGAGATATTAGGCTCCAACAACTTATCTAAGCCCGGAAGACATGAGGCACCGACACCTTATCCTTGCCTAAGAGACATGAGGCTCTGATACCTTATGCAAGTCCGACAGGAATGAACCCCACAACTTATATAATCTCGAGATGTATGAGGCACCGACACCTTATGCAAGCCCGAGAGACACGATTCCCCGACACCTTATGCAATCCTAGGAAGAATGAAGCCCCGACACCTTATCTAAGCACATGATGTATGAGGTCCCGACATCTCATTCAAGCTGAGAGGCATGAGGCCCCTGTTTTTCAACACTTGGAAAATTTTACAAAGTGTTGGGGCTACTTAGTCCTCGTTCAATGATCAAGACCCCGCAGTTATCCCGACTAACTAGCTAAAATTCAAGAAAGAAAGAATTGGACTAGGAAATGAATATTTTCATCAATTGCTGAACAAGTACAGTGGATGGACCGAGTCACATCATCATCAGGTAAAGAGTCAATGGCCTTGTCAAAATTAGAAAAGTCTTCCATGTCCTCCTGGAGAAGGTCATCCTCTTCAAATTGCCCATTTTCATTTGTAGGAGCTGATCTGAAAGCAAGAATAAGTTATCTTCCCGTGGGGTTCATAAATAACCAATCAGGGTAGTGAGCATGACTCTAGCCCTGATTTTAAAGAGGGAGTGGTCATGTCTTGGAAATGGCTCGGGTCATCCTTGAACTCGGTGAGGAAAGGGATTACCAAAACAGGACTAGTCCAGAGTTGATAAAAGGAAGCCAAGAGGAGATCGGGTTGAAGTTATCCTGTGTAAAGAAAGAGTAATATGTTTAAACAACTATGAGAATGTAATAACCCGAGAAGCATATCAAAACACTATAGAGTCATACAAGCCTAGACTCATATTGTTGGTCGGGCAAGACATGGTTGAGTGATACCGCACGAGTGAAAATATTTCAAGCTAAGCAGGTAGCCCTTGACATCGGGGACTCACCTTACCCGGTCGCCAGCTGGAACCGTCTAGGTCGGTTCTTTCCTGCTCAAACCTACTGTAGAGGCCCGTATTTCGTATTCATAATTTTGCGGAATTATTAAAATTTTTCTAAATAAATAAATATCTTGCCCAATTTATAAAATAAACATGTAAATAACATAACCTTAAAATAACAGTGGAAGTCAATATAGTATTTCAAACAGTAATTTAAAAATAATCCAACATGTTAAAAATCAAGTTTAAATGATAAAAGGTGCATAAATTAAATCATGAGGTCCTCAAGTTTACTACTGTTGTCCCAAAATCGCTCACTGGTCTCCGGCCGCAGTCTCGGCCTCATCAATACCTACAACAATCAAGTCTAGTGAGTCTAAAGACTCAACATGTATATATCGTGAATAACAAGTACATATATCATAAAATCGCATGCAAAAGTAAAGTATCGTAAAGCGTACGGTGAAAATCGTATCCTGAATAATTATAACTACGCGCATATATGAAAATCATACGTAAAAGCTTTGCTCAATAGAGCTCTGTCATAACATATCATAATTTTTCTGGTAGAGATAATGTTTCTAAGCAAGTGACCCATAACATAACGTGAGGGCCTGATCAGACTAAACCACAGTATACTGGGCGGTAGAGATCAATCACAGCCCTTGGACTGGAGGTCCGTACCCATACACAATCATAAACCGGTCGTAAGTCACCGGGCGGAGAGGTGCTCGGTTGCGCCTACCGACTTCCAAACCCATAAACGTAAGGTGGCCACAAGACATATAGCATATATCTCAAAAATAAACATTTTATATTTTTATGCACGTAATATAATTATAACCTTATTTTACCGGATGAGTTGGATCGCTCCCAGGCTTGTTGCGACTTACTACTAATATGTGACACATGCAATAAATCTTAACTTGACAAAATTTTAACAATAGAACCAAAAACGAGACGATTCGGACCAACAACTTGATTTTTTAACCATGGCTTCGTACCAACCCGAACCAACATTAAACCGACGTTTAATCATGATTAAAAATACCCCAAACATACTGAAAAATATGCATCATAACTGTAAAACACAAAAATAGGTGAAAAGAATCCAAAAACATAAAACATTCTTTCGGGAGTCGTTTTGGCACCTTTCACCGTAAATTCTCGTACGACCTCTAAACTCAACCAAGTCACGAACAGCCAAAAACACGACTTTCCTAACTCATTAAGGTAGTTTCCAGTCCAAGGCCATGGGCTTAAAGCCAACCAAGAACTCAAACCACCACCAAAACCATGACCCAAAGCTGCTGTCAAAAAGGCAGCAGTAGCAGCTTGTGTGTTTGTAGTGAAAATTCTGAAATTAATGACTATGGGCTTGAACCACCGCCCAAGGACTCTTACTAACATCCTAAAGCATGGCTTAGACCATGGCTAAAGACTAAAAGTCAACCACAAACCAAGCCATCACCTAAGACAATGCACAGCTCAAACCGAGAGTACCCAGAAATTCTGTGCTGTAGTAATCGAATTAATTTGTTGTCTTGTTTCATTCCAATGGCTATATGATCAGCCATGGCACGATCTAGACATGAGGGAGTGTTGTATGAACCATGGCTATGGGTTAGCAGTCAGCCACAGCCCACCCAAGCACCTCAAAACTGAACTCACTCATACAAAGATCAAAATTTTAAAAACAGAGGAACCTTGATATGTTGCTGTAAAATCTGATGAACCATGAACCAATCATTTAAAAATCTGACTTGATCGCATCCTAGACATGATAAGGAAGGGTTCTAACCATTGCTATGGTCCTTAAGACAGCCATGATCCGAATACTTCCTTAAACCAATCAAGAGACCCAAAACCATGCTTCATTTTTCTACTACAAACAAACTTCCTGTCATTTCTTTGTGAGTGCGTGTATGATCTTGAACCATTGAACCAAAAACACTCTGACACATTCTACGTCATGCCTAGTAGCAGCCATGTGAGCCTGAAACCGAGCAACATCCTGAAATTATCATAAAACACCAAACTCGTGAAGCACAACACTTGGCCGAGAACACGTACATAATTTTTTTTTAAAAAACCCTGCTGTCAAATTCGATTTATTTCTTAAATCATGCATATATAATAGTTTAAAAATATCTATAGGACTGGATTGAAGATAAAATGAACAATATATACATTCCTGGAATTTGTTTTGAAGAAAAACAAATCAAAACGACAATACGACGCGACAGAACAAAGTTAGATTTCTTTCTTTGTTTCTGCTGCTGAATTCACGATCCTAAGCTTCTGGTTTCCTGCTAATTTCGAAGATAAGGGGTATAGGAAATGTAGGTGATGAAGGTGAATGTTCAAGGGGTGTTAAAGGTGTCATTATATGCCTTTAGTTTGAGAGTTACAAGTCAAGAAGTGGGATGATTTGAAATGGCTTCTCAATTCCTTTGCTGCCGTTGATTTACTCTTGTTTTTTCTGCATGTTCTCGTTGGTTTACTAGGTAATTAGTTGAAGGAAATTATGTGAATTATAATATTTGAATTTACTAATAGCTATTGAATTAAATGTGAGGCAGTTTATTCATTTTAAAGACCATTGAGGTGGCTTGAATGAGGAGTTATCACACCTTCAAAATGGCTTGACCGAAACTTATTACTACTTTTTGGCATGGTATAATATTGTTTTAGTCCCATATTTTAAATGCTTAAGGTTTAATACCCCTCATTATATTTTCTAGTGAATTAACAATTCCATTTAGGATAAAATCTTGCATAGCATACATGACATCAAATTTAAATGTTTAAATGCTATGTTTAAATTTCTTGAATATATTTGACCTTTATTAATTCACCCCCATTTGTTTACATATTTTATTTAAGCTTTAATTAAATATTAACCTAAAGAATTCATTTAGTAACTTAGCTCTAATTAATTTAATAAATCCTAAAATATTCTTTTTCTTTAAATTAAATTATTCCTTGACTTACATTAAATTTAGGAATATTTTTCTTATTATTAATCTTATCTTTAACCTCCAAACTCCGGTCCGGCCTCGCGTAAACATCTATCTTTAAAATAAATAATCATGACTTAAAATTATTAAAATAACTCAAACACTTCATCTTTATATAAAATATTCATTTTTAATTTAAATAATAGCAATTATGCATGGCTTATATGTAATCTGATTTTCGAGTTCTACACCTACCAGGTGTGATCAATGTCATATTCTCTCATATAAATACCTATGTTTGTTTATTCATTTGAGACACGAGATATTACATTATATTGCATTTAATACATTCTATGTCTACTTAGTGAGCTATGTACTGACTTGAGTGTCAGAGTGGCCATGCTGGAAATTCTTCCGATGCTCCACTGACATTTTCTTGTTTGACAGTGTTCAAATCTTTTGATTCGAGATCATCATACCTGGTCAAAAGTATTCATAGTATAGGCCAGGTCACTCTGGCTCATCCTACTCGGTCAAGAGTACTCATAGTGTATGTAAGACCACTCAGGCTCATCATATCATATCCAAAATCTTCAAAGAAAAAAAATACACATATTGCCCTCTCAGCTCACCCAATCGAATAGACATCATCATTCATAATCGAAATTATTTCATAATTTGATGTCAATGTTTTTATATAATCCAATATATTTTTAATACAATAATTATTCTTAAAATAATGATATAATATATTCCAACACAACATTAATTCAACATGCATCCAAAAGAAACTTTGATGGGAGAACTATCATTGATTCAGAAGCCACTTTTTGGAATATTTTAATTAAGTTGTGATGATCGAATAAAGTTGTTGATCCAAAGGATAAAAACAAAACCTAACCGAACTGATTCAAGGAAGAAAACTAAACTAAGAAGTCTAACTGATTATAAAGCCAAACTAATAAAGCATAAGAAGGATATTGTCGATTCTAGATCGACTAATGAAGCTCAACTGACAGTCTATTTAGTTGATCAGTCAGATCAAATCCATATATTTCCTAAGCAATCACTATGATAAATGATTAAAGACCAAAGCCTAAGTGACATATCGGATAAAGCTTTCCATACGAACAGTCACTGAAATTTAAACAGAATTTTAGGTTTTGACTCACTACCAGAACATGTTAGAAAGAACGATAACATGACAACAACAACATATACATTTGGAAATGGATATATTTTAAAAAGATTGCTGGTGCAGATTAAATCTATAAATAAGATCATTGAACAAGCTCTAAGTTAGTGACACAATCTATCTTTGGATTATAAAAAGAAAACTGATCTTCTCTGTAAAAGCTTTCTGAAAGTCAAACTGAAATAGCAAGCACGCTCTGATATATCATTATCAGATCATTTTGAAGATCAAATTTGGGAAGTGTTAAGTCCTACTGAAGTTTGTCAAATTATTTGTAATTGTCAATGTATTTTAGTGCAAAACATGCGTGAGGAAGAAGGAGTGACGTGGGAGTTTTGAAATCTCTGAACATCCGGAAACATCTTTGTGTTTATTTACTTTCAGTCTACCTCCCTTATTAACCTTCTTGTTAAGTTATTTGTACAACCAGTTTCGGTGAACCTACTTCTGTAGAGTTCACTGATTGACTTGCTGAGAACCAAACTGACAAGAACAAATTTCAGTTGTGTTAAATTTAAGTGTTGCTAACACAACCGAAATTTTTATAGATAAATTTATTCACATCGTCTCTAAATTTATTTTCGTTCCTAACACTCTTATTTATTATTATTATCACTGGGAAGAAGAGTCTCATTTCAAAGTTATTACATGTTTTATTGGCCTATAATAATGAATTTATGATTTTATGTCCTAAAATAATAAATCTGTGTATATATGGAGATGAGATGTTGGTTGTTTTCATTAGGCAAATGGTATCGGTGAGTCCAATCAGCCTCCGTCTTTCATGCTCAAAGCCTTGTCTTTTTCTTTCTAAAAAATTCAAGACTTTTTAAATTATCTTATGTCTCATAATATATATATATATATATATATATATATATATATATATATATATATATATATATATATATATATATATATATATATTCTTTCTAAAAAATTCAAGACTTTTTAAATTATCTTATGTCTCATAATATATATATATATATATATGATTTGTTTTTTAAAATTTTAAAATAAAACTAGATTCCCCCTATCGAATAAATCATTATAATCGGAAATCGAGGAATTGCACAACAATGGTTAACGTTAAGGGGCCAACTTTGTCTGAATCCGTTGAGAAAGGAACATAATTTCGTTCTCCACCCTTTCACGAAAAAAACAAAGTTTAATAATTATTAAATAACCAACGATAGGGCAACGGCTCTCCTGTTGCAACGGACAATCAAACCAGCCCAGTTACATGTAGTTCAACCAATAAATAAATATTAGAGTTACTTGGACATTTTTTTATCCTCGTTTTTTTTGGTTGAGTTTATCATACATGATTTGTTTGTGTAGTTTACTAGTTGACGTAATTTGCAAATTAAACCCAGATATTCATCCGGTTCGTACCCGAACGATGACAAATGTGTGTTCTCCCATTTGCAAATGATTGAATGTCACGTAGGACAATTTTTTTTTTCTCTCTAATCTATATTAAGCTAACATTGTTTTTAATAGTTGGAAAGTCATTATCAAACTAGGTGAAAACTTGAGTTTAACTATGCTCAAACACCTTCTTGAGAAGACTTAATTTTATTTCTAATCATATCCTAGGCTGGTGTAATAAACTAAATATAATTAATTTATCCAAAGTGGAGTCCACTGACAATTGTGATAAAAAAAAATTTTTAAAACACAAAGGAATTTTTATTTTTAAAAAAAATCATATTTTAAAAATGTTTCTCAAAATTACAAACTTTTAAGGGTAGGTCTCTTGTGAGACGGTCTCACGAATTTTTATCTGTGAGACGGATCAACCCTACCGATATTCACAATAAAAAGTAATACTCTTAACATAAAAATTAACATTTTTTCATGAATGACCCAAATAAGATATCCTTCTCACAAAATACGACCCGTGAGACCGTCTTACACAAGTTTTTGCCAACTTTTAAATTCTAGATACCTCAACCACATGCATTCAATCATTTGGGAACTCACCAGTTTAATTTGTCGGCAATGCAAGGGGGGGACCAGTCAATACCTGCATTAAAAACGTGGGTTGGTTGTAGGCAATTTGAAGTGGAATTGCGTGATGAAATTGCTAGGCAATTTCCTTGTTCACACGGTCCAGGGGCTCTATAAATAGAGCTCCCCCCTTCATTCTGAAATCATCCCTTCTTCGAGTTTTCTCTCATCTTATAAGCATTTGAGTGCTTAGTTCTATAATATTTGTGAGGTGTTTTGTTCTCCTGTATTAAGAGAGTGTGTGTTCTCTTTGGAAACACAGTGAGTGAGTTGTACACCACAAAATATTATAGTGGAAATTCTTTTCATCTTGCCCGTGGTTTTTACCCTAATAATTTTTTAGGGGTTTTCCACGTAAATCTCGGTGTCCATTTTATTCTTTATTTTCGGGTTTTATTATCTCAAATTCCGCACGTGGGACCAACAAGTGGTATCAGAGCCTTGGTTTAAAATTTCTTAAAATTCTGAGTATGCTCTGTGGTTGCAGCCTAGACTGATCTTCCACATCAGAAAAAGATTTTTTGAGATTTTTTATTTAAGGTGAGATTATTTTGTCCAGTCTATAAAATTGTTGTAGACATAATGGCGGGAAGGTACGAGATAACAAAGTTCAATGGAAGTAATTTTCTGTTGTGGAAAATAAAGATGCAAGCAATTTTAAGAAAAGAAAATTGTTTGGCGGCTATTGGAGATAGACCGGAGGAAATGGCGGACGATGTAAAGTGGAATGAGATGAGTGATAATGCTGTTGCCAATTTACACTTGGCTATAGCTGACGAAGTTTTGTCAAGTATCTCTGAGATAAAAACAGCCAAAGTTATCTGGGATACTCTGACAAAGATGTACGAGGTCAAGTCGCTACACAACATGATTTTCCTAAAGAGAAGGCTTTATACTCTTCGGATGGCGGAATCTTCATCGATGACCGACCATATCAACACACTAAATACTCTATTTGCCCAACTCACTTCCATGGGGCATAAAATAGGGGAAAATGAACGTGCGGAGCTTCTACTTCAAAGTCTACCAGATTCATACGATCAACTTATCATCAACATTACCAACAATATTCTTATGGGCTTTCTAAGATTCGACGATGTCTTAACTGCGGTTCTCGGAGAAGAAAGCCGGCGCAAGAATAAGGAAGATAGGTTGGTAACTTCGAAGCAGGCAGAGGCTTTACCGATGATAAGAGGAAGATTTATGGACCGTGACTCCAGTGGGAGCCAAAGGAGAGGTAGATCAAAGTCCAGAAGTAAGAAGAAAAATATTTACTGCTTTAAATGTGGCGGTAAAGGGCACTTCAAGAGAGAGTGTACGAGTATCGAGAAAAGCTCTCAAGGAAATGTGGCTAGTACTTCAGGCAGTGGTGAAATATTATTCAGCGAAGCGACAACAGTTGCAGAAGGCAGGCACAAATTTTGTGACACATGGATTATGGATTCAGGAGCGACGTGGCATATGACGTCTCGGAGAGAATGGTTTGATCATTATGAACCAATCTCAGGAGGATCTGTATTCATGGGAAATGATCATGCCTTGGAAATCGCTGGGATCGGTACTATCAAAATAAAAATGTTTGATGGCACCATTCGCACCATACAGGAGGTACGACATGTGAAAGGACTGACGAAAAATCTTTTGTCCTTGGGGCAATTGGATGACATCGGGTGCAAAACTCGTATCGAGAACGGGATCATGAAAATTGTGAAAGGCGCGCTTGTGGTTATGAAGGCGGAAAAGGTTGCTGCAAATCTGTATGTACTTTTGGGGAAAACACACAAAGAGGCAGAACTAGCTGTTGCATCAATTGGTTCAGGAGAAGAATTAACAGTGTTATGGCATAGAAAGCTCGGGCATATGTCAGAACGGGGTTTGAAAATTCTCTCAGAACGGAAGCTGCTGTCGGGACTTACAAAAGTGTCACTACCCTTTTGTGAGCATTGTGTTACCAGTAAACAACACAGATTAAAGTTTGGTACTTCTACTGCCAGGAGCAAAAGCATATTGGAGCTGATTCATTCGGATGTTTGGCAAGCACCGGTTGTATCCCTAGGAGGAACGAGATACTTTGTCACGTTCATTGATGATTTCTCTAGGAGATGTTGGGTGTATCCAATCAAGAAGAAATCGGATGTTTTCCAGATCTTCAAAGATTTCAAAGCGCGGGTTGAAACTGGATTCAGAAAAGAAAATCAAGTGTCTGAGGACTGACAATGGAGGAGAATATACCAGTGACGAGTTTGATGCATATTGTCAACATGAGGGCATCAAGAGACAGTTCACGGCGGCTTACACACCTCAACAGAATGGAGTGGCGGAGCGGATGAACAAGACCTTGTTGGACAGAACAAGAGCTATGTTGAGGACTGCAGGTCTAGAAAAGTCATTTTGGGCAGAAGCAGTCAAAACCGCTTGTTATATTATCAATCATTCTCCTTCAGTGGCGATTGATCTGAAGACTCCGATGGAGATGTGGATCGGGAAGACAGATTATTCTCATTTGCATACATTTGGAAGTCCGGTGTACGTTCTGTACAATGAACAAGAAAGATCGAAGTTGGATTCGAAATCCAGAAAATGTATCTTCTTGGGCTATGCTGATGGAGTTAAGGGGTTTCGCTTGTGGGATCCTACTGTTCACAAGCTTGTCATCAGCAGGGATGTTATCTTCGAGGAAGATAAAGTAAAGGGAGACAAAGGCACACCGAATTCAGAAACTACTATTATTCATGTGGAAAATAAGACGGATGAAAGTCAAGTTTCTTGTGAAGCAATACCAGAGCACGAAGGACAAGAACATGTTGAGTCTGAGGTTTCCAATGTGAGGCAGTCAACTCGAGACAGAAGACCACCAGGTTGGCTTTCAGATTATGTCACTGAAAGCAACATTGCATATTGTCTATTATCAGAGGATGGTGAGCCGTCGAGTTTCCACGAGGCTACTCAAAGCTCGGATGTATCCTTATGGATGATAGCAATGCAAGAAGAGTTGGAGGCTTTAGACAAGAATAAAACTTGGGATCTTGTTACACTACCAAGAGGAAGGAAAGCCATTGGAAACAGATGGGTCTATAAGATCAAGCGTGATAGCAACAACCAAGTGGAGCGGTATCGTGCTAGATTGGTGGTGAAAGGGTATGCTCAGAAAGAAGGCATTGACTTCAATGAGATATTTTCTCCTGTGGTTCGGCTTACAACAGTCAGAGTGGTGTTGGCATTGTGTGCGGTGTTTGACCTACATCTAGAACAGCTAGATGTGAAAACGGCATTTCTTCATGGAGATCTTGAAGAAGAAATCTATATGCTCCAGCCAGAAGGTTTTGCGGAAAAAGGCAAAAAGAACTTGGTTTGCAGGTTGAAGAAATCTCTGTACGGTCTCAAACAGGCGCCGAGGTGTTGGTACAAGAGATTTGATTCCTATATCATGAGCCTTGGATACAACAGACTGAGTGCAGACCCTTGCACGTATTTCAAGAGGTCTGGTGATGATTATATCATTTTGCTGTTGTATGTGGACGACATGTTGGTAGAAGGCCCCAACAAAGATCAGGTTCAAGGATTGAAGGCACAGTTGGCTAGGGAATTTGATATGAAGGACTTGGGACCAGCAAACAAGATTCTAGGGATGCAAGTTCACCGAGACAGAAGTAACAGAAAGATTTGGCTTTCCCAGAAAAATTATTTGAAGAAAATCTTGCAACGCTTCAACATGCAAGATAGTAAGCCAATTTCGACCCCTCTTCCTGTTAACTTCAAGTTATCCTCTGAGATGTGTCCTAGCAGTGAAGCAGAGAGGATGGAGATGTCTCGAGTACCGTATGCATCAGCAGTGGGAAGTTTGATGTTCGCTATGATCTGTACAAGACCGGACATTGCTCAAGCAGTGGGAGCAGTTAGTCGGTATATGGCGAATCCTGGACGAGAGCATTGGAGCACTGTTAAGAGGATCCTTAGATACATTAAGGGTACCTCGAATGCTGCATTATGTTATGGAGGATCGGATTTTACACTCAGGGGCTATGTCGATTCAGATTATGCAGGTGATCCTGATAAGAGGAAATCTACTACTGGTTATGTGTTTACACTTGCGAGGGGAGCAGTAAGCTGGGTTTCAAAACTGCAGACAATTGTGGCGTTATCTACAACGGAGGCAGAATATATGGCAGCTACTCAAGCTTGCAAGGAGGCAATATGGATTAAAAGGTTATTGGAGGAGATCGGGCACAAACAAGAGAATGTTCATTTGTTTTGTGACAGTCAGAGTGCCTTGCACATCGCAAGGAATCCAGCCTTTCATTCCAGGACGAAACACATTGGAGTACAATTTCATTTTGTGCGGGAAGTAGTAGAAGAAGGAAGTGTGGATATGCAGAAGATTCATACAAAGGACAACATATCTGATTTTCTTACAAAGCCAGTGAACATTGAAAAGTTTGAGTGGTGTAGATTCTCAAGTGGCCTAGCGGAAACGTAAGCAGCAGGTAATGGCAAGATTGAAAGGATGTGTGGAGATGTGTTTGATTCTAAATCAAATCTCCAAGTGGGAGAAATGTCGGCAATGCAAGGGGGGGACCAGTCAATACCTGCATTAAAAACGTGGGTTGGTTGTAGGCAATTTGAAGTGGAATTGCGTGATGAAATTGCTAGGCAATTTCCTTGTTCACACGGTCCAGGGGCTCTATAAATAGAGCTCCCCCCTTCATTCTGAAATCATCCCTTCTTCGAGTTTTCTCTCATCTTATAAGCATTTGAGTGCTTAGTTCTATAATATTTGTGAGGTGTTTTGTTCTCCTGTATTAAGAGAGTGTGTGTTCTCTTTGGAAACACAGTGAGTGAGTTGTACACCACAAAATATTATAGTGGAAATTCTTTTCATCTTGCCCGTGGTTTTTACCCTAATAATTTTTTAGGGGTTTTCCACGTAAATCTCGGTGTCCATTTTATTCTTTATTTTCGGGTTTTATTATCTCAAATTCCGCACGTGGGACCAACATAATTCCCATCAATATTTATTTATTTATTTAAATTTGAAAAGAGTGATAAAGAACAAACCATAAATTGTTGTAAAATTATATGCAAAAAATGGCGACAATTAAGGAGTGACTTTCGAGTAATGTGAATTCTCCAGTTGTCAACCGCCTTTTCCTTTTTTTATGATTTTATTTGTTCCTCCCAAATCCTTGTCTTTTCCACTTTAATAATATAAAATGTCCAAATATTTTAGTTCTCTCAAAATGTTATTTTATTATTATTATATAATACTATGTGTATGATCTTGTTTATTTTTTCTGTTTTAAGGATAAGGAATTTTTTTTCTCAACTGATGTTTTATATCACCAGTCAAAAAATTATAATAGATTTCCTTCGAAAAATCAAATTTTATTATTATTATTATTATTATTTACTAATATATTCATATTCATTAAATCTTGAAAAACGATCAATCATTTTTGAATGAATTAAAAAAAGATAAAATAATATGTTTGTTTATGAACTTTGATTTTTCAATAATTCTAATTATTTTGTGGAAAAAAATGATATATTACGAACGGAGTGAGTATTTACAATTAATATTGACATTATCTGATTTCAACAGTAACAATTACTATATTTTTCAATTTGAAAAAAAATTGTAAGCTCATGTGCTTTACTATTAAAACGTTTTTTTTTATCCACAAGCATTTCGATTTGGTACATATTAATTTGATTAAAAATTTGATAATATGATATGAAATATTTTAATTTTACATGCTACATTGTTTTTAATACATTTAAACATTTTGAAAATACAATAAGAATTCTTATATTTGGAGAGGAGAGCACGATTATTGTTTTGACCCATCGATCTCCAAACCTAAGCTGCTGCGCATTATTATTTTCTGGACAAATGGATTCCTTATAATATGTCAAAGTCCCAACCTAATGCTTTCTTTCTTTAATTTAATTCTGAATGGAAATATAATTTCCATATTAAATTAAATTTACTAAATATTATTTTTTCGTTGTTGATTTGATTGAGTATAATATTTAATTAAGGTTTTGCCTTTCTAGATAATTATGTTAAGATTTTATTGTGATATAATATCATGTTGAATATTGAGTTTTACCTTTCTAGATATTATTTTTATGATAATGATTTTCTAGATATTATATTTGTGATAAAGATCTTGGAGATATGGTATCAATGTTTAAAAAGAGTTTATTTCTAATTAAACTCTCACTTTCCTTGTGAAATGAGTTTCCTTGAAGAATAAAAGTCTACATCTATAAATAAGAGATCAAAGACATTGTTGAAGCTCTCTCTCTCACTCTCTCTTATCTCTCTCTTGTGCACAAGCCTTCTCAATTATTCATACACGAACTTTGGAGAGAGCTCTTGGATTGAGGATTCACGCATACTTTTAAGAGAGAGCTTTTTCGATTTATATGGTTTTCACTCTTCGCTTGGAGGTATTCATGAATGCATAACTTATGCACTTTTGTACGTTCAGAATTTCAGAGAAAACCTTATTCAAGAGACGTGCTATGTTTGAAGAGTTGTGACAGGGTGTTGCCATGAATGTTGGGAACATCTCCAGACAACATATGAGAAGAAGTTGGCCGAAGATTGCTTCTCTTGGATCTACTGTTTGGCAACACGTTTTTGCTTTTTTGTTTTAGTTTTATTCTGGTTGTTTGTTTTTAGAAAGCATTTGTTTTCTCAACTTGTTGAGGAAATTGATTTTTATCATAATCACTAGTGTTAGGTTTTATGAACGACTGATTTTTCTAGGGATTTAATCTTGACCATCTATTTATTTAAAGCGAACTTTTGTTGTAAAATAAAATATTCTGCTGCATGTTGTCTCAGATGTTGTAACAATTGGAACAACATTTAATTCTGATAAAACACAAATTCTCTGTTTTACATCATATTCTGATATTCTTATTATTTCGATCATCTGTCGGACAAAATAATCCTTACAAGTGGTATCAGAGCCAACTCTTGATATACTAAGTGCTGATTCTGGTTTTTATTTTGTTTTGACAGAAATATTTAATGGACACATCACTTGCAAACGGAGCACTTCGACCACCAGCTCCTAAACCTCCTGTCCAACAACAGTTTTTACCAAGGAATGAAGAAAAACGCCGGTTTGCAAGTGAATCCTTTAGGTGTTGCCCTAGGTGTTGCCACACCTGGCCGCAACATCTGCAAAAATTCAGTGTGTTTGAAATCCACAAGTTCTGGAAATTCGAGTGGAGATGATGAATCAGAAGCTGATGATGAAGAAATCACTCTTGAGAGTGTGCAAAAGATTTATGAAGAGTTGTTTGAAGATTGGACCAAAAGAAACAAGTTGAACTCAAGTCTTATGAAGGAGAACATTGAACTAAAAGCCGTAGTTGTCAAACTTGAGGTAATTTTGAGCAAAAAGGATCTGGAACATGGTAAAACCAAAGAAGAAGTTCAAAATGCAACTGAAACATTGTCCAAGTTTAATTCGAGCACATCAAAGCTTGAATCCATACTCTCGATGGGAAGAGATGACCAGAAGGGCTTAGATTTCAAAGACGGTGTGTTTGAAATTGGTGAATGTTCCAAATCAACAGTCTTTGTGAAAGGAAAAACTGATATATCTACACATTCACAACCCGAGCCATCAATCAAAAGTTCTCCACCAAAAAGACAACGTACTACACATGTCCCTAAGAGAAGAAAACGAAGGTATGTATGTCATTATTGCTTTAAGCCTGGTCATATCAGACCCTACTGTTTTAAACTCAGGAATGATCACATGAATCAAAAGTCGAGCCAGATGTTGGCCCGAATGTTGTCCAACATTTCCCGCAACACCTCCCACCATCGACCTACAGTAAGACAAATTTGGGTACCAAAGGTAAAAACTCACTGTAATGTTGTCTATACTTTTGAAAACTAATGCTGCAGGTCATTGGTACTTTGATAGTGGAAAATCACGCCACATGACAGGTTCAAGAGAACATCTCATCGATTATGTTGAACAAAATTTTGGTAGAGTGACCTATGGAGGGGGAGCTAAAGGAAAGATTGTGGGAAAGGGAACTTTGAATGTGGAAGGACTACCAAAGCTCCACAATGTCCTTCATGTTGAAGGATTAAATTCGAATTTGATAAGCATAAGCCAATTGTGTGATGATAATTTGCTTGTTAAGTTTGATAGACATACTTGTAAAGTTTTTGATGAAACTAATATGTGCATTATGACATGTACAAGGTCTTCGGATAATTTCTACCAAATAGGTGAAGATCTTTTAAGCAAACATGTGCAAATCATCGAACTTGACCTTTGGCGTCAAAAACTCGGACATGCAAACTTCAAAACCTTAAAGAACTTGAGTAAGTACGATGCAGTACGAGGTTTGCCTAATCTTTCATTTGGTATACCATTTACGTGCGGAGATTGTCAAAAAGGTAAGCATACTCACGCGTTACACCCAGTGTTGCCATCATCTGGGACAACACGCTGTCTGGAGTTACTACATATAGATCTTATGGGTCCTATGGAAGTTAAAAGTTTCGGAGGTAAGAAATATTCCTTTGTGTGTGTAGATGACTTTTCACAATTTTCTTGGATAAGTTTTATTAGGGAAAAGTCAGACACTTTCGATGTGTTTAAAAAATTGATCACAAGGATTACAAACTTTCATAATTTGAAGGTGAGAAGGATAAGGACTGACCAGGGTAAGGAATTCGAAAACACTTCATTCTCATCTTTTTGTGACAAAAAAAGTATTTCACGTGAATTTTCTGCCCAAAGACACCACAACAAAATAGGATCGCCAAACGTAAGAATAGAACACTTCAAGAAATGGCAAGGGTGATGTTGACTTCAAAGTGCATTTCAAAGCATTTTTGGGCAGAAGCCCTTAACACCGCTTGCCACATTTCAAATAGGGTGTATTTGAGAAGCGGTTCAACTATGACATCGTATGAGATAATTATGGGACAGAAGCTGTGAGACCCCGAGACTAAAATAGCTTTGATGGCATTTTGGTAAATAAGTTGGAAAATATTGAATTTATTTTGATGGCATTTTCGTAGATAAGTTGAAAAATAATGAATTAATTTTAAGGGCAAAATGGTAAATAGTGACATATCTTTTTCATATGAAGCCCAAATGATTTGAGATTTAGTTATAACGTAGAAAACTCAAAGATAGAGAAGTTTCATGTTTTGAGTTTTGGAAATTTTGATCGTTTGACTGGTCCAAAGGGACGTACCGATGTTAAAATGTTAAATAATATATATTATATTTATATTATATTGTTATATAATATAATATAATATTAAAAAATTAATTAAAAAAAAGAAAACTTAAATTGAGACGGTGGAATTGAAATTTCAATTCCACCGTACAGTACAGATGGTGAGGCACGAGAGACGTGAGACGAGAGAGAGGTGAGATTTTTATTCTTTTCGATTGTGCGACTTATCGGTTTATCCAACCGACAAACGTACTTCAGATCTGGGATCGTTGACACGAGGTCTTCGATTTGAGGTATAAATTTTATAGTTTTGGTGATGTTTGAAATTCGTCAATTTTTGGAATAAATCCGATAAATTGTTAAAACATACTGGAATTGAAGATTGTTGAATAGTGTATGATTTTAACGAAGAAGAGATGATTATAGTGATGTTATTTTGAATTATTCTCAATTTATTATAATTAGAGAATTTTAATCATTTGATTGAGATTGAAGAATTATGTGTCGGTTATATATGCGGTAGAATAACTGACAAGAAACTAAGTTTTGAAGTCGGAATTGAATTATGATATGATTTTGATTTGATATGAATTTTTGAAGTTTCAAATGATATTTGAAACTCATATTAATGATTTTGGAGTATGTTATTGATTCGAACGAGTATGTTATTGATGTAGATAAAGTGTAATATTAATATCTTCAGGCTACATCAACTGAAACGAAGAATTGAGGTATGTTGCGACCGGGTAACATACGACATGTATCTGTATTATATGATATATGCTGGATTGATTTGACTGATTGGATTGAGAATATGTGTCTATATGCCTTATTTGTTGAATTTATGTGGCATACATGACATTGAGATTTGAATATCGATGTACAAAATAAATGTTTTGTTAACGCACATCGGTTGATGCATACATCGATACATGACATGCACGTTGAGCTATGATCCTTGGATACCCTGATATGATTTGATTGGATTCTGGGATTTGTGAACACAATGCTATTTTGGTATTACATGACCCTTAAAACATAGACATTTGTGGCCCCAATGATTGGATATGAGATTTGGGATTTGATGGCGCTTCGTCGACGCTATCATACGTGTATCCTTTATTGAGGCCGGTGTGCCAGCTCGAGCATTGATTTGATAGCGATTCATTTGATTCTGACATGTGCTCAGTGGATGGGCATTTGACCTGATACCTCCACGACATATATGCATTGCATACCATATATCATTGTTTAGATATATGTGGTATATATGATTGGTTGTTCCATACGGAGCTTCGCTCACCCCCAAGGGGGCTGTTGTTGTCTTTGTGTGTGGACAATGGCAGGTACTCCAGGATATCAGGAGACCGGAGAGGGTACTTCTGGAGGGAGCCACAGTTTGGGCTGAGGTTTGTTGATTATGTCTTGTTTCCAGTATATATGTATATGTATCTATATACCGGGGCATGTCCCGAGGATATGAGATGTTTGTATGTGATTGGTTTTGATTACATGTGGGCATGATTATGACGTGAGATGAGATACTATTTTTAGTATTCAAATAAAATGATTTGGGCTCATCGTAAAGAAATTTTAAACTCGTTTTCCGCTGTGAGTAATTAACCCTAATCAGATTGTGTTGTAATAATGATTAAGAGCTAAGGGCCCCACATAAAGTGGTATCAGAGCATAGCTGGGAATGCTCGATTGAGTCTTGTGTACACTTGAATAGGCACAAATGAATTGTGCGTATGTGTTTGACTTATTTGTATTACTTGCTCTTATGTGAGTTGATTTGATTAAGTATCTGATGAGATTGATGATATGAGATGATGATATTATGAATTGATATGAAATTGTGATATTCATCTTTTGATTTGTAGATGGATCACACAAATGAAACTCCGAGTAGCAGTACTGAGAAGATAGCTGGGCAATTTGAAGGATTGTCCATGGATGTTGTGATGGCTCGATTCCTGGATTTGAAACCACCGAGGTTCTTTGGCACTGAGAGTGCGGAAAGAGCTGAAGCTTGGTTGAAGGATATCGAGCATCTGTTTAATATTGTGGAGTATTCCAAGGTTCGAAGACTGAAATTTGCTCTCTATCAGTTGAAAGACCGAGCTAAATCTTGGTGGGAAGCCACTGAGATTGGATTGAATATAGCCGGGATTGAAGTCACATGGGATGTCTTCAAGGCCCAATTTCTTGAGCAGTATTCTCCTCCTTCTTATTATACTGCTCAGGAGAATGAATTCAATAATCTGCAGCAGGGAACGATGTCTGTTGCGGAGTATGCTTCGAAGTTTTCTACTTTGCTGAAGTATGCACCTCACGTAGCTGGGAATGCGAGGGCAAAATATAACAGGTTTGTAAATGGTTTACATCTTGCTTTGTATACATATGTTGTTTCTGGATTTCCTACCAGCTACGTAGAGGCAGTTGAACGAGCCAAGGCAGCCGAGGCTGGACTTAGGCGGGGAGGTCCACAGTATACTCCTCCACCACCAGTGTCAGCTCAGCAGCCTACTTTGAGGCCGAGAGGTAAGAAATTTAAGAAGACTGGTTCTGTTTCTTCGTCTTCTTCGAGTTCGAGTGGATCCCAGAGAGAGAGTCCCGTGATTGCCCCTTACTGTATCCATTGTGGGGGTAAACATACTATCGAGCAGTGTCGAGGTATGTTTGGTACTTGTTATCAGTGTGGCAGGAAGGTCATTTCTCTCGAGTATGTCCGAACAGGGGTACGACTTCTGCTCAACCCCAGCCAGGATTTAGAGGTGGCCCTGGTATGATGAGACCTGCTGTTCCTGTTCCATCTTTTCAACAGTCGAGTGTCCCACGATATTGAGGACCGGGTGGTCAGAGTGCCCAAGTTCCTCCTCAAGTGAGAGTATATGCCATGACTGAGGATCAGGCAAGAGAAGCTCTTGGTGGCGTGATTGCAGGTATTTGCACGCTTTGCGATTATCCTGCACGTGTTTTATTTGATACAGGAGCATCTCATTCATTCATATCTCATGCATTTGTTGCATCTCATGATATTGAGTGTACCTCGTTGTATGATACTTTGTCGATAGCCACGCCAGCAGGGAAGATTATTTTGTCTGAGAAAGTTGTGCATAATTGTGTATTGATATATGATGATAATGTGATGTTCTTGAATTTGATTGTCCTCCCAATGCACGACTTTGATTGTATTGTTGGCATGGATATCTTGATGACGAATCGAGCTACTGTTGATTGTTGTCATGGAGTGGTTCGATTTCGACCGATTGATGGACCCAAGTGGAATTTTTATGGCAAGGGTTCCCAAGCCAAAATTCCATTGGTATCCTCTTTGGAAATGTCTCGACTTTTGACTAGCGGAGATGAGAGTTATCTTATCTACGCTGTTGATGTCTCTAAGAAGGAGCCTTCTTTATCTGAGATTCATGTTGCGAAAGAATTTCCAGATGTATTTCCCGATGAGATTCCTGATTTTCCTCCTCATCGAGAAGTTGAGTTTAGTATTGATCTTGTGCCGGGGACTGCACCTATTTCGAAAGCTCCTTATTGCATGGCACCATTGGAATTGAAAGAATTGAAAGAACAATTACAGGAACTTCTCGATAAGGGATATATTCGACCGAGTGTATCACCTTGGGGAGCTCCAGTTTTATTTGTTCGAAAGAAAGATGGTACTATGCAAATGTGTATCGATTATAAGCAATTGAATCGGGCTACTGTGAAGAACAAGTACCCACTTCCTCGTATTGATGATTTATTTGATCAGCTTCATGGTACTTTTGTTTACTCTAAGATTGATCTTCGTTCTGGGTATCATCAAGTACGAGTTCGAGACGAAGATGTACCTAAGACTGCTTTTCGTACGAGGTATGACCACTATGAATTCTTGGTTATGCCTTTTGGTCTTACGAATGCTCCTGCTATTTTTATGGACTTAATGAACCGTGTCTTTCGAGATTATCTTGACCGATTTGTTATTGTGTTTATTGATGATATTCTTGTCTATTCGAAATAGAAAAAGGAGCATGCTGAACAACTGAGACTGGTACTTCAAACCCTTCGTACTAGTCACTTGTATGCTAAATTGTCCAAATGCGAATTCTGGATGGACAAAGTGGTATTTCTGGGCCACGTCATTTCGAGACATGGCATATCTGTTGATCCTGCGAAGGTCGAAGCTGTATTGAATTGGCCAAGACCTACGAATGTTCCTGAGATCCGTAGCTTCATGGGTTTAGCTGGATATTATCGTCGTTTTATTGAAGGATTTTCAAAAATAGCTAAACCTATTACTCAACTGACACAGAAGAATCAGCGATTCATTTGGTCAGATGAATGTGAAGCTAGTTTTCTTGAATTGAAGACGAGATTGACCACAGCACCTGTGCTCACTATTCCTTCAGGTACCGGAAGATTTCTGGTGTGTACAGATGCGTCTGGTAAAGGTTTGGGCTATGTTCTGATGCAACATGGCAAAGTGGTTGCTTATGCGTCTCGTCAATTGAAATCTCATGAAACTCGTTATCCTGTTCATGATCTCGAATTGGCTGCCATTGTGTTTGATTTGAAAATTTGGCGCCATTACTTGTATGGAGAAAATTTTGTTATTTATTCGGACCATAAAAGTCTGAAATATCTCTTTTCTCAATCTGATTTGAATATGAGGCAACGCAGGTGGATGGATCTCTTGAAGGATTTTGATTGTGAGATTTAATATCACCATGGATCGGTGAATGTTACTGCGGATGCCTTGAGCCGTAAAGTTCATGATTCTGTTCTAGCTTCTGTCAGTGTCGCCAAAGTACACGAGGATATATGTACTTCTGGCTGGACTTTTCACTCGAATTGGAATTCTGTCACTGTCTCAGCATTGCAGATTGAGTCGAATTTAATATCGAAAATACGAAAGGCCCAACGAAGCGATGCTCAGATCCAAAAGTCGAAAGAACTTTTATCTGCAGGACATCAGTCTGGATTTCAGATTTATTCTGATGGTTCTTTACAACTTAACGGTCGGCTGGTTGTCCCTGATGATTCTGATTTGAAATCTGCCCTTCTTCGAGAAGCACATTGTAGCAAATATAGTATTCACCCTGGAGGCCGAAAGATGTATTTGACATTGAGACATCAATTCTGGTGGAAACGTATGAAGAAGGACATTGCTGAGTTTATTTCGAAATGTCTTGTCTGCCAGCAAGTAAAAGCCGAGAGAATGAAACCAAGAGGATTACTCCATAGTCTCGAAATCCCGAAATGGAATTGGGAACATATTGCTATGGATTTTGTGACCCATTTACCTCGATCGCCCAAGGGCTGTGATGCTATTTGGGTTATTATTGATCGGATTTCGAAATCTGCACATTTTATTCCGTATGAGCGGACTTATCCTTATAAGAGAATGGCCGGTTTATACATTGAAAATGTTGTGAGACTGCATGGTGTTCCAGTCTCGATTGTATCTGATCGTGATCCCAGATTTGCTTCTAAATTCTGGGGTAGTTTCCAAGAAGCGATGTGTACGCGTTTGGCTATGAGTACTGCTTACCATCTTCAAACTGATGGCCAGACGGAGCGTAAGATTCAAACTCTAGAGGAGATGTTACGTGCGATTGTGATGGATTTCAGAATGGGATGGCAAGATGCCTTGCCATTGGTTGAATTTTCTTATAATAATAGCTTTCAAACGAGTATCGGTATGGCCCCGTTTGAAGCTCTATATGGGAGACGATGTAGATCACCGTTATTCTGGGATGAAATTGGTGAAAAACAATTGACTGGACCTGAAATGATACAGGAAATGAATGATAAGGTTCAGTTAATTCGGCAGCGGATGAAAGTTGCTCAGGATCGTCAAACGAGTTATGCGAATAAACGAAGACGACCCTTGGAATTCCAGAAAGGTGACATAGTGTTTTTGAAAATATCTCCCTTTAGAGGCACTGTTAGATTTGGCATGCGAGGGAAGTTATCTCCTCGTTATGTTGGGCCATACGAGATTCTTGATCGAGTTGGTGATCTTGCGTATCGATTGGCATTGCCACCAGCTCTATCTGCCATTCATGATGTGTTTCATGTTTCTATGCTGAGGAAATATGAACCAGATCCATCGCATGTACTTGCACCTGATGAGGTTGAACTTGATCCTTCTCTTTCCTATGTCGAACAACCTGTTCGTATTATGGATCGAAAGATAAAGATATTGCGTAATAAATCGATTCAGTGGTTCGAGTACAATGGACACGACATGGTGTAGAGGAATCGACGTGGGAATTGGAGAGCAAAATACGAGATTCATATCCGCATTTATTTGATTCTCTTCCATCTGTTCCATTGTGTTCAATGTATACTAATCCGTTTACTGATTTTAGTTTTGATATGTACTATAACTGGTGACATATTATATGTTTGCATATGTTATGTATCTATGGACACTGGAGATTTCGAGGACGAAATCTTTTAAGAGGGGGAGAAATGTGAGACCCCGAGACTAAAATAGCTTTGATGGCATTTTGGTAAATAAGTTGGAAAATATTGAATTTATTTTGATCGCATTTTCGTAGATAAGTTGAAAAATAATGAATTAATTTTAAGGGCAAAATGATAAATAGTGACATATCTTTTTCATATGAAGCCCGAATGATTTGAGATTTATTTATAACGTAGAAAAATCAAAGATAGAGAAGTTTCATGTTTTGAGTTTTGGAAATTTTGATCGTTTGACTGGACCAAAGGGACGTACCGATGTTAAAATGTTAAATAATATATATTATATTTATATTATATTGTTATATAATATAATATAATATTTAAAAAATTAATTTAAAAAAAAGTAAACTTAAATTGAGACGGTGGAATTGAAATTTCAATTCCACCGTACAGTACAGATGGTGAGGCACGAGAGAGGTGCGACGAGAGAGAGGTGAGATTTTTATTCTTTTCGATCGTGCGACTTATCGGTTTATCCAATCGACGAACGTACTTCAGATCTGGGATCGTTGACACGATGTCTTCGATTTGAGGTATAAATTTTATAGTTTTGGTGATGTTTGAAATTCGTCAATTTTTGGAATAAATCCGATAAATTGTTAAATCATACTGGAATTGAAGATTGTTGAATAGTGTATGATTTTAACGAAGAAGAGATGATTATAGTGATGTTATTTTGAATTATTCTCAATTTATTATAATTAGAGAATTTTAATCATTTGATTGAGATTGAAGAATTATGTGTCGGTTATATATGCGGTAGAATAACTGACAAGAAACTAAGTTTTGAAGTCGGAATTTAATTATGATATGATTTTGATTTGATATGAATTTTTGAAGTTTCAAATGATATTTGAAACTCATATTAATGATTCTGGAGTATGTTTTTGATTGGAATGAGTATGTTATTGATGTAGATAAAGTGTAATATCAATATCTTCAGGCTACAACAACTGAAACGAAGAATTGAGGTATGTTGCGACCGGGTAACATACGACATGTATCTGTATTATATGATATATGTTGGATTGATTTGACTTATTGGATTGAGAATATGTTTCTATATGCCTTATTTGTTGAATTTATGAGGCATACATGACATTGAGATTTGAATATCGATGTACAAAATAAATGTTTTGTTAACACATGTAATAGCCTAGCCGGTGTACGGTACGGTTTAAGTTTCGTATGCTTATTGGGTTATTTGATATAGATGTTAAGAGTTGTGTTTATGGGTTATAGTGTTGTTGGTTATTATTGTTTTGTGGCCTGGTTGATGGTTGTGTGTATCAGCGTTTCGGTTCGATTTTAGTTGCTTGAGATTTTGTCTTGGCCGTGACCAGACAGCACCCGCGCTCAGTGCAGGACCGCACCCGCGGTCTTGTGTTTCAGAAATTGGTGTTTTTCCCGTAGCTTCACCGCACCCGTGGTGTATTGGTACCGCACCCGCGGTGATGGCACCGCACCCGCTGTAAGTTAAGGACCGCACCCGCGGTCGACAATTCCAGATTTTTGGTTGGGAGGCAGTGAGCTTAGCGCACCCGCGGTGCATGTTGGAGCGCACCCGCGGTCGCGCACAACAAAACCGTGTTTCGAGATTTTAAGTGATAAATTGGATGAGTTGGCTTCATTTCCCTCATTTCTTTTCTTCCCCTTTTTCGATTTTCTCTCCTTGGAGACTAGGGTTTCTTCATCTTTTCCTTTATTTTCTTTAATCCAAGCTTTTAGTTGGTGATTGGTGTTAAGATCAAGGTTCTTGGTTGTTCAAGGAGCTAAGTTAAGTCTTTTGGTTTATTTATTCTTGGTTTTGGAGGAGATGTGATGTGGGTTTGTTGATTTGGTTGGTTTTATGGATTAATTGGCATGGGCTTTTGGTTATTGAGATGTTGATGGTGTATGTTATGGTTTATTGTTGTAGGATTTCAACCAAGTGGTTAGAACCAAGGTTTCAAGTGGTTGTAAGTGGAATTTCATCCTTTGTGCTCACATGATGTTATATGTATTGTGTTTCAAAGGTTTTAATGTGTTATTCCCTTCATTTGCTTCATAGTTATGTATTGATTCACTTGTTATATCTATTGGAGGCATTGTATGTCTCAATCATATTGAAAGGGAATACAAAGATATAGTCTTCAAAGTGTTTGATAAAATGCCCAAGAGAGAATTTAAATTGATTTATGGATTGATAGATACATAGTCAGAGATTGCATGCAATTAGTTGATCAACGACCATAGGCTTTTATCCCGACAGAGTTATCGATTTATATCGATGGGATACGAACACCACAGACAGAGTTACTATATAGATATCAATCCAACAGAGAAAAGAGAAATACCATCGTTATTATTATTCATGCTATGATATTCATTTCAGAGTTGATGGTATTTATGTTTTTAAAGTTATGTTTTTCAGAGTATGTTATGTTCATTGCTATGTAAGAGTTCCACTTGCTGAGTTTTATACTCATTTTAGTTATTTCATGTGATGCAGATAAGAGCGACGGGCCGGATCGTTGATTGTGGGCCGAAGTCATATGCATATAGAGAAGGAAGGAAGAAGATGTTATTTTGATGGCATTTTTGGCATGATCACTCAAATGATATTTTGTATTTTGGCTTTTATCATTTCATTGATCATGTAATTGCAAATATTTTGTAAAAATTTTTATGTTATAAAAATTTAATCCTTCCTGAAGAACCTAAAGGGGGGGTGAATAGGTTCTTTTAGGCCCTTTAGCGTTTTTAAAACGAGTTTGCAGAAATTGCAAGCGGAAGACTTGAGGGACAATCACAAATAAAAAATGAATGCGTAAAGTAAGGCGTAAAATAAATGCGTAGTAAAGTAAATGCGTAAAGTAAAGAGGGATAGAGATGTTTATGGAAGTTCGACGAAGAATCGTCTACGTCTCCCCTTCTCGATGAGGATCGAGGTATCACTATATCGACTTGGCTTTAGGAGCTCCAAGCTAGCTTTTACAACCACGCCTCGATGCGTCTACTTGGCCTTGAGGGCTCCAAGGATAGCCACGAACTTTACAACCCACTCGAGAGTATTACTTTCACTCTTTTTCTACAACTCTTTTGATATTACAACTCTTTTAATCAACGCACACAAGAGATAGTAGAAAGCTTTGTAAGAGACAAGAGAGTGGAGTGGGATGATTGAAAATGCATCCTCAAAGGCCTATTTATACTAGTCTTGGACGCCAAGGTTCGGATCTTCTGTTTATGATTCGGAACGTCCGATGTGATTGAAATCAATTTGCGTAATTCTGGGATGACTTCGGATCGTCCGTTCTTGACTTCGTAGGGTCCGAACATGTGCTTCGGAGGGACCGATCCAGCTTCGTTTCTTCCGAACGGTTCTTTCAGACAGTGAATGACCAGCTTCGGAAGGTCCGAACTCAAGTTCGTACCGTCCGAACATTCCCGCGTTTCCAGAGATTTGAAATCTTCAACACTTCGTAGCGTCCGATCATGTCCTTCGTAGCGTCCGAAATCTTACTCAATCAATCAGTCAGATCAATTTGTCTCCGCATTCAAGTGATTTGATTGCTTGTGTTCGGAACGTCCGATCACGTCTTCGGACCGTCCGAACTGGCTCATCGCAGCTTCCGAACAGCTTCCACTTTGCTTCTGATCGGCACCTTTTCGGAACGTCCGAACCAACTTCGGATCTTCCGAACTTAACTTTGTTCTTAATTTCCTGCATGCCTCAATATAAAACATTAGTACATTTTTAAGCCAAGTTTTGGTATCATCAAAACAAAAACTTTGGGATATGTTACAGCATTAAAAACATTAATCTCATCTTCGAGATTTGTATGCGTTTAAGGCGTAACACTTCCTCCTTTCAAAGAAAATATTAAATTCCGCTGTATTTTAATTAAATTGGGTCGAGGTGTCACATTTAGTGGTATCCGAGCACCGTTCTTCGGACCAATACACATGACTTCGTCTACTTTCAACTGTCCGGGTATGTCTTCTTCTACATCTATTCATTGTTATCTATTGATTTGTTTTGTGTGAGCACATTGTAGAGTATGCCTCCTAAGAGGAAAGCCGTAGAGGGTGAGGGTAGTTCTTCCTCTAGAGTTGTCGATGAGTTTGGAAAATTGTTGAAAGAGCAAGCCAAGGTCCATAGCGAGCAAATCCAGCAGTTGCTGCGTATGCAAGGTACAGGCCAAGGTAGAGGCCAGGGTAGAGGCCAAGTAGCTCAAGCAGTTGGTACCGATGGCATCTTTACTGCTTTCAAGAGGATGGATCCGCCTGAATTTGCAGGAAGCACCGATCCGTTGGTGGCCGTAGAATGGATCAAGGCACTTGAGGCTATTTTCGATCATCTCAACTACGAAAGACAAGGACAGAATCAGTTGTGCAGTGTTCATGTTAGTCAAAGCTGCACGTATTTGGTGGAATGCTACCAAGGTTGGTGTTGATGTTCCGACATTGAAGTGGCAAGAGTTCACCGATCTTTTCTATGACAAGTACTTCCCAGACGCTCTTCGAGCTAGGAAGGTGACTGAGTTCTTGGAGCTTCGACAGGGAGGTATGAATGTTGATGAGTACATCTTGAAGTTCGAGGAGGGCTGTCTGTTTGCCCCGTATATTGCTTCCAACGACAAGGACAAAGGTGCTCATTTCATTCGAGGCCTTAGAGCAGAGATCCGGAGGGATATCAACATGTCGAAGGCTGTGACATTCAAGGAGATCGTGGCCAAGGGTTTGTTAGCTGAACAAGATGAGAAGGACATTGCCAGGGAAAGACAAGCGAGACAGCAGGCCATTGCTCAGAGAGGCCAGGGTTCAAGTCAAAGAGGAAAGGATCGTTTCAAGGGGAAAGGCAAGATAGAGCCGAGTCCTAAACCACCGGCAGTTCCTTTTGATCCTGAGAAGCCTTTGTGTCCCAAGTGCAGTCGACATCATCGGGGAGAGTGCAGATTTGGTACTCATACTTGCTATCGATGTGGCACTGCAGGCCATATTGCCAAAGACTGTCCAAGAAGAGCGAGTAAAGAGAAGGTGCATGGTCGCATATTTACCATGACGAAGGAAGGTATAAATCATGATTCTTCTGTGATCTCTAGCACTATTTTAATTTCAGACAGAGTAGCTACGACATTGATTGATACATGTGCTACTCATTCTTTTATGTCTGAACTATTTTTGAGATCTTTGGGTATAGTTCCTTCGGTTCTTCCCCTCCAGTTCAATGTTGTTTTGCCTTCGGGAGATGTGTTGTGCCCGACATCTATTGTGTATGCGTGCTCTGTTCAAATTGATGAGTGAGTGGTTTTTGCTGACCTGATTGTTATTCCAATGGTCTCATTTGATATTATACTTGGCATGGATTGGCTATCGACCTATCGTGCAGTGATTGATTGCGTTACTAAGACGGTGTCATTTGCAGATGATGCAAATAGGGAAGGTATGCTCGCCAGTGCAGGTACTTCGCTAGTCCTTCCTTTTATTTCGTGTCTTGAGGCTAAGAGGTTGTTGTTTAGAGGATGTGATGGGTTTTTGGCTTCTATTGTGGATGTGGATAAGATTGTGAAATTGAACATTGATGATATTGATGTGGTGAGAGAGTTCTCTGATGTGTTTGAGGATGATGTTCCGGGTTTACCGCCGGACAGAGATGTGGAATTTGTGATTGATCTAGTTTCGGGTACGGTTCCTATTTCTAAGGCTCCGTATATAATGGCCCCAACAGAGATGAAGGAGTTGAAGACGCAGTTGCAGGATCTTTTAGATAAAGGTTTCATTCGACCGAGTTCCTCGCCTTGGGGAGCTCCGGTTCTTTTCGTCAAGAAGAAAGAGGGGTCTTTGCGGCTGTGTATTGATTACAGAGAGCTCAACAAAGTGACGATTAAGAATAAGTATCCGTTGCCACGGATAGATGATTTATTTGACCAACTGGAAGGGCTACCGTGTTCTCAAAGATTGATTTGCGATCCGGCTATTATCAGTTGAAGGTTAGGGAGTCTGATATCCCTAAGACAGCGTTCCGGACCAGGTACGGTCATTATGAATTTCTTGTGATGTCTTTAGGTCTGACTAATGCTTCTTCGATCTTTATGGATCTGATGAACCGTGTGTTCAAGCCGTATTTGGATAGTTTCGTCATTGTCTTCATCGACGACATTTTGATCTATTCCAAGACCAGAGAGCTTCATGCAGAGCATCTCCGAGTTGTTCTTCAGTTGTTGAGAGAGAAGAGGATGTATGCTAAGTTGAAGAAGTGTGAGTTCTGGTTGGAGCATATTTTTTTTCTAGGCCATGTTGTTTCGAAGGATGGCATAGCTGTTGATCCGACGAAGATCGAGGCGATTCAGAAGTGGCCTATTCCTACCACTGTATCAGAGGTACGCAGTTTTCTTGGTTTGGCGGGTTATTATCGTCGTTTCATTTCAGATTTTTCCAAGATTGCTCTGCCGTTAACAAATCTGACGAGGAAGACTGCGAAGTTCGAGTGGTCCAATGATTTTCAGAGTGGATTCCAAGAGTTGAAAGATAAGTTGACGACAGCTCCTGTTCTTGCATTGCCCAGTGGTTCAGAGGATTTTGTTGTTTATACTGACGCGTCGAAGAAGGGTCTTGGAGCAGTGTTAATGCAGCGTGGGAAAGTTATAGTCTATGCTTCTCGCCAGTTGAAAGACTATGAGAAGAATTATCCGACGCATGATTTGGAGCTAGCAGCTGTGGTTTTCGCCCTGAAGATCTGGAGACATTATTTGTATGGCGAAAAGTGTGAGATTTTCACGGACCACAAGAGTTTGAAGTATCTGTTTTCTCTGAAAGAGCTCAATATGCAACAGAGGAGGTGGTTAGAGCTTGTCAAAGATTTTGATGTGACGATCAGTTACCACCCAGGGAAAGCGAATGTTGTAGCGGATGCTTTGAGCCGTAAGTCGAGTTATATCTAAACTTATTCCATACGAAAGTAATTGAAGGATGATCATGTACTCCATGACATTATTCCATACGAAAAGTGACTTGAAAAGATTGAGTAAAAAGAAAAATCAATTATGCATATGCTCTGTATCAGAAGAAAAGATGGGAAAAAGCTACCTAAAAGAGTCAAATGAAGACTGTGCTTTTAGTGTGGGAGCTACCTCTTTTGAATTTAATACAAAGGGCAAAAATAGAAGAAAATGGAAAAAGCTACCTAGAGCAATCATAAAGAAGACCATTCTTCTAGTGTGGGAGCTATCACTTCTATGATCAGAAAGTTGATAAGTCTTTAGGTGTGCAGAAAAATCGAAATATATTTTGAAATTGGACGTGTTGTCAGAAGATGTTGCCAACATTTGTGACAACATTTCATTTGTGAACATATCTCTTATTTTTTTTCATGTTTCTATTTCTGTTACATTCTGTTATTAGGCATAAATAGGTCATGCATAAACATAACATTGTGAATATTGTTGGTCAAGAGGGTATGCGTATCAACAGAGAAAATTCGATGAAAATCCGGATTTTTCTAGAAATCCAATATTTGTGATTTTTGATGGTTCAGTGGTGTTAATTCGATGTGGGCTTCAATTCTGGAAATTTTTTTTGAAATGATTCTTGAAGAAATTATTCAGTAATTTTGGATAGTGATTACTCGCTAAATCTGATCTTGTCTCCTATGAGAACTTAGTTTCTGACTATCGTCTGGCTATGGAGGTGGATGTCCATTCTGGACAAAAAAGGGGAGAAGATACGACTCAAACTCAAGGGACTATGATTTGAAAGGCTCAAATAAATTGAAAGGATCAAATGATACATTTGCTTGATTTCATTTTTAATGTTCTGATTTGTTTTGTTAAGGTTCTGCTTCCCTGATGTGTTTCTGTTCTAATTAAATGAATTGTTAATGATTTTTGCAGGTGTTGGCTCAGGTGTTGCCAACACAACGAACAACACCCGTATCAACTTGATTTTATTCAGGGAGAGAAAATTTTTCATATTAAGGGGGAGTTAACTGGAGCCTAACTGAGAAATTGAGTTTGATTTGATTTTGTCCAGAAAGACAAAAAGGGGGAGATTGAAGGGAAATATAATTTCCATATTAAATTGATTTCCCTAATATCTTTCCTTTGTTGATTTGATTGAGTATAATATTTAATTATGGTTTTTCTTTTCTAGATAATTATGTTAAGATTTTATTGTGATATAATATCATATGGAATATTGAGTTTTACCTTTCTAAATATTATTTTTATGATAACGATTTTCTAGATATTATATTTATAATAAAGATCTTGGAGATATGGTATCAATGTTTAAAAAGAGTTTATTTCTAATTAAACTCTCACTTTCCTTGTGAAATAGGTTTCCTTGAAGAATAAAATCTACATCTATAAATAAGAGATCAAAGACATTGTTGAAGCTCTCTCTCTCTCTCACTCTCTCTTCTCTCTCTCTTGTGCACAAGCCTTCTCGATTATTCATACACGCACTTTGGAGAGAGCTCTTGGATTGAGGATTCACGCATACTTTTAAGAGAGAGCTTTTTCGATTTATATGGTTTTCACTCTTCGCTTGGAGGTATTCATGAATGCATAACTTATGCACTTTTGTACGTTCAGAATTTCAGAGAAAACCTTATTCAAGAGACGTGCTGTGTTTGAAGAGTTGTGACAAGGTGTTGCCGTGAATGTTGGGAACATCTCCAGACAACATCTGGGAAGAAGTTGGCCGAAGATTGCTTCTCTTGGATCTACTGTTTGGCAACACGTTTTTTCTTTCGTGTTTTAGTTTTATTCTGGTTGTTTGTTTTTAGAAAGCATTTGTTTTCTCAACTTGTTGAGTAAATTGATTTTTGTCATAATCACTAGTGTTAGGTTTTTATGAACGATTGATTTTTCTAGTGATTAATTTTTGTCATAAGACATCGCACAAGTATTTATACTTGTGCAAATTTAATCTTGACCATCTATTTATTTAAAGCGAATTTGTGTTGTAAAATAAAATATTCCGCTGCATGTTGTCTTAGATGTTGTAATATCTGGAACAAAATTTAATTCTGATATAACAAAAATTCTCTGTTTTACATCATATTATTATATTCTTATTATTTCGATCATCTGTCGGACAACATAATTCTTACAAATTCATTAATTAATTCTGAAATAAAAAATAGTATAAATAAAAATTAGTATAACATAAAAGCAAATGATCAATAAATTCTCATCTCAATAGTTAAATATGTTTACAATCTATGTCAGACTGATTATTTTTCTGCAGTATCTTACTAACACAAAAAATGTTTTTGCACTTCTTGGATTCATATATGTTTTTCCGGATGAAATAAGATATAAAACATTGAAAATTTGAAACAAATTTGTGTTATTTTACAAATAAATATTTTAGATCTCACACTAATATATGATTTTTGACTAATCAAACATGTATAATTTTTTATATTAATGACACATCTTTTTCACATAAAAATTCGGTACAAACCTTGAAAAACTACTATTAATATATGATATTTGAGTACTAAATATTTTAGATCTGATACTAATATATGGTCATGTATAACAAACTTTTGTATTAATGACACGTCTTTTTTCAGATGAAAATTCGATACAAAATGTTGAAAACCTGGTATTGATATATGATATTTGATTATTAAATGATTCAGATTTGACACTCATATATGATTTTTGAATACCCAAATATGTATAACAAATTTTGATATTAACAAATGATTTTTTCGGATGAAAATTGGTACAAAACATTAAGAGTCGTATTTTTAATAAATTATTTAATAAGAAAATTTTAATATAAATTTTATTTTAATATGCATGGTGACTGTTATTTTATTTTAAGGGGTGTTCCTTAGCGAACTCCTTTCCCAAAGCGTCAAAGTCCGCATTGGATAAAGTAGTACTTGAGTATTCATCCTATTTTTTAATAAATTATTAATAAGAAAATTTTAATTTTTTCCTTTAATATTAAAGTATTAGTATTTTAAGATATGATTTGTCATAGTTGGTATCAGAGCGCAATGTTTCTTGATATAGGGTTTTGCCACAGCTGGTTGTGAAAAGCTCAGGAAGTCTAGCCTCAAAGTCTGTAAGTTTTTACAGTTTTAAATGCATTAACTGTTAAGTACGAGTTTCCTTAAACTGCATTTTTAAGTTTTAAAATTATTTTAACATGTTATACGAGTAGTTCGGTTATGCATGTAGGTTACATGTAGGGCTAAATTGTGGAATAGTAAGCCTCCTAGACATGTGATTGACCGTGAGAGCCGTGAGGCTCGTGATGAGCAGAGAGTTTCCTCTCCATGTCCACCACCAGACCTTCAGGCTCAGATTCTTGAGGGCATGACTCAGTTCTGTTCGCAGTTTGCGAAGAACAATACTGAATTGGATAGGAGGACGAGGCCTAAAGCAGTATATGAGGGATTTTGTAAGATGGACCCAAAGGATTTTGTGGGTACGAATGTTCCTATGGTGGCTGAGAGAGGAATTAAGTAGATGTTATATTTACCTTTATGGAGCTAAAAGATGCTGATATAGTTAGGTAAGCCACTTATACTGAAGGATGATGCTCAACTCTGGTGGGAAGGAGCATCAGTATCGGTGAATCTACAGGCCCTGAATTGGGAAGGTTTCAAGGAGGTATTCTACTCCAAAGTACTTCACTGACGAAGTACGCTCCTGACTGACTAAGAAGTTTATGACGTTGAGACAGGGAGACCGCAATGTGACGGAGTTCGTGAGAAAATTCGAGCAGGGGTGTCACTTTGTGCCCTTGATAGCTAATGACTTCATGGAGAAACTGAGACACTTCATGGATGGATTACGACCAATCTTGCGTCGTGATGTTTGCATAGATGGTCCTCTTACTTATGCCGTTGCAGTGACCAGAGCATTGGCGGCTGAGCAGGATCAGAAGGACATCGAGATTTACAAGCAGGGCAAAGGCCCTCTCAGGAACCACAGTGAGATTTTCAGCAGCCAACTAAGAGGCCTTTTCAAGGGCCTATCAAGGGAAAATGACATCAACCACCACTGAAGAAGTTTGCTCAGAAGCTTGCTGAATGTCTGGTGTGCCCAAAGTGCAACACAAGCATGAAAGAGAGTGTATATGGGGTTCAGGCAAGTTCTTCAAGTGTGGATCCGCTGATCACTTGCTTAAGAATTGTCCACAGTGAAAGCAGCCGACTTTGGGCCGAGTCTTTGCGATTCATGCCAAGGAGGCAGACCCAGACACTACACTCTTGACATGTAATATAATTTATTTAGCACCGTATTATTTGTTGGAATTTATTATGTAAGGTTCAAAATTTTGGGTATACAAGTAGGCTAAAATTTGGACTCTTCATGAGAACTTTAGGATAGTGTATTTAATCTTTGCATGAGATTAAGTTTAGCTTTTTTGGGAATTGTTTGGTTGAGTGTATGTTAATATTGTCCCAGGGAGGATCTATATAGCTGAAGTAGCCACGAATGCTCTGTTAGATTCTGGAGCTACTCATTCTTTTATATCAGACGGCTTTGTAAGATTTTTAACGTCAAGCCGCTCGACGTGAGTTATTCTGTGACCGTTACATCTAGAGAGATATTGTCTACTTGTAGTGTGGTTAGAGACTTGAGTCTCGAGTTACAGGGCCATACATGCTACGCTGAGCTTATTGAATTGTTGATGCCCGAGTTTGACATTATTCTAGGATTGGATTGGTTGTCAAAGAATGGAGTGTCAATGGATTTCCAACAAAATTCAGTGAGGGTAAGACCACTAGGTGAGGAGGAGTTTGTATTCAAGCCAAGTGGATGCAATAGCATGCCGCAGATGATATCATGTATTTAGACGAGGAAACCTATTCTTAGAAGCTGCCAGGCATTCTTAGTGAGCATTATTTCAACCCATGTTGCTGCCAGTCAAACAGTAGCAGACGTCCCAATTGTTAGAGATTTTCTGGATGTCTTTTCTGACGGTATTGCGGGTATCCACCTGCGCACGAGGTGGAGTTTTCCATTGATCTTATGTCGGGTACTGTGCCGATCTCCAAGGAATTGTATCAATAAAGAGATGAAGGTGATCAAACAGCAAATACAACAACAACTGGATAAAGGATTCATAGGCCCTAATTTCTCACCTTGCGGCGCATCAGTACTCTTTGTGAAGAAGAAAGATGGAAGGATGAGGCTTTTCATCGACTATCAGGAGCTGAATAGAGTTACAGTGAAGAATAAGTACCCATTGCCTAGGACAATGACTTATTCATTTAATTGCAATGAGCTTCTGTGTTTTCTAAGACAGATCTTCACTCTAGGTATCACCAGCTGAGGGTGAAGGACGCAGATGTGCACAAGACAACATTCAAAACTCGCTATGGACATTACGAGTTCTTAGTGATGTCATTTGGATTGATAAATGCTCCAGCGATCTTCATAGATATCATGAATCTCATATTTCACCCTTACTGGGATCAATTTGTCATCGTATTTGATAAGTGCAATTTGTGCACTTAAATTATCCTCATAATTCGTATAGATTGGTAGTTTTCTTGGGCGAAATTATGCGTATTTTTTTTATTTTTAGTGTGCTTGCACGAGTCTAGGTAAGGCTACTACACGTGTTGAAAAGGAATGAAAATCGACTTAGAAGAAATTTGTGAGCAGAGAGGCAGTAAAACCCACGCATATGCGCGAGTCAGGTGCGCGCATATGCGCGCAAGAAAGGGATTCAGTTGCAAACAACAGAGGGCTCCACGCATATGCGCGGAGCTTGGGCGTGCATATGCGTGCGAAAAGAAATTCGGTCACAGAAGGACCCGAGCATATGCGCGAGTTTAGGGCGCGCATATGCGCACGACGCGATTTCCAGATTTCTTAGGTTTCGACGTGGGCTTTAAAAGGAAAAGAATTAAGAAGCAAACAACAACATCCGACATAAAGGAATAGAAGGGAGAAAAAGTGAGAGCGCACGGAAGACGGAACGTAAAGAACAGAGATAGAAGACGCTGAATCCGGACAAGGAGACGCACTTTCATCTCTCCTCAACACGTTTCTAATTTGGTTCTTTACTTTTACGTTTTTAATGATTACAAACAAGTTTTGTATTGATTTAGATTCGAGTATGAACTAATTTTATTTTCTAGAGATTGACGTAATCGTGGTCGAACCTATGTTATTGACGTTTTGAATTTTCATCGAATTAATTCATCGTGTTTATTTGTGATTTCTTGTCGTTAATGCTTTTGAATTACTGGCCATAATTCGATTGATCAAATAATTAAGATCCAACACTCGAGATATGGGATTGAAATTAGGACATGGGAAATCACATCGTCAGATGTTTATAACGTGCAAAAGACGTATAACTCTGACGAATCCATAAAGAGAACCTTGTTTGCATTTATTACGTATTACGTGATTTTGAATAGACATATTAAAATCGGTAATAGATAATACAATTCTATTTATCACTTGAAAAAAGGAATAGGAAAATTGAGATTTCTTGGTTATTAAACATGATGCAATTAATAATATGTTAGTCAATTTGAATTTAGCATAGGGGAGACCAGACGAAATATTATCTCTAGTTTGATCTACTCACTGAATCCCAATAGTTTGTAAGAATTAATAGGATTCGTTATTTGCTTTGAATTGATTATCAACTATATATTTGATTTTTCTAAATTATGTTGAACTATGTCAATTATGGTACTTAATATACAATTTTAAATAATTACTCCTCATGAGATCGATATCTGTAATCATATCAGTACTAAAACTTGACACCGTATACTTGCGGTAGTGAAAATATGCGAAATTTTTTTGGCATCGGTGCCGGGGAGTAAATTATTTAATTGCATATTAATATCGTTACTAAGTAGTCTTAACTTTAATTTAGACTTTATTTTTTATTTATTTCGTTAATTTATATCTTTTCTGTTTTGCAGTGCACGCGAAAATATCAAAATCCCGACTTGCTGATTTTTTATTCAGAAATCGAAAGAACTGCTAGGAGACTAAGGAAAGCAAAAGGAGAGGAAATTAATGCAATGACTGAGAACAGAGATAATCAGAATGAACTCCCGAGAGAGGTGCCAATCCGAGGACATTTCCGCCTAGACATCGACGCTCACTATTCTGGGATAGCTCGCGGAACCATTACTGCTAATAACATCGAGCTAAATCTCGCACTCATCAACATGGTTCAACAGAACCAGTTTGGAGGAGCAGCCACTGCAGATTCCTATCTTCACCTCAGAACTTTTCTGAAGATCACGGACACGGTAAAAATTAACGGTGTTTCTAAAGTAATTATTCGATTGCGTCTATTTCCGTTCTCTCTCAGGGATCAAGCAAGGAGTTGGCTCCAATCTATACCTCTAGGGAGTATTACTACATGGGCAGATTTGGTTACGAAGTTTCTATCAAAGTATTTTCCTCCTGCCAAATCTGCTTAACTGAAAATAGAGATCACCAATTTCAGGCAGAGGGAATTCGAGGTGTTATATGAGGCTTGGGAGTGATATAAAGAATTAATCAGGAAGTTTCTGAATCATGGATATGCAGATTGGGTAAATATTGAGTTATTTTATAATGGTTTCGATGGGCCAACTAGAGGGAATGTGGATGCAGCCGCCAGAGGTACTATTTTCTCCAAAACACCTGATGAGGATTATGAATTGCTTGAACAGATGGCCATTAACAGTTACCAGTGACCTAGTGAAAGATCTTGACCAAAGAAACCTGCTGGAGTGTATGCCGTAGACCCGATCACATCACTTACTGCACAGGTCTCGGCATTGACCACACAGATTGCAGCGATGAACAAGGTAGGTCAATCTACGTCTGATGTATCACTGGTGACTGCCGAAGAACAGCCTGTTGTAGAGGAAGCTCAGTACATCAACAATCGTGGTTATGGAGGATATCGAGCTAACCCTCCCCCTAATACTTATCATCCAGGTTTAAGGAATCACGATAATTTCTCTTATGCGAACAACAATAACGTGTTGAATCCTCCACGGGATTCAATACACAGAAGGGTGAAGGAAAGCCGTCTTTTGAGGATCTAGTTGGGACGTTTGTGGCTGAGTCTGGGAAAAGAATGGCAAGAACAGACTCTCGTCTTGATAGCATGGAGACACACATGGGGAATATGGGTGCCACAATGAAATCTTTGGAAACACAGATTGGGAAATTATACAATGCTTTGAAGGATCAAAATACAGGATATTTCCCAAGCAATATGGAGGTGAATCCTAGGGAGCAATGCAAAGCTGTCACACTGAGGAGTGGCAAAGAAATTGGAATACCAGAACCTACTGAAGAAAATGAAAAAATTCTTGTTGAGGAAGATGGTGGATAAGATGTAAGTGTTGGTAAAGAGACATCAGAGGAACCCAAGAAAGTGCTTGAACAACATCCTTTACCGAAGGTGAAACTTCCATATCCACAGAGGTTCAAGAAGAAAGGGTCAGATGATCAATTTGCGAAGTTCCTAGAAATCTTCAAGAAAATACACATTAACATCCCATTTGCCGATGCATTGGAGCAAATGCACAACTATGCTAAGTTCATCAAGGATGTGATGTCCAAGAAGAGGAAACTTCAAGAATTTGAGATCGTGAAGCTAACCGAAGAGGGCAGTGACATACTCCAAATGAAACTACCACAAAAACTCAAAGATCCAGGGAGTTTTACTATTCCTTGTGTAATTGGTGGTTCTAGAATAAATAGGGCTTTATGTGATTTAGGTGTCGGTATTAATTTAATGCCTTTTTTTTATTTACAGGACCTTGGAGCTTGGCGAGGTAAAGCCTAGCACTATTACTTTGCAGCTGGCGGGCATATCACTTACATATCCACGAGTGATAGTAGATGATGTGCTGGTAAAGGTAGAAAAATTCATATTTCCTGCTGATTTAGTCATTTTAGATATGGAGGAAGACCAGGAGACGCCACTTATCTTTGGAAGGCCATTCTTGGCCACTGAAAATGCATTGATTGATGTGTACAAGGTCGAGCTCACACTGAGAGTAGGTGGAGATGAAGTGGTGTTCAACATCTACAACACCATCAGAGGACCAAATGAGGTAAGTACTTGTAATAGTCTTGATATCATTGATTCACATGTATCTCAAGTGGGTGCAGGTAAGTTGACGAAAGACTCCTTGGAGAGATGCTTATTGGAATCAGCTTCTATCGTGGATGAAGAGGACTGGATGTGCGAGAGGAGTTACGTGCTCTCAATATGCTGGCTAAAGAAAAGGTTGATATCCAGCACAAAGAGTTACTTGAAGATGCGAGTAAAGAGGTACCAAAAGCATCTCCTGAATTGAAGGAATTACCGAGTCACTTATGTTATGCATTCTTAGACGAGAGTTCGTCCTATCTGGTAATTATATCTTCTGCTCTAACTATTGATGAGAAAGATAGGTTGTTGAGAGTATTGCGAGAGTTTAAATCTGCTTTGGGATGGACAATTTCTGATATAAAGGGGATTACCCGACTGTTTGTATGCATAAAATCTTGATGTAGGAATCATATTCCCCCTATGTTGATCATCAGAGGAGGCTTAATCCAGCCATGAAAGAAGTAGTGAGAGCTGAGGTATTAAAATTGTTAAATGCTGTTGTTATTTATGCTATTTCTAACAGTTCTTGGGTTTCACCAGTGCAAGTAGTACCTAAGAAAGGGGGTATGACTGTGGTGAGGAATGAGAGGAATGAATTAATTTCAACTCATCCAGTGACTGGTTGGCGAGTGTGCATAGATTACAGGAAATTGAATGATGCAACAAGGAAAGATCACTTTCCCCTCCCCTTTATTGACCAGATGCTTGATAGGGTAGGTGGTTATCATTATTATTTCTTTCTAGATGGTTATTCGGGTTACAATAAAATTGTCATTGCACCGGAGGATCAAGAGAAGACTACCTTCACTTGCCCCTATAGTACATTTGCTTTCAGGAGAATGCCATTTGTACTTTGAAATGCACCTGCTACGTTTCAGATGTGTATGATGGCCATATTTTCTGACATGGTGGAGGAAATCATGGAAGTTTTCAGGATGATATATATGTATTTGGTTCATCATCTGATCATTGTTTGCAGAATCTGACACTTTTTTTGCAGAGATGTCAAGCGAAAATTCTAGTTTTGAATTGAGAGAAATGTCACTTCATGGTTCAGGAGGTATTGTGCTTGGGCACAAGAATTCGGCTAGAGGAATGGAAGTGGACAGAGCCAAAGTCGTGGCAATTGAAAATCTCCCACCGTCGAAGAATGTGAAAGCGATTAGAAGTTTCTTGGGACATGCCAGGTTTTATCGTCTCTATATTAAAGATTTCTCTAAAATCACTAGACCTTTGTGTAACTTGTTAGAGAAAGAATCTACATTTATTTTTGAAGATGATTGTTTGCAGACATTTAACAGGATCAAGACAGCGCTAATTTCTGCACCCATCATGATAGTGCCTGACTGGAAGGAGCCCTTTGAGCTCATGTGCGATGCTAGCGACTATGCTGTGGGAGCAGTTTTGGGACAAAGGCGAGATAAGATGTTCAAGGTTATCTACTATGCCAGTCTCACACTTAATGCAGCCCAACAGAATTACATAACCACTGAGAAAGAAATGCTAGCAGTGATGTTTGCATTTGACAAGTTCAGAACATATCTCATTGGCACCAAGGTAACTATTTTCACTGGCCATGCATCTCTTCGTTACTTGTTTGCTAAAAAGGATGCAAAGCCCATATTGATACGATGGATACTCCTACTTTAAGAATTTGACTTTGAAGTCAAAGACAAGAAAGGTTGTGAGAACTAGGTGGCAAATCACTTGTCACGCCTAGAGCTGGAAGAAAGAACTGAAAGTGGAGCTATCAACGAGTCATTCCCAGACGAACAACTCTTCAAGGTAAATGTTACACATCCTTGGTTTGCAGATATAGCTAATTTTCTTACTCCAGGTGAATTACCACCAGATTTAACTTATCTTCAAAAGATGAAATTCCTTCATGATGCCAAGCTTTATCTGTGGGACGACCCCTTCGTGTTCAAGAGATACGCTGATCAGATAATTAGACGATGTGTAGCAGAGGAAGAAGAATGTATGATTCTAGAGCAATGTCATTCCTCACCTTACGGTGGACACTTTGGAGCATCTAGAACAGAAGCTAAGGTATTACAGTCAGGTTTCTATTGGCCTAATATGTTTAAGGACAGTTATACTTTAGTAAAGTCATGTGATAAAGGCCAAAGAGTTGGCAATATTTCTAGACACCACAAGTTAACACAACCAATATTTTGGAGGTGAAACTTTTTTATGTCTGGGGTATTGACTTTATGGTTCCATTCTCATCCTATTTTGGACAATCTTATATTTTACTTGATGTTGATTATGTGTCCAAATGGGTGGAAGAAATTGCCACCGGTACTAATGATGCTCGAGTTGTTGTTAAGTTCGTCCACATGAACATCTTTGCAAGATTCGGAACCCCGAGAGCCATAATCAGTGATGAAGGCACACATTTCTGTAACAAAATTCTCACTGTTGGCTAAGTATGATTTGAAGCAACAGGGTGACACTAGCATACCACCCGCAAGCTAATGGGCAAGCAGAAATATCCAACCTGGAGATCAAACAGATCTTAGAAAAAACAGTGAAGACAAACCGGAAGGATTGGGCGATTAAACTAGATGATGCTTTATGGATGTACAGGACTGCATACAAGTCACCTATCGGGATGTCGCCGTATAGGTTGGTCTTTGGGAAAGCTTGTCATCTACCCTTGGAACTTAAGCACAAGGCCTTCTGGACTGTGAAAAAGCTGAATTTTGATATGAGGGCATATGGCGAGCAACGAGTGTTGTAGTTGAATGAGATGGAAAAATTCAGGAATGATGCATACGAGAACGCAAAGATATACAAAGAGAAAACCAAGCGATGGCACGACAAGCATATTCTTCGACGATACTTCGAACCAGGACAACAAGTGCTATTGATTAATGCTCGACTGAGGCTGTTTCCTGGTAAGTTAAAATCACGATGGTCTGGACCATTTACAGTGGAAAAAATGTATCCACATGGGGCAATTAAGCTGAAGTGCAACAACGGTAAGACATTTAAATTAAATGGTCAGAGGGTCAAGCATTACTTTGGAAGTGAAGTGTAAAACATGGACAACATTCCACTTGGAAAACCAAAGTAGAAAGGAGAAAGTCAAGCTGATGATTATAAACCAAGCGCTGTGTGGGAGGCAACCCACAATTATTTTAGCATTCGTTTTGTTTTTATTATTTTATTTTAATCCCTTATTTGTTAATTTTAATTTTCTCTATTCAAGTATTGATTTGAAGTTTTTATTTTTGCAGGTGTTTTTAAAAAAATTGATAGAGTTCATCGCGCATATGCGTGAAATATTTGCGCGCACGTGCGCGAAGCCCAGCTCGGAAGGCAGAGGATATCGCGCAAATGCGCCACTTAGGGCGCACTTATGCGCGATCTGACAAGCGGATACACTCGGAAGGCAGAGACCTTCGTGCATATGCTCCACTCAGGGCGCGCATATGCGCGATATGACGACAAATTCTGGACAGTAACATCGACGCATATGCGCGGGTTAGGGCGCGCATATGCGCGGGTCCTAATTTAAGAAAAAAAAAGCGATAAAACTTCTTCAAAAAACACAACATACTCCTCTCTCTCAGAAACAACAAGCCACCTCTCTCCTCTATAAACAAATCGCCGCCGCTGCACACCTTGGAATGCTGACTGCCGCCTCAGACCAAAGCTCCGACCACAGCCCAACCTTCGACTGCACTCCGATTTCCATTCACTTTCTAGTGCAAGTAAGGATTTTATACAGATTTTGTTCGAATATTTGGAATAGTTAGAATTTTGTTCAATCTCTATGGAGAATTTGTGAGGTTGTGAATTGGGTGTTCTAAACTAAAGTATTTTGTGACTGGTTTTGTACGTTGCGTTGCTAACCAGATTAATTGGTGTGGTGAAATTATAGTTGTTCTAACGCAAGTTTGGGGTTCGATTATCTTTGAGTTTGACTCTTCGGTTGGTTGAATTTAGTGTGTGGGTGTGGACACTGCATTACTGTATTTCCATGGAGCCGAAAAAGAAATCGAAAAAGGGTGCCTCTTCCTCCTCCAGTTTTGATTTTTATAGGTTCTGGAATGAGGAGGCCCAAAAAGTATATGATAGCTCTATGACAAGGCCCATCATCCCGGAATGGGGATTCAATTTGTCAATTCCACGTGGTGTTATAATAGGGGAACTTGAACGTCGAGGATGGATTGAATTTGCTCAACACCCTTTGGATGCCGTTATCTCGGTTGTGTGAGAATTCTATGCCAACCTCCGGATTCGGCATGACAAGTCTCAAGTCTTGGTGCGAGGTAAATTCGTGTCATTCGATTCTCGAACGATCAATATGATATATCAGATGCCCAGCTTCGACCATGACGAGTACAGTGAATTTTTCGAAGCAGGGGTTGATTATACAGAAGTCATCCGGATCTTATGTCAAGTCGGCGCTGCCTGGAAAATGAGCTCGAGCGGTCCTATTTCTTTAAAAAAATCCGACATGGGCCCTAATGCAAGTGCTTGGACATCCTTTGTATTGGCCCGGATTCTCCATTCGTCGCACTATTATGATGTAACCAAAGACAAAGCTGCACTTGTCTTTTCTATTTTGATGGGAAAATCTGTTGATTTGGAAAATATTTATGGGAAATAGAGGATATTATTGGGAAGAAAACAATAAAGTGGTGTTGAATAAAATGAAAGAAGATGATGAAAACTCGATTATTTCTCTTAAATTTTGATTTTCATACCTTCTATTGTAGCCAAGAGCCATAGCCTAACTTTACAAGCTTACAAGACCTATTAACCTTGTCACATTTATCCAATATACTAGTGGAAAAAAGTTGTTCAAGTCAAGCTTATGGATACTTGATAAACAAGGTTAATTAGTATAGACTTTAATCATTTGCATGCAAGCATCTAATTGTGTGACTTCATCTTTGGTATACTTGTATTGAATATCTTATGAACCAAATAATCACCAATAAAGTCCTTTGTGATCTGTGTAAGTAAATCTGTATGTTAATGAAGTGTGGGTTAAACTGAATTGAAAATCTCTTGAGTTTATAGGGTGGTAAGTGTTGTGAATCTATTTGAGCAGTTGATTGGGTAAATGAGCCTTGACATAGCACACACGCACGTGACTTTTGAGTAATCGTGAATTACATGAAAATAGATTAATCGGAGGCCAATATCAGTTTTGCATATCCATGACTTTAGTTGTTAGCATTATTTCTTCCATGAAGCATATTTCTATTGTTATTTTTTCTCGGGACTAGCAAAAGTTCAAGTTTGGGGGGATTTGATAAGTGCAATTTGTGCACTTAAATTATCCTTATAACTCGTATAGATTTTTAGTTTTCTTGGGCGTAATTTTGTTATTTTTGGTGTGCTTGCCGGAATCTAGGTAAGGCTACTACATGGGTTGAAAAGGAATGAAATGGACTTAGAAGAAATTTGTGAGCATAGAGGCAACAAGACCGGCGAATATGTGCGAGTCAGGTGCGCACGCAAGAAAGGAATTCAGTTGCACACAACAGAGGGCTCCGCGCATGCGCGCGAGAAGAAACCCAGTCACAGAAGGACCCGCACATATGCGTGAGTTTAGGGCGTACATATGCGCCCGACGCTATTTCCAGATTTCTTATGTTTCGACGTGGGCTTTAAAAGGAAAATAATTAAGAATAACGGAATAGAAGGGAGAAAAATTCAGAGGGACACGAAGAACGGAGATAGAAAAACGCTGAATCCGAACACGGAGACGCACTTTCATCTCTCCTCGACACGTTTCTAATTCGGTTATTTACTTTTACGTTTTTAATGATTACAAAACATGTTTTGTATTGATTTAGATTCGAGTATGAACTAATTTTATTTTCTAGAGATTGACATAGTCATGGTCAAACCTATGTTATTGACGTTTTGAATTTTTATTGAATTAATTCATCATGTTTATTTGTGATTTCTTGTCGTTAATGCTTTTGAATTATTGGCCATAATTTGATTGATCAAATAATTAATATCTAACACTCGAGAGAGGGGATTGAAATTAGGACAGGGAAAATCACATCGTCAGATGTTTATAACTTGCAAAAGACGTATAACTCTGACGAATCCATAAATAGAACTTTGTTTGCATTTATTACGTGTTACGTGATTTTGAATAGACATATTAAAATCGGTAATAGGTAATACATTTCTATTTATCACTTGAAAAAGGGAATAAGAAAATCGAGATTTCTTGGTTGTTAAACATGATGCAATTTAGTAATATGTTAGTCAATTTGAATTTAGCATAGGAGAGACCAGACGAAATCATATCTCTAGATTGATCTACTCACTGAATCCCAACAGTTTGCTAAGAATTAATAGGATTCGTTATTTTCTTTGAATTGATTATCAACTATCTGTTTGATTTTTCTAAATAAAGTTGAACTATGTCAATTATGGTACTTAATATACAATTTTAAATAATTACTCCTCGTGGGATCGATATCTGTAATCATATCAGTACTAAAACTTGACATCGTACACTTAAGATAGTGAAAATACGCAACATTATTCATAGATGACATCCTCATTTATTCCAAGAACCAGGAGGAGCATAACCATCATCTGCATAACACATAGCAAGTAATGCAGAATCATATGTTGTTTGCAAAATTCAGTAAGTTTGAACTTTGGCCAGAGAAGGTGGCATTTTTTGGACGTCATTTCTAATAGTGGCATTAAGGTTGACCCATCCAAAGTGGAAACAATGAAGGAATGGTTTGAGCTGAATATTTCATCAGAAATCCGCAGTTTTTGGGATTAGAGGGCTACTATATAAAATTCATTCAGGGATTTTCTTCAAATGCAGTATCACTCACCTTATCAACGAAGAAGAATGTCAAGTTTGTATGGAGTGCTGACTGCTAGAAGAGCTTTGAAACTTTGATGTAAGCTCTTCTGACAACGCTAGTTTTAGCCATGCCATCAGGGCAAGGCAACTTTGTGTTGTACACCGATGCTTCTAAGCTCGAATTAGGTGTTGTATTGATGCAGCATGGCCGAGTCATTGCATATGCCTCCATACGGTTGAAGGTGCATGAAAAGAATTATCTGAATTATGATCTGGAGTTAGCTGCCGTGGTCTTTGACTCGAAAATATGGAGATACTACTTGTATGGTGAGAAAAACCAGATATTCACATATCACAAAGTCTCGAATATTTCTTTACTCTGCATGGATGCTCAAATCTCTTCCTATCCCCGAGTGGAAATGAGAGAACATTACCATGGATTTCGTAGTCTATTTGTCGAGGTTACTCTAAAGATGTTTGGGAAATCGTTGACCGTCTTACCAAGTCGACGCACTTCTTGCCGATAAAGAAGACCTTTTCTCTGACGCAGTATGCAATGCTTTATATCCGATAGATTGTAAGATTACACGGAATCCTAGTTACAATCATATTTGAGAGAGACCCAAGTTTCACATCGTCCTTCTGGAAGAGTTTGCATTCCACAATGGGGACGAAGTTGCTATTCAGTACATCATTTCATCCTCAGACAGGTGGTCAGTCCGAGAGGGTGATACGATTTTCGAAGACCTACTGCGAGCATGCATGATCGATTTCCATGGGAGTTGGGAATCGAAGTAACCTTTAGTGAAGTTCACTTATAACAACTGTTTTAAGTCACCAATAGGTACGGCTCCTTACGAGGCACTATATGGAAAGAAGTACAGATCGCCTATTCATTGGGATGAAGTCAGCGAGAGATCAGAGCTTGATCTAGAGATTGTACAACAGACTCTAGACGTAGTATTCAAAATATGAGACAGGATGAAGACTGCTCAGGGTCATCAAAAGAGCTATGATGAAAAGAGAAAAAGGGACTTCGAATTTGCTTTAGGAGACCGCGTCTTCGTAAAAATAATACCTATGGAGGGTGTTATGAGAATTGGGAAGAAAAGAAAGTTTAGTCCGAGATTCATATGACCATTCCAGATTCTCGAGAAATTTGGGAACACCAACCTATCGAGTAGCACTGTCGTCAAATCTAGCAGGTGTACATAATGTGTTCCAAGTTTCTATGCTAAGAAAGTACATGGCGAATCCTTCACATGTACTAAGCTTTGAATCGTTACAGCTATCACCAAACCTGTCATACGAGCAGAAGCCCATTAAGATTTTAGACCGACAGGAGAGGAGATTACAGAACAAAGTTACCAAGTTGGTCAAGGTCAAGCGGCTGAACCATTCCGACGAAGAAGCTACTTGGGAGATCGAAGCCGACATGAGGAGTCGTTACCCAGAGCTGTTCGGTAAGCTTTAATTAAAAGGATAAAATTTATTTAAGAGGGGAGGAACTGTAGTGCCTAAAAACTATTAGAAATAAACCTCATGTATGATTGAATTAATTAATTTATTTAGTTAAGAATTTAAGCAATGTATGTTATGTCTTAAAATATTTTAAATGTATATATATATAAATTTTTTCATGCAATTTAAAATATTTTATCGAGTTTCGTTTTTCAGACGAATATTCGATACCAAACCGAGAAAAGAGACTAGAGACGATTAAGATGTTAAAAATTTTATTTATATTTTAATTTTAAGTCAAAAAATAGTACTTTAAAGGTGTGATAATTTTAGCATCTTTAAGGCTAAATTTAATTTGTTGAGTGAAATAGAAATGTTAAGCATTTTAGCAAAATTCAAAAATTTAAGAATTTAAATATGTCCACTCGAAATAAAATATTTTAATAATTATTTTATGAATTAACTAATTAAACTAGGTAGTATTTAATTAAGGGTAGAATTTAACATTTGTAGGGCACTTATTTTCAAATTTTAGAAATCTAAATTAGTAATTTAAATTGTAAGGACTTAATTAGTAAATTAAATTAGAGTTTTAATTAAACTAAAAGACCTAATAATTATCCCATTTAAATACAAGAGTTCTTCCATATCCTAAACATAAAGCCCACGGCTACACACAACCCACACCTTGAACTCACACACACACAAACACCAAAAAACACACACAAGCCACACACACATAAAATACGAAAGTTTTAGCTTGGTGAATTGGGTTCTTTTGGCTCCTTCTTTTAGCAACCACTATTACCGAAACATCAATACATTATTTTGAAGGATTTTCGATCCTTTGAAGCAAGAAAAACACAGCACAACGCCCTCCGTTCGTCCTCCGTTCTTTCCTGCATCGATAGTCGATAATTCGTGTGTTTTAACACAAAGACATGTCTAAACCCTTCTTTAACTCATTGATCTAGTTATATTATGTATTTTGATGTAAAAAAAGCATGAAAAATTGTTTTTTATATGCAAGATATTATGCAAACCAATTTTAAACCATTTCTGAAAATTTTAGTGCAAGACTCTCGTGTTCTTGAGGGTTCTCGATCGAAGACTTCGGTTGGATCCCTGGGGCTACTACTGCTGTGCATGAAAATGAATTAGTGAGTGTTTGAACGCTGGTATGTGGTCCAGGTAGGGTCAGTAGCGGCTGGTTTAGCGTGGGAAGTAGGAGACGCGAATTATGGCGTGCAGGTGCCGTTCTTGGGTTCGGTTGCTTGGATGAGTGCAGGTACTGAACCTGGGCTCGGGCCTATGGATGTGCGCAGGTTGGGTTGCATGTAAGGGGCTGTAGGTGTTCGATATGCTGGACCAGGGCTCTTGGCTACGGTTTGGGGGCATCTCTTAAGGTCCTAGGACGAGTCTTGTTATGATGGTTCATGGTCTGTAGTGGCAACTAGGTGGCTGGAACCAGAAAAAGTACTGCTGCACAAAATTTTCCCTCACATGAGGGGCTGTCATGGTATTGCTGGTTTTGTGAGGCTTGGGTGTGGGTCTGGGCTGTAAAGGGATGGAATAAGGTCTTAATTTGAGTCTAAGGTTCGAGTGTAGGGCTTGGTTCGGGTCCGATTCACGTTGGTTTAGGCGTGATGTCATGAGAAGTGTATACGAGTCATATTGTGTCTCCATGAGTCGTTTCCATGCGTTGGGTGTTGTTCATGGTTTAAGGGTTTTTAATTGTTCGGGGCTGGTTTAGGCTCTTGGCATTAGGTTAGGATATTGGCTAAGGATGGTTCGAGTCCCGAGTCATTTCATAGGTCGTAAGCTATTTTATTTAATTCAAGAATCGTACGTGTCCGAGTGCATCTTGGGACTTTGTTTGGTTAGTTAAATATTGAGGTTTTGGCAGAATTTCAAGAGCGTTCCAACGAAGTACACGATATTCGTAAATATGTTCACATGCAAAATAATTATTTTTGAGCTATGCGATTTGTCTTGTGGCCAAATTATGCTACGGGTTTGGAAGCCAAAGAATGTGTCTGGGGCCTGTTCAACCTCTTCGGAGGATTATGTTATGTCAGGGAGCGGACATCCAGTCCAAGGGGTGTGGTGATCCCTGTTGGCCCAGTACTGCGGTTTAGTTTGATCAAACGAATTATGTGTATGGGCCACTTGCATTGAACAAAACTCTACGCAAAGTTATTTACATTTACGATTATCCATGATAAGTATGAAAATTTGATTTTATGATTTTTATGAATTGTTTATGTAGGAAAATCACGTTATACATATTTATCTTATGATATTTTACGCACGAGCTAAGTTTAAAATACATGGATTTTTACTATGTATCATTCGTTATTTACGGTTTATCCATGCTGAGTCATTAGGTTCACTAGAATTGATCGATGCAGATGATGTAGTTAAGGAGACCGGAGGCGGTGACCAGTGAGCAAACTCGAGTTAGTGGCAGTGCAAACCCGATAACCTTGTAGTTTAAGTTATATTATTACGTACGTATTTAAACTATTTAATCTGACTTTTATTTATTAGCATTGGTAACAAGAAAATTAAATTTATGGTTTTTGTCAGACTATTTTTAAATTAAATTAGTAGTTTATGGATTTTGATATTAATTGGATGTTGGTGATTTAATTTAAATGACAAAATTTTAACTTAAATTTTATTTTAGTACGAGTGATTACTGTTATTTATTTTAAGAGTCATACTTTTAATAAGCTATATAATAAAAAAATTTAAATTTTTTCGCAAATATTAAAGTGTTAGTATTTTATGACATGGTTCGTCACACAAGCTTTCAATATTTTACATATATTCGATCTTTATAACTCTTGAGGATCTGGACCACTATATTTAAATCTTGATCTCCCACTAAATCTAATATTTAAATTAAATTTTTATGGAACATGCAATATAAATTTAGGGGTGAGAACGGACAATAAATCATGCTCACTTTAAATAATTAAAAATACAACATGTAAAATATCATAATATATACCCAGAAAATTGGTAATGACTTCCGATCATACTTTCTACTATAATATCAAATATTATATTAAAACCATAATATTAAATATTATCAAATCATGTATCTTACAAATCTGTCACTAACCACCATAATTAAAATTAAATTGAAAATTAAGTTATACCTTTATCTAATTATACAATTTTTAATGATTAAAGTATTTGTTACTATTGTTACAATAAATAATAAAATCATATTTCAACATATCTATTTTATAAGAAAATCTTATGATTTTATTAAAATTATTATCAAAGGCAAAATTATTCAATTTTCATCAAATATCAATTTTTCAAGGAATTTCCCGAGACCATATTGGGCATCCTTGATTTCAGCCCTACCCCATGCTCGGCTGTTGCCAAATTTTTCGGGCAGCTGCCAACAGGCAACGTTGTTTCACACAAAAGTAATGCACTGCCCTGCGTGAAACATGCCCCATAATTAAAAAAATATATTATTACAAATTGGTAAGGGAGCGTACTACCTGCTCTAGGTAGCGCTGCCCTAAATGGGTAATGCTTTCTCGCGCGTTGCTAGGAACAGTTCCTGGTATCTACAAAATAATTTGTTTATTTTTTATTTTTGAAAAACTTTCAGGGCATGAGAGTCATATTTCTTATGCGATTAAATCATTTTCAACTTGATTTAAACAACAAATCATACGATACAAAAACATTATCTCTGATACCACTGTTGGAGTACTGTTTTCTCACACATAAGATACAATAAAATCTAATTTGGTTTTATATTCAAAATGTTCTTTTGGCGTCGTAGCATTTAAACCATTTATAGAAGGTTCAGATCTGAATTACCTTTGTGTATATAATGTCAAATCTAATTATTCTAGTTTTTAAATGGACATAGCACTTCTTGTAAGTCTCTAAAAATGGATTTCAATTTTGATCGTCTATCAAGTTCACGTCTGAAAACTGAATTCTTTTTTTATATCACACTATATATCTTAAACTATTTAGCGTTGAGACTGAATCGCCGGGATTTCACAATTAATTAATCAATTCTAGATCCCACTATAATATTCTATAGAACCATTTGCATTAAGGTTACGTTTGGTTAGAAGGATAGGATAAACTAATGATTAGTACGTAAATGATAAAGAAAATGATTGTGGTAGGATTGTAATATATGGTGTAAAATAATATTATGTTTGGTACGATTTTTAAGTGTAGGATAATTTTGAATTTTTCGATGAAAAGACGAAATTGCCCTTCCCTTTCGCGACGGCGGCAGGCGGCCGGTCGGAAATGGGCTGCCGGAAAAGGTCGGAGGGGGAATCATGCCTTCCCTTTCGCGACGGCTTCTGAAAACCCGTCGCTAATAGCGACGTTTTTTTAGAAACCGTCGCCGATCTTGTGAAACCGTCACTAATTTGACATTTAGCGACGGATTATTAATGCATGAAACCGTCGCAGATCTTGGAAAACCGTCGCCGATCTTGTTTTGAGAAGCGACGTTTTTTTAGAAACCGTCGCCGATCTTGTGAAACCGTCACTAATTCGACATTTAGCGACGGTTTATTAATGCATGAAACCGTCGCAGATCTTGGAAAACCGTCGCCGATCTTTTTTGACAAACCGTCGCTAATTTGATTTTGGCATCGATAATGAAGGGTAGTATAGTAAAGTACACGTGTGATATAAACAAGGACTAATAATAATGGGCTTGGACATGAGTTAAAATTACCCAGGCTTGTACAACTTTGTCCATTGCACAACAGATTGGGTTGGTTTATTTATAATTGAACCAAGCAATGGATTAGGCTGGATAAAATTAGACAATCACACCTAATCAGGCCTACCAAGCACAGCCTAAGTAGTCACCACTACTAACATTTTTATTTAACTATAGATTCTAAAGTCATTAAATAAATAATTGTGAACTCATCATAACTCCGATTGACGATTATACTGAGCTGATATATCGATGATACAAGTTTTGTTCATATAATGAAATTTTAAAATTTTGGAGGACAAAATTTCAATTGATCCATTTTTGGCAGTTGCTAGTTTTATGAACTCTTTACTAAATCAGACAGTTCTACGATCCTCACTTAATTTGAAATTAAGATAACTGTCATTACATGTAATCCAATTATAAACTCTTTGATAAGCAATTTGTTTGTTCACCATCAAAACACGGCCACAAAATTCAACTTTTGAATTTGATTATCTTGACGAGAACAAATAATTCGATACTTCTGTGACTCTCAATGGTTCATGGATACAGTTAGCTATGAGTTCACAACTACATTGTGATTCAGAATAATATCAATTTTTATCTAAGCTTACCATAATTACATTCTTTTTGTTGCATATTTTTCGCTACCGCAAGTGTACGGTGTCAAGTTTTAGTACTGGTTTGAGTAAAGATATCGATCCCACGAAAAGTAGTTATTTAAAATTGTATATTAATTACCATAATTGAAATAGCTCAACTTTATTTAGACAAATCAAATAGTTTGCGGTTTATAATCAATTCAAATGAAATAACAAATCCTGTAATTCTAGCACGCAGTAGAAATTTACTGAGTAAATAAATCTAGAGATATGATTTCGTCTGATTTACCCTATGCTAAATTAAAATTAACTAACATGTTATTTAATTGCATCGTGTTTACTAACCAAGACTCGCAAGTTTCCTATTCCCTTTTTCAAGTGTTAAATAGAATTGTATTATATATTATGGATTTTAATATGTCTATTCAAAATCAAGTAACACGTAATAAATGCAACCAAGGTTCTCTTATGAGTTTTTCAGCTTTATACGTCTTTTTCACGTTATAAATATCTAACGATGTGATTTCTCATGTTCTAATTTCAATCCCCTATTTCGAGTGTTAGATCTTAATTATTTGATCCATCGAATTATGGCCAGTAATTCAAAAGCATTAATGACAAGAAATCACAAATAAACACGATAAATTAATTAGATGAAAAGTCAAAATGTCAATAACATAGGTTCGACCACGACTACGTCAATCTCTAGAAAATAAAATTAGTTCATACTCGAATTTAAATCAATACATAACCTGTTTGTAATCATTAAAAAATTAAAAGTAAGAAACCGAATTAAGAACGTGTTGGCGAGAGATGAAAGTGCGTCTCCGTGTCCGGATCCAGCATCTTGTATCTCTGTTCTTCGTGCTCCGTCGTTGGCTCTCGCTTTTCCCTTTCACTCTCTGATGTCGGCTGTGAAGAATATTTTCCGACCCCTTTTCTACCCACGCTGAAACCTATTTAAATCTGAGAGATCGCGCCGCGCGCATATGCGCGACTTGAACGGCGCATATGCGCGCACGTTTCTATCTTGCTGGGCAGTTCACGCTTCGGCGCGCACATGCGCATATGCGCGAAGCCTACTGTTCTGGGCATCTGGAAATCTTACTTTCTTTGCTTCTGAAACTCTTCTAGTGCGCATGTGCACGCTTTTGAGCGGCGCATATGCGCGATTCTTGCTTCCTTCACGGCTCATTTATTTTCTCCTATGTTGTTTTGCTCCCTTTTCACACCAATGTAATGTTTCTACCTAGACTCCTGCAAACACACCAAAGATAACAAAAATGCATAATTCTGCCAAGAAAACTAACAATCTATCTGAATTATAAGGATAATTTAAGTACACAAAATGCACTTATCAAATCCCCCCAAACTTAAACTTTTGCTAGTCCCGAGCAAAATAAAATAAATAAAACATTTACTAGACTAAACTAAACACATCCTAAAGAAAGTAACTGAACGAACAAGAATTGTGGAATAAAAGGATAACCACTAGCCTCAGAGATTACAGTTTCCATGATATTGAATCAAACACATGCCACATTACTCACAGTTCACGTGCGTGTGTGTTCTGCTATTCTCGTTTACCCACTCCAAAACCAAGATAAGTTCATAACTTTTCATCTCATAAAATTTTGGACTCCTCGACGCACATAGAATTAGCAAAATCATTGAGACACACATTTACCTTCACAAATCAACAGGACTTATAGGGTAACATTTGGCTAAACAAAGTGGTAATATGAAGACAATAATTAACCAAATAAAATCCAATATCATGAGATGCGCACATGTACACAGTCAAATTCTGTGTCTATCGACGACATTTTTCAAGTGTCCATAGGCTTAACTTTGACAACTCTTCTTCACTAGTATACTGGGTACGTGTGACTCGGTTAATAGGTCTTTTAAGCTTATAACGTTAGGCTATGGTTAATGGCTACAAATGAAGGTAGGGAATCAAAAGTGGGAGAAACTAACCAATTTATTTTTCAACACGCTTCTCCTTCTTCCTCTTGTTTCATAGCCACTTGCTTTGTCACAACACATTCATCATTTTGTCCTCTTTTTCACATCAATACGTCATACTCTTTTATTTTGTATTCAACTTTTTCCTTCTCCCTTTCTCAACATTTCTCTTTTTTTTTTTTTGAAGAAATTCTTATACGCGCACAAAGGAGAAGAACTTTTGTAGTGATACACATGTTCGTTTTCTCTCAGTTTTCGGTAAGTAATATTGTATGTGCTCAAAATTTGGTAGTTGATATAGGGATTTTGAATTAATACGAATGGGGGCTTTTGTGTGCCTTGGCACACAACATTCGATTTTCATTAAGCTCAAACATGGGACACTAGGGTATAATATGATGTTTTGGGTAGGCTGGAAAGGCTCAAACGTTCCAAAAATCGCCTAAATCATCCCTAAGTCACACAATACCTGTATCTCGCCTCGAAGAGTGCCAAACCAAGTTCTAGACTTTCAATTCACCAATCAGCAAACACAGATAGATCATGTTTTCGGATATTCAAACAGAACAAATCACACATTTCATTCTCATTTAGGCTCAAAGGGCTAACAAATGACAAATTATTCAAGGAAAAAGTAGGCCCAACATATTTCAAAGACTGCCTGAATCATTTTTGTGTTAGTGAACATGCAACTCAATAAGAAGTAATCAACATGCAGGTTTTGGAGTCCATTCATACATCCCAAATCACAAATCACATGAACACTCTCTTGACATCGGATGTATCAACAATCATAGCAATCGTGAATTAATGTGTAAACGATTAAGTAAAGATAGCATGCATTCGGAATCGTAATCATTGAACAACTTGAATTTCGGGTCAACTCTCATCATTGTTTGGTTATCACCTTAATTCCACAATTCTGAAAAAGCAATTTAACGACTAAATTTGGACATAAAGACTAAATTAAATATTTTTTTAATAATAAACGTCAAAATTAAAACACTAAAGCATCAAAACAAATCAAATCACCCCCAGAACTTAAAATATGCATTGTCCTCAATGTATAAAATTGTCCTCAATCTATAAATAAGAAAGAATGGGACAATCATACCTCCCACGACGAGCGTCAGTGCTCGCCGTCATCATCATCAACATCTTCGTCCATGTGCTGGGGTGGAGCCTGTGGAGGAGGTCTTGGATACTGTGGTGGCCATGCAGGTGGCTGTGGAAACATGGGATCCTCTGGACCTATAGGTGGGAACCGCTGAGCAAGCACGGAGGTTGATGTGAATCTGGCCGGGCATGGCGTTCAAAGGACGGCTAAGGAGTTTCAAAGAGGCCCTACAAGGAGTGATGATCAAGGAAATAGGTCTCGTGATGCATGGGAGTGCATGGGAAAAGCCAAAGGAACATTATTCAAGCATTGTTCAAAAGCACCGAGGCTGCACGGACCCGAGCACGGACCTGCATCACGGGGTCCGTGCCCAGTACAGTCGAGAAGGCGAATTCCCGAGTCTACACGGACCCTGCTCCGGACCTCGACACGGGGTCCGTGTCCTTTGTTTCCCGGAGAGTAATTTTGCCGAGTGTACACGGACCTTCACCCGGAGGAATACACGGGGTCCGTGTCCCATACGTATTGGCGCAGATTTCTTACTTAATTTAGAGTTTTTATTATGTTGGTAACTAGATTTGATATCTTTGATATTTAGGGTTTCTTGCCTATATATAAGCTAGAATACCATTCAAACAAAAAAACTGTTGTTCATTATTGATTGAGTTTTATAAAAAAACTTCTTTGAGAATTCTCTCAAACACAAGCTTAAGTTTCGTTATAACTTTTGCGTTGTATCAAATCAAACTTATCAAAAGATTTATCTTTTGTGGCGTTTGTCGATCGATCTTCACGAGGGTTGCCAAGGGCAGGTTCTTTGGAGGTTCTCTTGAGCGCGATTGTTCCTATCGTTAATATTTGTTGCTAAATCGTTCGTGATTTAGAGGTGAATATCACACCTATCCATTACTTGTTTCAAAGATCGGGAAAACACACGAGTCTTGTTATCGTAATTGAATAGAGGGTGCGATTGTTTAATCGTGTTTGCTATTTATTCATATCAAGATTCACGTCATTTGGTATCAGAGCTCAAGGTTTTTGATTCAAGTAAGAGTATCCATTCAATTCTTCGTAGGATTTTCAATACCGATTTTCGTGTAGCGATTTCTACGGATTTGTTGAAAAAAAAAAAAAATAAATAAAAAATAAAAAAATAAATTCGCGATTTACTGTTCATCGCCGGAAAATACTGTTCATCGTCGACACTATTCATCCGAGGGTTACTATTCATAGCGGCGGAATAACTGTTCTTCGCGGCGGACGTACTGTTCACACCGAAGTTACTGTTCATCGCGATTACTATTCATCGACGAGTCACTGTTCATTGCCGGGGGTTACTATTCTTCGCCGGGGTTCGCAATTACTGTTCACTGCCGGAATTACTGTTCACGGTTACGGAGGTACTGTTGACGTCGGAATTTACTGTTCACGATCGGGTACTGTTCTCGTCAAAATTTACTGTTCACGATCGGGTACTGTTCACGTCTGGTACTGTTCATCTCCCGTTTTTACTGTTCATCGACGGAACTATTCATCCGACTGGGTACTATTCATTACCGGAGTTACTATTCATCACCGGAGTTACTATCTAGCTGGAATTACTGTTCACGGTACTATTTACCCGAAGAAAAAAAAAAGGAGAGAAAAAAAAAATAATTCTGAATCGGGTGTTTGTTGGAATTTTAGCGCTTATATTTCAGCGTTAAGTTTGTCCTTATCGTTTAGTCGCATTCTAGTCAATTTTCCAAAGTTGCTTGTTCTTGTGTGGTCTAAGTGAGTCGAATTTCAGACGTCACAGGATTGATCTCATAAGTTTGATACGTGGAAGCCACGAGACTTAAGCGCCCCCTTGAGAATTCTCACTTGAGTGAAAATATTTGAGTGGAGTGAATTTTCATTGGAGTGATTTGTGAGGTTTTGTGGTGAGGGAAAAAGACGAGTGCGAGTGAATTTTCATTGGAGTGACTAGTGAGAATTTGTGGTGAGGAAACTTTATTCTTTATTGTTTTATACTAACCTTTTTCTTGCAGGTATAATGATTGACGAACGTCAATTTAAAACGATGTTAGGAGGATTGGATAGAAGGTGGGAGAAGGAGTTTAAGCCTCAACAAAAAAAATATCGGAGGTGTGAAGAAGAGGAGATGTATGATGTGCATATTGATGAGAATAGGCGAGGTAGTAGAGTTGGAGGAGATACGTTGTTGAACATGGATCGTTATAGGAGATTTGATGAGGATAAGGGGTATAGAAGCCGAGAAGGGTATAGACTGAGTGGTACGAAGATGACAATTCCATTTTTCAGTGGGGAAGCCGATCCAAAGGTGTACCTTGAGTGGGAAGAGAGAATGGAGTGTGTATTTGAGAGACGGAAGGATTATACCGAAGCAATGAAGGTAAGACGAGCTTGCAGTGAGTTTACCGACTATGCTAGTACTTGGTGGGATAAGTTAGTAACACGTAGGAGACGATGTGGGGATGACCCTATAGTTACGTGGGATGAGATGAAAAGGGTGATGAGGAAACAATTTGTTCCAAATCACAATAATAGGAGAGTTGGTAGGAGACGTGGGATGAGATGAAAAGGGTGATGAGGAAACAATTTGTTCCAAATCACAATAATAGGAGAGTTGGTAGGAGAGATGAGCATGGCTTGTATGATGATTCATGGGCATCCACTTGGAGGGCGAGTTTGGAAGAGAACCACTGCGGTAGGCCAAAGAAGGAGTCAAGACGTGAAGCTAGCAAATATGAATATCAAGGTACATTTAAAAATTCAAATTCTAGTACTTGTGATATTATATGTTGTTGGTGTTTAGAGTTTGGGCATTATATCACCCAATGTCCAAAGGAGGAGATGACTGTAGTAAAACCGCCAATTGATGTCAAATCTAAAGTGGGGGTTGAGAGAATTGAGAAGGTTGGTACTCCACTAATTTCTGACTTGAGTATTGAGTGTTGTGCTGTGGAGGGTGAGTTGTTAGATGATATGCAAGTTGTTTCTTTTGCTCAACTGTCTACGAATGAAATTTGTATTGATGAATCAATTTATCATGAATTGAGTGAAGAAGAATTTAAAATGGCCGAAAGAAAGAGTGAACAAAAAAGTGAGATGACCATAGAAAAAAAGAGAGAGAAAAAGAGGCCAAAGAAAAAGAAAAGAAAAATAATTTGATTGCCCAAAGGAGTGAAAAGAGTGAGGATGAGAGTTGTTTATTATTGCATAAACCATTACATGTACCTTTGTACAAAGTGGTTTATCCATATTGTGATGATATAGCCGGTTCAATCCCGAGCATTGTTAATTTTTCTTTGCAGGATTCTATTGGTGTCATGATGTGGAAGAGAGCAAGTATAGATGGTGTGGGAAAGCCATGGGATGACCTATATGACTTCGAAGGCAATCAAGGTGAGGTAAGGTTAGTTGCCAACGCAACAACCATGAGGTATGATTTGCTTCCTTACCTTAATTCATTGTTGTTTTGTTTGCAAGAATTATGGGGACAAGTTGAAAATGTGATGTTTAGAGGATGCGAATGTGGTTTAGTCTTGTTACCTAAGCGTCATACTATTGAGAATGAATATGCATTGCATGAATTAGATTCAAATGTTATTGATTTTGAGTGTTCAAAGATTGTCCAATTGACACTTTGTCATGGCAATGACCTATGTGCATTAGGATTAAATTCATGTGGTGAGTTGAATGAAAACATGGATAGTACATTTAGTGTGTTCTATTTGCATGATTCCTACTTGTGTGATGAAGACTTTGGGAAGAGCATGAATGAATATAAGAATTTCTTTGTCCATGATGAATATAATTTTAAGGAGATTAAGTTGTTCATGTTATGCTCATTTTATGAGTTATGTACTAATGATGCATACAGTGGTGTTTTTATCTTTGATAAAATGCATTATTATATGTGTTGGTTGCATATGAAGAGGTATGTTGAGTGGGATTGTGAGGCATGCATTGCATATAAGAGATTGACATTTTGCCTAGATTCTTATATCGTGCATGAACTATGTCTTATTCCTAGTGAGCTATGGTCGTACACGTGTATGGATATCATTTATGTGTTGACTAGGTCTAAGAAAGGGAGGAACTTGATTTTTGTGATACTTAATGGTATTTTAACATTTGGTGTCATTTATTATGTGGTATATGTTGATGTTGATGAGTTGATGGTGAACGCTGCCATGGAGTTAGGGATCAAAACTTTGATAACGCGTGTGGGCGATGACATCTACAAATTTGAGCTTAAAGGTAAGCATGTTGATCATATCTTCCTTATTATTACTAACTTGCTTCGTTTTTGTGCAGGGGGGCAAGATTTGAGGACAAATCTTTTTGAAGAAGGGGAGTATGATGTGAATCTGGCCGGGCATGGCGTTCAAAGGACGGCTAAGGAGTTTCAAAGAGGCCCTACAAGGAGTGATGATCAAGGAAATAGGTCTCGTGATGCATGGGAGTGCATGGGAAAAGCCAAAGGAACATTATTCAAGCATTGTTCAAAAGCACCGAGGCTGCACGGACCCGAGCACGGACCTGCATCACGGGGTCCGTGCCCAGTACAGTCGAGAAGGCGAATTCCCGAGTCTACACGGACCCTGCTCCGGACCTCGACACGGGGTCCGTGTCCTTTGTTTCCCGGAGAGTAATTTTGCCGAGTGTACACGGACCTTCACCCGGAGGAATACACGGGGTCCGTGTCCCATACGTATTGGCGCAGATTTCTTACTTAATTTAGAGTTTTTATTATGTTGGTAACTAGATTTGATATCTTTGATATTTAGGGTTTGTTGCCTATATATAGGGTAGAATACCATTCAAACAAAAAAACTGTTGTTCATTATTGATTGAGTTTTATAAAAAAACTTCTTTGAGAATTCTCTCAAACACAAGCTTAAGTTTCGTTATAACTTTTGCGTTGTATCAAATCAAACTTATCAAAAGATTTATCTTTTGTGGCGTTTGTCGATCGATCTTCACGAGGGTTGCCAAGGGCAGGTTCTTTGGAGGTTCTCTTGAGCGCGATTGTTCCTCTCGTTAATATTTGTTGCTAAATCGTTCGTGATTTAGAGGTGAATATTACACAATTACTTGTCTCAAAGATCGGGAAAACAACACGGGTCTTAATACTGTAATTGAATAGAGGGTGCGATTTATTACAATCGTGTTTGCTATTTATTCGTATCAAGATTCACGTCAGAGGTGAAGTCCATCATGTATCCCATGAAGTGGTCGGTGCGGTACTGAAGCGAATCCAGCACCTGGCGCTGCTCGACGAGTAACTGCCTCTGATCCTGCATCTCATTCTCTAGTCACCTCAATATGTCTCCCCTGCGCTCTCTGGATGCTGCAGGTGGTGGTGGTGGAAGATGTGCCTGTGGGAGTTCCTCTTCTTCCGGGAACTCATGGGGAACATAAGATGCGGCTCCAAAGAAAGCAACGATGGGGGCCTTCAGCTTGATCACTGGTACATCAGGGGCCCATGAGACGCCGGCCTGACGGCATAGCTCGGTAATAGTGTGGGGACAAGGAAGAGCAACCGTGGCTAACCCTGCGTCGGCTATCATAATCGAGCCATAAATGATTCGCCCCACGTCAACTGATTTTCCCATCAGGATGGCATAGAACAATGCGGCTTTGTCTTTGTTGACATCGTAGTAGTGAGAGGATGGGAGAATTCGGGCCAGTACAAAAGATGTCCAAGCGCTTGCGTTAGGGCCGATGTCGATTTTTTTTAAAGAAGTAGGTCTGCTTGAGCTCATTTCCCAGACGGCACCGGCTCGACATATGGTCCGGATGACCTTTGTGTAATCAACACCTGCTTCGAGAAATTAGTTGTATTCGTCTTGGTTGAAGCTGGGCATCTGATATAGCGTGTTGATCGTTAGAGAGTCGAACGACACCAATTTACCTCGGACCAATACTTTGGACCCGTCATGCCGAATCCGGAGGTTGGCGTAGAATTCTCGCACAATCGATATAACGGTGTCCGACGGGTGTTGAGAGAATTCAACCCATCCTCTGCGTTCCAGTTCCTATATGATCACACCACGTGGAATGGACAGATTGAACCCCCGTTCCGGTATTATAGGCCGTGTCATAGAACTGTCATATATCTGCTGGGCCTCCTCGTTCAAAAATCGGTGAGAATCGAAGCTTGAAGAGGAAGAGACACCCTTCTTTGATTTCTTTTTCAGTGCCATCAACTCAATAATCAAATATCACAACTAACACCAACTAAATTCAACAAATGAATAGCCAAAAATCCCTGATAATCACCCCAACGTGCATAGCAGAAAAACTCTCACCCACTAACTAATCCGATTAGCACTATGACGTGCAGACCCAGTGATCACAAACTAATTTAGACAAATTGAAGTACCCGGTTCAATATATCAAAGGTTCCCCAAGTTGCTTGAACCAATTTCTAACAAATCCTAAAATTTTAACAAAGTCTGGAGAAAACCCCTTACCTGAACGAGAAGACGACCGGAATTAGGAGTACGGTCTTAAGTCACGGCGGTGATTTGCGGTGGCGGTCAGCTTTCCGTGAGAGGTGCGGAGGGTGTCAGTGGAGAGGAAGGCGGCTGTGAGACTTTGTGAGAGAAAACGGTGGGTTGCTGTGTAAATCTGAAGAGGGTTTCGCGAATTGCTCTTTATTTATATTAGGTCGCGCGCATATGCGCGCCTTGGAGCGGCACATATGCGCCGAGGCTTATGTCAACTTGTAGTCATATCGCGCATATGTGGGCCCACGAGCGGCGCATATGCGCCAACGTCTCTGTGTGTGTCGCGCATGTGCTCGAAAATAAATCCCACATATGCGCAATGGTCTCTGCCTTCCGAGTTGGGCACCTTGAATTCTCACGCAGATTTGCGACCTGAATGGCGCATATGCGCCAAGCCCTCTGCCTGTGAAAATAAATCTCGCATATGCGCGAAGCTCTCTGTCCAGTAGTTTTTAATTTTAATTTTTGTTTTTATTTTTTTTAAAATTACCTGCAAAAATAAAACGATTCAATTTAATACTCGAATAGAGAAAATTAAAAGTAATAACTAAGAAACTGAAATAAAACAATAAAAGCAAAACTAATGCAAAAATAAATAAATGTGGGTTGCCTCCCACACAGCGCTTGGTTTAACGTCATCAGCCTGACTTTCTCCTGTCCACTTTGGTTCTCCAAGTGGGATGTTGTCCATGTGTCGCACTTCATTTCCAAAGTAATGCTTGACCCTTTAACCATTGACTTTAAATGTCTGACCATTGTTGCACTTTAACTCAATTGCACCATGTGGGTACACTGTTTCCACTGTGAATGGTCAAGACCATCGTGATTTTAACTTAACAGGAAACAACCTCAGTCGAGAATTGAATAATAACACCCGTTGCCCTGGTTCGAAGTCTCGTCGAAGAATCTTCTTGCTGTGCCATTTCTTGGTTTTTTCTTTGTATATCTGAGCATTTTCATATGCATCATTCCTGAATTCCTCCATCTCATTCAACTGCAACAGTCGTTGCTAGCCCGATGCTCCCATATCAAAATTTAGCTTCTTCACCGCCCAAAATGCTTTGTGCTCCGGTTCCAAAGGTATATGGCAAGCTTTTCCAAATTCTAACCTATAAGGTGACATCCCGATAGGTGTCTTGTATGCAGTCCTGTACGCCCATAAGGCATCATGTAGCTTGATCGCCCAATCCTTCCGGTTTGTCTTCACTGTTTTTTCTAATATTTGCTTGATCTTCCGGTTGGATATCTCTGCTTGTCCATTAGTTTGCGGGTGGTATGCCAGTGTCATCATGTGCTTCACGTCATACTTAGCCAACAGTGAGTTAAAAATTTTGTTACAGAAATGCGTACCTTCATCATTGATAATGGCTCTAGGCGTTCCAAATCTTGTGAAGATGTTCCTGTGGACAAACTTAACAACAACTCGAGCATCATTAGTACTGGTGGCAATTGCTTTCACCCATTTGAACACATAATCAACATCAAGTAAAATGTAAGATTGACCAAAATAAGATGAGAATGGACCCATAAAGTCAATACCCCATACATTAAAGAGTTCCACCTCCAAAATATTTGTTAGTGGTAATTCATGTCGTCTAGAAATATTGCCAACTCTTTGGCATTTATCACATGACTTAACTAAATTATAACTGTCCGTAAACATATTGGGCCAATAAAAACCAGACTGTAATGCCTTAGTTGCTGTTCTAGATGCTCCAAAGTGTCCACCGTAGGGTGAGGAATGACAATGCTCTAGAATCGTACCCGCTTCTTCCTCTGCTACACATCGTCTAATTATCTGATCAACGCATCATTTGAACAAGAAAGGATCATCCCACAGATAAAACTTGGAAGCATGAAGAAATTTCTTCTTTTGGTGATAAGTTAAATCTAGTGGTAATTCTCCTGCAGCAAAAAAATTAGCTATATCTGCAAACCAAGGATGTGTAACATTTACCTTGAAGAGTTGTTCGTCTGGGAACGACTCATTTATCACTCCACTTTCAGTTCTTTCTTCCAGCTCTAGGCGTGACAAGTGATCAGCCACCTGGTTCTCACAACCTTTCTTGTCTTTGACTTCAAAGTTAAATTCTTGAAGTAGGAGTATCCATCGTATCAACCTAGGCTTTGCATCCTTTTTGGCAAACAAGTAACGAAGAGCTGCATGGTCAGTGAAAACAGTTACCTTGGTGCAAATGAGATATGTTCTAAACTTTTCGAATGCAAACACCACTGCTAGCATTTCTTTCTCAGTAGTTGTGTAATTCTGTTGGGCTGAATTGAGTGAAAGACTTGCATAGTAGATAGCTTTAAACATCTTGTCTCGTTTTTTTCCCAATGCTGCTCCCACAGCATAGTCACTAGCGTCGCACATGAGCTCAAAGGGCTCCTTCCAATCAGGAACTAACATAATGGGGGCAGAAATCAGTGATGTCTTGATCATGTTAAATGCCTGCAAACAATTATCGTCAAAAATAAAAGTAGAATCTTTCTCTAATAAATTACATAAAGGTCTAGTAATTTTAGAGAAATCTTTAATATAACAACGATAGAACCCGGCATGTCCCAAGAAACTTCTGATCCTTTTTACATTCTTCGGCGGTGGGAGATTTTCAATTGCCACAACTTTGGCTCTGTCCACTTCTATCCCTCTAGCCGAAATCTTATGCCCAAGCACGATTTCTTCTGAGACCATGAAGTGACATTTTTCCCAATTCAACACTAAATTCTTTGCCTGAAATCTCTGCAAAACAAGTGTTAGATTTTGCAAACAATGATCAAATGATGAACCAAATACAAAGATATCATCCATAAAAACTTCTATTATTTCCTCGACCAAGTCAGAAAATATGGCCATCATACACCTCTGAAAAGTAGAAGGTGCATTGCAAAGACCAAATGGCATTCTTCTAAAAGCAAATGTACCGTAGGGGCAAGTGAAGGTAGTCTTCTCTTGATCCTCCGGTGCTATGACAATTTGATTGTAACCTGAATAACCATCTAGAAAGCAATAATAATGATAACCACCTACTCTATCAAGCATCTGGTCAATAAAGGGAAGAAGGAAGTAATCTTTCTTAGTGGAATCATTCAATTTCCTGTAGTCTATACACACTCGCCACCCAGTCACTGGACGAGTTGAAATCAATTCTTTATTTTCATTTCTTACTACAGTTATCCCCCCCTTCTTAGGCACTAATTGTACCGGTGAAACCCAAGAACTGTCAGATATAGCATAAATAATGCCAGCATTTAACAATTTTAATACCTCAGATCTCACAACCTCTTTCATGGCTGAATTAAGCCTCCTCTGATGATCAACATAGGGGGAATAGGACTCCAGCATCAATATTTTATGCATACAAATAGTAGGGCTAATCCCCTTTATATCAGCAATTGTCCATCCCAAAGCAGAATTAAATTCTCGCAAAACCCTCAACAACCTATCCTTTTCATCAATAGTAAGAGCAGAAGATATAATTACCGGATATGACGAATTCTCGTCTAGGAATGCATAGAACAAATGACTCGGTAAATCCTTCAATTCCGGAGATGCTTTTGGTACATCTTTACTTGCATCTTCAAGCAACTCTTCATGCTGAACATCATTCTTTTCTCTAGGCAGCACATTGAGAGCAAGTAATTCCTCTCGCATATCCCAGTCCTCTTCCTCCACTGTAGAAGCTGACTCCAACAAGCATCTCTCCAAAGAGTCTTTTGTCAACTTACCTGTACCAACATGAGATACACATGAATAAATTATATCAATACTATTACATGTACTTACCTCATTTGGTCCTTTGATGGTGTTGTAGATGTTGAACATGACTTCATCTCCACCTACTCTCAATGTGAGCTCGCCCTTGTGCACATCAATCAAGGCTTTCCCGGTGGCCAAGAATGACCTTCCAAAGATAAGCGGAGTCTCCTGGTCTTCTTCCATATCTAAGATGACAAAATCAGCAGGAAATATGAATTTGTCTACCTTTACCAGCACATCCTCTACTATCCCTCATGGATAGGTAAGTGATCTGTCTGCCAGCTGCAAAGTAATAGTGCTAGGCTTCACCTCACCAAGCTCCAAAGTCCAGTAAATAGAAAAAAACATTAAATTAATACTGGCACCTAAATCACATAAGGCCCTATTTATTCTAGAACCACCAATAACACAAGGAATAGTAAAACTCCTTGGATCTTTGAGTTTCTGTGGTAGTTTTCTTTGGAGTATGACACTACACTCTTCGGTTACCTTCACGGTCTCAAATTCTTGAAGTTTCTTCTTCTTGGACATCACATCCTTAATAAACTTAGCATAATTGTGCATTTGCTCCAATGCGTCGGCAAATGGGATGTTAATGTGTATTTTCTGGAAAATTTCCAGGAACTTCGCAAACTGATCATGCAACCCTTTCTTCTTGAACCTCTGTGGATATGGAAGATTCACCTTTGGTAAGGGCTGCTGTTTAAGTACTTTCTAAGGTTCCTCTAGTTTCTCTTCTCCAACACTTGCACCCTTTCCATCATCTTCCTCAACAAGAATCTCTACACTCTCTTCAGCCGGCTCTGGTATGCCAATTTCCTTGCCACTTCTCAATGTGACAGCTTTGCATTGCTCCCTATGATTCACCTCTATATTTCTTGGGAACTGTACTTTATTCTGATCTTTCAAAGTATTTGCTAGTTGCCCAATCTGTGTTTCCATGGATTTCATCGTGGCACCCATATTGCCCATGTATGTTTCCATGTTATCAAGACGAGACTCAGTTCTTGCCATTCTCTTCCTAGACTCAGTCACAAATGTACCGACCAGATCTTCAAAAGATGGCTTTCCTTCCCCTTTCTGTGTATTGAACCCCGGTGGAGTATTCAACACGTTCTTGTTTTTTTCATAAGAGAAATTCTCGTGATTCCTCAAACCTGGATGATAAGTATTAGAGGGAGGATTACCTCGATAACCTCCAAAGCCACGATTGTTATTGATGTACTGAGCTTCCTCCACAACTAGCTCTTCCTCAGCAGTCACCAATGCTACATCAGACGTAGATTGGCCTGGCTTGTTCATCGCTGCAATCTGTGCGATCAATGCTGAAACCTGCGCAGTAAGTGATGTGATCGGGTCTATGGCATACAATATAGCAGGTTTCCTTGATCCAAATCTCTCACTCGGCCACTGATAATTGTTAATGATCATCTGTTCAAGCAAATCATAGGCCTCATCCGGTGTTTTAGAAAAAATAGTGCCTCCGGCGGCTGCATCCACATTTCCTCTGGTTGGCCCATCCAAACCATTGTAAAATAACTCGATTTGTACCCAATCTGCATATCCATGATTCAGACACTTCCTGAGTAATTCTTTGTATCGCTCCCAAGCCTCATATAACACTTCGAGCTTTCTCTGCCTGAAATTGGTGATCTCTATTTTCAACTGAGCAGACTTGGCAGGAGGAAAATACTTTGACAGAAACTTCGTAACTAAATCTGCCCAAGTAGTAATACTCCCCAGCGGTAGAGATTGGAGCCAACTCCTAGCTTGATCCCTGAAAGAAAACGGAAACAGGCGCAATCAAATAATTTCGTCAGAAACACCATTAATTTTTACCGTGTCCGTGATCTCCAGAAAAGTTCTGAGGTGAAGATGGGGATCTGCAGTTGCTGCTCCTCCAAATTGGTTCTGTTGAACCATGTTAATGAGCGCAGGCTTTAGCTCGAAATTGTTAGCAGCAATGGTTCCGCAAGCTATTCCAGAGTAGTGAGCGTTGATGACTGGGCGGAAATGTTCCCGGATTGGCACCTCTCTTGGGAGCTCATTCTGATTATCTCTGTTTTCAGCCATTGCTTTAATTTCGTCTCTCCTTGCTTTCCTTAATCTCCTGACAGTTCTTTCTATTTTTGGATAAAAAATCAGCAAGTCGGGATTTTGAAATCTTCGCATGCACTGCAAAACTAAAAGATTATAGAATAACAAAGTAATTAAAATAAAATACAGTCTAAATTAAAATCAATACTACTTAGTAATGATATCAATACGCAATTAAATACTTTACTCCTCGGCAACGGCGCCAAAAACTTGTTGCATATTTTCGCTACCGCAAGTGTACAGTGTCAAGTTTTAATACTGGTTTGAGTACAGATATCGATCCCACGAAGAGTAATTATTTAAAATTGTATGTTAATTACCATAAATGTCATAGCTCAACTTTATTTAGACAAATCAAATAGTTGGTTTATAATCAATTCAAATGAAATAACGAATCCTGTAATTCTAGCACGCAGTAGAAATTCACTGAGTAAATAAATCTAGAGATATGATTTCGTCTGGTTTCCCCTATGCTAAATTAAAATTAACTAACATGTTATTTAATTGCATCGTGTTTACTAACCAAGAACTCGCAAGTTTCCTATTCCCTTTTTCAAGTGTTAAATAGAATTGTATTACCTATTACCAATTTTAATATGTCTATTCAAAATCAAGTAACACGTAATAAATGCAACCAAGGTTCTCTTATAGATTCGTCAGCTTTACATGTCTTTTGCACGTTATAAATATCTAACGATGTGATTTCTCATGTCCTAATTTCAATCCCCTCTCTCGGGTGTTAGATCTTAATTATTTGATCAATCGAATTATGGCCAGTAATTCAAAAGCATTAATGACAAAAAATCACAAATAAACACGATAAATTAATTAGATTAAAAGTCAAAACGTCAATAACATAGGTTCGACCACGACTACGTCAATCTCTAGAAAATAAAATTAGTTCATACTCGAATTTAAATCAATACAAAACCTGTTTGTAATCATTAAAAACGTAAAAGTAAGAAATCGAATTAAGAATGTGTTGGCGAGAGATGAAAGTGCGTCTCCGTGTCCGGATCCAGCGTCTTATATCTCTGTTCTTCGCTCTGCGTCGTTGGCTCTCGCTTTTCCCTTTCACTCTCTGACGTCGGCTGTGAAGAATATTTTCCGACCCCTTTTCTACCCACGCTGAAACCTATTTAAATCTGAGAGATCGCGCCGCGCGCATATGGCGCATATGCGCGCACCTTTCTGTCTTGCTGGGCAGTCTGGGCATCTGGAAATCTTACTTACGCGCATATGCGCGCCTTGTGCGGAGCATATGCGCGGAGTCTTCTGGATTGTTGCTTCTGAAACTCGTCTGGTCCGCATGTGCGCGCTTTTGAGAGGCGCATATGCGCGACTCTTGCTTCTTTAACGGCTCATTTACGTCGTTTTGCTCTCTTTTCACACCCATGTAATGGTTCTACATAGACTCCTGCAAACACACCAAAGATAACAAAAACGCATAATTTTGCCCACGAAAACTAACAATCTATCTGAATTATAAGGATAATTTAAGTGCACAAAATGCTTTTATCACTTTTCATTAACTTTTGATCTAGAAAGTCAGAACTCAAGTCTGATCGCACCCATTAGATTATGATAAGATCGTCTAGTAGCATCGCTCCATGATCCCTTAGGTATCACTGATAATGCCTACAAGAAACTTAAGTTATGTTTAATGTATCGCACAGTCTCTTTAACTCATATATCCCGATTGAATATGCAACTATTGAAATATCGAGAGTTGCAAAATAATTTGATAATGATGTGACATATATTTGAATAATAATAATGACATGGTATATATAACTAGGAAAATACTTTTCCTTAAAGTACATGTCTCGCTCTAGCCAGAGACTCCTTACGCTATCAACTCATCAAATCACATTGATATCTTCACCCGTAGACAAACAGTGAATACCCGACTACAATGTATTAGCTCCTACGAATTTCAAAGCTACCGCCAATCTTGCAGCTTGATGACCCTCAATAGAGTCGGTAAACTAGTCAAAGTACATTGTTAGTACGTAAAGCCTCCAAGATTTCTCGGGTCAAAGACTGATGGTGTACAATCTTAACCACATACTTTTTCATTCGATAAGTGATAAATACTTGGAAATTCTGAGGGAAAGTTGTTCAGTGCATCATCAAATGTTCCCTAATATGGATGAACATACATCTCCACTCCCTTACCAACGAAACATAACGTTTACATAACATATGCTAGTCTCAAGCTCAAACGACCTTGTACCTTATTTTAGGTGGCCGATTCGACTAGGAACCTGTTTAGAATATACGGTACTCTTTCTAATAAGATTCAGAATCATATGTTATGAGACAGACCTCATGGTACGTATTGTATATTTAAGGGATTTATCTATACATCTTGAATTAATATACATATAAAATAATTGTCATAATTAGATAAAACTCTAAAATATTATTAAAATAAAAATTATTTTTACATAAGAGTCAAAAAATCTCAAGCCACAAGGTGGCACATTGGACACTTATTCTAAAAATCTCCCACTTGCCCTATAGCCAACTATCTATAGATTTCAGACCCAATGCTTAACGATACTTCTTACTTCTTAAACAATGGTCATGGAAGGGGCTTCATCAGTGGATCAGAAGTGTTATATGCAAAGGTAATTCTCTATTTATATGTCTCATCTTCCCACAATCTCCCATATTATGTGGAACATCCTCAGTATATGTTTGGATTGCTAAATGAGACCTCGGTTCATTTTCTTGTGCAACGGCACTGGTGTTGTCATGTTAGACCGGGACTAGATTAGCTATTCGAGAAATGATACCCAACTCTTGAATGAAATTCCTCATCTAAACCGCCATCTTTGTTGCAGATGATGCAACTATGTATTCGGCTCAGTGGTTAAATCTGTTGTTGTGTCTTGCTTGGAACTATTCCAAGAGACAAGACCACCATGGACCTTGAATACAGATCCAGAGACTGATTTCTAATCATCCATATCTGATTGGAAGTTAGAATCAGTATATCATTTCAATTTTCCACTCCCATATTATTTCTAATCCACATATGATTGGAAGCTAGAATTAGTATAACCTTCCAATTTTAATTTTCTACTTCCACAAACCAAGAACAAATTTTTAGTTTTTTAAATACTTAAGAATGTCCTTCACGGCTTTCCAATGTAATGGACCGGAATAAAACTCAGTGCAAATGCAAAATTAGGCCGAGTGGATATCATACTATACATTATATATTGTCTATAGCAGAAGCATACGAGATGCGACCCATGGTTTCATTTCATAATCAGTCTTAGGTCACATAGATTTAGATAGAGTTACACCATGACAAATTAGGAGATTTCCTCACTTGGACTCCTCCATAGATAATCTCCTCAGTATGACATTGATATAAGTGGATTGGGTGAGCTCTGACATACTCTTTGAGTTATCTTTATAGATTTGTATTCCTAATACGTAAGATGTTTCACCCAAATGAAATCGATAACGATGTGTTGTATCTTTGAATAATAATAGTGGCAAAAAATGTGGAATTAGGAAAACACCTTTTCTTAAAGCAAATGTCTTGTTCTAGCCAGAGACTGTTTGTACTATTAACTCATTAGATCACATATGATATATTCACCCGATGAAAAACAGTGAATCTCCGACTAAAATTGGCTCCTATATATTTCGAAACTACACATAACCTCGCCACACGATGACCCTCAATGGAGTTGGTAAACAAATCAAAGTGCAGTGCTAGTATGCAGAGCTTCCATGTTGTCTATGGTCAAAGGACTAACGTTGTACAACCATAACCGCAAACTTTTCATTTCGATAAGTGGTAACCACTTGGAAAGTCCGAGGGAGGGTTGTTCAGTGCATCATCGAATAATCACTCATCTATATTAACAAACATCTCCATGGCCATACTAATAAAACATGACGTTTACATCACATATATTATTCTCAAGCTCAAGAGTTTTATCATTATTTTAGGGGGTCGATTCACTGAGAACTTGTTTAGAATAAATAGTAATCTTCTTAATGAGTTTCATGATTTTACGTTGCATGGCAGACCTCATGGTACATATTGTATATTCAATGGTTTTATCTAAGCAGTTTACATGAGCATCCTGATAAAGTAATTGTTATAATTGGATAAAATCAAAAAATATTATTAAAATAAATATTATTTTTACATGAAGGTCAATAAAACACAAGCGGCAATTTAACTCGTTGAGAACCTACTATAAGAGGCCTATCATTAAAATGCTTAATGTATTAAATGATGCATTAATGAGACAAAAAAATTTATAAGCGAAACAACATTGGAAGGAAACACACTTGATTTGCTCGATAAAACCAAAAGGTTGAATGAAATATCCATCCTTAAATTATTCATTTGTTTGTAATTTTCAAATCAAAATTATAAGTTGATGCAATTGATCAAAATTTAAATTAACAATAAAATAATTCATATTTCGAAAGAATTCCTTAATTATAATCGTACCATAGAAAGAAAATTAATTTTTATAATGTTTGGCCTCTAATATGATCATAATAAAGATTAATTTTACCAGGTATTGTTTGCACAATATTTGGTGTTGCGGGCGTGCCAGGTGCGAAAATGCACCGATTTGTGTAAAAATGATAAAATCTAACTTCTAAATATTCAAGCGACGTGAATTCTAAATTCGACCGTCAGTTATAGTCTCCTAAAACAAATGCAATGCCAAAATTAAAGAAAACTATTGGAAATTGATGCAAATAAACCCCTGACATGATTTTGAATTTACAAAACTGTAGGAATTCATCAAAGACATGAAAAATATAATAAATTGTTGCTGAAATCTAGAATGAGAAGACGTAAAATGCTAGAAATATAATGAAACGCTTGAAAACTAATGCTTGAAGATTGAATTTTTGCAGAGAGTATTTTTGCAGATTTGTCTGTGTAGAGTTGAGTTGTGTGTAGTTGCTTGCCGATCCCTTCTTTTCTTCCCTGTGAGATGTCGTTTTCCCCACTCCCCCATGATCTCCTCCTATACGCTCCACGATCTTTTCATTCCACGATTTCTCTATCTTCTCCTACGATTTTCTTGCTTGGACGTTATCTGATTATTTAAATACACTAATGGGCCTCTTGTTTTTCTCTAATAATTTAAACTTTTGGGCTTAGACAATTAATTGGGCTCAATTTAATTTTTGGTGCAAACAAATGTCCCCCGCAAGCATTGGCCCATTGGGCCAAATGCTTGTATATAAACCAATGGGCCAAAATGCTTGTATATAAACCCATTTTAATCCACTCATTTGTAATAGTGTGGCCCAAATTGCATTTACTTGGGCCATACCATTTGTTTTTGGGCGGGATACCAAAAGCCCGCTATGCTGTAAGATTTCAAGTCACAGAGAAATGACTCATCCCGCTCTTGTTCAAGCTCCTTCACGTTCTTCTTCTAGTGCATGCCTAATCTTCAATAACTTTCAAGGATCTACAAATCCCCAACTCAAATTTCAAATTCTTAAGTATAACCTCTTACTTGCTGCATTTTCCCGCTACAGTGGCTCTATCCTCTAGTCCCAACAAAAGCCATCTTCATCACCAACTCTCCATCTGTTAATCCCTGCATCTTATCTTCGGAGCTAGCAGATTCCTTGTCCTCCTCCACCGCCAGGCACTTCACTGATTATTCTCCGCTGCACTGTGGAAGCCCGCAGCTTTGCTAGCCCCACTCCCCCTTCGTCCTTCAATCATCGCGCCTTTACTCTTCGCTCCCAGCTGTTCTTGAAATTCCTTCCACTCGTTCTCCGCCGCTAACGCCCGTCGCTGCCTGAAGATTCAACAATGGTTAAAGGTTATTCTCCGGTGCGTCCATCTGAACTGAGCGCTGTGGACGCCTCTTCTGTTCCGGCCGTCGCTTCTGCCTCACCATCCGCCGCCTTCGCTGGTCCTACCGCGGTTGCCGAGGGTTTATCATTGGTTCGAGGTTATTCTCCGTCGCCACTCCCTGATTCCCGCGCCGCAGGTTCGTCTCCTTCTCAAGTCAATGTTTCCGCCCCTGCACCTATCGTGTTCGCCGGGTCTACCACTGGCGTTAATCCTTTCCTCGCCATCTCTGGGTCATCGATGGGTTTTCCCACGAGCGTTGGGCTGTCGTCTTCCGCAAGGGCGAACGCTCCTCTTGGCTTGAGTCACCATTTAACGGCTGCGATCACGACTAGCTTCGAAGTTTCTACGGCTGCCGCCGTTCTTTCCACACGATGCTCAGTGGTCACACCGGCTTTCGGGGAGCATTTGGCGCAACCGACCTCCTTAAGTTCACCACTTTCTACTGCTGTGGGTAATTCTTTCTCTTGAACCTTATTCGATGTTTCTCAATTCCTTGAATATTGTTTGCCATATTGATTGACTTGCAATTCTACTAACCTTGATGTGTTCGAGAAAAGAATGTGACTCCCCGTACCAAAATCTTGTACTGATTCTTTTCTGAAAAGCGATACAGCAAACATTTACGCTTATTTTCCTTGTTGGTCCACCTTTAAAAAGGAAATTACGAACTGCGGTGTTATCTGGCCAGACATTGGCCTTTTCTTTGTAGTTGCGGTAGATTGGCCATTGTTTGGCCCTATAATATACACAGTAGCAATTGGTTTTCCTGAACAATTCTCGTGTGCGCGCAGTGGTTTTTGACCCCTAGCAATCTACTGATTCTGATTCTATCTTGACCGCTATTCCCATGTATCTTCTTTTGCTGGTTCATTCTTTTCGTGTACATTGGCATGTTTATTCTTAGCATGTAACATGGATTGGCCATGAGTTGGCCTCAGTTCTCCAGTGTATTCGACACCTAAGCCTCGGTGTCGTTTAAGGCTTTTTGAAACACAGGTAAGACTTAACTCTTACGTGCTCTTATGTGCTGCATCCACTCAAGAAGATTCCCTCGCCCCTAACATTATGCATTGCACTTCAGTCGGATCCCTTTCCCACAAACACGTATATGCATTTGCACTTCAGTCAGACCCCTTTCCCGCATACACGTATATGCATTTGCACTTCAGTCGGACCCCTTTCCCGTATACATGTTTACTTACTGTTCTTGCATGCGGTGATTCCGCCTTTGATTTGTTGACTGTTGGTTTGGTGTTGTGTTTGTTGGGTGATGGATGTGGAATGAAGGTGGGTTTGTATGTGATGTTGTGTATTGGATGTTGTGAAGGAGTTTCTATTCGTTCTCAATCCACTTATCCCAACTCATTTCAACAGCTTCAATCAAAACCATTGATTGGCTTAAAACTCCCCACTCGAGACTATCATCTTCCTTGATTCCCTATCGAAACACAATGAATCCAATATGATAAAAGTGGCCTACTGGCCAACTTTAATTTATCTTTCTCGCTTTTTGAGTCAAAACCAACAAATATTTACATTAGTGGCCATACGACCTACTAAAAATAAAATCTTACAACATAAAGCTAAAAATCGTACAAAAATGGCTGGATAGCCTATTTCTATACCAAAGTCCACTTCTGGGTCCTCTTGGGGTTTGCATAACGCCCTTGTTCTCTTCTGGTCTTCATTATTACTCGTTATTCCGCTTGGTGATCCCAACTCCCCGCTCGATATGTTTCTTTCTTGCCCTATTCTAAGTGGCCTAATGGCCTACTTCACGGGCCTGTCAATGCACATGCAAGCAACCATTTATGCAGTGGCTGTATAGTCGACCTTATCAATGATTTCTCGTAACATAAGAATAATAAAAACATCAATCAAATGTATGGACAAGTGGCCATAAGGCCGAATCCCCACATACTTAATTTCCTTTAGCACGAAAGCTACTGTAGACTCGAATTATCACCGTTCAAACAAAATTTGGTCCCTGAAAGTGGCTATAGAGTCCACTTTGTTCTCCATATTTCACAATATGTAAGTAATAAAACAACAAAGGTATGCCAAAGTGGCCCAAAAGCCGACTCCCCGCTGGATATCAGCCTCTCTACTTGCTTTTATTTCCTCACCTGACTCCTTAATGAAACAAGATACCTCCAAAGTGGCCTATTGGTCCACTTCATTTGATCAGTCTCATTATTGGACCATAAACAACGGATATTTACCAGTGACTCTAAGGCCTAAATCACATGAAGTCTCAAAATAAAGAATTAAACATATACAAAAGTGGCCAGTAAGACTACTCTTATATCAAAAAAAACTCCCACGCTCTTCTGTTGTTTGCACATTGTTCTCATTTTGCTCCGTTATTTCTTCATTCCTCGTTGTTGTCTGGTTTGGTGAGCTTTAACTCCTCTTTCTCCGTAACTCTTTCCAGCCATGTCTCGGTGGCCTATGTGATTTCCTTTCAAGTAGCCCGGAAGCTACTATGGGCTCAAATTTTCATTATTCAAACTAATGCCAAAGTGGCCTCAAAGGCCAACTCCCCGCTAGATATTAGCCTTTCTGTTCTCTTTACTCACTCCCTTAACAAGCTGATCAAATCTTGCTTAATTCCTCCTTCCAGTAATGTGCTCACATATACCAGCTTAGAATCATCAAATTCTCCTAAGTTGATCTCTTCCAACGGGTCTTGCACTTCGTGTTGGCCATCTTCCATTTGAGATGGCGCCATCAACAATTAATCAACTTGGAGTTCATCCTCTTCGTATTCTTCTTCTTGGACAACCTCAGTTCCATAGGTGTCCCACGCTTCCTCTTCCCCTAATTTGTCCAGTACTTGCTGCACATGCACCTTCCATATAGAGGCTGCAGCTACCTTCTTTTCTTTTTGGTTCAAGTCAATCATCAATCTCCTCAATCAGCGGCTGAATTATCGGCCTAGACGGCACGATAACAGTAGGTTTGAGGATTCTTTCCAACACCGAGCTTGGAGTTGGTGTTTGCATGTACAGTGGATTTTCTTTCTTGCTATTGCTACGAATTTTGATGGGCCCAAAATCCTCATTGTAATATCTAGCCTCAACTGCACTTGCACTTGTTTAAAAGGGATGTCCGTCTGCTTCTACCACCTCCACATCATCTCCTTTCCAAAATAACAACAGTTGGTGCATTGAGGATGGGATGCACTGGTTTGCATGGATCCAATCTCCGCCTAACAACGCTTGGAAGTTGGCGGAGGAGTTCACAACAAAAAATGCACATAAAGACGACATGCTCCCTACAGTAACATCAGCGGAGAATACTCCAATGGTCTTGGTGGTTTCCCCGGTAAACGCAGCAACAGAAACCTCAGTAGGGATCAAATCTTCTTCAGTTTTGCCAAGATTTCTTAACATCATTACTGGAAGAACATTCACGGCTGAGCCATTGTCAATCAAGACCCTAGACACTGGTTTTCCATCGACATGGGCCTTGATGTACAACGGCCTTATGTTCTTGGTCATGACCGGTGTAGGCTTTTCAATAATCACCTGATGAGGCTTATTTGGGTGGCTCTCCTTGATAATCACTCTCGAACTCCCTTCAGAGAGTTTATTTGCCTGCGCTGATTCCTTGGGCATCAACTCCCCATTCTCTTCTTCCATCATTTTAAATCTCTCTGGTAGTATCACCACTCTTGTGGCACAATCCACTGTGATGTGAAACTCTCCAACGCAAAAATTGATTGTTTTTTCTCTTTGATCATCTTCTTCGCTTAACAAATCATCAACATCCTCCACAAACTTATCCTCAGTAGCCGATCTTCCAAACTTGGATTTACTCCCCACTGGACTCCTTGCGACTGGAATATCATTTGTGGGTTCATTTCTCAACTTAGCGGACTCCTCTCTTCTTGCAATCGCTCTTTCTCTCAACAGCCGTCTCTTTTAAGTTCTAGTCGGTGGCCTAGGGAACTTTTTGTGTTGGGCCACTCTCCAAGACTCACTGAACTCCCTCTTGCTGGAAGGACGTATCTCGGCTTTACTCCACTGCTCATCATTTTTCCTTTTGAGATTTCGTATGAACGCCGTTCTCTGCCTTGATCTGCTGATAATTTTCTAGTTTCCACCCTTCGTGACTCAAATTCATATGCATTTCTCTTATCCGAATACCTTTGGCGATGATTGCAAGATGACTCCCCTCTAAACCATTGTTTTTCCACCACTGGTCTTTCAAAGAAATGTTGATTCCTTGGCCTAAAGGCCGCGGATTCACCAACATTTCTGGGGAAACGCTGTTGAACTGTTCGTATTTGATCGGCACTATGTCTTCCATGAGCTTCAAACAATTGACCCTTTGGAATCCAGTATTTCTTGATTACTCGGTCTTTCATTGCAAAGGATCGGCTTCTTTTCTCATTGAGAAGATCCCTCAAATCTGTCGCATTCACATTAACCAAAGCTAACGGGGGAAAAGGATCATCATCCACCGCCATATACTCTTGTTTCTTGGGGAATTTCAAAACTCCCTTGTTAATTTTATCTTGCAAAATTTTCTTGAACGCCCAACAAGATTTGGTGGCATGATTATAGGAGTTGTGGTATTTACAATACTCTCGTCCCTTCAGCTCTTCTGTAGGTGGCATCTTGTGATCAGGCGAGAATGTGATGAATTTTTCTTTTACCAAGAAATCGAAAACTTCCTCGGTCTTTGACACATCAAATGTATATTGCATGTCTTTGGGGAGTTGGGGGCTGTTCTTCTTTTCAGGTTCTGCTTGCTTCTTTTTTAATAAGGGAACTGTGCAAGAACCAGCTGACCGAATCTCTGCCAATGCCACATCTTCCACCTCCTGATAATAAGATCCCATAGCAGTTTTCTTCTTGTATGACTCTTCCCGCAAGAGTTCTTCGTATTCAGCCACTTTGGCGGCTAGCTCGAAGAAATCCCTGAACTCCATTCCCTGGAATTTCTTCCTTAATTCAAAATCCAGCCCCTTTTGTGCCATTTTCACGAACTCTGTCTCAGGTAAGAACACCTTGCATCTATTCTTCATCTTTTTGAACCTGTCAATAAAATATTCCACAGACTCTCCTTTCTTTTGAGTGACTCTGGATAAGTCGGCAATGCACACCTCTAGCTCTGTTCTATAGAATTGAATGTGAAATTGTCTTTCCATTTCTTGCCAACTCATCACTGAATTTCTAGGGAGTGAGGCATACCAAGCGAATGCAGTTCCAGTGAGGGAATTCGGGAATAGCCGCAACTTTAGATTGTTGAAGTTCTCCAAGTTGGCTAATTCCCCGCACTGCATGGTGAATCTGGCTATGTGTTCCATGCTGGACTGGCAATCCTCCCCCGAGAATAAACTGAAATCATGAACTCTATAACCCCTTGGGTACGGGTAATTCACGTCTATGTAGTTTGGATAGGGTTTGTGGAACTCTGGGCGGCCAATCTGTTTCAAAGCCGGCCCATATATCTCTTGAACAGCCTCTCTCACCACTTCTGGATCAATCCCGTGCATGTTCCGAGTTGGGAGTGAGTGATGGTAGTGATTTGCCCCCCGAGCTTGAATCCCTGCATTTAAACCAATATTACCTCCTGGGAAACCCTCATCTACTCCTTGATAATCCATGTGTGATATATCTTCATACGCTCCTGGTTGATACAGAGGATTTGTTATGTTGTACACCTGAGTAACAGGTTGCTTCGAACTCCCCACTCCATGAGCACGTGAATATGGCTGAGCCATCCCTTCTAGGGTTTTTTCTCTCTTGTGAGGTGGTGTATACCTTCTTTCTGGCTGATTGGGAAAAGTGAACTCCGGGCGGCGAGGATCGCCAGTCTTTGAGTTTCCAACTCCCTGGTCAAATTCAAGGACTTGGTTATTTCCCTGGATTTGGTTGCTCCCTTCTTTCTCCTTTATGCTCTGCTCTTTGTCGGTTGACTGGTTCGGTTTACCCAATACTGTCTTCAAGCAATCAGACACAGCCTTGGATAGGGCTTGTGATATTTCCTCAATTTTCATCGCATTCAATTCTTCAACCAAACGGTTTGAAATATGAGCATACATCTCTGAAACATTACTTGGATGCAAATCCAACTCCCTGGTCGGCTCTTCAGCGGCCGTAGCGGCCGGCTGCTCTGTCAGTGGAGCGTGAATCTCTTCCTAGCTTGGTTGAGACTCCCCATCCCCTTGATTGACGTTTTCTTTTTTCCTTGGCGGCATAGTGATGGTCCCACTGAGCGTGCCAAAAATATGTTTGCACAATATTTGGTGTTGCGGGCGTGCCAGGTGCGAAAATGCACCGATTTGTGTAAAAATGATAAAATCTAACTTCTAACTATTCAAGCGACGTGAATTCTAAATTCGACCGTCAGTTATAGTCTCCTAAAACAAATGCAATGCCAAAATTAAAGAAAACTATTGGAAATTGATGCAAATAAACCTCTAACATGATTTTGAATTTACAAAACTGTAGGAATTCATCGAAGACATGAAAAATATAATAAATTGTTGCTGAAATCTAGAATGAGAAGACGTAAAATGCTAGAAATATACTGAAACGCTTAATGCTTGAAGATTGAATTTTTGCAGAAAGTATTTTTGCAGATTTGTCTATGTAGAGTTGAGTTGTGTGTAGTTGCTTGCCGATCCCTTCTTTTCTTCCCTGTGAGATGTCGTTTCCCCCACTCCCCCATGATCTCCTCCTATATGCTCCACGATCTTTTCATTCCACGATTTATCTATCTTCTCCCACGATTTTCTTGCTTGGACGTTATCTGATTATTTAAATACACTAATGGGCCTCTTGTTTTTCTCTAATAATTTAAACTATTGAGCTTAGACAATTAATTGAGCTCAATTTAATTTTTGGTGCAAACAGGTATATATAAATCAAAGAATATTTTAATATTAACTGATAATGACTTTACCCAATAATTCTTTTACAATGGTGATTATCATATTCATAGTTAACATCGTCGTAAATGTAACGAAACTAATTATCAACGACAAGTGAGTTAAAACACTTTCCAGATGGACTCCTCGTCTACGACATATGTTAATTTCCCACAGTACATTCAAGAGAAGCCGGCAGATCTGACCAATCTACTTTTGTTTTCCAATATATATTTTCCCAATTTTTTATGAACTAATGTGACTATTTTTAACTGAAAAACCAACCTATGAGTCTCTCTATTTTGACTGATTAGTTATTTTTTCAATCCTCCTTATTCTGTCTTACAGCAATTTTTGTCCTTGTTTGCGTATGTCAAAAAACTCTCGACCTATTCAGGAAAATTGTTTGATATCGTAAATTGTCATGTTTTCTGTTTTATATTGTAAAAGCTAAATTATATTTATGTAACTTTTTAACTCTATTTCGTCGGAGTACTAGCGTGCTACCGAAACACATAATTATTTTTTCGATTTCATGTCAGCACTTCGATAAAATATCAAAGTTACAAGAATAAGACTCAATTCTCGTGACGAAATAAAATTAGGATAAAAAAGGTGGAATGATCTGGAGACGAAAGAAGTGACTAGCCCCTGCTTGGATTTTCTCGAACTAAAATACAATATTACCTAATAAAAACATGTGAAACTTTCAAAAGATCATAATCATACTGAATAGAATAAGTCCAGCATAGTACTAATTAACCAATTAATCAACGTTGATTTACAAATTTCTTAAATCCTTGAGTCATCTATATAAAGGATTCGAGTGAGCATTTGTACATATATAATTTCAAAAAATTTAATTACAATTAAGATGTCAAACCCTCACTACCAGTACGATGATGTGGCTGATTATGGCTCAAAATCCCCCAAAACAGCCCTAACAACAAGAGTTGTAACCCTAATTTCTCTCGCTGTATCGATCGCAGTTCTGGCCGCTCACGATGAGACGTTGGACAATGGTTATGTGCTTACATACAAAGATTTTCGTTCTTACAAGTAACCTGCAAATATCTCTCGCTTTTTTTCTTTTTATCCTTGTTGAAATTCAATAATACTTTCATTTCACCAGTTCATAATATTACAGGTTTTGGAAGAAAAAAATCATTAACAGTCGTTGTTGTGTTCAGTTTTTAGTCATTTATTATTTTTATATAGTATAATGGTTATTATGTCATTGTGTTAAAAGAGATCTAGATCAAACTGTCTTTATTTCTTGCATTTTCAGTCCAATTTTTGCCACATGAATGCTAATTCTACATGCTTTAATTTATGAACATAGGTACATGTTTTACGTAGCAATAATTGGGATTATCTACACGTTGCTGCAAATTCCATTTGCAAGTATATACTTGAGAACAAAGAGGCATCTAATAAACTCCTTCAGCTTCCTCAAGTTTCAGTTCTTTCCATGTGACCTTCCCCTTCATTCCTTAGCATCTCCTCACCCTCTCATTTGAAAATTTCAGAAAGAAACTGTAGTGACCCGTTCCAGAATCACCTACTAATCAAGAACTAAGCATGCGATTAACTTAATTAAAAACAATCAGAAATAAAGGCTGAAAACTGTCACCAAAAGATAGTTATACAACCCAATCGAAAATCCAGGACAACTCAACTAAAATGAAATATACGGTACAACCATATCGAATCAAAAAGATACCGAAGAACTAAATCAACCAGCTACTCAACGTCCTCCTCCTCCTCCTCCTGAGCTGTCCAACCTGAGGCCTGCCCCGTGGGAATGGGGTGTCCAAGATAAACAAAACCGAGGACATGAGCGATAAGAACGCCCAGTACAAAAGCATGAGTATACAAACCTATATGAAATGCACATGCTATGATATGATACCAGGGTAGTCAAGAAACAGGAGTAACAAAGGATCTCAATATGCTCAGTCTAGAGGCGCCAAGTGGATAGTGCCGCGCGGTACTCCTCTGGGTCACTGCATCCACTACAAGAACAGACGTGGACCTAAAATGTCCCGGATCACCGAAGCCCTCCGGACCCGTCGGCCACTGTGTACTCTCGGTGTCCATGCGTCCACAACACAAGACAGGGCTGAGCGGCCCCACAAGATATAGCTTATCTCGAAAGAGATACAGCTCAACAGTAAAGGCTATCTCGAAGGAGATACGGCTCAACATGAAATGCAACATGCATCATAAAGCGTGACATAATAGCATGCATTATATGACATATAACAATGCAGCAAATAATCATGCAACACATATATGAATGTATACTCAACCAGGATATCTCGGATAGTACTTTCGTACCTCTATCACTGCAATCCTAATCCACTGGAAAACCAGACAAACAGGTCTATTCCAAGCCTATTCATCAAGTGAAAACCATCACTAAAACTTATCTACCAGACTTAACTAGATAATCCTGAAATAATAATAATACAATTCCAAACCTTCGTCCGTCGCTAGCCCGCTGATGCCGCTAGCTCCCAACTAGAGCACAGCTCCGCTACAAAGCCAGTAGCTCCCTGCTAGTGCTTGAACCTCGGGAAAGACTAGAAACCTCTCAGAAACGACTAAAACGCTCTGGAACGCTCTGAAATGGCGAGTAAGAAATGAAGCCTCGCGCCTCTATTTATAGCCAATGTTCGGACGATCCGATCCAATTCGGAAGCTCCGATCTGGTACACTTCGGACGATCCGAACCCACTTCGGACGATCCGAACCCTGCATGTCTTCCACGAGTACAGCCACCTGTCTCGGACGATCCGAACCCTTGCTCGGACGATCCGAATTCTGCATGCCTGCCACGGGTCCATCCACCTGGCTCGGACGATCCGACATCTGGCTCGGACGATCCGAACCATGATCGGACGATCCGAACCCGGTTCGGTTCTTCCGATCCCACCGAAAATAATTAATCCAATAATTAACTCAAATTAGGAATCGGGATACTACAGAAACAGCAGCAAGAATTGAGAGCTTTCAACAGAAAAAATAGGAAAATACAACTCCGACTCCGTCGCGCCGTGTTCGTCGTATTGCTTTATTTTATTCTAAACAAAATTTCCAGACATGTATATGTTGTTCATTTCTCTTCAATCAAGTCCTATAGATCTTTTAAAACATTATATGTTCATGATTTAAGGAGCAAAAACCAAAATTTACAGCAACTTTGTAGAAATTCTGCAAAGCCCCTTCTCGGTTTCTTTTTGGTTGCCTTTATGCTTCGCGGTTGAGTTGTTCTTTTGATTTCAGGTGGTTGGCTTGATTTCAGGCACTCAAGGCTGCATCTAGGCATGCACTAGGGTGTGTTAGAGTCATGTTGGTTCATTAGTTCAAGCCCATACACCCAGGATGAAGGCTTGACAGCAACTTTCCCATAGTTGCAAGTTGGAGTCACCATTTTTGTGTTTGGTTGTCTATGGTGAGAGTTCGAATCTTGGTTGACCCAGGGCCTGTAACCATGGTTAGAACCCTCCCTTAGCATGTCTTGGACCTGACCAAGATGGCCTTTCATGACTTGGTTCACGGATACATCAAAATTTAAAACAACAACACAAGTGCTCTTCGATTTTGGTTTATTTTCTGGGTGAATGAGGCTTCGGCTTTTGGGGGTTTGGGTGGATCTTGGTTGACTTTTAGCCCTTAACCATGGTTCATACCATACCTCATCATGTCTAAATCGAGCCATTGTCGATAATATGACCATTGCAACAATACATGACATCCCAACAATTCAATACATCATAGTACAGAATTTTGGCGTCCTCGTTTTGAACTTTGGGTGGTCCGAGACAATTGCTTGAGTTGTGTTTGGCCAAGTTCCCTTAGCCATGGTTCAGTCTCTTCAAAAACATACTCACCTGCATCGATCAAGTCTATTAAGTCTAAAAACTCAACACGTATAAACTAGGAGTAACGAATAATACGTAATAAAACCACATGCAACTTTAAAATAGAACGTACATACTTGAAATTTGAACTTGCATATTAAAAACTTGAACATACGTACATACATACTTAGACGTCCATCAACATAAACTTTTTTTATACGTGCTTGCTTACTTGAACATACATAACTTCATCATTTTGTGTAGAGGCATGTTTCAAAGCAAGTGACCCATAACATAATCGTCTGATCAGACAAAACCACAGTACTGGGCTGACAGGAAAGATCCACTGCCACATACATGAGATCTCCATTCATAATTTAATGGGCTGATTGGTCCTCGTTCATGATTTAACGCTTTCCAATCTCGATCTAAACCCGTTCATAATTTAATGAGGTGGGTTGGTCCCCGTTCATGATTTAACGCTTTCCAACCCATACATAATTTGGTCACAAGACATTTAGCATACCTCAAAAACTTGAAAATATTTTCTTTGCACATCGGACATACTTACTTGGCGTTGAGGTATTCGTTTGATTTCGTTTGGGGCCGTTGCTGCACATACTAACAAGAATTCAAATGCTTAACTTGCATAACTTAGACGTAGGTATTCGTGCTCACTACCGAATTAAATAAATAACTTAAGACAATCTAAAACACTCGGGACTTGACCTCATATAATCATCGTACTAACCCAAGACATGAAACTCCAAAGACACAATAAAATTTCCCAAACATATGGAGTACACGGACCCCGTGCATGGTTCCGTGTAGGGGTCCGTGTAGGTGTGAAAAAGGAATACTCGAGAAAAAGAAGGGACACGGACCCTGTGCCCATGTCCGGCTCCGGGTCCGTGTAGGCTCGGTAAAATTTGTCGTGCAGAAGGGGGAAGGCACGGGCCCCGTCCATGGGTCCGTGTAGGGGTCCATGTAGATTCGGTAAAAACACACTTCGAAGGATACAAAGGCACGGACCCCGTGTAAGGGTCCATGAGAGGGTCCGTGTACCTGCGCAAATCGGATACTCACGAAAATTTAATACATGCGATGCTTATCATTATAGACTCGATTGTACAGACCATGAATCGACACCCTAAGACCCATCCTAGCATGCCATAACATCGAACCCAATTCGTACAAGCACCCCAAATCAACGACGTCCACCCTACGACACATACAATTCAAAAACGTGGCAATTGACACCAAATCGATTCCTACGACTTCTAATGTATTCGAGTGCCTATCGACACTAAACGACACATCAAATAACCACCCAACATCATACTAATCATACCTAGACGCAGCAACGATCAACCGTTGATTCCCAACGAAGCCTGCAACAATAAAATCTCGAGAACACATCAATACATAATTTTCTGAAAAACGTAGTTTGAGCAGTCCCACGAAAAACGCCATAACTCACTCAATATTTATCCAAATATTTCTAATTTTATATAAAATCAAAGGTATCAAAAAGTTCTACAATTTTGGTGCTGAAAGTTTTTTCAGAATCACGACCGAAAAATCGCAGTATTTGAAAAGACAGCAAAAACGTGATTTTTTATCCAAAAATGGTTTCAAAAGTGATCTAAACATAATTGCTCAAACTTCTACACATCACACATGTATTTTTACGCATAAATAACAACACAACGCATAATAGAAAGAGATTGATGCAACAATAACGGAATATACATGCCTTTGATGTGAAAAACTCACGATACGGCGATACCGAAGCGGAGACGAACGATGGTGGCACTAAAATCTTGCAACGAAAATGACGAAAACTTGCTAGAAATAATCAGAGGGAGGGGCGGCGACTGTATGAGGAAGAGCCCTAGGTTTCCTATGTAGAACCCGTCAAATCAGACTACGTATAAGCCATGCATAATTTCTAGTATTTAAATTAAAAATGATTTTCTTTATTATTTAAAGTATTTTAAAGTTGTTAGTCATGATTATTTATTTTTAATCGCATAAGTATGGTTTTATCGTTTCAGTTAAATAAGTGAGGCCGGACTGGAGTTGGAGTTTTGAGATAAAATTTAATATTAAGAAAACATTCCTAGAATTTATTTAAGATAAATAATAAGTTAATTTAATGTAAAAGAAGGTTAAAAGAATTATTTAAGTAATTTAAAGATTTAGCCATGCATGCAAGTTAATGTTATTCCATAATTAATTTATTAATTCACTAAAATATTTAAAAGGTAGATAAAACACTAAAGATTTAAAATACATTATGTAAGCAATATTTTCCCTCCCATTACCCTACAATTTTCGGCCATTTCACTTTGTAGGATTTAAATTTGTCAACTCACAATTTTGGATATCTTTCTTTATCCTTTCTTGGCATAGATAATTCCTTAACTTTAAATCTTCAATAATTAATAATTAAGCAATATTCTCACCCCAATTATCTAATAAAATCGGCCCCTCCCTTCTAGACTTAAAATTTGTTTGACAACTCATTTCCTTGATATCTTTCCTTAATCTTTTCTAGGTAGATAATTTCCCCCCACTTTTAAATCACCAACAAATAAATAATTAAGCAATTTTCTCCCTTGTTCCTAGACCAAAAATTCGACCAAGTGCACCCTTTATTTTTCTTCAAAAATCTTTTGATATCAAATCATTCCTTATCTCACAAATTAGAAAGATAGAAAGATTCATTTCTCCCTTTTATCTTACAACCTTTCCTTCATTTCCTAAACATTTTCTTCTCTCCATTTTCGAAATTTCAGAGCCTTTTTCAGTAGAGAAATCGTGAGAGAGCCTTGAGAAAACAAGAGAGAAAATCGAGTAGAAACAAGAAAGTGAAGAACACTCCGTCTCCGCCGCGCCGCGTCGTTGTTTTCATTTGTTTTTCTTTCAAAACAAATCCAGGCATGTATATGTTTTTATTTACTCCTCAATCAAGTCATATACTGAAATTTTTACATCACATGTGCATGATTTTAATCACCAAAAAAACCGATACAAGGCAGCAACACTTTCGAATTTCTGTACAGATTTTCGGTTTCATTTCATGCTTCACGTTGGTATTCGTTTTGGTTGATTTGCAGGTTGGCTCGATCCTAGGCTCCCAAGGCTGCTTATGGTAATATCCTAGGGCGTGTTAGGAAGAGTTTGGTCCGTTAGTTTGAACCCTTTTGCCCCCAACAGCACGTTTCGACAGCAACTGTCCCGGCTGCCATTTCGAGTCTCAACTTTGAATATCTTGCGTGGCTAAGGCGTGTGTTCTGATCTCGGCTGCCCTAGGGGATATAGCCATGGTCCGAACCTCTCCTTAGCATGTCTAGGACGTGAACAAAATTCCCTTTAATGGCTTGGTTGATGGTCCCCCCCCCCTCCGGTTTTAAAAAAAAACAATGCATGTGATCCACGGTTCTGTTTTCTGAATTTTCTGTGTAAGTGTGTGTTCGGTTTTGTGGTTTGTTGTGGATCTTGGTTGGCTTCTGGCCCTTATCCATGGTTCATACCATACCTCTTGATGTCTAGATCATGCCATGGTCAATCAAATGGTCACTGGAATGGTCCATGACAGCAAGAACCATTGCAACACCCCACGCGTGCATATGCATTCTCGGGTGAAGAGTTTCGGGTTGCTCTGGTGTTGTTTGGATTGTGGCTGTCCTAGGGCCCTTAGCCATGGTTCAAACCATATTTTAGGATGTTGGTAAGAGGCTCTGGTCAGTGGTACAAGCCCCAATGGCCGATAGTCTCGAAAACGAAGCATGCGAGCGTAAGTGCTGCTGCTGTATTTTTTACACCAAGTTGGTGCTCCGGTTCAGAGGCTCGTTTGAGTTCTTGTTTGGCTTTTAGCCTATGGCCTTGGACTGTACAGTGCATCATCGAGTTAGAAAGGTCATGTTTTTGGCCGTTTGTGATTCGGTTAAGTTTAGAGGGCGTACGAGAATTTACGGTGCAATGTGCCAAAATGAAATTGTTTGAATGCTTGTGAAATCCACTGTTTCTATTTAATTTTCAATTAAGCAGTTGTGGGGATCAAGAGGAGTAAAACAACAGCAATGGAGGAGCAATTCATACTCAGAGTGCCGCCAGCTGTTGCGGAGAGGATAGAACGGCTGTTGAATGACCCCGCTTTTTCTTCTGAAGACAAGTCCATGGATTTATCCTTTTCGGGTTGGTCTCACAGTAACTCACCTTCTATTCACCCTCGCCCAATATCGTGATTTTTTAAGCTTCCAAATTCTTTTTGTGGATTGGTATCACAATTACAGGTTTTAACAATTCCATTGGAAAACGAACTCGAAACCTGTGAAATTAAAGAGTAAGTCAGTGAAACGGCTGCCCTTTTTATTGCTTTAAAAGTACTAAATTTTTTTTTTATATATTTCGGTAAACATCAATAACCCATGAAAATATAAAATATTTTCTTCTTTAAAATAAAAGCCAAACTTGTCCGAACCCTTACCATGCATTAAAATATTTTGCTCCATTTTAAAATAAACCATCAACCAACTAGTATTTAAAAATTCAAGTGAAATATTCATAAAGTAAAATCGTCTACTGTTTTACCAAACCTAAAAAAGCAATAAGTTTGAAAAGTATAGCCCATACTAAACCTCTCAAAAATCTCTCAAAAGCATAAATAAATAGTCTTAAAATCTTTAACATAACTCATGAGTCAAAAGTCGTAAATGCGGAATAATAGAAGTGCCGGTCCTCGGGTTGTGTGCACCTTCAGTCCAGTCAAATCACCCATCAAGTCCTCCCTCAATACCACCTGCATCCATCACACCTAGTGAGTCTAAAGACTCAACACACCATAATCTTTATAACGAGTAATACGTACAGTCAAACATATAACGGTGAAAAATACTTGTACTTAAAATATCGTTTTCATAAAGATGCCTAACATAAACATTTTCGTAAACATTTTCATAATGCATAAAACTTTAACATAAACATTTTCATGACATACATAAATAAACCTTAGCTTTTTCCTTTTCCTCAACATGACATGAACATTTAACATGGTCATAAACATTTTCCTTTATCTTTAGTTGAATTCAGATCGTTAATTGTGACTTTCCTCAACATGACATGACATGACGATGGATCCATCTACATAAAACCACAGTACTGGGTGGCGGGGACATCAGCGACACTCTCACCGGTCAACTGAGCCTTGGCCTAACATGATCGAATAGGAATACGATCGTCGGGGCTCCCTCTGGGGCCTTTTCCCATAAATGGGCTCCCTCTGGGGCCTTCTCCCCTCACGACATTCCCATTCTTACCTCAAACCTCATAACCGCTTATTCGCAATAATGGAAACACGATCGTTGGGCTCCCACTGGGACCATAACCCTCACGACGTCGCCATTATTGACGAATTATTCACAATCACTTCACTTCCTTCAACATTTTTCATTCACATCACTTTATAAAAATCGTGAATAATATTTGCATTTTTTCCTTTTCGAAACCAAGCATGCAACATGTATTTTAAATGTCTTCTTAAATCATGAAAATTCCTTAGACATTTAAAAATCATAAATAAATCATGAGAAATTCATAAACATTTAAAAATATCAGATTTAACATGAAAACAGCATTTCGGGCACTGCCATGACCTTTACAAATTTCTAGGTGTAAAAAGACCGTTTTACCCCTAGACTCGACATTTTACGTTTTCGACTTTTTTCTTGATTTCATGACTCTAAAATGTCCCAAATAATTATTTAAGCCTGCATGAACTTTTTTCATAATTTTATTTGGCTTAAAACTTAGACTTTTTCAATTATCTTTTCTTAATTATTTTAACGGTGTTTTAATCCCGAAAAATACCAAAATTTAATATAAAATTCCTAAATTCTAAATTTAGTCTTTTTATATTATTTTAGCCCTTATGGACCACGACTCGACCCCCGTGAGCCGTTTTCCAAATTTTCTTTATTTTTAAACTTATTTTGACACCTAAACTTCGACCCCGAGCCATCTCTTAATTTTATCGAGTTACCCCCGAACCAAATCGAGCCAAAAGGTGCCCAACATGTTAAATTAGCCTACTGGACTCTAAGTTCACCAAGAAACCTATCTAAACCACAAAAACGAAAATCTCTTAGTTAACCCTATGCTGGCCGAGAGTTGTACACTACAAGGACTCTACTTTCTTATGGTGTCTAGACTCTCAGCTGCCGTCCAGCCCTGGAACCATCCCATTAAGCACCTTCTTAGGACCCCAGAGAGCCATTCCTACCCAGCCCATGGCCCCCACACGTCGAGCCCTGGACCCTGAAACTGTGCGAATTCCGCAACAGTTTGATGGCCCCCCTCTCGGGTAGGAGTCCTAGTTGCGTAGGACTCCTCCCAAGCCTCCCAACTCGAACCCTAGCCTGGTTAACACTCACCCCTCGACTGAACCACGTGCCTGTCTAGCCCTGACCACCAGCCAAGATCCCGCCAGCCCTTGCACGTGAAACCTGACCCTTGCAACCCCATGATAGTTTTTCGCACCAGCATGCCTCTATCGATTTGACAGTGTTTAGGGAGTGGTTCTATAACTCTATCTCATGTAGAAACTTGGCTTGGTCATGACCTAACCATGGCAGCCCCTTTGAAGCACATAAAACATGAATTAGGAATCAAAAAACCTGTATAAACATTCATGAAATACTCAAAAACGAAAATACATCAAGGTGTCACTTGGTTTTTTCTTATCTTTCATGCATACAATAATTCAAACAAATATTATGATATGATGGATGAGAAAAGGAGATTAAGGTGTGCCTTTGCGTAGTTTACGCTCGAATATCCTTTGACGACGAAGAACGGAAGAAACTTTGGCTTGCTCTTTAATGCTACCTTCGAAACCCTCAAGAATTTCTCTCCAAATTGTGGTGTGTGCACAGCCGTGAGTTATTAGAGAGGGGAGGGGAGTTTTCAGAATTTATTATGGGGTGGCCGATAGGGGTGGGCGTTTTTCTTCGGGTATCGGGTACCCGACCCGACCGGGTAAAACCCGATCGGGTCGGGTATTTTTAAAAAAACGGGTTCGTCGGGTACCCGATACCCGAAAATAAATTTCGGGTTCGGGTTCGGGTATTTTACCGATACCCGATCGGGTATCGGGTACCCGAATTAGTTTTGTTTTTTTTTTTTTACTTTTTTTTTATGGGTTTGTTAAATATGAAAAATACATGTGTTTTTCATTTTCTAGCCATAATATGATATAATGACTAGTCATAAGTCGATATAATGACATGATTTTTTGTGAAATGTAGACTAGGTTTTGCAATTGTTTTACACTTTAAATACTAATTAATCCCGACCCGCGCCCACCCCTACTGGCCGATCTCTTGGTGAAAGGTAGACTAGGTTTTGCAATTGTTTTACACTTTAAATACTAATTAATCCCTAATATGTACTTTAGGCCTAATAAGCCATTAAATTAGGCCCATTAGTCTATTTAGGATTAATTAAAATAATAACAAAGTTTTCTTTAATTAAAAATGTGAATTTATTAGCCGAGTTACCAAAAAGCTCGTATTTTAGTTGAAAAACCAACACCGATAAAATTTACATCTCAGCGTATAAAATCACCTAAGAACCCCTTTATTTTAAAAAATACTAAAAAGCATCACCCATATTTTAAATAATTAAAAATAATTATTTAATAAAATATTTTACATTTTCTTCAGTCCTCGGTCCCCGTTCCTCGATCGTCACTTCAATATTCCTAAAATTCTATTTTATGCATGATAACAATACAATCATATTTAACACATAAATATGTATGTCACATAATTAATTAGCTATTAAAATAAATTAATTACTCATTTTCCATAATTTCCTAGATTCGCATGCAGTTGGGTTACGTCGTCTAATTTTTGACCTTACAGTCAGTGTTGTGGAATTTTGGCCTTGCCTGCGTGGGTTATTAATGTTTTCTAGGAGACTGGACTTGATACTCCATTTAACTTTTTGTATGTTTTAGAGATTAGAGACTATGCATTTCGATTAGATCTCGTGTTTCCTATAAGTTGAACTATGCATTTCATTTATAGAGCATTTTGTCTTAGATGGGATTGAAAGAAATGTAAAATGAAATGATTTCATAGCTCTTTGAGGTAAAAGACGTTTTCCTTCGATTGCAATTATTTTAGTGAGTTGGTCATTTACTCATCCTGCTTGCTATTGGTCATTCTTCAAGCACAAAAAAGGAAGAAGTAGAATGATTTATTTTCGATTTTTAGCTTTCAAATAATGGTTCTTTTCATAAATTTTTTTTTTAATAATCCATCCTGGGAATTTGCCGCTACTGTCATCCTTGTCTTCAAAATATGGTGGTCATCTAAATCCTTTTTGTTATAATCTTCTTTCAGTTTTATTGCTGTTTTCACATGCCAATATATTTGCTGAAATGAAAATGCATTTACAAATGAAAACTGGTTGATTATTTTACATATGTCATTTCATACCACCCGTGAAGTATTTACTAGTGTCCTAAACAATTAACTCTTTCCGAATGAACTCTCTTTTTGGGAATCTATGTCACTCTCATATTTTACCAATAACCAAGCCTTCGAGGAGTAACTAGCAAAATGACCAACCTTTTTTGCTGATTAGTAATTCCTGATTTATAAAGGAAACTTTGGGGATGTTTACAGAGTACCATTGAATTCGAATTTAATGTTATATCAATTGGTTTGCTGCTATATGGCTTATCTTTATGTCAGAGGATGGAAGGACTGGCAAATTCATTATAGGAAATGACCACTTCCCTGCTTCTCTCTTGGATCTTCTCACTGTTGTGGAATCATATAAGACTTATGACGACAATGTGTTGATCAAAACTGCAGACATTGGTCAAGTAGGTGTACTTCTCCTTATTAGTTATCAATCTTGTCTGCTTTAGCTGTGATTAGGTTTGTTAACTCTAGAGAGTTGTGCAGATGATAATGGTGAGAGAGGACAACGACAATATTCCTGAATCATTAGAGCACAGACATGGCCTTACACCACCAATGAGGGATGCTCGGAGGAGAAGATTCCGCAGAGAGCCAGATTTAAATGTGCTAGTAACTTTAAGCCAATTTAAATTTTATCTGCCGCTTTATATTAAGTTTTTTTCCTGAAACAGACCATAGAGTTTCATTACTAGGTGTTCTATAAGCTTTTGTAAATTATTTAACATTGTCGTAGCTTGATTCTAGTTTACATTGTAGAAGTCAAAGGAGAGGAATTGTTGAACATATGACACATTGTATAGAGTACAATGGGGATTTACATTCCAATAATTAGGGTATAAAAAAATCCTATTGTTTCAAAAATAGAGAATAAAAAATCCTATCTGATCACCTAAATTATTCTTATCCGATATATACAAATTTAAATTTTAAATTATTTGTACAACGTGTTTGTGAACCATTATTTTTTAATTTTGTGCTATGTCTCTGTTTACATTTTGCAGCATGAGGTTGTACGTCGTGTAGAGAAAGATTTACAGAAAATCATGGCTGGTGGAACAGTTGAGAATATTGAAATCCTATATATTATTTTACACACTCTCTCTACTTCTCTCTTTGTTTATGTTTGTGTTTGTGTTCTGTGTCTTTTTGCGGTGTGCGGGTTTTTGCGCATGATGATTGCATGAGTGCATGAGTTCCTGGAAAGTTACTGTGGTGTAAGGAAAACCCAAATCATATACCAAAATACTCATCACCAGTTTCTTTTGAAAAGTCTAGTTATGTAGATTTTGATTCTCTAGTTGTAAATCTCCAGAATCAATCATATGGACAAAGACCTTTTTATTATAGTGTACTTATCAAATTCTTATTTTTTTAGTTTAGACCCTTTGGTAACAAAGAACTCTATCAATCCCTTTAAGTCAATAAAATTGGGATGCTCTGTTTTATTAAATGCTTGTGAGTTGACGACTCTATTTCCGCACTCCTTGAGCTTTTGATTACGTGTTGAAATGGCTGAGCAAGATGAATATTATGAAAATGCCCGTAGTGCAAGTAAGAAATCAATTGTTGCACCTTTAGCAAAGCCCGTTGTGCCTGAAGCTGGGTCGATTGGTGTGGAGCCTGATGGGAGTGATTCTGATGACACTGATGACTCGATCTGAACCAAAGGACTGTCAGGATAATGTTGATGTCTCTCCTTAAACCTGTGATGTCTTCATCGGCCTTCAGAAAATTCTGTTTCTATCTTCTTTATAGCTGCAAGTGAAATAATTGATGGTTTTCTGTTGTTAATATAATACAGCTTTTATCCGGAATTATGCCTCCCCGTAAGTGGAATGTGATAAACTTGAAAATCGATAGTTTTATGGATGATATTGCATGTCCATTGATTTGTAGTTGAATTAGACTGATTTTTGTATTTTTGACATGAGATGCATGAATTTTGTTGTGGAGCCCCAAGTGTAGCTTAATGTGCTTTGTTGTACAAGTGGAGAAAAATATCCATTTTTCTTTTTCTATAATGTATATTGTTTGATGTTCAATGCTACGCAGCAAGCAGTTTGTTTGCCAATGTATTTGTTATTTTCCTGTCTTTCGCCCACCTACTCAGCAACTCCTATGTATGTGCTGCGAGCTCTGTTATTGTTTTCTTGGTACAGTGGGGTTCATCATTTATCATGGAAAAAGATTTGGTAGATCAAAATTTTGGAACTTTCAAGTATTATATTAGCCTATAGATGTGCATATCCTTTATCAGATGTTTTGTTACTTTGAGTTTTCTGCTGCTGATCTTACTGTAAACTGCATGTTTAATATTCTTGAGAAGCAGAATTCATGGTAGATTCTTCTAGGTGTTTGTCGGCAGGTTCTGATCTTTTCGGTTGTTAGGAACTGTCGCTTGTTTGATTCTTATAATCAGGTCCAACTACAATTTTGCGTGCTGCCAATAGCTGAACTTTTTCACATTTGCTTTCCGAATACTTGTGAATCAATGTCGTCATTATTCGTGAAATTATTACTCAAGTTTGTTAGTCTTTCCCTTCGGTTTGGCAGGTTTTCTCCAAAGCTCCAATCAGTAGAGAATTCATAATATTTGTGTTTGTCACGTGTAGTAGTTATTTCAAACATTTCCTACAGCACTGGGGATTTGGGAAAGAATACTCTGCTTTATATGGTATATTAGCATGATATGTAATCTTTGTCCGAACCTATGGTGCATGTATGACCGACCATTTTGGGTTGGAAATAATTATAACAAGCGGATTAGGTCAAATAATAGTTATTGGATGATGAGTCCAGATATCGTATCCACATAGATCCATGTTTAGATACTAAAATGTGAATTATTTTTTCTAATTTAGGTTGAGATGATATAAATTAATTTAAATTAAATTAAACAATTTAAATAAATTAACTAAAGCAAAAAATCTAAAATATTAATTTAGACGAAAATTCAAATTCTTTAAAAACGACTAAGACACACAACAATATCGAGACAAGTTTATAATCTACGTCTCAAATTCAAATTCAATAAATTAAATAATTAATTCACAACAAAATTCTCAAAATTACTTATTAAACATTCGAATTAATAAACCTAATTAAATATAATAGTCGAATTATTTTTAAATGAATTTAATTAGATTCAACCACATTACGTCACTGTAAAATTTCATTTTTTCAACCTAAAGTTGCACCTTGAAACCAAATATTATTTTCAAGCAGTTTAAGTAATGTCCGAAATTTTAGTTTGATACTTTTGAATTGTTATATATTATGAATAAGGCGATGGAAGAAAAGACGTGGAGAAGTGACGTTGCAAATTAAGTTTATTGACAAAGAGAGAGACCGCACCCGCGCCAAGAAGTAGACCGCACCCGCGGTGTAAGGGCAGAAAGTGGATTTTCGATTTCAATAGCCACCGCACCCGCGCATGGAGGGCAGTAGGGTACGTTTTTGGGGCAGAACGTGCACCACACCTCTGATATTATATCTGTGATGTTGAGATTGACGTGGTTATCGAGACTGTATAGTTACCTTAATTTGCATATTTTTTATAATCAGCAATCATGGGCCAAACAAGCTTCTTAGCTAATAGTTGACAGAAACTGTTGCTTGTATATGTATATTTGAAAAAGGTTGTACATTAAAATAGTGAAAAAAAACACAATAATATATTTCTTCCATAAGATGATGACTATCTACACTAGCATGGTATCGGAGAAGAGATCCTCGTTGTATTCATAACCTGTCGCTAGTGTGCAACGATTTTCAATAAACCGTCGCTAATTAGCGACGGTTTAATGAAAACCGTAGCTAAATATGTTGAAAAACCTAATTCGTGACGGTTATTATTACACTGTCGCTAAGTAGCGACGGTTCCTTAAACACGTCGCTAACTAGTGAAGGTTTAATTATACATGTCGCTAATTTGCGACGGTCATAAAAAACTGTCGCTAGTTAGCGACGAAAATCGTCGCTAAGGAGCGACGATTTTAACCGTCGCAGAATCAGATCGGCGACAATCCTAAAAAACTGTTGCTAGTTAGCGACTAAAACCGTCGGTAATAGCGACGATTGTAACCGTCGCAGAATCATATCGGCGACGGTTTCAGCTGTCGCAAAACGAGATCGGCGACGGGTTTTTATAAACCGTCGCTAATTGCCTATAAAAATCCCCACATCCGCAACCTTTTCTCTCAAATCTTAACTTCATTTAACTTCTGTCAAATTTTTTCTGTGGAGAATTTCAGTCTCGAAATATCAGGAGGTAAGTTTCATGTCGTGTTCGTATATTTAATCGAGAGATTTAATTTATTTATAGATCATTTACAAATTCAAAAATTTTAATTTAATTAAATGGATACTAGTATTTAAAAATATGTATATATATTCAAATTACAAAAAACAATTAAAAAAAATCGCAAAGTTAGCAACGGTCTTTCACAGAGATCGTCGCTAATCAGCGACGGTTCTGATTAAACAGTCAGGTTTATTCCCATAATCTAAGATAGAGTCAAAATTTTTATATTATCTAAATTGAGTTTTTATCCTTACAAAGAAAAAAAATAAAAGAATTTTTTATTTTTTTTTTCCAATTTAAAATATTTTTTTTCAAATTGACAAATTTTATAAAAGTACCTCATTATTTTAGTATATTTTTTACGAATTATCAGATTTAATAAAAGTATCCTATTAAATTTTTTTTTTACATTTGGTTTAAGTTCTGTTATTTTACAAAAAATTAGAATTATTTTATCATTTTATCTAATCTAAATAATAACAAATAATGGATTTACATATATATAGTTTTAATAAAATTCCTTATATTTCTAATATTTGTTTTTTTTATATTCAAAAAAATTAAAATATTTTAAGATAATGAAAAAATTGTGTGAAAACCATAGAAGCTTGTGACCGTAAATCACAGGAACTGGTCTTCTTCGTCATTTCCTTCTTTGCGAGATTTTGCTTTTTGAGCTATTTTTTACATGAAGAAGGAATCATTCATATATGTATAGGGATTGGCGTGGTTACAATTAGGGTGCAAGAATTTTGTGTTTTGTTTTGTTTTCTTTTATTTATTCACTGATGTCTATGTTCGATTGATCCTTGATCATATTTGTGATAATCGCTATAACTTACCGTTTGAAATTGTTTGAATGCTTGTGAAATCCACTGTTTCTATTTAATTGTCAATTAAGCAGTTGTGGGGATCAAGAGGAGTAAAACAACAGCAATGGAGGAGCAATTCATACTCAGAGTGCCGCCAGCTGTTGCGGAGAGGATAGAGCGGCTGTTGAATGACCCCGCTTCTTCTTCCGAAGACAAGTCCATGGATTTATCCTTTTCAAGTTGGTCTCACAGTAACTCACCTTCTATTCACCCTCGCCCAATATCGTGATTTTTTAAGCTTCCAAACTCTTTTTGTGGATTGGTTTCAGAATTACATGTTTTAACAATTCCATCGGAAAACGAACTCGAAACCTGTGAAATTAAAGACTAAGTCAGTGTTGTGGAATTTTGGCCTTGCCTGCGTGGGTTATTAATGTTTTCTAGGAGACTGTACTTGATACTCCATTTAACTTTTTTTATGTTTTAGAGATTAGAGACTATGCATTTCGATTAGATCTCGCGTTTCCTATCAGTTGAACTATGCATTTCATTTATAGAGCCTTTTGTCTTAGAGGGGATTGAAAGAAATGTAAAATGAAATGATTTCATAGCTCTTTGAGGTAAAAGACGTTTTCCTTCGATTGCAATTATTTTAGTGAGTTGGTCATTTACTCATCCTGCTTGCTATTGGTCATTCTTCAAGCACAAAAAAGGAAGAAGTAGAATGATTTATTTTCGCTTTTTAGCTTTCAAATAATGGTTCTTTTCATAATTTTTTTTATTTTTAATAATCCATCCTGGGAATTTGCCGCTACTGTCATCCTTGTCTTCAAAATATGGTGGTCATCTAAATCCTTTTTGTTATAATCTTCTTTCAGTTTTATCGCTGTTTTCACATGCCAATATATTTGCTGAAATGAAAATGCATTTACAAATGAAAACTGGTTGATTATTTTACAGATGTCATTTCATACCACCCGTGAAGTATTTACTAGTGTCCTAAACAATTAACTCTTTCCGAATGAACTCTCTTTTTGGGAATCTATGTCACTCTCATATTTTACCAATAACCAAGCCTTCGAGGAGTAACTAGCAAAATGACCAACCCTTTTTGCTGATTAGTAATTCCTGGTTTATAAAGGAAACTTTGGGGATGTTTACAGAGTACCATTGAATTCGAATTTAATGTTATATCAATTGGTTTGTTGTAATATGGCTTATCTTTATGTCAGAGGATGGAAGGACTGGCAAATTCATTATAGGAAATGACCACTTCCCTGCTTTTCTCTTGGATCTTCTCACTGTTGTGGAATCATATAAGACTTATGACGACAATGTGTTGATCAAAACTGCAGACATTGGTCAAGTAGGTGTACTTCTCCTTATTAGTTATCAATCTTGTCTGCTTTAGCTGTGATTAGGTTTGTTAACTATAGAGAGTTGTGCAGATGATAATGGTGAGAGAGGACAACGACAATATTCCTGAATCATTAGAGCACAGACATGGCCTTACACCACCAATGAGGGATGCTCGGAGGAGAAGATTCCGCAGAGAGCCAGATTTAAATGTGCTAGTAACTTTAAGCCAATTTAAATTTTATCTGCCGCTTTATATTAAGTTTTTTCCTGAAACAGACCATAGAGTTTCATTACTAGGTGTTCTATAAGCTTTTGTAAATTATTTAACATTGTCGTAGCTTGATTCTAGTTTACATTGTAGAAGTCAAAGGAGAGGAATTGTTGAACATATGACACATTGTATAGAGTACAATGGGGATTTACATTCCAATAATTAGGGGATAAAAAAAATCCTATTGTTTCAAAAATAGAGAATAAAAAATCCTATCTGATCACCTAAATATTCTTATCCGATATATACAAATTTAGATTTTAAATTATTTGTACAACGTGTTTGTGAACCATTATTTTTTAATTTTGTGCTATGTCTCTGTTTACATTTTGCAGCCTGAGGTTGTACGTCGTGTAGAGAAAGATTTACAGAAAATCATGGCTGGTGGAACTGTTGAGAATATTGATATCCTATATATTTTTTTACACACTCTCTCTACTTCTCTCTTTGTTTATGTTTATGTTCTGTGTCTTTTTGCGGTGCGCGGGTTTTTGGGCATGATGATTGTATGAGTGCATGAGTTCCTCGAAAGTTACTGTGGTGTAAGGAAAACCCAAATCATATACCAAAATACTCATCACCAGTTTCTTTTGAAAAGTCTAGTTATGTAGATTTTGATTCTCTAGTTGTAAATCTCCAGAATCCATCATATGGACAAACACCTTTTTATTATAGTGTACTTATCAAATTCTTTTTTTTAGTTTAGAGCCTTTGGTAACAAAGAACTCTCTATCAATCCCTTTAAGTCACCAAAATTGGGATGCTCTGTTTCATTAAATGCTTGTGAGTTGACGACTCTATTTCCGCACTCCTTGACCTTTTGATTACGTGTTGAAATGGCTGAGCAAGATGAATATTATGAAAATGCCCGTAGTGCAAGTAAGAAATCAATTGCTGCACCTTTAGCAAAGCCCGTTGTGCCTGAAGCTGGGTCGATTGGTGTGGAGCCTGATGGGAGTGATTCTGATGACACTGATGACTCGATCTGAACCAAAGGACTGTCAGGATAATGTGGATGTCTCTCCTTAAACCTGTGATGTCTTCAATGGCCTTCAGAAAATTCTGTTTCTATCTCCTTTATAGCTGCAAGTGAAGTAATTGATGGTTTTCTGCTGTTAATATATTGCAGCTTTTTTCCGGAATTATGCTCCCCGTAAATGGAATGTGATAAACTTGAAAATCGATAGTTTTATGGATGATATTGCATGTCCATTGATTTGTAGTTGAATTAGACCGATTTTTGTATTTTTGACATGAGATGCATGGTGTTGAGCCCCAAGTGTAGCTTAATGTGGTTTGCTGTACAAGTGGAGAAAAATATCCATTTTTCTTTTTCTGTAATGTATATTTTTTGGTGTTCAATGCTACGCAGCAAGCAATTTGTTTGCTAATGTATTTGTTATTTTCCTGTCTTTCGCCCACCTACTCAGCAACTCCTATGTATGTGCAGCGAGCTCTGTTATTGTTTTCATGGTACGGTGGGGTTCATCATTTATCATGGAAAAAGATTTGGTCGATCAAAATTTTGGAACTTTCAAGTATTATATTATCCTATAGATGTGCATATCCTTTATCAGATGTTTTGTTACTTTGAGTTTTCTGCTGCTGACCTTACTGTAAAATGCCTGTTTAATATTCTCAAGAAGCATAATTCATGGTAGATTCTTCTAGGTGTTTGTCGGCAGGTTCTGATCTTTTCGGTTGTTAGGAACTGTCGCTTGTTTGATTCTTATAATCAGGTCCTACTACAATTTTTCTTGCTGCCAATAGCTGAACTTTTTCACATTTGCTTTCCGAATACTTGTGAATCAATGTCGTCATTATTCGTGAAATTATTACTCAAGTTTGTTAGTCTTTCGCTTTGGTTTTGGCAGGTTTTCTCCAAAGCTCCAATCAGTAAAGAATTCATAATATTTGTGTTTGTCACGTGTAGTAGTTATTTCATACATTTCCTACAGCACTGGGGATTTGGGAAAGAATACTCTGCTTTGTATGGTATATTAGCATGATATGTAGTCTTTGTCCGAACCTATGGTGCATGTATGACCGACCATTTTGGGTTGGAAATAATTATAACAAGCGGATTAGGTCAAGTAATAGTTATTGGATGATGAGTCCAGATATCGTATCCACATAGATCCATGTTTAGATACTAAAATGTGAATTATTTTTTCTAATTTAGGTTGAGATGATATAAATTAATTAAAATTAAATTAAACAATTTAAATAAATTAACTAAAGCAAAAAATCTAAAATATTAATTTAGACGAAAATTCAAATTTTTTAAAAACGACTAAGACACACAACAATATCGAGACAAGTTTATAATCTACTTCTGAAATTCAAATTTAATAAATTAAATAATTAAATCACAACAAAATTCTCAAAATTACTTATTAAACATTCGAATTAATAAACCTAATTAAATATAATAGTCGAATTATTTTTAAATGAATTTAATTAGATTCAACCACATTACGTCACTGTAAAATTTCATTTTTTCAACCTAAAGTTGCACCTTGAAACCAAATATTATTTTCAGTCAGTTTATGTAATGTCCGAGATTTTAGTTTGATACTTTTGAATTGTTATATATTATGAATAAGGCGATTGAAGAACAGACGTGGAGAAGTGACGTTGCAAATTAAGTTTATTGACAAAGAGAGAGTGTTAGACATGAATTTTATTGTGGCGATGATAACTAAAACCAGTAGACCAGTAGACCAGCAGACCAGAACAACAGAATAACTTATCATTAGCTGCTGATCTATTAAAACTAAACCAGTAGAAAGGATAGCAATACAAAACCAGTAGAGAACGCTTTTCTAACGTTGCTATCTTAATTGTTACCGTTAAAGAGTTCTTAGTACTAGTATTAATTGCAGCATTAAATACCATACGGAGTCATTTAATGAATATTACCCAATTAAGTATAAAACAAAACTGGTTGTTTTATAGCTTTTCTGCAGGAACTTATTTCGGTAATAAAGCTGATTGTATCAGTTATCTGAAGACTTACTCTGATTGTGAAAGTTGAACTCAGTCGATTATATATACTTGGATCAAATCCTTGTTCGATATGACACTTCGCATAATATCATTTTCAAGGAACAAAGCTACCCTCTTATCAGACGAATCTCGAAATTCCTTGAGCACTAAAAAGTTCAATACAAAGAAAAGCAACACACGCTTCATAGCTTATATCTGATCTTTTAAAGATCATCTTGTGCTACTGATTCTTACACTCTTCACCATCTTTACATCACTTATACTTTATCAAGAAGAGTTTGTAATCTGAAAAGAGTCTTTTCAGAACTTTGTGTTTCGCAATTTTAAGAGTTGAGTAACTAAGAGTTTCAGTAGGCTGAGGTGTAAGTCCTTCTGAAGTTGGTGTGTACAAGAGTTGTACTGTAATATCCAAAGTCCTTTAGTTATACCTTCTGGAAACAGGAGAAGGGGAGACGTAGAAGAGTTTATATTCGAACTTCCATAAACAACTGCTGCCTACTGTTTTATTGTTTTTCAACTACTTCATCATATTGTTTCCGCACGTTTTATTGTAATTAGGTGAAAGTATTCGCACAAGATTAACTACTATCCTTAACAGGATTTTAGTACCTCATCAGAACGAAAAACGAGTAGAGTTTATTCACCCCCCCTCTAAACTCAACTTCGATCCTCAACAATTGGTATCAGAGCAGGTCATTCTTGTTTGTGAAAAACTACAACAAATGGCACACTTCAGCAAGATCCCTATGTTCTCTAAGGAAGATTTTGATGACTGGAAGATAAGAATGCAAGTTCATCTTGCAGCACAAGACGATGACATGTGGTATGTCATCACAGATGGTCCACTGAAAATCTTAAAGCCTAACACAGCTGTTGCTGTTACTGACGGTGCACCACAGATAGTATAAAAATCAAGAAGTGAATGGACCAGTGAAGATAAGAAGAAAGCCAATCTTGATAATGTGGCGAAGGATATATTGTATAAAACTCTCGACAAGAACACCTTCAGCAAGATCAAAATGTGTTCTACTGCAAAGGACATTTGGGAGAAGCTCATCCAGATATGTGAAGGAAATGAGCAAACGAAAGAAAACAAACTGTCTGTAGCAATGCAGAAGTTCGAAAATCTGAAAATGAGAGCTGGTGAAACTCTAAATGAATTTGATGAAAGATTCAGCAGCCTGGTAAATGAGCTAACAGCTCTGGGTAAAGAGTATAACAATAGAGAAATAGCTCTCAAGGTGATGAGAGCTTTACCTAGAGAATGGGATGTTAAAACAATGGCTATGAGAGTATCCAAAGACTTGAACAAGTTGGAACTGCACGACTTATTTGTAGATCTGAAAGCCTACGAGATCGAATAGGAAGTGAGAAGTGGAGAAGAGCCTTCAAGCCTACCCACCAAGGCTCTTGCTACTACTGCTACTGCTTTTACTGCTACTGCCACTACCTCTTCTACTGCTGCTGCAGTTGTACCTCAGGCATTACCGACTGTGATCATTGACAATACATTGGAGAAGACTGCTGAACAAATCAGTAGTGATGCTATGTCCTTATTTGTGAAGAAATTCTCCATGTTCATGAAGAAGAACCATCGAACTTATCAGGGTCCCAATCGCAACTTCAAGAAAGATTCACCATCTGGTGATATGGGATGCTTTAACTGTGGAAAGATAGGTCACTTCATTGCAGATTGTCCTAAACCAAAGAAGGATGATCAAAAGAGAAAGGATCACAAGAGGAATGACAAAAAGTCCAGAAGAGATCGAAAAGCGATGATTGCTGAAGAAAGCAAATCCAAGTAGGCGGACTCTAGTTCTGAGTCATCTGACTCAGATAGTCATTCCAGTGACAGTGATGCAGAAGAAGTCAAATGTCTAATGGCAGACAATGACTCAACCTCGACATCTGGAGAGGTATTTGATTTTGACTCTAATGAATTTACACGAAATGATTTGATTGATGCACTACATGAAATGGTAAAAGAGTATTCCAGACTTTCTCAATCATTTGAAGAAGTTAAGATCGAAAATCAGAATTTAAAATCAGAACAGTAAGTTAACTTGTTTGAAGTAGACAGCTGCAATGATTTACAAGTTAAGATGAGTAAATTAATAACTGAGAATGAAAGAGCCAAAGCAGATTACCAGAAGGTGCTTTCTGAAAACCAGAAGTTGTCGCTACTGGTAAATTCTTGGAACAAGTCTTCTGTTTCATTGGAAAAGATGCAAGAATTACAAAAACAGTCAGGAGATAGGAGTGGTCTCGATTTTTGTAATAATGAAGGCACTTCTGAAACGAATACTAAGCCAACACTGGAAATGTGCAAAGGAAAATACATTCACTTTGTGAAATCCAGCGTGGTACAGGAACCAGTAGTACCTATTGTTTCAGTTGAAAGGAATGTAAATCAGACGAACAGAAGGATGCACTATGGTCTGGGTTACGTTAAACCTAAGGAAAAAGTTGACCAGAGTTCTAGATTCAGAAAAGAATTCAACTCTGGAAGACAACATCCTATGAAGGTTAGAAACTACAAGTACTACAACTCTAAACCTGCTCAGAAGAGATACAGACTGGAAAACAGAAACAGAAGGGAGGAACAACATTTTAATATGCATACTGTTAGAAATAACAGACCTTCTGATGCACACACATCTTTGGATACCCGAAGTACAAGGTCACAAAGAATTGTACAAATGTGGGTCCCCAAAGGACTGATAAGGCTTGGACCCAAATAGATTTGGGTACCAGATACTAAAATTTGTGTTTGCAGGAACAGCAGAAGGAAGCAGAAATCAGTAACTCTACATAGTATCTGGACAGTGGATGTTCCAGACACATGACTGGACAGAGAAACCTACTTTCCGAGATAGTGAGTTGTACTGGACCAAAGATAACTTTTGGAGACAACTCAAAAGGTAAAACCATGGGTAAGGGTAAGATTATCCATGGTAACATAACTATTACTGATGTGTTATTAGTTGACAATCTTTGTTACAATCTAATCAGCATTAGTCAACTATGTGATAATGGGTATTCTGTGGCTTTTCAAAAGCATTCATGTATAGTTAGAGATTCTGCTGAAACTACTGTGCTAACTGGAAAAAAAGAAGGCAATACTTATAGAGTCTCTTGGAACTCAAATCATGTCAATACTCCTACATGCTTAGTTGCTTCTCTTAGCAATAAACACTGACTATGGCACAAGAAATTGAATCATCTGAATTTCAAGTCAATCAATTATCTCAAGAAGCAGAATATGGTTGATGGATTACCTGACATTAATTTCGTTAAAAATCATGTTTGTTCTACTTGTCAGCTTGGGAAACAGATAAGATCCAGTTTCAAGACCAAAGATAGCAAATCAACTTCAAGATGTCTGGAACTACTGCATATGGATCTATTTGGTCCAATCCCCATCATGAGCTTAGGGGGAATGAAATATACTCTTGTTGTTATTGATGATTTTTGTAGATTCACTTGGGTAATCTTTTTCGCAGGAAAAGATCAAACCAGTAGTCTCTTGATCAAGCTTCTGAAAAGGATTCAAAATGAAAAATCTACTACCATCATTAAAATCAGAAGTGATCGGGGCACTGAGTTCACTAACAAGTATCTTGAGTTATATTTGAATGAACAGGGGATTCATCATGAATATTCAGCTGCCAGAACACCTCAACAAAACGGAGTAGCTGAGAGGAGAAATAGAACTCTAAAAGAAGCAGCTAGAACAATGTTAGCAGATGCAGACATTTCTCAGCGCTTCTGGGCTGAAGCTATCAATACTGCTTGTTACACGCAAAACAGATCTATGGTCAACAAAAGACACAACCAGACTCCGTATGAAATATGTAAAGGGAAGAAGCCTAATGTATCTTATTTTCATGTGTTTGGTTGCAAATGTTTTGTACTAAATAATGGCAAAAATCATTTAACTGCATTTGATTCTAAATCAGATGCTGGAATATTTCTTGGTTACTCTGCTGTAAGCAGAGCTTTTAGAATCTTCAACAATAGAACTCTCAATGTTGAAGAATCGATTCATGTTGTCTTCGATGAAGACAACAGTGCTGAAATTTCTAACATATCTGATTTAAGTAACAGGTTAGACAGGATTCACTTGGAAATTGACAGTGAAGATGATGTAGAAGCAAATACCAAGGATCTTCAAAATCCAGAACCAGACATTCCAATAGTGGAACCAGAAGTACAGACTTTGGATCTACCAATACCAGCAGAAGATGTTCAAGAACCTACTACTGGTTCTGTAGAAGACAATCTTAACATATCAAATCAGGAAGAAGTCCATTTAAATCTTTTTATCTGGAGAAAATCTCATCCTCCATCATTGGTTATTGGTAATCCAGCAGCTCCTTTGAGAACCAGAAGGAAAATGCTTAATGAATACATGCATGCTGCTTTTATATCTCAGGATGAACCAAAGAAAATTGAAGAAGCTCTTCTGGATCCTAGTTGGATTGAAGCCATGCAAGAAGAGCTGAATCATTTCAAACGTAATGAAGTTTGGTTTCTAGTACCTAGACCATCTCACCAAGCTGTCATTGGAACTCGGTGGGTATTTAGAAACAAACTCAATGAATAAGGTACAGTGGTGAGAAATAAAGCTAGATTGGTAGCTCAAGGCTTCAGACAAGAAAAAGGCATAGACTTTGATGAGACTTACGCACCAGTAGCAAGGCTTGAAGCAATCCGAATATTCTTAGCCTTTGCTGCTTTCAAGAATTTCAAAGTATATAAAATGGATGTGAAAAGTTCTTTTCTAAATGGTCTGTTACAAGAAGAAGTTTACGTCGAACAACCTCCAGGTTTTATCGACCACTTCTCTCCTCATCATGTATTTAAATTACACAAAGCATTATATGGTCTAAAACAGGTACCTAGAGCATGGTATGACACTGTATCACAGTTTCTTATTGATCATGATTTTACCATTGGAGCAGTAGATAAAACTTTGTTTACTTTAGTCAAGAATAAGCATACTCTTTTAGTACAGATCTATGTTGCTGATATCATTTTTGGGTCAACTAACCCCAAATTATGTGCAAAGTTTGGAAAATTGATGCAGGATAAATTCGAGATGAGTATGATGGGAGAATTAACATTCTTCTTAGGATTACAAATTAAGCAACTGGAGACTGGAATCTTTATAAATCAAGCCAAGTATACCAAGGAGCTTCTGAAAAAGTTTGGAATGGAAGCATGCTCTGCTGCTTCTACTTCAATGAGCTCATCTATTAAACTTGATAAAGATGAAAGTGGTATTCCAGTAGAGGTAACTCAGTATCGCGGTCTTATTGGTTCATTATTATATTTAACTGCCAGTAGACCAGATATCATGTTTGTTGTTTGTATTTGTGCTAGATTTCAATCTAACCCCAAACAATCTCATTATACTGCTGCCAAACGTATTTTGAAGTACTTGAAAGGAACTCAAAATGTCGGCTTATGGTATCCCAATGATTCATCGTTAAATCTTATTGGATATTCATATGCTGATTATGCAGGTTGCAAACTAGACCGAAAAAGCACAAGTGGTTTTTGTCAATTTCTAGGTGATAGGTTGATATCCTGGTTTAGCAAGAAACAGACTTCCATAGCCACATCTACTGCAGAAGCAGAATATCTGGCTGCTGGAAGCTGTTGCTCTCAGATACTGTGGATTCAACAACAGTTAAGAGACTATGGGATTCAAGCCTCCGAATCACCTATATTTTGTGACAATACAAGTGCAATTGCAATCACACAAAATCCAGTACTTCATTCCAGAACGAAGCACATAGACATCAGACATCACTTTATTAGAGATCATGTGCAGAAGAAGAACATTCGTCTGGAATATGTTTCTACTGATCAACAAATAGCAGATATCTTCACGAAACCCTTACCAGAAAATAAGTTTTCTTACTTTCGTAATTCTCATGGTTTGATAGATTTAACTTAATTATCTTCTGATATCTTAGTTAACTTTTATTTTTACTTGATTATTTATTGCATTGAACTAACAGTAAGATGTTTGCAGAAAAGCAGAAGGGAATAGTCAGATACGCAAACTGGAATTTTATTAGAAACCATTTCAGTACATTACACGATGCAAAAATAAAAGCAGTAGATCTACAAGTGCTTCTTTAACCAGAAACTTTACATTTGACTCTTGCTTTCAGTTATATCAGCAGAACGAAGTACTTCAGCAGGAAAAAGATGGTCTTCTTCGAAAAGAAAGGCCTAGAAAGAATCTAGCAAGCCTGAGTCTTACAAGAATCTGGCAAGCTTGGGTCTTGTCAGTACTAATTTATTGGAAAAAGACTTGCCGAGATAAAACTGAAAATTTCAGTATCATCTATCCACCAGCACTCTCTGATTGCATTAGCGAGCCTCTGGACAAGATCGATACTGCATTTCAAACTACATAATAACATCAAATCCTTTTGATTGTTGGCGTTACGACTCCAAGAGTTTGATTCAATGATCATTACGTAAATAATGATATCCTCAAACATTTCTCTGAACACTTTGCTTCGACTCTAGGATCAGACTCTAACTCTCTTTTTACTTGTGTTTTCATACTAGATTATACTTGTTTAACTTTGTTCAAGATATGCAGGTATTTATAGAGGAAACGAAGACTCTTGTGACTGATCAAATTCAACGGTTCAGATTGAGAGATTGCCAAGAGTCAATTGTTGCTTTAATGACCATTTATTAATTGCATTTACCGAGGGGGAACAGTATCTTAGTCAGACTAAGAGTTTGACACATTTTCAGAAAACAAATAGGATGTTTGTCTTTTCGATAAAACTACAAGTCTGCTGGTTTTGTCAAAGTGCTCAAATATTTCAGCACTCTGAAACTTCCAGCAGACGTTATCATAAAACGACAAATCCTCTTCTGATTTTTCAGTAATCGTCTGGACAGCCCGCCTTTTTCAAATTTTTCAAAATCATTCGTATATCTGACAGTTTCTGCAAAACTTTTCAAACACTCAACCAAGAACATACTGACACGTGTCTTTATGTTTATTTGACGGCTGTATATCTATCTCAAATTTCACCTTTTTCATCTTTACTGTTAAATAACTATCGCTATTCAGCTACTGCTTTCTCTCTATCATCACTAACTACTGCAAAATTTATCTGATCTTATCTGCATACAGAAATGGCTGGAGCATATACTCTTAACGCTTATCAAGTTAACTTTGCTTCGGTTCTCAACATCAAGGATAAGAATCTTGTGAAAATGTTTCAGGACATTGAAAAATCGGGACTTAGGAAATTCCTGGAAGCGCCAGCAGTGATTTACAAAAATGCTCTCCTGGAATTTTACGCTAAAGCAACAGTGCATGAAGGAAGGATTGTTCATACTCAAGGAGATGCATCTATCTCTATTGATGCCGCACACTTAGGAGCAACCTTCCTCCTTCCACTCTCAGGTACGTCTGAACTCTCTGATATTTCCAAGACAGATATGTTTGTTTCTCTCAGCACTTTCTCAGCATCTGGAGAAGAAGTGTCTCCTTCTTGTCACAAGAAATTGCTCAAAATATAATATCAGATTCTGGCCGATATTGTGGCTAAAGCAATTCTGATCAAAGCTGGCACCTTCGACAAGTTGACGAAGGAGAAGGTTCAAGTAATGACTGCCATCTCTAAGGGGATTAAGGTGGACTGGAGTCATTTTATTTTCAGAATTATGAAGGATATGGTTGTCAGGAGGAGTTCTGGTTTCGCTGTTCAGATCAGCGCTATGCTCAAGGATGCTGGTTTCGCATCTACCAGTGATCTAGATGCTACTTCCGTTACCATGATTGATGCAGCAAATGTACTGGCTTTAAGGCCTAAGCCAACTGTGGCGGAGTTTGTCGCCTTAAAGAAGGAAATTGGGGAAACTGCTTCTGAGGCTCCAAAACCTCAAAAGAAAATTTCAAAGAAACGAGTGGTTATTTCGACGGATTCAGAAAAAACAGCATTAGAAGAGTGTGCTGCTGATGTTCAACCACCAGTACCAACCCCAACCAAGAAGAAACCGCGCACCATTCTTAAGATTAAGAAGACAGCAGCCCTGTCTGAAATTGAGAAAGTACCTATCCGACAGGTCTTTCCAGAAGCGGTTCCTTCTGCTCGATCAACTTCTTCTTCGACTGCACAAGCTACTGCATCCATTCCAGAATCGGCTACTGCTTCTGTGTTCAAGCCCACATCTGGAATAGTTATTCGAGAACCAGCAAGCGGGTCTTCTGCTTTCCGACCCATTGCGCCTATTTCATCTTCTGACAAAGGCAAAGGGAAAATGGTCGAAGAACCACCGGTTTTTGGTCACAAAACCACTGTCACTACCGGCGTTGATCTTCATCTAGCAGAAATTGAGACCTCTGCAAACGATGACATGAATTTCTTTGATGAATGGCATGCTGTCTGATTGTTTCATTCTTTTGCTTACTTCAAGACGAAAGGGAATTATGACAAAATGATGAATGCAGAAAAGAAGATTTTTCAGCTGGCAAAAACAGAAAATGTCATCGAGGCCTTGCGCAGAAGGAATTTCATCCTCGATCAGCTGAAATGTCAGAAATTAGAATCGGTTCTGAAAGTTCTTCAATCGAATTTTGATCCTGCTGTTCCTACTGCTGTTCAGGATCAAAATGTTATTGTGATTCTATCTGACAGGTTAAAGCAGATGAATGAGCAACTTCTTGCTCAAGAACAAGGCTTTGCAGAGCCTATTGTCTATCATGTTGGCCTTGTTCCAGACTTTCAACAGACTCAGACAGTTGAGGAAAGGACTACAGCATCCCCAAAGGCTTCTGCTCTCAGTACTCCTGAATCTCCAACAAGGCCCATTCCGTCCTCATCACTATTGTCCGTGCATGAACTGGCTTCGGTTGAGGAAGTCATTGAGTCGATTGTCCCTTCAGTCTCTACTACTCTGGAAGCAGCACCGGCTACTTCATTGCCACCTTCTGATTCTCCTACCCCAGGGCAACAAATAGCAGAACCAGATGCTACTTCTTTACTGCCGAACTTAGAGATATTTTCTGCTGCTCATCAAGCAGAGATGCACATTCTTCTGGATCAGCCTTCTGCACCTTCTACTGAAGAACCATCAGATTCACAGGCTGTTATTGCACCGTTGGAAGAGATCTTGGCCTCTGATTTGTCCATTCCTACTGAAGATATTGCTCTTCCTCTGGTTGTTGCTGAACCTACTGTTTCTGCAATTCCAGTAGAAAGCTCAGCAGATCCTATTTCTTCTACTGCCTTGGTGGATGCTGCTATTGTCTCTACTGCTTTGACTACCTCTCCTGCTGTCCCAACTCAGACGAATGCTTGAGCGAACTCTGAAGAACCTAAAGGGGGGGTGAATAGGTTCTTTTAGGCCCTTTAGCGTTTTTAAAACGAGTTTGCAGAAATTGCAAGCGGAAGACTTGAGGGACAATCACAAATGAATGCGTAAAGTAAGTGCGTAAAATAAATGCGTAGTAAAGTAAATGCGTAAAGTAAAGAGGGATAGAGATGTTTATGGAAGTTCGACGAAGAATCGTCTACGTCTCCCCTTCTCGATGAGGATCGAGGTATCACTATATCGACTTGGCTTTAGGAGCTCCAAGCTAGCTTTTACAACCACGCCTCGATGCGTCTACTTGGCCTTGAGGGCTCCAAGGATAGCCACGAACTTTACAACCCACTCGAGAGTATTACTTTCACTCTTTTTCTACAACTCTTTTGATATTACAACTCTTTTAATCAACGCACACAAGAGATAGTAGAAAGCTTTGTAAGAGACAAGAGAGAGTGGAGTGGGATTATTGAAAATGCATCCTCAAAGGCCTATTTATACTAGTCTTGGACGCCAAGGTTCGGATCTTCTGTTTATGCTTCGGAACGTCCGATGTGATTGAAATCAATTTGCGTAATTCTGGGATGACTTCGGATCGTCCGTTCTTGACTTCGTAGGGTCCGAACATATGCTTCGGAGGGACCGATCCAGCTTCGTTTCTTCCGAACGGTTCTTTCAGACAGTGTATGACCAGCTTCGGAAGGTCCGAACTCAAGTTCGTACCGTCCGAACATTCCCGCGTTTCCAGATATTTGAAATCTTCAACACTTCGTAGCGTCCGATCATGTCCTTCGTAGCGTCCGAAATCTTACTCAATCAACAGTCAGATCATTTTGTCTCCGCATTCAAGTGATTTGATTGCTTGTGTTCGGAACGTCCGATCACGTCTTCGGACCGTCCGAACTGGCTCCTCGCAGCTTCCGAACAGCTTCCACTTTGCTTCTGATCGGCACCTTTTCGGAACGTCCGAACCAACTTCGGATCTTCCGAACTTAACTTTGTTCTTAGTTTCCTGCATGCCTCAATATAAAACATTGGTACATTTTTAAGCCAAGTTTTGGTATCATCAAAACAAAAACTTTGGGATATGTTACAGCATTAAAAACATTAATCTCATCCTCGAGATTTGTATGCGTTTAAGGCGTAACAATCTCCCCCTTTTTGATGATCACAAAACTTGGTTAAAAATTGAGAAACAATAATCAACATAATCTAAATTATTATTAAATAACTCCCCCTTAATCAAATAACAAGTCTAAGAGGTTGAATTAAGGCGAATTTATTTAATAACCATTTAATAGTAATTTTAACCAAATAAATTCTCCCCCTTTTTGTGATAAGCAAAAAGACATAAGCATAAAGAGAGACAAATAAACAGGTAAAATATCCACTAATAAATGCAAGTCTTTTATACAATGATGCATAAAGATAAAATAAACAAAAATAACAAAAACATAATCTAAGAATCCGCATCCCGCGACTCTCTATGTCTCCTCATCTCAGCCTCGATGGAATCAAGACGCGAGGAAGTCTCAGTATGATGACGCTCTAAGGTAGACTCCAAAAGGGAGAAACGAGTGTCGAAACGAGTCTCCAATCGCTCGAGATACTCGAAAATCCGATCGTAGGGTCCAGAGGGAGCAGGCGGAGTGAAGCCATGAGGAAGGTCATCCATGGTCATCAAAGGAGTGCTAATAGGGTCGGGAACACGCTGATGGGATGAAGAGGGAATATCAACAGAAGGGGTAGGAGTGGTACCCGTAGTAGGGGGACCAGCGGGAAATCCTCTCGTCTGAACGTGAGGAGGAAGGAGACCGAAGGGAACATGAAAGTGTTCGGTCGGACGATAGGACGCAAAGATGCGATCCTTGTCGATGACCCAAGAGGATAAGACGGGATTCCAAGAGAGTCCCATCTTAACAACAGTATCATGGTCGATAGTCTCGCGGGGAGAAATAGATAAGGATTCTTCATCTACAAAGTCAATGTCAAAATGAGCGAGAATCCGGTTTATGAACCGGCCAAACGGAAAAGAGACGCGAGTAGAAGAAGCCGCGTACTCCATGGCGTACATAAGAAAACGGGGAAGGTTAAAAGGACGCTGGGAGACTAAATAATAGAGAATGTACAGATCGAGATATTTGCAAGTGGAGAGGTCTCCACTGCGAGGAACAATAGAAGAAGTGATGAGCTTCAGAACAAGCTGAAGCTGAGGAGGAAGGTCCTTCGCATGAGGACGGTCATCGGCAGGAGTAGGCGGACGACCGAAGATGGTGGTCAAGGCAGTGACTCGATCAAAAGTAGGGTCATTCTCAGTCCAAGACTGAGAAAAGAACTCACTCGGTCCGTCTCGAGGAATATCGAACCAAGTGGAGAGGTCGGCGGTAGAAAAAGAAATGAACCGACCCTGAACAATGGTAACAACACGAGTGTCATCACCACCAAGAACTAGGGAAAAGTTCGCATAGAACTGATGTATGAGAGAGGGGTAGATGAGATCGGGTACGGAAGGTAGAAAGAAGTTTCCCCAACGTTGAGACTCAATAAGAGTAATCAACGTAAAGGAATTTGCACGGAGGTATTCGGTGTGAAGGGTACGACCAGGCAGAATGTTACGGGTTTCGAATTCAGGTGGGGTAGGACGAGGATTGGGTGGTTGGGTAAGATCATGATGAAAGGCACCGTGACGAGGGCGAACATTTCGGCCAGCTGCGTTACGGCGCGGAGGCATAGTGAGTAGTGAGTGTTTTGTGTGGGGAAAGAAAGAGGGGAGTGAATGAGCAAGTAAATCAGAGGATCCGAACGCCTATTTATAGGCCATGTTCGGACGGTCCGAACATGAGTTCGGAAGGTCCGGAATTTGAACGGAACGGTTATCTGGCAGTCAGTTCGGACGATCCGATTAGTAATCGGACAATCCGATCATAGAACGGAGGCTATGAAGCGTAAACGGAGGTCCGAAGTCTGACAATCAGGCATGGGAAGGCGCGAACATTAAATGACATCGGAAGAAGGTTCGGACGATCCGATGTGTGTTCGGATGGTCCGAAGAGTGAATCGGAGGTTCTGGAACCTATGGTCATGTTCGGACGATCCGAACACGTTCGGTGGATCCGAAGTGAAACGAAGCATCCGAAAAAGAACGGTGATTCCGAAGTAGCCAAGATGAGGAACACCTAAAATTTAAAATATTTAGCACATAAATGAATGTTGAGCCATAATTATGGATAAATACAATTAATTTGTATTATCCGACATTATAATGCTCACATTAATAATACTCCCCCTCAATTTAACAAATATGTACGAGAGTATTCGACTAGTGTTTACAACTCAATCATGCCAAGTTCACCACGCAAACGAGTAAAAGTAGATTCATCTAGTGGTTTTGTAAAAATATCAGCAATTTGATTCTTGGTGTCAACATAGTGAAGTTCAACATCATTTTGCTCAATGTGATCACGAATGAAATGATGTCGAATGTCAATATGTTTAGTACGAGAATGTTGAACTGGATTCTTTGTTAGACATATGGTGCTTGTATTATCACAAAAGATTGGAATTTTTTAAAAAGTAACACCATAGTCGAGTAATTGATACTTCATCCAAAGAATTTGTGCACAACAACTACCGGCAGCCATATATTCGGCCTCGGTCGTTGAAAGTGCAACACAGTTTTGCTTTTTAGAAAACCATGACACCAAGCAATTTCCCAAAAAGAAACAAGTTCCACTAGTGCTCTTTCTATCCACCTTATATCCTCCAAAGTCGGCATCACAGTAAGCTTTTAAATCGAAAAATGAGTTCTTAGAATACCATAATCCGAGATTTGGAGTATTTGAAAGATATTTGAAAATGCGTTTTAAGGCGAATAAGTGTGATTCCTTTGGACATGATTGAAATCGTGCACACAAGCAAACACTAAACATAATGTCAGGTCTACTAGCAGTCGCATAGAGTAGGGAGCCAATCATGCTACGAAATAACTTTTGGTCAACATGTTTACCTCCCTCATCTTTGTCGAGTCTGACTGTCGTGCTCATAGGTGTGGATGAGGCTTTGGAAGACTCCATCCCAAACTTTTTTAGCATCTCCTTGATGTACTTCCCTTGGTTGACAAAGAAACCATCCTTGCATTGCTTGATTTGGAGACCAAGGAAGTAGTTGAGCTCGCCCATCATGCTCATCTCAAAGTGATCCTGCATAAGCTTAGAAAAATCTCTACACAAGTGTTCATTAGTGGCACCAAAAATAATATCATCTACATATATTTGTACTATCAGCAAATCATTGTCTTTAGTCAAGGTAAACAAGGTAATATCAACTTTACCTCTACAAAAACCATTAGACAGCAAAAAGGTAGATAATTTCTCATACCAAGCTCTAGGAGCTTGTTTCAAACCATACAAAGCCTTATCAAGTTTATACACATAATCAGATAAGTGCACATCTTCAAAACCAATAGGTTGCTCAACATACACTTCTTCTTTCAAATCACCATTAAGAAAAGCACTTTTAACATCCATTTGAAACAATTTAAAGTCTCTAGAGCAAGCAAAAGCAAGTAGCATGCGAATGGATTCTAGTCTAGCGACAGGGGCATAAGTCTCATCATAATCAATTCCCTCTTCTTGACTATATCCTTTAGCTACTAGCCTAGCTTTATTTCTAGTGATTGTACCATGCTCATCTAACTTGTTCCTAAATACCCATTTAGTTCCTATGACAGGTCTATCAGTGGGTCTAGGTACAAGATTCCAAACTTTATTCCTTCTAAATTCATTTAGTTCATCTTGCATAGCAATAATCCAAGAATCATCAAGTAAAGCTTCTTCTATGTTCTTAGGCTCTATGTGAGAAAGAAAAGCAAGATAATTGCACATATTAGAAGAGCGAGTAGATACTCCCTTCGATGGGCTACCAATGATGAGGTCCATGGGATGATCCTTGTGCGTAGTCCACTCCTTTGGAAGAGGTGCGTCCTCTTGATCTTTAGGAACATCATCTAGGCTTGTGGACTCCAACTTTTCGCCAAGGATATCTTTGTCCGATTTAGCATCGAACTTACCCAGGTTGTCCTTACCATTGTTGTGGATGAAGCATTTTGATCCAAAAGCGCGGAAGTAAGAAATGTTAGGCTTTCTCCCTCTCCATAGTTCGTATGGAGTTTTCTTGAGAATTGGCCTTATTGATACGCGATTGATGATGTAACAAGCAGAACTCATTGCTTCAGCCCAAAAATATTTTGGTAGAGAATGCTCACATAGCATGGTCCTTGCAATCTCTACTAGGGTCCTATTCTTCCTCTCAACGACACCGTTTTGTTGAGGAGTTCTAGGACAAGAAAAGTTGTGACCAATGCCTTTGTTTTGACAAAAAATTGAAAAATTTTCATTTTGAAATTCCGTTCCGTGGTCACTACGGATTTGTTTGATCAAAAAATTTTTCTCATTTTCAACCTTTTTGACAAAAATTTTGAAATGATCAAAGGCATCATTTTTGTGGGCTAAAAACAATGTCCAAGTAAAACGTGAAAAATCATCTACAATGACAAAAGCATAAGATTTTCCTCCTAGACTAGTTGTCCTCGAGGGACCACATAAATCTAGGTGAAGTAATTCAAGGGGCATAGAAGTGGATACAAAATTTTTATTTTTGAAAGATTCCTTTGTGTGTTTACCAAGTTGACAAGCATCAGAAAAAGAATCTAATTTTAAATTCAGTTTTGGCATTCCGGAAACTATGTCAAGTTTTAAAAGTTTTTCTATGGTGCTCATCCCAACATGACCAAGTCGTCTATGCCAAAGAATGTTGTCATCAACATTTAATGTTACAAGGCTTTTTATTTTTGAAAAAGATGAAATCTTTAAATCGACCTTGTAAACATTTTCACTTCTATAACCTTTGAAACTAATGGTTTTGTCAGTTGTGAGTGATACAGTGCAATCGTGTGGTGTGAATTTGACTTCATAACCCCTATCGCACAATTGACTAATGCTTAGGAGGTTATGTTTAAGCCCTTTCACAAGAAGTACATCATCAATAATAGTAGAGTTAGATATACCTATTGAGCCGATGCCTTCTATGATCCCTTTGCTGTTGTCTCCGAAGGTCACCGATCCCTTTTCTTTTGGTCGAATGGATTGTAGCAGCTTCTTTTCTCCCGTCATGTGTCGAGAGCATCCACTGTCAAGATACCAAGTGCTCGATGACTTGTCTCCCCTTTGTCCCTACAAGGTTGAGATACAGTTTGATAGTTGGTACCCGTTTCTTTGGGTCCTTTGGGGTTAGTAGTAGTTGGGGATTTGGGGATCCATTTCCAATAACTATTCTTGTTGTGTTGGTGTCTAAGTTTCTTGCATTTAGGTCTTATGTGGCCTATCTTACAACAGTAAGTGCATGTTGGTGGTGTTCTTGGTTTTGCCTTTGCGATAAGACTAGCGAAGTTGACTGATTTCTTTTCATATCCTAGACCTCCTTTGTCGAAGTTACACCTTTGCATGCTCAAGAGGTTTTCTAGTTTACCGCTACTCACATTGAACTTGTTGAAGGCTTTCTCTAAGTCTCTTAGGTTTGTCTTGAGCTTAGTGTTGTCATGCATCCTAGCTTCTAGTTCAGTTTTAAGTTGCTTATTCTCATTTCTAAGTGACTTAGCCTTATTGTACATACTAGTGTAAGCGGAGAGTAATTCATCGTAAGAGGGTACCTCGTCGTCATCCGAGTCGGTCAGATGATCTTCCTTCGCCATGAAGCATAGGGTAGACTCCTCTTCGTTGTCGCTGTCGCTCCACGTGGCTAGAAGGGCCTTTTTCTTGTCTTTGCCGGCCTTCTTCTTGGAGGGACACTCGTTTGCATAGTGACCCTTTTGTTGACAGTTGTAGCAGGTCACTTCCTTCTCAAACTTTTTGTCTTTCTTGTTGAAGTTGGAACTCCGCATGAATCTTTTGAACTTTCTAGTGAGGAGTGCCATTTCTTCATCGTCGCTATCTTCAAGTTGACTGGTCAAGGCGATCCCTTTCGCCTTTACTTTATCGTCATCTTTCTTTGTCTCCTTCCGGGTAGATACTTCAAGTTCATGGGTCTTTAGGGTCCCATGAAGTTGATCAAGGTCGTAGGATGCCGCATCTCCCTTGTTGGATTCAATGATAGCCGTGCGCTTTGCATCCCATTCCGCCGGTAATGCTCGAAGGGCTCTCCTCCACACTTGTTTAGTTGGGTAGTTCTCACCAAGTTGGGCAAGCTCATTGATGATTTGGGTGAGCCGCCGGAACATGGTGTCGATATCCTCCTTGGGTTCCATCTCAAAGGTCTCGTACTTGAGTTGGAGAAGGTCTATCTTCGTTTCTTTGACTTGATTGGTTCCCTCGTGGCAAATCTCCAATTTGTCCCAAATCTCTTTGGCGGAGGTACAAGCCGAGATTCGGTTGTATTCATTCATATCTAGAGAACAATGAAGAATATTCATAGCTTTAGCATTTTGAGAGATAAGTTTCATATCGTCCTTGGTGAAGTCATCCATTCCCTTAGGAATTTCCTTATTATCCACCGTTTTCATGGGGATATAGGGACCTTTCACCGTTATTTTCCAAAGGTCGTAATCGACGGATTGGATGTATAGAGATATTCTATTTTTCCAATATCCGTAATTAGTACCATTGAAAAGAGGGGGACGATTTGTGGATTGTCCTTGGGCATACTCGCTTGCTAGATTGGCCATTTAAAAGATTTTGAAAAACCCGGCTCTGATACCACTTGAAGAACCTAAAGGGGGGGTGAATAGGTTCTTTTAGGCCCTTTAGCGTTTTTAAAACGAGTTTGCAGAAATTGCAAGCGGAAGACTTGAGGGACAATCACAAATGAATGCGTAAAGTAAGTGCGTAAAATAAATGCGTAGTAAAGTAAATGCGTAAAGTAAAGAGGGATAGAGATGTTTATGGAAGTTCGACGAAGAATCGTCTACATCTCCCCTTCTCGATGAGGATCGAGGTATCACTATATCGACTTGGCTTTAGGAGCTCCAAGCTAGCTTTTACAACCACGCCTCGATGCGTCTACTTGGCCTTGAGGGCTCCAAGGATAGCCACGAACTTTACAACCCACTCGAGAGTATTACTTTCACTCTTTTTCTACAACTCTTTTGATATTACAACTCTTTTAATCAACGCACACAAGAGATAGTAGAAAGCTTTGTAAGAGACAAGAGAGAGTGGAGTGGGATTATTGAAAATACATCCTCAAAGGCCTATTTATACTAGTCTTGGACGCCAAGGTTCGGATCTTCTGTTTATGCTTCGGAACGTCCGATGTGATTGAAATCAATTTGCGTAATTCTGGGATGACTTCGGATCGTCCGTTCTTGACTTCGTAGGGTCCGAACATATGCTTCGGAGGGACCGATCCAGCTTCGTTTCTTCCGAACGGTTCTTTCAGACAGTGTATGACCAGCTTCGGAAGGTCCGAACTCAAGTTCGTACCGTCCGAACATTCCCGCGTTTCCAGAGATTTGAAATCTTCAACACTTCGTAGCGTCCGATCATGTCCTTCGTAGCGTCCGAAATCTTACTCAATCAACAGTCAGATCAATTTGTCTCCGCATTCAAGTGATTTGATTGCTTGTGTTCGGAACGTCCGATCACGTCTTCGGACCGTCCGAACTGGCTCCTCGCAGCTTCCGAACAGCTTCCACTTTGCTTCTGATCGGCACCTTTTCGGAACGTCCGAACCAACTTCGGATCTTCCGAACTTAACTTTGTTCTTAGTTTCCTGCATGCCTCAATATAAAACATTAGTACATTTTTAAGCCAAGTTTTGGTATCATCAAAACAAAAACTTTGGGATATGTTACAGCATTAAAAACATTAATCTCATCCTCGAGATTTGTATGCGTTTAAGGCGTAACAAACTCCCTCCACAGAATCAGATCCATTTAACTTGGAATTTGAGATTGAGTCTCTGCAAAGGGAACTCGGCAACGTGTCTGATCTGGTGAAACGGATGTCCTGTGAAAACATCTCAGAATTCGCTGGCGCTCAATCTTTCAGAGATCGCATGGAGAAGCACATTTACAACACAGCAGAAAACATGGAGAGAATGCATGCAGAAGCCGTCGTGTTCAGACAGGCTATAGCGCGGAACCACATCAACATGATTCTCGCTCAAACTGATATACTAAATCGAATCACTGATCATGATGATCTCTTCCGATCTCTTTCTACTTCTGTGGAACTTATGGATGCCAAGATTGACTCTCAAAATCAATCTATTACTGCATTGGATAATCGCATCTCTTCTCAAACTCCGTATCTGGAGATGCTAACTAATGTCATTCAAAATATTTCCGGAAGACTGAATGATCTCTTCGCCCATGTTGTTGCCTCTGATGCCAAAAAGGGGGAAGATAGAGGAGCTAGAGGAGATCAAGCAGGAGCTAGGCAACCAGAAGATGAGGCTAAACCTTCTAACAGAAGAGATCAAGAATCTCAGAATGAAGAAATCATTTACAGGGATATTGGAACAGACTGATCATTTACTTTAATGCTTTATTGACATTATCCTTTTGTTTAAATGATTATCTGCTTTATTTAACAACTTTCGACTGTTTAGGTTTTGGCATCACCACAAAGGGGGAAATTGTTAGACATGAATTTTATTGTGGCGATGATAACTAAAACCAGTAGACCAGCAGACCAGAACAACAGAATAACTTATCATTAGCTGCTGATCTATTAAAACTAAACCAGTAGAAAGGATAGCAATACAAAACCAGTAGAGAACGCTTTTCTAACGTTGCTATCTTAATTGTTACCGTTAAAGAGTTCTTAGTACTAGTATTAATTGCAGCATTAAATACCATACGGAGTCATTTAATGCATATTACCCAATTAAGTATAAAACAAGACTGATTGTTTTATAGCTTTTCTGCAGGAACTTCTTTCGGTAATAAAGCTGATTGTATCAGTTATCTGAAGACTTACTCTGATTGTGAAAGTTGAACTCAGTCGATTATATATACTTGGATCAAATCCTTGTTCGATACGACACTTCGCATAATATCATTTTCAAGGATCAAAGCTACCCTCTTATCAGACGAATCTCGAAATTCCTTGAGCACTAAAAAGTTCAACACAAAGAAAAGTAGCACACGCTTCATAGCTTATATCTGATCTTTTAAAGATCATCTTGTGCTACTGATTCTTACACTCTTCACAATCTTTACATCACTTATACTTTATCAAGAGTTTGTAATCTGAAAAGAGTCTTTTCAGAACTTTGTGTTTCGCATTTTTAAGAGTTGAGTAACTAAGAGTTTCAGTAGGCTGAGGTGTAAGTCCTTCTGAAGTGGGTGTGTACAAGAGTTGTAATGTAATATCCAAAGTCTTTTAGTTATATCTTCTGGAAACAGGAGAAGGGGAGACGTAGAAGAGTTTATCTTCGAACTTCCATAAACAACTGCTGCCTACTGTTTTATTGTTTTTCAACTACTTCATCAGATTGTTTCCGCACGTTTTATTGTAATCAGGTGAAAGTATTCACACAAGATTAACTACTATCCTTAACAGGATTTTAGTACCTCATCAGAACGAAAAACGAGTAGAGTTTGTTCACCCCCCCTCTAAACTCAACTTCGATCCTCAACAGAGAGACCGCACCCGCGCCAAGAAGTAGACCGCACCCGCGGTGTAAGGGCAGAAAGTGGATTTTCGATTTCAATAGCCACCGCACCCGCGCTTAAGCTTCTACCGCACCCGCGCATGGAGGGCAGTAGGGTACGTTTTTGGGGCAGAATGTGCACCGCACCTCTGATATTATATCTGTGATGTTGAGATTGACGTGGTTATCGAGACTGCATAGTTACCTTAATTTGAATATTTTTTATAATCAGCAATCATCGGCCAAACAAGCTTCTTAGCTAATATTTGACAGAAACTGTTGCTTGTATATGTATCTTTGAAAAAGGTTGTACATTAAAATAGTGAAAAAAATCACCATAGTATATTTCTTCCATAAGATGATGACTATCTACACTAGCATGGTATCGGAGAAGAGATCCTCGCTGTATTCATAACCTGTCGCTAATGTGCGACGATTTTCAATAAACCGTCGCTAATTAGCGACGGTTTAATGAAAACCGTCGCTAAATATGTTGAAAAACCTAATTCGCGACGGTTATTATTACACTTAAATATGTTGAAAAACCTAATTCGCGACGGTTATTATTACACTGTCGCTAAGTAGCGACGGTTCCTTAAACACGTCGCTAACTAGTGAAGGTTTAATTATACATGTCGCTAATTTGCGACGGTCCTAAAAAACTGTCGCTAGTTAGCGACGAAAACCGTCGCTAATGAGCGACGATTTTAACCGTCGCAGAATCAGATCGGCGACAATCCTAAAAAACTGTCGCTAGTTAGCGACGAAAACCGTCGCTAATGAGCGACGATTTTAACCGTCGCAGAATCAGATCGGCGACGGTTTCAGCTGTCACAAAATGAGATCGGCGACGGTTTGTCTTAAACCGTCGCTAATTGCCTATAAAAATCCCCACATCCGCAACCTTTTCTCTCAAACCTTAACTTCATTTAACTTCTGTCAAATTTTTTCTGTGGAGAATTTCAGTCTCGAAATATCAGGAGGTAAGTTTCATCTCGTGTTCGTATAGTTAATCGAGAGATTTAATTTATTTATAGATCATTTACAAATTCAAAAATTTTAATTTAATTAAATGGATACTTGTATTTAAAAATATGTATGTATTTTCAAATTACAAAAAACAATTTAAAAAAATCGCAAAGTTAGCAACGGTCTTTCATAGAGAACTTCGCTAATCAGCGACGGTTCTGATTAAACAGTCAGGTTTATTCCCATAATCTAAGATAGAGTCAAAATTTTTATATTATCTAAATTGAGTTTTTACCCTTACAAAGAAAAAAAATAAAAGAATTTTTAATTTTTTTTTTCAATTTAAAATATTTTTTTTCAAATTGACAAATTTTATAAAAGTACCTCATTATTTTAGTATATTTTTTTACGAATTGTCAGATTTAATAAAAGTATCCTATTAATTTTTTTTTACATTTGGTTTAAGTTCTGTTATTTTACAAAAACTTAGAATTATTTAATTATTTTATCTAATATAAATAATAACAAAATAATGAATTTACATATATATAGTTTTAATAAAATTCCTTATATTTCTAATATTTGTTTTTTTTTATATTCAAAAAAATTAAAATATTTTAAGATAATGAAAAAATTGTGTAAAAACCATAGAAGCTTGTGACCGTAAATCACAGGAACTGGTCTTCTTCGTCATTTCCTTCTTTGCGAGATTTTGCTTTTTGAGCTATTTTTTACATGAAGAAGGAATCATTCATATATGTATAGGGATTGGCGTGGTTCCAATTAGGGTGCAAGAATTTTGTGTTTTGTTTTCTTTTATTTATTCACTGATGTCTATGTTCGATTGATCCTTGATTATATTTGTGATAATCGCTATAACTTACCGTTTGAAATTGTTTGAATGCTTGTGAAATCCACTGTTTCTATTTAATTGTCAATTAAGTAGTTGTGGGGATCAAGAGGAGTAAAACAACAGCAATGGAGGAGCAATTCATACTCAGAGTGCCGCCAGCTGTTGCGGAGAGGATAGAGCGGCTGTTGAATGACACCGCTTCTTCTTCCGAAGACAAGTCCATGGATTTATCCTTTTCGGGTTGGTCTCATAGTAACTCACCTTCTATTCACCCTCGCCCAATATCGTGATTTTTTAAGCTTCCAAACTCTTTTTGTGGATTGGTATCACAATTACAGGTTTTAACAATTCCATTGGAAAACGAACTCCAGACCTGTGAAATTAAAGACTAAGTCAATGTTGTGGAATTTTGGCCTTGCCTGCGTGGGTTATTAATGTTTTCTAGGAGACTGGACTTGATACTCCATTTAACTTTTTGTATGTTTTAAAGATTAGAGACTATGCATTTCGATTAGATCTCGTGTTTCCTATCAGTTGAACTATGCATTTCATTTATAGAGCCTTTTGTCTTAGATGGGATTGAAAGAAATGTAAAATGAAATGATTTCATAGCTCTTTGAGGTAAAAGACGTTTTCCTTCGATTGCAATTATTTTAGTGAGTTGGTCATTTACTCATCCTGCTTGCTATTGGTCATTCTTCAAGCACAAAAAAGGAAGAAGTATAATGATTTATTTTCGCTTTTTAGCTTTCAAATAATGGTTTTTTTCATAATTTTTTTTATTTTTAATAATCCATACTGGGAATTTGCCGCTACTGTCATCCTTGTCTTCAAAATATGGTGGTCATCTAAATCCTTTTTGTTATAATCTTCTTTCAGTTTTATCGTTGTTTTCACATGCCAATATATTTGCTGATATGAAAATGCATTTACAAATGAAAACTGGTTGATTATTTTACAGATGTCATTTCATACCACCCGTGAAGTATTTACTAGCGTCCTAAACAATTAACTCTTTCCGAATGAACTCTCTTTTTGGGAATCTATGTCACTCTCATAGTTTACCAATAACCAAGCCTTCGAGGAGTAACTAGCAAAATGACCAACCCTTTTTGCTGATTAGTAATTCCTGGTTTATAAAGGAAACTTTGGGGATGTTTACAGAGTACCATTGAAGTCGAATTTAATGTTATATCAATTGGTTTGCTGCTATATGGCTTATCTTTATGTCAGAGGATGGAAGGACTGGCAAATTCATTATAGGAAATGACCACTTCCCTGCTTCTCTCTTGGATCTTGTCACTGTTGTGGAATCATATAAGACTTATGACGACAATATGTTGATCAAAACTGCAGACATTGGTCAAGTAGGTGTACTTCTCCTTATTAGTTATCAATCTTGTCTGCTTTAGCTGTGATTAGGTTTGTTAACTATAGAGAGATGTGCAGATGATAATGGTGAGAGAGGACAACAAAAATATTCCTGAATCATTAGAGCACAGACATGGCCTTACACCACCAATGAGGGATGCTCGGAGGAGAAGATTCCGCAGAGAGCCAGATTTAAATGTGCTAGTAACTTTAAGCCAATTTAAATTTTATCTGCCGCTTTATATTAAGTTTTTTCCTGAAACAGACGATAGAGTTTCATTACTAGATGTTCTATAAGCTTTTGTAAATTATTTAACATTGTCGTAGCTTGATTCTAGTTTACATTGTAGAAGTCAAAGGAGAGGAATTGTTGAACATATGACACATTGTATAGAGTACAATGGGGATTTACATTCCAATAATTAGGGGATAAAAAATCCTATTGTTTCAAAAATAGAGAATAAAAAATCCTATCTGATCACCTAAATTATTCTTATCCGATATATACAAATTTAAATTTTAAATTATTTGTACAACGTGTTTGTGAACCATTATTTTTTAATTTTGTGCTATGTCTCTGTTTACATTTTGCAGCCTGAGGTTGTACGTCGTGTAGAGAAAGATTTACAGAAAATCATGGCTGGTGGAACAGTTGAGAATATTGATATCCTATATATTTTTTACACAGTCTCTCTACTTCTCTCTTTTTTTATGTTTGTGTTTGTGTTCTGTGTCTTTTTGCAGTGTGCGGGTTTTTGGGCATTGAAGAACCTAAAGGGGGGGTGAATAGGTTCTTTTAGGCCCTTTAGCGTTTTTAAAACGAGTTTGCAAAAATTGCAAGCGGAAGACTTGAGGGACAATCACAAATAAAAAATGAATGCGTAAAGTAAGTGCGTAAAATAAATGCGTAGTAAAGTAAATGCGTAAAGTAAAGAGGGATAGAGATGTTTATGGAAGTTCGACGAAGAATCGTCTACGTCTCCCCTTCTCGATGAGGATCGAGGTATCACTATATCGACTTGGCTTTAGGAGCTCCAAGCTAGCTTTTACAACCACGCCTCGATGCGTCTACTTGGCCTTGAGGGCTCCAAGGATAGCCACGAACTTTACAACCCACTCGAGAGTATTACTTTCACTCTTTTTCTACAACTCTTTTGATATTACAACTCTTTTAATCAACGCACACAAGAGATAGTAGAAAGCTTTGTAAGAGACAAGAGAGAGTGGAGTGGATTATTGAAAATGCATCCTCAAAGGCCTATTTATACTAGTCTTGGACGCCAAGGTTCGGATCTTCTGTTTATGCTTCGGAACGTCCGATGTGATTGAAATCAATTTGCGTAATTCTGGGATGACTTCGGATCGTCCGTTCTTGACTTCGTAGGGTCCGAACATGTGCTTCGGAGGGACCGATCAAACTTCGTATCTTCCGAACAGTTCTTTCAGACAGTGTGTGAACAGCTTCGGAAGGTCCGAACTCAAGTTCGTACCGTCCGAACATTCCCGCGTTTCCAGAGATTTGAAATCTTCAACACTTCGTAGCGTCCGATCATGTCCTTCGTAGCGTCCGAAATCTTACTCAATCAATCAGTCAGATCAATTTGTCTCCGCATTCAAGTGATTTGATTGCTTGTGTTCGGAACGTCCGATCACGTCTTCGGACCGTCCGAACTGGCTCCTCGCAGCTTCCGAACAGCTTCCACTTTGCTTCTGATCGGCACCTTTTCGGAACGTCCGAACCAACTTCGGATCTTCCGAACGTAACTTTGTTCTTAATTTCCTGCATGCCTCAATATAAAACATTAGTACATTTTTAAGCCAAGTTTTGGTATCATCAAAACAAAAACTTTGGGATATGTTACAGCATTAAAAACATTAATCTCATCCTCGAGATTTGTATGCGTTTAAGGCGTAACAATCTCCCCCTTTTTGATGATCACAAAACTTGGTTAAAAATTGAGAAACAATAATCAACATAATCTAAATTATTATTAAATAACTCCCCCTTAATCAAATAACAAGTCTAAGAGGTTGAATTAAGGCGAATTTATTTAATAACCATTTAATAGCAATTTTAACCAAATAAATTCTCCCCCTTTTTGTGATAAGCAAAAAGACATAAGCATAAAGAGAGACAAATAAACAGGTAAAATATCCACTAATAAATGCAAGTCTTTTATACAATGATGCATAAAGATAAACAAAAATAACAAAAACATAATCTAAGAATCCGCATCCCGCGACTCTCTATGTCTCCTCATCTCAGCCTCGATGGAATCAAGACGCGAGGAAGTCTCAGTATGATGACGCTCTAAGGTAGACTCCAAAAGGGAGAAACGAGTGTCGAAACGAGTCTCCAATCGCTCGAGATACTCGAAAATCCGATCGTAGGGTCCAGAGGGAGCAGGCGGAGTGAAGCCATGAGGAAGGTCATCCATGGTCATCAAAGGAGTGCTGATAGGGTCGGGAACACGCTGATGGGATGTAGAGGGAATATCAACCGAAGGGGTAGGAGTGGTACCCGTAGTAGGGGGACCAGCGGGAAATCCTCTCGTCTGAACGTGAGGAGGAAGGAGACCGAAGGGAACATGAAAGTGTTCGGTCGGACGATAGGACGCAAAGATGCGATCCTTGTCGATGACCCAAGAGGATAAGACGGGATTCCAAGAGAGTCCCATCTTAACAACAGTATCATGGTCGATAGTCTCGCGAGGAGAAATAGATAAGGATTCTTCATCTGTAAAGTCAATGCCCAGATGGGCTAGAATCCGGTTAATGAACCGGCCAAACGGAAAAGAGACGCGAGTAGAAGAAGCTGCGTACTCCATGGCGTACATAAGAAAACGGGGAAGGTTAAAAGGACGCTGGGAGACTAAGTAATAGAGAATGTACAGATCGAGATATTTGCAAGTGGAGAGGTCTCCACTGCGAGGAACAATAGAAGAAGTGATGAGCTTCAGAACAAGCTGAAGCTGAGGAGGAAGGTCCTTCGCATGAGGACGGTCATCGGCAGGAGTAGGCGGACGACCGAAGATGGTGGTCAAGGCAGTGACTCGATCAAAAGTGGGGTCATTCTCAGTCCAAGACTGAGAAAAGAACTCACTCGGTCCGTCTCGAGGAAGATCGAACCAAGTGGAGAGGTCGGCGGTAGAAAAAGAAATGAACCGACCCTGAACAATGGTAACAACACGAGTGTCATCACCACCAAGAACTAGGGAAAAGTTCGCATAGAACTGATGTATGAGAGAGGGGTAGATGAGATCGGGTACGGAAGGTAGAAAGAAGTTTCCCCAACGTTGAGACTCAATAAGAGTAATCAACGTAAAGGAATTCGCACGGAGGTATTCGGTGTGAAGGGTACGACCAGGCAGAATGTTACGGGTTTCGAATTCAGGTGGGGTAGGACGAGGATTGGGTGGTTGGGTAAGATCATGGTGAAAGGCACCGTGACGAGGGCGAACATTTCGGCCAGCTACGTTACGGCGCGGAGGCATAGTGAGTAGTGAGTGTTTTGTGTGGGGAAAGAAAGAAAGGAGTGAATGAGCAAATAAATCAGAGGATCCGAACGCCTATTTATAGGCCATGTTCGGACGGTCCGAACATGAGTTCGGAAGGTCCGGAATTTGAACGGAACGGTTATCTGGCAGTCAGTTCGGACGATCCGATTCACAATCGGACAATCCGATCATAGAACGGAGGCTACGAAGCGTAAACGGAGGGTCCGAAGTCTGACAATCAGGCAGGGAAGGCGCGAACATTTAATGACATCGGAAGGAGGTTCTGGAACCTATGGTCAGGTTCGGACGATCCGAACACGTTCGGTGGATCCGAAGTGAAACGAAGCATCCGAAAAGGAGCGGTGATTCCGAAGTAGCCAAGATGAGGAACACCTAAAATTTAAAATATTTAGCACATAAATGAATGTTGAGCCATAATTATGGATAAATACAATTAATTTGTATTATCCGACATTATAATGCTCACATTAATAATACTCCCCCTCAATTTAACAAATATGTACGAGAGTATTCGACTAGTGTTTACAACTCAATCATGCCAAGTTCACCACGCAAACGAGTAAAAGTAGATTCATCTAGTGGTTTTGTAAAAATATCAGCAATTTGATTCTTGATGTCAACATAGTGAAGTTCAACATCATTTTGCTCAATGTGATCACGAATGAAATGATGTCGAATGTTAATATGTTTAGTACGAGAATGTTGAACTGGATTCTTTGTTAGACATATGGTGCTTGTATTATCACAAAAGATTGGAATTTTTGAAAAAGTAACACCATAGTCGAGTAATTGATACTTCATCCAAAGAATTTGTGCACAACAACTACCGGCAGCCATATACTCGGCCTCGGTCGTTGAAAGTGCAACACAGTTTTGCTTTTTAGAAAACCATGACACCAAGCAATTTCCCAAAAAGAAACAAGTTCCACTAGTGCTCTTTCTATCCACCTTATATCCTCCAAAGTCGGCATCACAGTAAGCTTTTAAATCGAAAAATGAGTTCTTAGAATACCATAATCCGAGATTTGGAGTATTTGAAAGATATTTGAAAATGCGTTTTAAGGCGAATAAGTGTGATTCCTTTGGACATGATTGAAATCGTGCACACAAGCAAACACTAAACATAATGTCAGGTCTACTAGCAGTCGCATAGAGTAGGGAGCCAATCATGCTACGAAATAACTTTTGGTCAACAGGTTTACCTCCCTCATCTTTGTCGAGTCTGACTGTCGTGCTCATAGGTGTGGATGAGGCTTTGGAAGACTCCATCCCAAACTTTTTTAGCATCTCCTTGATGTACTTTCCTTGGTTGACAAAGAAACCATCCTTGCATTGCTTGATTTGGAGACCAAGGAAGTAGTTGAGCTCGCCCATCATGCTCATCTCAAAGTGATCCTGCATAAGCTTAGAAAAATCTCTACACAAGTGTTCATTAGTAGCACCAAAAATAATATCATCTACATATATTTGTACTATCAGCAAATCATTATTTTTAGTCAAGGTAAATAAGGTAATATCAACTTTACCTCTACAAAAACCATTAGACAACAAAAAGGTAGATAATTTCTCATACCAAGCTCTAGGAGCTTGTTTCAAACCATACAAAGCCTTATCAAGTTTATACACATAATCAGATAAGTGCACATCTTCAAAACCAACAGGTTGCTCAACATACACTTCTTCTTTCAAATCACCATTAAGAAAAGCACTTTTAACATCCATTTGAAACAATTTAAAGTCTCTAGAGCAAGCAAAAGCAAGTAGCATGCGAATGGATTCTAGTCTAGCAACAGGGGCATAAGTCTCATCATAATCAATTCCCTCTTCTTGACTATATCCTTTAGCTACTAGCCTAGCTTTATTTCTAGTGATTGTACCATGCTCATCTAACTTGTTCCTAAATACCCATTTATTTCCTATGACAGGTCTATCAGTGGGTCTAGGTACAAGATTCCAAACTTTATTCCTTCTAAATTCATTTAGTTCATCTTGCATAGCAATAATCCAAGAATCATCAAGTAAAGCTTCTTCTATGTTCTTAGGCTCTATGTGAGAAAGAAAAGCAAGATAATTGCACATATTAGAAGAGCGAGTAGATACTCCCTTCGATGGGCTACCAATGATGAGGTCCATGGGATGATCCTTGTGTGTAGTCCATTCCTTCGGAAGAGGTGCGTCCTCTTGATCTTTAGGAACATCATCTAGGCTTGTGGACTCCAACTTTTCGCCAAGGATATCTATATCATCATCATCAGAAACAACAGTTCTAGGCAAGCAAGGGTTAGTTTCATCAAATATGACATGAATAGATTCTTCAACTAGTAAAGTACGTTTATTAAAGACTCTATATGCTTTGCTAGAAGTAGAGTAACCAAGAAAGATACCTTTGTCCGATTTAGCATCGAACTTACCCAGGTTGTCCTTACCATTGTTGTGGATGAAGCATTTTGATCCAAAAGCGCGGAAGTAAGAAATGTTAGGCTTTCTCCCTCTCCATAGTTCGTATGGAGTTTTCTTGAGAATTGGCCTTATTGATACGCGATTGATGATGTAACAAGCAGAACTCATTGCTTCAGCCCAAAAATATTTTGGTAGAGAATGCTCACATAGCATGGTCCTTGCAATCTCTACTAGGGTCCTATTCTTCCTCTCAACGACGCCGTTTTGTTGAGGAGTTCTAGGACAAGAAAAGTTGTGACCAATGCCTTTGCTTTGACAAAAAATTGAAAAATTTTCATTTTGAAATTCCGTTCCGTGGTCACTACGGATTTGTTTGATCAAAAGATTTTTCTCATTTTCAACCTTTTTGACAAAAATTTTGAAATGATCAAAGGCATCATTTTTGTGGGCTAAAAACAATGTCCAAGTAAAACGTGAAAAATCATCTACAATGACAAAAGCATAAGATTTTCCTCCTAGACTAGTTGTCCTCGAGGGACCACATAAATCTAGGTGAAGTAATTCAAGGGGCATAGAAGTGGATACAAAATTTTTATTTTTAAAAGATTCCTTTGTGTGTTTACCAAGTTGACAAGCATCACAAAAAGAATCTAATTTTAAATTCAGCTTTGGCATTCCGGAAACTAGGTCAAGTTTTAAAAGTTTTTCTATGGTGCTCATCCCAACATGACCAAGTCGTCTATGCCAAAGAATGTTGTCATCAACATTTAATGTTACAAGGCTTTTTATTTTTGAAAAAGATGAAATCTTTAAATCGACCTTGTAAACATTTTCACTTCTATAACCTTTGAAACTAATGGTTTTGTCAGTTGTGAGTGATACAGTGCAATCGTGTGGTGTGAATTTGACTTCATAACCCCTATCGCACAATTGACTAATGCTTAGGAGGTTATGTTTAAGCCCTTTCACAAGAAGTACATCATCAATAATAGTAGAGTTAGATATACCTATTGAGCCGATGCCTTCTATGATCCCTTTGCTGTTGTCTCCGAAGGTCACCGATCCCTTTTCTTTTGGTCGAATGGATTGTAGCAGCTTCTTTTCTCCCGTCATGTGTCGAGAGCATCCACTGTCAAGATACCAAGTGCTCGATGACTTGTCTCCCCTTTGTCCCTACAAGGTTGAGATACAGTTTGATAGTTGGTACCCGTTTCTTTGGGTCCTTTGGGGTTAGTTGTAGTTGGGGATTTGGGGATCCATTTCCAATAACTATTCTTGTTGTGTTGGTGTCTAAGTTTCTTGCATTTAGGTCTTATGTGGCCTATCTTACAACAGTAAGTGCATGTTGGTGGTGTTCTTGGTTTTGCCTTTGCGATAAGACTAGCGAAGTTGACTGATTTCTTTTCATATCCTAGACCTCCTTTGTCGAAGTTACACCTTTGCATGCTCAAGAGGTTTTCTAGTTTACCGCTACTCACATTGAACTTGTTGAAGGCTTTCTCTAAGTCTCTTAGGTTTGTCTTGAGCTTAGTGTTGTCATGCATCCTAGCTTCTAGTTCAGTTTTAAGTTGCTTATTCTCATTTCTAAGTGACTTAGCCTTATTGTACATACTAGTGTAAGCGGAGAGTAATTCATCGTAAGAGGGTACCTCGTCGTCATCCGAGTCGGTCAGATGATCTTCCTTCGCCATGAAGCATAGGGTAGACTCCTCTTCATTGTCGCTGTCGCTCCACGTGGCTAGAAGGGCCTTTTTCTTGTCTTTGCCGGCCTTCTTCTTGGAGGGACACTCGTTTGCATAGTGACCCTTTTGTTGACAGTTGTAGCAGGTCACTTCCTTCTCAAACTTTTTGTCTTTCTTGTTGAAGTTGGAACTCCGCATGAATCTTTTGAACTTTCTAGTGAGGAGTGCCATTTCTTCATCGTCGCTATCTTCAAGTTGACTGGTCAAGGCGATCCCTTTCGCCTTTACTTTATCGTCATCTTTCTTTGTCTCCTTCCGGGTAGATACTTCAAGTTCATGGGTCTTTAGGGTCCCATGAAGTTGATCAAGGTCGTAGGATGCCGCATCTCCCTTGTTGGATTCAATGATAGCCGTGCGCTTTGCATCCCATTCCGCCGGTAATGCTCGAAGGGCTCTCCTCCACACTTGTTTAGTTGGGTAGTTCTCACCAAGTTGGGCAAGCTCATTGATGATTTGGGTGAGCCGCCGGAACATGGTGTCGATATCCTCCTTGGGTTCCATCTCAAAGGTCTCGTACTTGAGTTGGAGAAGGTCTATCTTCGTTTCTTTGACTTGATTGGTTCCCTCGTGGCAAATCTCCAATTTGTCCCAAATCTCTTTGGCGGAGGTGCAAGCCGAGATTCGGTTGTATTCATTCATATCTAGAGAACAATGAAGAATATTCATAGCTTTAGCATTTTGAGAGATAAGTTTCATATCGTCCTTGGTGAAGTCATCCATTCCCTTAGGAATTTCCTTATTATCCACCGTTTTCATGGGGATATAGGGACCTTTCACCGTTATTTTCCAAAGGTCGTAATCGACGGATTGGATGTATAGATATATTCTATTTTTCCAATATCTGTAATTAGTACCATTGAAAAGAGGGGGACGATTTGTGGATTGTCCTTGGGCATACTCGCTTGCTAGATTGGCCATTTAAAAGATTTTGAAAAACCTCGCTCTGATACCACTTGAAGAACCTAAAGGGGGGGGTGAATAGGTTCTTTTAGGCCCTTTAGCGTTTTTAAAACGAGTTTGCAAAAATTGCAAGCGGAAGACTTGAGGGACAATCACAAATAAAAAATGAATGCGTAAAGTAAGTGCGTAAAATAAATGCGTAGTAAAGTAAATGCGTAAAGTAAAGAGGGATAGAGATGTTTATGGAAGTTCGACGAAGAATCGTCTACGTCTCCCCTTCTCGATGAGGATCGAGGTATCACTATATCGACTTGGCTTTAGGAGCTCCAAGCTAGCTTTTACAACCACGCCTCGATGCGTCTACTTGGCCTTGAGGGCTCCAAGGATAGCCACGAACTTTACAACCCACTCGAGAGTATTACTTTCACTCTTTTTCTACAACTCTTTTGATATTACAACTCTTTTAATCAACGCACACAAGAGATAGTAGAAAGCTTTGTAAGAGACAAGAGAGAGTGGAGTGGATTATTGAAAATGCATCCTCAAAGGCCTATTTATACTAGTCTTGGACGCCAAGGTTCGGATCTTCTGTTTATGCTTCGGAACGTCCGATGTGATTGAAATCAATTTGCGTAATTCTGGGATGACTTCGGATCGTCCGTTCTTGACTTCGTAGGGTCCGAACATGTGCTTCGGAGGGACCGATCAAACTTCGTATCTTCCGAACAGTTCTTTCAGACAGTGTGTGAACAGCTTCGGAAGGTCCGAACTCAAGTTCGTACCGTCCGAACATTCCCGCGTTTCCAGAGATTTGAAATCTTCAACACTTCGTAGCGTCCGATCATGTCCTTCGTAGCGTCCGAAATCTTACTCAATCAATCAGTCAGATCAATTTGTCTCCGCATTCAAGTGATTTGATTGCTTGTGTTCGGAACGTCCGATCACGTCTTCGGACCGTCCGAACTGGCTCCTCGCAGCTTCCGAACAGCTTCCACTTTGCTTCTGATCGGCACCTTTTCGGAACGTCCGAACCAACTTCGGATCTTCCGAACGTAACTTTGTTCTTAATTTCCTGCATGCCTCAATATAAAACATTAGTACATTTTTAAGCCAAGTTTTGGTATCATCAAAACAAAAACTTTGGGATATGTTACAGCATTAAAAACATTAATCTCATCCTCGAGATTTGTATGCGTTTAAGGCGTAACAGGCATGATGATTGCATGAGTGCATGAGTTCCTGGAAAGTTACTGTGGTGTAAGGAAAACCCAAATCATATACCAAAATACTCATCACCAGTTTCTTTTGAAAAGACTAGTTATGTAGATTTTGATTCTCTAGTTGTAAATCTCCAGAATCCATCATATGGACAAACACCTTTTTATTATAGTGTACTTATCAAATTATTTTTTTTTAGTTTAGACCCTTTGGTAACAAAGAACTCTCTATCAATCCCTTTAAGTCACCAAAATTGGGATGCTCTGTTTTATTAAATGCTTGTGAGTTGACGACTCTATTTCCGCACTCCTTGACCTTTTGATTACGTGTTGAAATGGTTGAGCAAGATGAATATTATGAAAATGCCCGTAGTGCAAGTAAGAAATCAATTGTTGCACCTTTAGCAAAGCCTGTTGTGCCTGAAGCTGGGTCGATTGGTGTGGAGCCTGATGGGAGTGATTCTGATGACACTGATGACTCGATCTGAACCAAAGGACTGTCAGGATAATGTGGATGTCTCTCCTTAAACCTGTGATGTCTTCAATGGCCTTCAGAAAATTCTGTTTCCATCTCCTCTATAGCTGCAAGTGAAGTAATTGATGGTTTTCTGCTGTTAATATATTGCAGCTTTTTTCCGGAATTATGCTCCCCGTAAATGGAATGTGATAAACTTGAAAATCGATAGTTTTATGGATGATATTGCATGTCCATTGATTTGTAGTTGAATTAGACTGATTTTTGTACTTTTGACATGAGATGCATGAATTTTGTTGTTGAGCCCCAAGTGTAGCTTAATGTGCTTTGCTGTACAAGTGGAGAAAAATATCCATTTTTCTTTTTCTGTAATGTATATTTTTTGGTGTTCAATGCTACGCAGCAAGCAGTTTGTTTGCCAATGTATTTGTTATTTTCCTGTCTTTCGCCCACCTACTCAGCAACTCCTATGTATGTGCAGCGAGCTCTGTTATTGTTTTCTTCGTACGGTGGGGTTCATCATTTATCATGGAAAAAGATTTGATCGATCAAAATTTTGGAACTTTCAAGTATTATATTAGCCTATAGATGTGCATATCCTTTATCAGATGTTTTGTTACTTTGAGTTTTCTGCTGCTGACCTTATTGTAAAATGCCTGTTTAATATTCTTGAGAAGCATAATTCATGGTAGATTCTTCTAGGTGTTTGTCGGCAGGTTCTGATCTTTTCGGTTGTTAGGACTGTCGCTTGTTTGATTCTTATAATCAGGTCCTACTACAATTTTGCTTGCTGCCAATAGCTGAACTTTTTCACATTTGCTTTCCGAATACTTGTGAATCAATGTCGTCATTATTCGTGAAATTATTACTCAAGTTTGTTAGTCTTTCCTTTTGGTTTTGGCAGGTTTTCTCCAAAGCTCCAATCAGTAGAGAATTCATAATATTTGTGTTTGTCACGTGTAGTAGTTATTTCATGCATTTCCTACAGCACTGGGGATTTGGGAAAGAATACTCTGCTTTATATGGTATATTAGCATGATATGTAGTCTTTGTCCGAACCTATGGTGCATGTATGACCGACCATTTTGGGTTGGAAATAATTATAACAAGCGGATTAGGTCAAGTAATAGTTATTGGATTATGAGTCCAGATATCGTATCCACATAGATCCATGTTTAGATACTAAAATGTGAATTATTTTTTCTAATTTAGGTTGAGATGATATAAATTAATTATAATTAAATGAAACAATTTAAATAAATTAACTAAAGCAAAAAATATAAAATATTAATTTAGACAAAAATTCAAATTCTTTAAAAATGTCTAAGACACACAACAGTATCGAGACAAGTTTATAATCTACGTCTCATATTCAAATTCAATAAATTAAATAATTAATTCACAACAAAATTCTCAAAATTACTTATTAAATATTCGAATTAATAAACCTAATTAAATATAATATTCGAATTATTTTTAAATGAATTTAATTAGATTCAACCACATTACGTCACTGTAAAATTTCATTTTTTCAACCTAAAGTTGCACCTTGAAACCAAATATTATTTTCAGTCAGTTTATGTAATGTCCGAGATTTTAGTTTGATACTTTTGAATTGTTATATATTATGAATAAGGAGATGGAAGAACAGACGTGGAGAAGTGACATTGCAAATTAAGTTTATTGACAAAGAGAGAGACCGCACCCGCGCCAAGAAGTAGACCACACCCGCGGTGTAAGGGCAGAAAGTGGATTTTCGATTTCAATAGCCACCGCACCCGCGCTTAAGCTTCTACCGCACCCGCGCTTGGAGGGCAGTAGGGTACGTTTTTGGGGCAGAACGTGCACCGCACCTCTGATATTATATCTGTGATGTTGAGATTGACGTGGTTATCGAGACTGTATAGTTACCTTAATTTTCATATTTTTTATAATCAGCAATCATGGGCCAAACAAGCTTCTTAGCTAATAGTTGACAGAAACTGTTGCTTGTATATGTATATTTGAAAAAGGTTGTACATTAAAATAGTGAAAAAAAACACAATAATATATTTCTTCCATAAGATGATGACTATCTACACTAGCATGGTATCGGAGAAGAGATCCTCGCTGTATTCATAATCTGTCGCTAATGTGCGACGATTTTCAATAAATCGTCGCTAATTAGCGACGGTTTAATGAAAACTGTCGCTAAAAATGTTGAAAAACCTAATTCGCGACGGTTATTATTACACTGTCGCTAAGTAGCGACAGTTCCTTAAACACGTCGCTAACTAGTGAAGGTTTAATTATACATGTCGCTAATTTGCGACGGTCCTAAAAAACTGTCGCTAGTTAGCGACGAAAACCGTCGCTAATGAGCGACGATTTCGACCTTCGCAGAATCAGATCGGCGACAATCCTAAAACACTGTCGCTAGTTAGCGACGAAAACCGTCGCTAATGAGCGACGATTTTAACCGTCGCAGAATCAGATCGGCGACGGTTTCAGCTGTCGCAAAACGAGATCGGCAACGGTTTTTCTTAAACCGTCGCTAATTGCCTATAAAAATCATCACATCCGCAACCTTTTCTCTCAAACCTTAACTTCATTTAACTTCTGTCAAATTTTTTCTGTGGAGAATTTCAGTCTCGAAATATCAGGAGGTAAGTTTCATCTCGTGTTCGTATATTGAATCGAGAGATTTAATTTATTTATAGATCATTTACAAATTCAAAAATTTTAATTTAATTAAATGGATACTTGTATTTAAAAATATGTATATATTTTCAAATTACAAAAAACAATTTAAAAAAATCGCAAAGTTAGCAACGGTCTCTCATAGAGATCATCGTTAATCAGCGACGGTTCTGATTAAACAGTCAGGTTTATTCCCATAATCTAATATAGAGTCAAAATTTTTATATTATCTAAATTGAGTTTTTACCCTTACAAAAAAAAAATTTTAATTTTTTTTTTTCAATTTAAAATATTTTTTTTCAAATTAACAAATTTTATAAAAGTACCTCATTATTTTAGTATATTTTTTAGGAATTGTCGGATTTAATAAAAGTATCCTATTAAATGTTTTTTTACATTTGGTTTAAGTTCTGTTATTTTACAAAAAATTAGAATTATTTTATCATTTTATCTAATCTAAATAATAACAAAATAATGAATTTACATATATATAGTTTTAATAAAATTCCTTATATTTCTAATATTTGTTTTTTTTATATTCAAAAAAATTAAAATATTTTAAGATAATGAAAAAATTATGTAAAAACCATAGAAGCTTGTGACCGTAAATCACAGGAACTGGTCTTCTTCGTCATTTCCTTCTTTGCGAGATTTTGCTTTTTGAGCTATTTTTTACATGAAGAATGAATCATTCATATATGTATAGGGATTGGCGTGGTTACAATTAGGGTGCAAGAATTTTGTGTGTTTTCTTTTATTTATTCACTGATGTCTATGTTCGATTGATCCTTGATTGTATTTGTGATAATCGTTATAACTTACCGTTTGAAATTGTTTGAATGCTTCTGAAATCCACTGTTTCTATTTAATTGTCAATTAAGCAGTTGTGGGGATCAAGAGGAGTAAAACAACAGCAATGGAGGAGCAATTCATACACAGAGTGCCGCCACCTGTTGCAGAGAGGATAGAGCGGCTGTTGAATGACCCCGCTTCTTCTTCCGAAGACAAGTCCATGGATTTATCCTTTTCGGGTTGGTCTCACAGTAACTCACCTTCTATTCACCCTCGCCCAATATCGTGATTTTTTAAGCTTCCAAACTCTTTTTGTGGATTGGTATCACAATTACAGGTTTTAACAATTCCATTAGAAAACGAACTCGAAACCTGTAAAATTAAAGACTAAGTCAGTGTTGTGGAATTTTGGCCTTGCCTGCGTGGGTTATTAATGTTTTCTAGGAGACTGGACTTGATACTCCATTTAACTTTTTGTATGTTTTAGAGATTAGAGACTATGCATGTAGAACCCGTAAATGGGACTGCGTATAAGCCATGCATAATTCTAGTATTTAAAATTAAAATGATCTTTATTTTATGAGTATTTAAATTCTTTTCTTTAAATTTATTTATTTTACGCAGTAGCTTAATTGTTATCTTTTTAGTAAAATAAGTGAGGCCGGACTGGAGATGGAGTATTGATATAAGTTAATAAAGACTTATTTAAGAAGTGGTAATTTAGCATGTTAGTAAATATAATTTAAAAAGTTGGCATGCATGCAAGTTATTAAACTTCTTTGGTATTTTATTTAATTGTTTTAAAGCATTAAATGCATGTTTATTTCATTAATTTATGTTTAATTATTTTTATGCACTTTATGCATAATTCATGCATGGAAGAATTTAATTCATGAAATTTTAAAAGTTCACGTATTAGGATTTCTAGGTGCATTTCACGTTTGATCGAGGAACGGAGACCGGAGAATTTTCAAGAAATTATTTTTATTACACGATCTATTGTTATAAATTAAGTTAAAATATTTTTAAGGTTATTTTTCAAAAATGGGAATTTTTGGGTATTCTTACCCGCATGATTTTAATTCTTAACGATACGCGAATTTTATCGATTCGGGAGACTTTTTAAGGGTTCGGCTAATATTTCAAATCTTTTCAACACGAAATATTTTTCGGGAGTGCGTTTGGATTTAATGAGCTTACTTTTAAGTTTGTTGAGCTTAAAACCCTTTTAAAACTTTTAAAATGCAAATTTTGGCCATAAGCTAATCTTACCTATATAAATAAGCCACTAATTATCTATTTAACCTAAACCTAGTCATTAGCACCCCACTAACCTAATTCAGCCGCCCACCCTCCTCCAATCAGCCTCCTCTTTTGGGTATTCCACAGCAGCAAGATTCGGTGCTCCATTCTTCCTCCAAGCTCAAGCTTCGTGTCACTTCGAGCCTTTGTACATCAAATATTTAATCAGGCACGCTATGTATCTCCTTTCTCATCATTTACACCATGATATATGCTATGATATATGCTGTTATTTTCGGTTTTTCATGACAAATTCGTTGGTCATTCATGAAGCATCATATTTTGAAAGTTTTGACATGAACTTGCATGTTTTGATGCTCTCACGTTTTCTTGCATCTTTGTGAAAGGGGGCTGCTGATCCACGAGTTTTGGGTGACCAACACGTCATGGATGATGAGATATATGAGTTAGAGATGAGATCTAGAGGTGTGGCTTGAGGACCGATCGGGTTTTAAGGGAGTAGTGAACTGTGGGGCTAGTTCGGGCAAGGAGGGAAGGATCGGCTGCTAGGGGGCCGAACCGAGCCATGGTACAGCCCCTAAAGGGCCTGAAACGTGGTTCACAGTGGCCCATACACAGCTGGTCACGTCCAGAGGGTTGATCGCGAGGTGCGGGGTCGGGTAGGCTAGCTCGGTTGTGGAGATTACGGTCCCTAGTGGTCTTGCTCACGATGTAGGTTGCATGGTGGGTTATCCATGGCTCAAATAGGTCCAGTGGGGTCTGGTCAAGGGTTAGGAGGGGCTGAGCACAGCTGGTCTCGTACCATGGTCGGATCGAATGCTCGGGTAGCTGTTCTTGGAAGGGGACTGTCGAATGATTGCTTGGGGAGAGTTCCATGATCAGTAAGGCAGCTAGGGCTGGTCCATGAGGTCTTGGTGAGTTTGGTTGGAGTCCAGCAAGGGTGTTTAAGTGCTGTACCAATTAGCTTGGAAGATGGGACCGATAGAACTAAATTTAGTGCCTAGGATCTTTTGTTTTAATTGGTGGGGTTGCTTGATTTTCTTTTCAGTCGCGGTCCAGGTTATTTTTCGAAAGTTTAAGGGCTGGTTTGTGAGGTTTTAGGGCCTTTTTAAATGTATAATAACTGTGGTAGAAAGTTGGGAAAATTTGGTTAAGTTTTCGAGTCGATTCGGGTTAAAACCGGGACCTCGGTCTAAGTTTTGAAACGAATCAGTTAAATTATGGATTTAGCTCGAGTTTACGTCTAAGAATAGTTTTAAATATGTTTTGGGACATTTTAAAGAGTCTGCTAAGCTTCGGGTCAATTTTAGAAGTCCAGGGTTGAAACGATAATTTTTGGGATTCCAGGGACAAAATGGTCATTTTGCACCAGGGGTGAGGTTTTGGTCCTGGCAGCGCCCTGAGCACAAATCATGATATTTTTAAATGTTCATGCATCACGTTTACGATTTTTACGCTATTATAATAATTATGGTGCATGCTTGGTTTAAAGGAATTAAGAGGGAAAAAGTGAGAAAGTGAAGAGCATTCCGTCTCCGCCGCGCCGCGTCGTTATTTTGTTTGTTTTCTGTCAAAACAAAACCAAGGCATGTATATATCTTCTTTCACTCTTCAATCAAGCCATATAGGTATTTTTAAATATCGCAAGTACATGATTTTGATGCAAGAAGATCGAAATTGTTCATATTTAATGATGTTATCTAATTATATTACGTGCAAAAATATTCATTTTGAGATTTATGCGATATTGTTTGTGGTCACTTTACTATCATGATTAAATCCGGTCGCCAGTTACCGGTCCGGTCGTCAGTTACCGGTTATGAGAGTATTACTAAGTCCTGTCGCCAGTTACAGGCCCGATCGTCAGTTACCGGTCAGTTCAGTTGTTTCACTCAGTACTGTGGCAGTAGTCTTATCAGACGTACATTACTAAGTCCTGTCGCCAGTTACAGGCCCGGTCGCCAGTTACCGGTCAGTTCAGTTCAGGGACCACATGCGTAGACCATAATCTCACCAGAAAATTATTACAAGTTATTTCATGACAGGGCTCCAAGGAGCAAACATTTTCACTATGATTTTCAGTTCAGTTATGCACGTATTATAATTGCTCATGACAAGTTATTTTCACATTATGCCTCATGACATGATATTTTTATCCCATGCAAATTTTACTATATTATTTACTTGTTATTTACGATATATGCATGCTGAGTCTTTAGACTCCCTAGACTTGATTGTTGTAGGTACTGATGATATCAGGACCGAGGGCGGGGACCAGTAAGCCAGCTCGAGTCGACAGTAGTGGAACCCGAGGACCTCATTTTCAGCACTTACGATTTTTTTATGCTCAAACATTTTATCTCTTGTTGAATTATTTTAAATTGTTACTTTGCAAACATTAAATTCTTCCGCTGCTATTTTTAAACATTAACATTATTTAACAGTTTATTTTATGAATTTGATACTTCATTTAGTTTAAAAGAAAATTTTTAATTTTTCCGCAAATTTTCAAGCATGAATTTTCGGGCCTCTACAATGCATTTCGATTAGATCTCGTGTTTCCTATAAGTTGAACTATGCATTTCATTTATAGAGTCATTTGTCTTAGATGGGATTGAAAGAAATGTAAAATGAAATGATTTCATAGCTCTTTGAGGTAAAAGACGTTTTCCTTCTATTGCAATTATTTTAGTGAGTTGGTCATTTACTCATCCTGCTTGCTATTGGTCATTCTTCAAGCACAAAAAAAGAAGAAGTAGAATGATTTATTTTCGCTTTTTAGCTTTCAACTAATGGTTCTTTTCATAATATTTTTTTTTATTTTTAATAATCCATCCTGGAAATTTACCGCTAATGTCATCCTTGTCTTCAAAATATGGTGGTCATCTAAATCCTTTTTGTTATAATCTTCTTTCAGTTTTATCGCTGTTTTCACATGCCAATATATTTGCTGAAATGAAAATGCATTTACAAATGAAAACTGGTTGATTATTTTACAGATGTCATTTCATACCACCCGTGAAGTATTTACTAGTGTCCTAAAAAATTAACTCTTTCCGAATGAACTCTCTTTTTGGGAATCTATGTCACTCTCATATTTTACCAATAACCAAGCCTTCGAGGAGTAACTAGCAAAATGACCAACCCTTTTTGCTGATTAGTAATTCCTGGTTTATAAAGGAAACTTTGGGGATGTTTACAGAGTACCATTGAATTCGAATTTAATGTTATATCAATTGGTTTGCTGCTATATGGCTTATCTTTATGTCAGAGGATGGAAGGACTGGCAAATTCATTATAGGAAATGACCAATTCCCTGCTTCTCTCTTGGATCTTCTCACTGTTGTGGAATCATATAAGACTTATGACGACAATGTGTTGATCAAAACTGCAGACATTGGTCAAGTAGGTGTACTTCTCCTTATTAGTTATCAATCTTGTCTGCTTTAGCTGTGATTAGGTTTGTTAACTATAGAGAGTTGTGCAGATGATAATGGTGAGAGAGGACAACGACAATATTCCTGAATCATTAGAGCACAGACATGGCCTTACACAACCAATGAGGGATGCTCGGATGAGAAGATTCCGCAGAGAGCCAGATTTAAATGTGCTAGTAACTTTAAGCCAATTTAAATTTTATCTGCCGCTTTATATTAAGTTTTTTCCTGAAACAGACCATAGAGTTTCATTACTAGGTGTTCTATAAGCTTTTGTTAATTATTTAACATTGTCGTAGCTTGATTCTAGTTTACATTGTAGAAGTCAAAGGAGAGGAATTGTTGAACATATGACACATTGTATAGAGTACAATGGGGATTTACATTCCAATAATTAGGGGATATAAAAATCCTATTGTTTCAAAAATAGAGAATAAAAAATCCTATCTGATCACCTAAATTATTCTTATCCGATATATACAAATTTAAATTTTAAATTATTTGTACAACGTGTTTGTGAACCATTATTTTTTAATTTTGTGCTATGTCTCTGTTTACATTTTGCAGCCTGAGGTTGTACGTCGTGTAGAGAAAGATTTACAGAAAATCATGGCTGGTGGAACAGTTGAGAATATTGATATCCTATATATTTTTTTACACACTCTCTCTACTTCTCTCTTTGTTTATGTTTGTGTTTGTGTTCTGTGTCTTTTTGCGGTGTGCGGGTTTTTGGGCATGATGATTGCACGAGTGCATGAGTTCCTGGAAAGTTACTGTGGTGTAAGGAAAACCCAAATCATATACCAAAATACTCATCACCAGTTTCTTTTGAAAAGTCTAGTTATGTAGATTTTGATTCTCTAGTTGTAAATCTCCAGAATCCATCATATGGACAAACACCTTTTTATTATAGTGTACTTATCAAATTCTTTTTTTTTAGTTTAGAGCCTTTGGTAACAAAGAACTCTATTAATCCCTGTAAGTCACCAAAATTGGGATGCTATGTTTCATTAAATGCTTGTGAGTTGACGACTCTATTTCCGCACTCCTTGACCTTTTGATTACGTGTTGAAATGGCTGAGCAAGATGAATATTATGAAAATGCCCGTAGTGCAAGTAAGAAATCAACTGCTGCACCTTTAGCAAAGCCCGTTGTGCCTGAAGCTGGGTCGATTGGTGTGGAGCCTGATGGGAGTGATTCTGATGACACTGATGACTCGATCTGAACCAAAGGACTGTCAGGATAATGTGGATGTCTCTCCTTAAACCTGTGATGTCTTCAATGGCCTTCAGAAAATTCTGTTTCTATCTCCTCTATAGCTGCAAGTGAAGTAATTGATGGTTTTCTGTTGTTAATATATTGCAGCTTTTTTCCGGAATTATGCTCCCCGTAAATGGAATGTGATAAACTTGAAAATCGATAGTTTTATGGATGATATTGCATGTCCATTGATTTGTATTTGAATTAGACTGATTTTTGTATTTTTGACATGAGATGCATGAATTTTGTTGTTGAGCCCCAAGTGTAGCTTAATGTGCTTTGCTGTATAAGTGGAGAAAAATATCTATTTTTCTTTTTCTGTAATGTATATATTTTGGTGTTCAATGCTACGCAGCAAGCAGTTTGTTTGCCAATGTATTTGTTATTTTCCTGTCTTTCGCCCACCTACTCAGCAACTCCTATGTATGTGCAGCGAGCTCTGTTATTGTTTTCTTGGTACGGTGGGGTTCATCATTTATCATGGAAAAAGATTTGGTCGATCAAAATTTTAGAACTTTCAAGTATTATATTAGCCTATAGATGTGCATATCCTTTATAAGATGTTTTGTTACTTTGAGTTTTCTGCTGCTGACCTTACTGTAAAATGCCTGTTTAATATTATTGAGAAGCATAATTCATGGTAGATTCTTCTAGGGGTTTGTCGGCAGGTTCTGATCTTTTCGGTTGTTAGGACTATCGCTTGTTTGATTCTTATAATCAGGTCCTACTACAATTTTGCTTGCTGCCAATAGCTGAACTTTTTCACATTTGCTTTCCGAATACTTGTGAATCAATGTCGTCATTATTCGTGAAATTATTACTCAAGTTTGTTAGTCTTTCCCTTTGGTTTTGGCAGGTTTTCTCCAAAGCTCCAATCAGTAGAGAATTCATAATATTTGTGTTTGTCACGTGTAGTAGTTATTTCATACATTTCCTACAGCACTGGGGATTTGGGAAAGAATACTCTGCTTTATATGGTATATTAGCATGATATGTAGTTTTTGTCCGAACCTATGGTGCATGTATGACCGACCATTTTGGGTTGGAAATAATTATAACAAGCGGATTAGGTCATGTAATAGTTATTGGATGATGAGTCCAGATATCGTATCCACATAGATCCATGTTTAGATACTAAAATGTGAATTATTTTTTCTAATTTAGGTTGAGATGATATAAATTAAACAATTTAAATAAATTAACTAAAGCAAAAAATTTAAAATATTAATTTAGACGAAAATTCAAATTCTTTAAAAACGACTAAGACACACAATAATATCGAGACAAGTTTATAATCTACGTTTCAAATTCAATAAATTAAATAATTAATTCACAACAAAATTCTCAAAATTACTTATTAAACATTCGAATTAATATACCTAATTAAATATAATAGTCGAATTATTTTTAAATGAATTTAATTAGATTCAACCACATAACGTCACTGTAAAATTTCATTTTTTCAACCTAATGTTGCACCTTGAAACCAAATATTATTTTCAGTCAATTTATGTAATGTCCGAGATTTTAGTTTGATACTTTTGAATTGTTATATATTATGAATAAGGCGATGGAAGAACAGACGTGGAGAAGTGACGTTGCAAATTAAGTTTATTGACAAAGAGAGAGAGAGAGAGACCGCACCCGCGCCAAGAAGTAGACCGCACCCGCGGTGTAAGGGCAGAAAGTGGATTTTCGATTTCAATAGCCACCGCACCCGCGCTTAAGCTTCTACCACACCCGCGCATGGAGGGCAGTAGGGTACGTTTTTGGGGCAGAACGTGCACTGCACCTCTGATATTATATCTGTGATGTTGAGATTGACGTGATTATCGAGACTGTATAGTTACCTTAATTTGCATATTTTTTATAATCAGCAATCATGGGCCAAACAAGCTTCTTAGCTAATATTTGACAGAAACTGTTGCTTGTATATGTATCTTTGAAAAAGGTTGTACATTAAAATAGTGAAAAAAAACACAATAATATATTTCTTCCATAAGATGATGACTATCTACACTATCATGGTATCGGAGAAGAGATCCTCGATGTATTCGTAACCTGTCGCTAATGTGCGACGGTTTTCAGTAAACCGTCGCTAATTAATGAAAACCGTGGCTAAATATGTTGAAAAACCTATTTCACTACGGTTATTATTGCACTGTCGCTAAGTAGCGACGGTTCCTTAAACACGTCGCTAACTAGTGACGGTTTAATTATATATGTCGCTAATTTGCGACGGTCCTAAAAACCTGTCGCTAGTTAGCGACGAAGTCGGTCCCTAATGAGCGACGATTGTAACCGTCGTAGAATCTGATCGGCGACAATCCTAAAAAACTGTCGCTAGTTAGCGACGAAACCCGTCGCTAATGAGCGACGATTTTAACCGTCGCAGAATTAGATCGGCGACGGTTTCAGCTGTCGCAAAACGAGATCGACGACGGTTTTTCTTAAACCGTCGCTAATGGCCTTTAAAAATCCCCACATCCGCAACCTTTTCTCTCAACTTCTGTCAAATTTATTCTGTGGAGAATTTCAGTCTCGAAATATCAGGAGGTAAGTTTCATCTCGTGTTCGTATATTTAATCCTGAGATTTAATTTATTGATAGATCATTTACAAATTCAAAAATGTTAATTTAATTAAGTGGATACTAGTATTTAAAAATATGTATATATATTCAAATTAAAAAAAACAATTTAAAAAAATCGCAAAGTTAGCAACGGTCTTTCATAGAGATCGTCGCTAATCAGCGACGATTCTGATTAAACAGTCAGGTTTATTCCCATAATCTAAGATAAAGTCAAAATTTTTATATTATTTAAATTGAGTTTTTACCTTTACAAAGAAAAAAAATAAAAGAATTTTTAACTTTTTTTTTTCCAATTTAAAATATTTTTTTTCAAATTGACAAATTTTATAAAAGTACCTCATTATTTTAGTATATTTTTTACGAATTGTCAGATTTAATAAAAGTATCCTATTAATTTTTTTTTGACATTTGGTTTAAGTTCTGTTATTTTACAAAAAAATTGAATTATTTTATCATTTTATATAATCTAAATAATAAAAAAATAATGAATTTACATATATATAGTTTTAATAAAATTCCTTATATTTCTAATATTTGTTTTTTTTATATTCAAAAAAATTAAAATATTTTAAGATAATGAAAAGATTGTGTAAAAACCATAGAAGCTTGTGACCGTAAATCACAGGAACTTGTCTTTCTTCGTCATTTCCTTCTTTGCGAGATTTTGCTTTTTGAGCTATTTTTTACATGAATAAGGAATCATTCATATATGTATAGGGATTGGCGTGGTTACAATTAGGGTGCAAGAATTTTGTGTTTTGTTTTCTTTTATTTATTCACTGATGTCTATGTTCGATTGATCCTTGATTATATTTGTGATAATCGCTATAACTTACCGTTTGAAATTGTTTGAATGCTTGTGAAATCCACTGTTTCTATTTAATTGTCAATTAAGCAGTTGTGGGGATCAAGAGGAGTAAAACAACAGCAATGGAGGAGCAATTCATACTCAGAGTGCCGCCAGCTGTTGCGGAGAGGATAGAGCGGCTGTTGAATGACCCCGCTTCTTCTTCCGAAGACAAGTCCATGGATTTATCCTTTTCGGGTTGGTCTCACAGTAACTCACCTTCTATTCACCCTCGCCCAATATCGTGATTTTTTAAGCTTCCAAACTCTTTTTGTGGATTGGTATCAGAATTACAGGTTTTAACAATTCCATTGGAAAACGAACTCGAAACCTGTGAAATTAAAGACTAAGTCAGTGTTGTGGAATTTTGGCCTTGCCTGCGTAAGTTATTAATGTTTTCTAGGAGACTTGACTTGATACTCCATTTAACTTTTTGTATGTTTTAGAGATTAGAGACTATGCATTTCGATTAGATCGCGTGTTTCCTATCAGTTGAACTATGCATTTCATTTATAGAGCCTTTTGTCTTAGATGGGATTGAAAGAAATGTAAAATGAAATGATTTCATAGCTCTTTGAGGTAAAAGACGTTTTCCTTCGATTGCAATTATTTTAGTGAGTTGGTCATTTACTCATCCTGCTTGCTATTGGTCATTCTTCAAGCACAAAATAAGAAGAAGTAGAATGATTTATTTTCGCTTTTTAGCTTTCAACTAATGGTTCTTTTCATAATTTTTTTTATTTTTAATAATCCATCCTGGGAATTTGCCGCTACTGTCATCCTTGTCTTCAAAATATGGTGGTCATCTAAATCCTTTTTGTTATAATCTTCTTTCAGTTTTATCGCTGTTTTCACATGCCAATATATTTGCTAAAATGAAAATGCATTTACAAATGAAAACTGGTTGATTATTTTACAAATGTCATTTCATACCACCCGTGAAGTATTTACTAGTGTCCTAAACAATTAACTCTTTCCGAATGAACTCTCTTTTTGGGAATCTATGTCACTCTCATATTTTACCAATAACCAAGCCTTCGAGGAGTAACTTGCAAAATGCCAACCCGTTTTGCTGATTAGTAATTCCTGGTTTATAAAGGAAACTTTGGGGATGTTTACAGAGTACCATTGAATTCGAATTTAATGTTATATCAATTGGTTTGCTGCTATATGGCTTATCTTTATGTCAGAGGATGGAAGGACTGGCAAATTCATTATAGGAAATGACCAATTCCCTGCTTCTCTCTTGGATCTTCTCACTGTTGTGGAATCATATAAGACTTATGACGACAATGTGTTGATCAAAAGTGCAGACATTGGTCAAGTAGGTGTACTTCTCCTTATTAGTTATCAATCTTGTCTGCTTTAGCTGTGATTAGGTTTGTTAACTATAGAGAGTTGTGCAGATGATATTGGTGAGAGAGGACAACGACAATATTCCTGAACAATTAGAGCACAGACATGGCCTTACACCACCAATGAGGGATGCTCGGAGGAGAAGATTCCGCAGAGAGCCAGATTTAAATGTGCTAGTAACTTTAAGCCAATTTAAATTTTATCTGCCGCTTTATATTAAGTTTTTTCCTGAAACAGACCATAGAGTTTCATTACTAGGTGTTCTATAAGCTTTTGTTATTTATTTAACATTGTCGTAGCTTGATTCTAGTTTACATTGTAGAAGTCAAAGGAGAGGAATTGTTGAACATATGACACATTGTATAGAGTACAATGGGGATTTACATTCGAATAATTAGGGGATATGAAAATCCTATTGTTTTAAAAAATAGAGAATAAAAAATCCTATCTGATCACCTAAATTATTCTTATCCGATATATACAAATTTAAATTTCAAATTATTTGTACAACGTGTTTGTGAACCATTATTTTTTAATTTTGTGCTATGTCTCTGTTTACATTTTGCAGCCTGAGGTTGTACGTCGTGTAGAGAAAGATTTACAGAAAATCATGGCTGGTGGAACAGTTGAGAATATTGATATCCTATATATTTTTTTACACACTCTCTCTACTTCTCTCTTTGTTTATGTTTGTGTTCTGTGTCTTTTTGCGGTGTGCGGGTTTTTGGGCATGATGATTGCATGAGTGCATGAGTTCCTGGAAAGTTACTGTGGTGTAAGGAAAACCCAAATCATATACCAAAATACTCATCACCAGTTTCTTTTGAAGAGTAGATTTTGATTCTCTAGTTGTAAATCTCCAAAATCCATCATATGGACAAACACCTTTTTATTATAGTGTACTTATCAAATTCTTTTTTTTTAGTTTAGAGCCTTTGGTAACAAAGAACTCTATTAATCCCTGTAAGTCACCAAAATTGGGATGCTCTGTTTCATTAAATGCTTGTGAGTTGACGACTCTATTTCCGCACTCCTTGACCTTTTGATTACGTGTTGAAATGGCTGAGCAAGATGAATATTATGAAAATACCCGTAGTGCAAGTAAGAAATCAATTGATGCACCTTTAGCAAAGCCCGTTGAGCCTAAAGATGGGTCGATTGGTGTGGAGCCTGATGGGAGAGATTCTGATGACACTGATGACTCGATCTGAACAAAAGGACTGTTATGATAATGTGGATGTCTCTCCTTAAACATGTGATGTCTTCAATGGCCTTCAGAAAATTCCGTTTCTATCTCCTCTATAGCTGCAAGTGAAGTAATTGATGGTTTTCTGCTGTTAATATATTGCAGCTTTTTTCCGGAATTATGCTCCCCGTAAATGGAATGTGATAAACTTGAAAATCGATAGTTTTATGGATGATATTGCATGTCCATTGATTTGTAGTTGAATTAGACTGATTTTTGTATTTTTGACATGAGATGCATGAATTTTGTTGTTGAGCCCCAAGTGTAGCTTAATGTGCTTTGCTGTACAAGTGGAGAAAAATATCCATTTTTCTTTTTCTGTAATGTATATTTTTCGGTGTTCAATGCTACGCAGCAAGCATTTTGTTTTCCAATGTATTTGTTATTTTCCTATCTTTCGCCCACCTACTCAGCAACTCCTATGTATGTGCAGCGAGCTCTGTTATTGTTTTCTTGGTACGGTGTGGTTCATCATTTATCATGGAAAAAGATTTGGTCGATCAAAATTTTGGAACTTTCAAGTATTATATTAGCCTATAGATGTGCATATCCTTTATCAGATGTTTTATTACTTTGAGTTTTCTGCTGCTGACCTTACTGTAAAATGCCTGTTTAATATTCTTGAGAAGCATAATTCATGGTAGATTCTTCTAGGTGTTTGTCGGCAGGTTCTGATCTTTTCGGTTGTTAGGACTGTCGCTTGTTTGATTCTTATAATCATGTCCTACTACAATTTTGCTTGCTGCCAATAGCTGAACTTTTTCACATTTGCTTTCCGAATACTTGTGAATCAATGTCGTCATTATTCGTGAAATTATTACTCAAGTTTGTTAGTCTTTCCCTTTGGTTTTAACAGGTTTTCTCCAAAGCTCCAACCAGTAGAGAATTCATAATATTTGTGTTTGTCACGTGTAGTAGTTATTTCATACATTTCCTACAGCACTGGGGATTTGGGAAAGAATACTCTGCTTTATATGGTATATTAGCATGATATGTAGTCTTTGTCCGAACCTATGGTGCATGTATGACCGACCATTTTGGGTTGGAAATAATTATAACAAGCGGATTAGGTCAAGTAATAGTTATTGGATGATGAGTCCAGATATCGTATCCACATCGATCTATGTTTAGATACTAAAATGTGAATTATTTTTTCTAATTTAGGTTGAGATGATATAAATAAATTAAAATTAAATTAAACAATTTAAATAAATTAACTAAAGCAAAAAATCTAAAATATTAATTTAGACGAAAATTCAAATTCTTTAAAAACGACTAAGACACACAAAAATATCGAGACAAGTTTATAATCTACGTCTCAAATTCAAATTCAATAAATTAAATAATTAATTCACAACAAAATTCTCAAAATTACTTATTAAACATTCGAATTAATAAACCTAATTAAATATAATAGTCGAATTATTTTTAAATGAATTAATTAGATTCAACCACATCACGTCACTGTAAAATTTCATTTTTTCAACCTAAAGTTGCACCTTGAAACCAAATATTATTTTCAGTCAATTTATGTAATGTCCGAGATTTTAGTTTGATACTTATGAATTGTTATATATTATGAATAAGGCGATGGAAGAACAGACGTGGAGAAGTGACGTTGCAAATTAAGTTTATTGACAAAGAGAGAGAGAGAGACCGCACCCGCGCCAAGAAGTAGACCGCACCCGTGGTGTAAGGGCATAAAGTGGATTTTCGATTTCAATAGCCACCGCACCCGCGCTTAAGCTTCTACCGCACCTGCGCATGGAGGGCAGTAGGGTACGTTTTTGGGGCAGAACGTTCACCGCACCTCTGATATTATATCTGTGATGTTGAGATTGACGTGGTTATCGAGACTGTATAGTTACCTTAATTTGCATATTTTTTATAATCAGCAATCATGGGCCAAACAAGCTTCTTAGCTAATATTTGACAGAAACTGTTGCTTGTATATGTATCTTTGAAAAAGGTTGTACATTAAAATAGTGAAAAAAAACACAATAAAATATTTCTTCCATAAGATGATGACTATCTACACTAGCATGGTATCGGAGAAGAGATCCTCGCTGTATTCGTAATCTGTCGCTAATGTGCGACGCTTTTCAGTAAACCGTCGCTAATTAGCGACGGTTTAATGAAAACCGTCGCTAAATATGTTTAAAAACCTAATTCGCGACGGTTATTATTACACTCTCGCTACGTAGCGACGGTTCCTTAAGCACGTCGCTAACTAGTGACGGTTTAATTATATATGTCGCTAATTTGCGACGGTCCTAAAAAACTGTCGCTAGTTAGCGACGAAATCCGTCCCTAATGAGCGACGATTGTAACCGTCGCAGAATCTGATCGGCGACAATCCTAAAAAACTGTCGCTAGTTAGCGACGAAACCCGTCGCTAATGAGCGACGATTTTAACCGTCGCAGAATTAGATCGGCGACGGTTTCAGCTGTCGCAAAACGAGATCGGCGACGGTTTTTCTTTAACTGTCGCTAATTGCCTTTAAAAATCCTCACATCCGCAACCTTTTCTCTCAACTTCTGTCAAATTTTTTCTGTGGAGAATTTCAGTCTCGAAATATCAGGAGGTAAGTTTATCTCGTGTTCGTATATTTAATCCTGAGATTTAATTTATTTATAGATCATTTACAAATTCAAAAATTTTAATTTAATTAAGTGGATACTAGTATTTAAAAATATGTATATATATTCAAATTACAAAAAACAATTTAAAAAAAATCGCAAAGATAGCAACGGTCTTTCATAGAGATCGTCGCTAATCAGCGACGGTTCTGATTAAACAGTCAGGTTTATTCCCATAATCTAAGATAAAGTCAAATTTTTTATATTATTTAAATTGAGTTTTTACCTTTACAAAGAAAAAAAATAAAAGAATTTTTAATTTTTTTTTTCCAATTTAAAAATTTTTTTTTTCAAATTGACAAATTTTATAAAAGTACCTCATTATTTTAGTATATTTTTTACAAATTGTCAGATTTAATAAAAGTATCCTATTAAATTTTTTTTTACATTTGGTTTAAGTTCTGTTATTTTACAAAAAAAATTGAACTATTTTATCATTTTATATAATCTAAATAATAACAAAATAATGAATTTACATATATATAGTTTTAATAAAATTCCTTATATTTCTAATATTTGTTTTTTTTATATTCAAAAAAATTAAAATATTTTAAGATAATGAAAAAATTGTGTAAAAACCATAGAAGCTTGTGACCGTAAATCACAGGAACTTGTCTTCTAGTCATTCCCTTCTTTGCGAGATTTTGCTTTTTGAGCTATTTTTTACATGAAGAAGGAATCATTCATATATGTATAGGGATTGGCGTGGTTACAATTAGGGTGCAAGAATTTTGTGTTTTGTTTTCTTTTATTTATTCACTGATGTCTATGTTCGATTGATCCTTGATTATATTTGTGATAATCGCTATAACTTACCGTTTGAAATTGTTTGAATGCTTGTGAAATCCACTGTTTCTATTTAATTGTCAATTAAGCAGTTGTGGGGATCAAGAGGAGTAAAACAACAGCAATGGAGGAGCAATTCATACTCAGAGTGCCGCCAGCTGTTGCGGAGAGGATAGAGCGGCTGTTGAATGACCCCGCTTCTTCTTCCGAAGACAAGTCCATGGATTTATCCTTTTCGGGTTGGTCTCACAGTAACTCACCTTCTATTCACCCTCGCCCAATATCGTGATTTTTTAAGCTTCCAAACTCTTTTTGTGGATTGGTATCACAATTACAGGTTTTAACAATTCCATTGGAAAAAGAACTCGAAACCTGTGAAATTAAAGACAAAGTCAGTGTTGTGGAATTTTGGCCTTGCCTGCGTGGGTTATTAATGTTTTCTAGGAGACTGGACTTGATACTCCATTTAACTTTTTGTATGTTTTAGAGATTAGATACTATGCATTTCGATTAGATCTCGTGTTTCCTATCAGTTAAACTATGCATTTCATTTATAGAGCCTTTTGTCTTAGATGAGATTGAAAGAAATGTAAAATGAAATGATTTCATAGCTCTTTGAGGTAAAAGACGTTTTCCTTCGATTGCAATTATTTTAGTGAGTTGGTCATTTACTCATCCTGCTTGCTATTGGTCATTCTTCAAGCACAAAAAAAGAAGAAGTAGAATGATTTATTTTCGCTTTTTAGCTTTCAACTAATGGTTCTTTTCATAATTTTTTTATTTTTAATAATCCATCCTGGGAATTTACCGCTACTGTAACGCCCCAGATTTGACGACTGTCCTCACTGTACCAAGACGAGTCTTTCCAGCGTGCTTATGTCCTCACTCACACGCACCCTGGGAAACTTCCCAGGAGGTCACCCATCCCAAAATTTCCCCAAGTCAAGCACGCTTAACTTTGGAGTTCTTATGTGATGAGCTACCGAAAAGAAGATGCACCTTCGTGATATGAGTAGTACAAATCAAATCTTTTAAGCCCTCTTCAACTGTTCAGTCCATTACATTGCACAGTCTTGGAATCCCTCTCATTCCCGTGTGGGACGGTTCATTCATGTTCCCTTCACCTAGAAGCCTGCCAAGAGCCGCTCATTGTCCGTGCAACTGATGGCACCGGCGTTCACCCCCCGCCCTCTTCGGCCCCGGGCCTCACATGCCCACCAGCTTCCGCTTGGTTCGTCCCCGAACCACACCGTACTAAGAGAGGTCGGCTCTGATACCAACTTGTAACGCCCCAGATTTGACGACTGTCCTCACTGTACCAAGACGAGTCTTTCCAGCGTGCTTATGTCCTCACTCACACGCACCCTGGGAAACTTCCCAGGAGGTCACCCATCCCAAAATTTCCCCAAGTCAAGCACGCTTAACTTTGGAGTTCTTATGTGATGAGCTACCGAAAAGAAGATGCACCTTCGTGATATGAGTAGTACAAATCAAATCTTTTAAGCCCTCTTCAACTGTTCAGTCCATTACATTGCACAGTCTTGGAATCCCTCTCATTCCCGTGTGGGACGGTTCATTCATGTTCCCTTCACCTAGAAGCCTGCCAAGAGCCGCTCATTGTCCGTACAACTGATGGCACCGGCGTTCACCCCCCGCCCTCTTCGGCCCCGGGCCTCACAGCTACTGTCATCCTTGTCTTCAAAATATGGTGGTCATCTAAATCCTTTTTGTTATAATCTTCTTTCAGTTTTATCGCTGTTTTCACATGCCAATATATTTGCTGAAATGAAAATGCATTTACAAATGAAAACTGGTTGATTATTTTACAGATGTCATTTCATACCACCCGTGAAGTATTTACTAGTGTCCTAAACAATTAACTCTTTCCGAATGAACTCTCTTTTTGGGAATCTATGTCACTCTCATATTTTACCAATAACCAAGCCTTCGAGGAGTAACTAGCAAAATGACCAACCCGTTTTGCTGATTAGTAATTCCTGGTTTATAAAGGAAACTTTGGGGATGTTTACAGAGTACCATTGAATTCGAATTTAATGTTATATCAATTGGTTTGCTGCTATATGGCTTATCTTTATGTCAGAGGATGGAAGGACTGGAAAATTCATTATAGGAAATGACCAATTCCCTGCTTCTCTCTTGGATCTTCTCTCTGTTGTGGAATCATATAAGACTTATGACGACAATGTGTTGATCAAAAGTGCAGACATTGGTCAAGTAGGTGTACTTCTCCTTATTAGTTATCAATCTTGTCTGCTTTAGCTGTGATTAGGTTTGTTAACTATAGAGAGTTGTGCAGATGATAATGGTGAGAGAGGACAACGACAATATTCCTGAACAATTAGAGCACAGACATGGCCTTACACCACCAATGAGGGATGCTCGGAGGAGAAGATTCCGCAGAGAGCCAGATTTAAATGTGCTAGTAACTTTAAGCCAATTTAAATTTTATCTGCCGCTTTATATTAAGTTTTTTCCTGAAACAGACCATAGAGTTTCATTACTAGGTGTTCTATAAGCTTTTGTTAATTATTTAACATTGTCGTAGCTTGATTCTAGTTTACATTGTAGAAGTCAAAGGAGAGGAATTGTTGAACATATGACACATTGTATAGAGTACAATGGGGATTTACATTCCAATAATTAGGGGATATGAAAATCCTATTGTTTTAAAAAATAGAGAATAAAAAATCCTATCTGATCACCTAAATTATTCTTATCCGATATATACAAATTTAAATTTTAAATTATTTGTACAACGTGTTTGTGAACCATTATTTTTTAATTTTGTGCTATGTCTCTGTTTACATTTTGCAGCCTGAGGTTGTACGTCGTGTAGAGAAAGATTTACAGAAAATCATGGCTGGTGGAACAGTTGAGAATATTGATATCCTATATATTTTTTTACACACTCTCTCTACTTCTCTCTTTGTTTATGTTTGTGTTATGTGTCTTTTTGCGGTGTGCGGGTTTTTGGGCATGATGATTGCATGAGTGCATGAGTTCCTGGAAAGTTACTGTGGTGTAAGGAAAACCCAAATCATATACCAAAATACTCATCACCAGTTTCTTTTGAAAAGTCTAGTTATGTAGATTTTGATTCTCTAGTTGTAAATCTCTAGAATCCATCATATGGACAAAGACCTTTTTATTATAGTGTACTTATCAAATTCTTTTTTTTTAGTTTAGATCCTTTGGTAACAAAGAACTCTATTAATCCCTGTAAGTCACCAAAATTGGGATGCTCTGTTTCATTAAATGCTTGTGAGTTGACGACTCTATTTCCGCACTCCTTGACCTTTTGATTACGTGTTGAAATGGCTGAGCAAGATGAATATTATGAAAATGCCCGTAGTGAAAGTAAGAAATCAATTGATGCACCTTTAGCAAAGCCCGTTGTGCCTGAAGCTGGGTCGATTGGTGTGGAGCCTGATGGGAGAGATTCTGATGACACTGATGACTCGATCTGAACCAAAGGACTGTCAGGATAATGTGGATGTCTCTCCTTAAACATGTGATGTCTTCAATGGCCTTCAGAAAATTCCGTTTCTATCTCCTCTATAGCTGCAAGTGAAGTAATTGATGGTTTTCTGCTGTTAATATATTGCAGCTTTTTTCCGGAATTATGCTCCCCGTAAATGGAATGTGATAAACTTGAAAATCGATAGTTTTATGGATGATATTGCATGTCCATTGATTTGTAGTTGAATTAGACTGATTTTTGTATTTTTGACATGAGATGCATGAATTTTGTTGTTGAGCCCCAAGTGTAGCTTAATGTGCTTTGCTATACAAGTGGAGAAAAATATCCATTTTTCTTTTTCTGTAATGTATATTTTTTGGTGTTCAATGCTACGCAGCAAGCATTTTGTTTTCCAATGTATTTGTTATTTTCCTATCTTTCGCCCACCTACTCAGCAACTCCTATGTATGTGCAGCGAGCTCTGTTATTGTTTTCTTGGTACGGTGTGGTTCATCATTTATCATGGAAAAAGATTTGGTCGATCAAAATTTTGGAACTTTCAAGTATTATATTAGCCTATAGATGTGCATATCCTTTATCAGATGTTTTGTTACTTTGAGTTTTCTGCTGCTGACCTTACTGTAAAATGCCTGTTTAATATTCTTGAGAAGCATAATTCATGGTAGATTCTTCTAGGTGTTTGTCGGCAGGTTCTGATCTTTTCGGTTGTTAGGACTGTCGCTTGTTTGATTCTTATAATCAGGTCCTACTACAATTTTGCTTGCTGCCAATAGCTGAACTTTTTCACATTTGCTTTCAGAATACTTGTGAATCAATGTCGTCATTATTCGTGAAATTATTACTCAAGTTTGTTAGTCTTTCCCTTTGGTTTTGGCAGGTTTTCTCCAAAGCTCCAATCAGTAGAGAATTCATAATATTTGTGTTTGTCACGTGTAGTAGTTATTTCATACATTTCCTACAGCACTGGGGATTTGGGAAAGAATACTCTGCTTTATATGGTATATTAGCATGATATGTAGTCTTTGTCCGAACCTATGGTGCATGTATGACCGACCATTTTGGGTTGGAAATAATTATAACAAGCAGATTAGGTCAAGTAATAGTTATTGGATGATGAGTCCAGATATCGTATCCACATAGATCCATGTTTAGATACTAAAATGTGAATTATTTTTTCTAATTTAGGTTGAGATGATATAAATTAATTAAAATTAAATTAAACAATTTAAATAAATTAACTAAAAAAGCAAAAAATCTAAAATATTAATTTAGACGAAAATTCAAATTCTTTAAAAACGACTAAGACACACAACAATATCGAGACAAGTTTATAATCTACGTCTCAAATTCAAATTTAATAAATTAAATAATTAATTCACAACAAAATTCTCAAAATTACTTATTAAACATTCGAATTAATAAACCTAATTAAATATAATAGTCGAATTATTTTTAAATGAATTTAATTAGATTCAACCACATTACGTCACTGTAAAATTTCATTTTTTCAACCTAAAGTTACACCTTGAAACCAAATATTATTTTCAGTCAATTTATGTAATGTCCGAGATTTTAGTTTGATACTTTTGAATTGTTATATATTATGAATAAGGCGATGGAAGAACAGACGTGGAGAAGTGACGTTGCAAATTAAGTTTATTGACAAAGAGAGAGAGAGAGACCGCACCTGCGCCAAGAAGTAGACCGCACCCGCGGTGTAAGGGCAGAAAGTGGATTTTCGATTTCAATAGCCACCGCACACGCGCTTAAGCTTCTACCGCACCCGCGCATGGAGGGCAGTAGGGTTGGGGTAGAACGTGCACCGCACCTCTGATATTATATCTGTGATGTTGAGATTGACGTGGTTATCGAGACTATATAGTTACCTTAATTTGCATATTTTTTATAATCAGCAATCATGGGCCAAACAAGCTTCTTAGCTAATATTTGACAGAAACTGTTGCTTGTATATGTATCTTTGAAAAAGGTTGTACATTAAAATAGTGAAATAAAAAACACAATAATATATTTCTTCCATAAGATTAATGACTATCTACACTAGCATGGTATCGGAGAAGAGATCCTCGCTGTATTCATAACCTCTCGCTAATGTGCGACGCTTTTCAGTAAACCGTATCTCATTAGCGACGGTTTAATGAAAACCGTCGCGAAATATGTTGAAAAACCTGATTCGCGACGGTTATTATTACACTGTCGCTAAGTAGCGACGGTTCCTTAAACACGTCGCTAACTAGCGACGGTTTAGTTATACATGTCGCTAATTTGCGACGGTCCTAAAAAACTGTCGCTAGTTAGCGACGAAATCCGTCGCTAATGAGCGACGATTTTAACCGTCGCAGAATCAGATCGGCGACAATCCTAAAAAACTCTCGCTAGTTAGCGACGAAAACCGTCGCTAATGAGCGACGATTGTAACCGTCGCAGAATCAGATCGGCGACGGTTTCAGCTGTCGCAAAATGAGATCGGCGACAGTTTAAGAAATTTCCTTTCAAAATCCCCACATCCGCAACCTTTTCTCTCAAACCTTAACTTCATTTAACTTCTGTCAAATTTTTTCTGTGGAGAATTTCAGTCTCAAAATATCAGGAGGTAAGTTTCATCTCGTGTTCGTATATTTAATCGGGAGATTTAATTTATTTATATATCATTTACAAATTCAAAAATTTTAATTTAATTAAGTGGATACTAGTATTTAAAAATATGTATATATATTCAAATTACAAAAAACAATTTTAAAAAAATCGCAAATTTAGCAACGATCTTTCATAGAGATCGTTGCTAATCAACGACGGTTCTGATTAAACAGTCAGGTTTATTCCCATAATATAAGATAAAGTCAAATTTTTATATTATTTAAATTGAGTTTTTATCCTTACAAAGAAAAAAAACAAAAGAATTTTTAATTTTTTTTTCCAATTTAAAATATTTTTTTTTCAAATTGACAAATTTTATAAAAGTACCTCATTATTTCAGTATATTTTTTACGAATTGTCAGATTTAATAAAAGTATCCTATTAATTTTTTTTTTTACATTTGGTTTAAGTTCTGTTATTTTACAAAAAGTTAGAATTATTTTATCATTTTATCTAATCTAAATAATAACAAAATAATGAATTTACATATATATAGTTTTAATAAAATTATTTATATTTCTAATATTTGTTTTTTTTATATTCAAAAAAATTAAAATATTTTAAGATAATGAAAAAATTGTGTAAAAACCATAGAAGCTTGTCACCGTAAATCATAGGAACTGGTCTTCTTCGTCATTTCCTTCTTTGTGAGATTTTGATTTTTGAGCTATTTTTTACATGAAGAAGGAATCATTCATATATGTATAGGGATTGGCGTGGTTACAATTAGGGTGCAAGAATTTTGTGTTTTGTTTTCTTTTATTTATTCACTAATGTCTATGTTCGATTTATCTTTGATTATATTTGTGATAATCGCTATAACTTTCCGTTTGAAATTGTTTGAATGCTTGTGAAATCCACTGTTTCTATTTAATTGCCAATTAAGCAGTTGTGGAGATCAAGAGTAAAACAACAACAATGGAGGAGCAATTCATACTCAGAGTGCCGCCAGCTGTTGCGGAGAGGATAGAGCGGCTGTTGAATGACCCCGCTTCTTCTTCCAAAGACAAGTCCATGGATTTATCCTTTTCGGGTTGGTCTCACAGTAACTCACCTTCTATTCACCCTCGCCCAATATCGTGATTTTTTAAGCTTCCAAACTCTTTTTGTGGATTGGTATCACAATTACAGGTTTTAACAATTCCATTGGAAAAGGAACTCGAAACCTGTGAAATTAAAGACTATGTCAGTGTTGTGGAATTTTGGCCTTGCCTGCGTGGGTTATTAATGTTTTCTAGGAGACTGGACTTGATACTCCATTTAACTTTTTGTATGTTTTAGAGATTAGAGACTATGCATTTCGATTAGATCTCGTGTTTCCTATCAGTTGAACTATGCATTTCATTTATAGAGCCTTTTGTCTTAGATGGGATTGAAAGAAATGTAAAATGAAATGATTTCATAGCTCTTTGAGGTAAAAGACGTTTTCCTTCGATTGCAATTATTTTAGTGAGTTGGTCATTTACTCATCCTGCTTGCTATTGGTCATTCTTCAAGCACAAAATAAGAAGAAGTAGAATGATTTATTTTCGCTTTTTAGCTTTCAACTAATGGTTCTTTTCATAATTTTTTTTATTTTTAATAATCCATCCTGGGAATTTGCCGCTACTGTCATCCTTGTCTTCAAAATATGGTGGTCATCTAAATACTTTTTGTTATAATCTTCTTTCAGTTTTATCGCTGTTTCCACATGCCAATATATTTTCTGAAATGAAAATGCATTTACAAATGAAAACTGGTTGATTATTTTACAGATGTCATTTCATACCACCCGTGAAGTATTTACTAGTGTCCTAAACAATTAACTCTTTCCGAATGAACTCTCTTTTTGGGAATCTATGTCACTCTCATATTTTACCAATAACCAAGCCTTCGAGGAGTAACTAGCAAAATGACCAACCCTTTTTGCTGATTAGTAATTCCTGGTTTATAAAGGAAACTTTGGTGATGTTTACAGAGTACCATTGAATTCGAATTTAATGTTATATCAATTGGTTTGCTGCTATATGGCTTATCTTTATGTCAGAGGATGGAAGGACTGGCAAATTCATTATAGGAAATGACCAATTCCCTGCTTCTCTCTTGGATCTTCTCACTGTTGTGGAATCATATAAGACTTATGACGACAATGTGTTGATCAAAACTGCAGACATTGGTCAAGTAGGTGTACTTCTCCTTATTAGTTATCAATCTTGTCTGCTTTAGCTGTGATTAGGTTTCTTAACTATAGAGAGTTGTGCAGATGATAATGGTGAGAGAGGACAACGACAATATTCTTGAATCATTATAGCACAGACATGGCCTTACACCACCAATGAGGGATGCTCGAAGGAGAAGATTCCGCAGAGAGCCAGATTTAAATGTGCTAGTAACTTTAAGCCAATTTAAATTTTATCTGCCGCTTTATATTAAGTTTTTTCCTGAAACAGACCATAGAGTTTCATTACTAGGTGTTCTATAAGCTTTTGTAAATTAGTTAACATTGTCGTAGCTTGATTCTAGTTTACATTGTAGAAGTCAAAGGAGAGGAATTGTTGAACATATGACACATTGTATAGAGTACAATGGGTATTTACATTCCAATAATTAGGGGATAAAAAAATCTTATTGTTTCAAAAATAGAGAATAAAAAATCCTATCTGATCACCTAAATTATTCTTATCCGATATATACAAATTTAAATTTCAAATTATTTGTACAACGTGTTTGTGAACCATTATTTTTTAATTTTGTGCTATGTCACTGTTTACATTTTGCAGCATGAGGTTGTACGTCGTGTAGAGAAAGATTTACAGAAAATCATGGCTGGTGGAACAGTTGAGAATATTGATATCCTATATATTGTTTTACACACTCTCTCTACTTCTCTCTTTGTTTATGTTTGTGTTCTGTGTCTTTTTGCGGTGTGCGGGTTTTTGGGCATGATGATTGCATGAGTGCATGAGTTCCTGGAAAGTTACTGTGGTGTAAGGAAAACCCAAATCACATACCAAAATAATCATCACCAGTTTCTTTTGAAAAGTCTAGTTATGTAGATTTTGATTCTCTAGTTGTAAATCTCTAGAATCCATCATATGGACAAAGACCTTTTTATTATCGTGTACTTATCAAATTCTTTTTTTTAGTTTAGAGCCTTTGGTAACAAAGAACTCTATTAATCACTGTAAGTCACCAAAATTGGGATGCTCTGTTTCATTAAATGCTTTTGAGTTGACGACTGTATTTCCGCACTCCTTGACCTTTTGATTACATGTTGAAATGGCTGAGCAAGATGAATATTATGAAAATGCCCGTAGTGCAAGTAAGAAATCAATTGCTGCACCTTTAGCATAGCCCGTTGTGCCTGAAGCTGGGTCGATTGGTGTGGAGCCTGATGGGAGTGATTCTGATGACACTGATGACTCGATCTGAACCAAAGGACTGTCAGGATAATGTGGATGTCTCTCATTAAACCTGTGATGTCTTCAATGGCCTTCAGAAAATTCTGTTTCTATCTCCTTTATAGCTGCAAGTGAAGTAATTGATGGTTTTCTGCTGTTAATATATTGCAGCTTTTTTCCGGAATTATGCTCCCCGTAAATGGAATGTGATAAACTTGAAAATCGATAGTTTTATGGATGATATTGCATGTCCATTGATTTGTAGTTGAATTAGACTGATTTTTGTATTTTTGACATGAGATGCATGAATTTTGTTGTTGAGCCCCAAGTGTAGCTTAATGTGCTTTGCTGTACAAGTGGAGAAAAATATCCATTTTTCTTTTCTGTAATGTATATTTTTTGGTGTTCAATGCTACACAGCAAGCAGTTTGTTTGCCAATGTATTTGTTATTTTCCTGTCTTTCGCCCACCTACTCAGCAACTCCTATGTATGTGCAGCGAGCTCTGTTATTGTTTTCTTGGTACGGTGGGGTTCATCATTTATCATGGAAAAAGATTTGGTTGATCAAAATTTTGGAACTTTCAAGTATTATATTAGCCTATAGATGTGCATATCCTTTATCAGATGTTTTGTTACTTTGAGTTTTCTGCTGCTGACCTTACTGTAAAATGCCTGTTTAATATTCTTGAGAAGCATAATTCATGGTAGATTCTTCTAGGTGTTTGTCGGCAGGTTCTGATCTATTCGGTTGTTAGGACTGTCGCTTGTTTGATTCTTATAATCAGGTCCTACTACAATTTTGCTTGCTGCCAATAGCTGAACTTTTTCACATTTGCTTTCCGAATACTTGTGAATCAATGTCGTCATTATTCGTGAAATTATTACTCAAGTTTGTTAGTCTTTCCCTTTGGTTTTGGCAGGTTTTCTCCAAAGCTCCAATCAGTAGAGAATTCATAATATTTGTGTTTGTCACGTGTAGTAGTTATTTCATACATTTCCTACAGCACTGGGGATTTGGGAAAGAATACTCTGCTTTATATGGTATATTAGCATGATATGTAGTCTTTGTCCGAACCTATGGTGCATGTATGACCGACCATTTTGGGTTGGAAATAATTATAACAAGCGGATTAGGTCAAGTAATAGTTATTGGATGATGAGTCCAGATATCGTATCCACATAGATCCATGTTTAGATACTAAAATGTGAATTATTTTTTCTAATTTAGGTTGAGATGATATAAATTAATTAAAATTAAATTAAACAATTTAAATAAATTAACTAAAGCAAAAAATCTAAAATATTAATTTAGACGAAAATTCAAATTCTTTAAAAACGACTAAGACACACAACAATATCGAGACAAGATTATAATCTACGTCTCAAATTCAAATTCAATAAATTAAATAATTAATTCACAACAAAATTCTCAAAATTACTTATTAAACATTCGAATTAATAAACCTAATTAAATATAATAGTCGAATTATTTTTAAATGAATTTAATTATTTTCAACCACATTACGTCACTATAAAATTTCATTTTTTCAACCTAAAGTTGCACCTTGAAACCAAATATTATTTTCAGTCAATTTATGTAATGTCCGAGATTTTAGTTTGATACTTTTGAATTGTTATATATTATGAATAAGGCGATGGAAGAACAGACGTGGATAAGTGACGTTGCAAATTAAGTTTATTGACAAAGAGAGAGACCACACCCGAGCCAAGAAGTAGACCACACCCGCGGTGTAAGGGCAGAAAGTGGATTTTCGATTTCAAAAGCCACCGCACCCGCGCTTAAGCTTCTACCGCACCCGCGCATGGAGGGCAGTAGGGTACGTTTTTGGGGCAGAACGTGCACCGCACCTCTGATATTATATCTGTGATGTTGAGATTGACGTGGTTATCGAGACTATATAGTTACCTTAATTTGCATATTTTTTATAATCAGCAATCATGGGCCAAACAAGCTTCTTAGCTAATATTTGACAGAAACTGTTGCTTGTATATGTATCTTTTAAAAAGGTTGTACATTAAAATAGTGAAAAAAAACACAATAATATATTTCTTCCATAAGATGATGACTATCTACACTAGCATGGTATCGGAGAAGAGATCCTCGCTGTATTCATAACCTGTCGCAAATTAGCGACGGTTTAATGAAAACCGTCGCTAAATATGTTGAAAAACCTAATTCGCGACGGTTATTATTACACTATCGCTAAGTAGCGACGGTTCCTTAAACACGTCGCTAACTAGTGACGGTTTAATTATACATGTCGCTAATTTGCGACGGTCCTAAAAAACTGTCGCTAGTTAGCGACGAAATCCGTCGCTAATGAGCGACGATTTTAACCGTCGCAGAATCAGATCGGCGACAATCCTAAAAAACTGTCGCTAGTTAGCGACGAAAACCGTCGCTAATGAGCGACGATTGTAACCGTCGCAGAATCAGATCGGCGACGGTTTCAGCTGTCGCAAAACGAGATCGGCGACGATTTTTCTTAAACCGTCGCTAATTGCCTTTAAAAATCCCCACATCCGCAACCTTTTCTCTCAAACCTTAACTTCATTTAACTTCTGTTAAATTTTTTCTGTGGAGAATTTCAGTCTCGAAATATCAGGAGGTAAGTTTCATCTCGTGTTCGTATATTTAATCGAGAGATTTAATTTATTTATAGATCATTTACAAATTCAAAAATTTTAATTTAATTAAGTGGATACTAGTATTTAAAAATATGTATATATATTCAAATTACAAAAAACAATTTAAAAAAAAATCGCAAAGTTAGCAACGGTCTTTCATAGAGATCGTCGCTAATCAGCGACGGTTCTGATTAAACAGTCAGGTTTATTCCCATAATCTAAAATAAAGTCAAATTTTTTATATTATTTAAATTGAGTTTTTTCCCTTACAAAGAAAAACAATAAAAGAATTTTTAATTTTTTTTTCCAATTTAAAATATTTTTTTTCAAATTGACAAATTTTATAAAAGTACCTCATTATTTTAGTATATTTTTTACGAATTTTCAGATTTAATAAAAGTATCATATTAAATTGTTTTTTACATTTGGTTTAAGTTCTGTCATTTTACAAAAAGTTAGAATTATTTAATCATTTTATCTAATCTAAATAATAACAAAATAATGAATTTACATATATATAGTTTTAATAAAATTCCTTATATTTCTAATATTTGTTTTTTTTATATTCAAAAAAATTAAAATATTTTAAGATAATGAAAAAATTGTGTAAAAACCATAGAAGCTTGTGACCGTAAATCACAGGAACTGGTCTTCTTCGTCATTTCTTTCTTTGCGAGATTTTGATTTTTGAGCTATTTTTTACATGAAGAAGGAATCATTCATATATGAATAGGGATTGGCGTGGTTACAATTAGGGTGCAAGAATTTTGTGTTTTGTTTTCTTTTATTTATTCACTGATGTCTATGTTCGATTGATCCTTGATTATATTTGTGATAATCGCTATAACTTACCGTTTGAAATTGTTTGAATGCTTGTGAAATCCACTGTTTCTATTTAATTGCCAATTAAGCAGTTGTGGAGATCAAGAGGAGTAAAACAACAACAATGGAGGAGCAATTCATATTCAGAGTGCCGCCAGCTGTTGCGGAGAGGATAGAGCGGCTGTTGAATGATCCCGCTTCTTCTTCCGAAGACAAGTCCATGGATTTATCCTTTTCGGGTTGGTCTCACAGTAACTCACCTTCTATTCACCCTCGCCCAATATCGTGATTTTTTAAGCTTCCAAACTCTTTTTGTGGATTGGTATCACAATTACAGGTTTTAACAATTCCATTGGAAAAGGAACTCGAAACCTGTGAAATTAAAGACTATGTCAGTGTTGTGGAATTTTGGCCTTGCCTGCGTGGGTTATTAATGTTTTCTAGGAGACTGGACTTGATACTCCATTTAACTTTTTGTATGTTTTAGAGATTAGAGACTATGCATTTCGATTAGATCTCGTGTTTCCTATCAGTTGAACTATGCATTTCATTTATAGAGCCTTTTGTCTTAGATGGGATTGAAAGAAATGTAAAATGAAATGATTTCATAGCTCTTTGAGGTAAAAGACGTTTTCATTCGATTGCAATTATTTTTGTGAGTTGGTCATTTACTCATCCTGCTTGCTATTGGTCATTCTTCAAGCACAAAATAAGAAGAAGTAGAATGATTTATTTTCGCTTTTTAGCTTTCAAATAATGGTTTTTTCATAATTTTTTTTATTTTTAATAATCCATCCTGGGAATTTGCCGCTACTGTCATCCTTGTCTTCAAAATATGGTGGTCATCTAAATCCTTTTTGTTATAATCTTCTTTCAGTTTTATCGCTGTTTCCACATGCCAATATATTTGCTGAAATGAAAATGCATTTACAAATGAAAACTGGTTGATTATTTTACAAATGTCATTTCATACCACCCGTGAAGTATTTACTAGTGTCCTAAACAATTAACTCTTTCCGAATGAACTCTCTTTTTGGGAATCTATGTCACTCTCATATTTTACCAATAACCAAGCCTTCGAGGAGTAACTAGCAAAATGACCAACCCGTTTTGCTGATTAGTAATTCCTGGTTTATAAAGGAAACTTTGGGGATGTTTATAGAGTACAATTGAATTCGAATTTAATGTTATATCAATTGGTTTGCTGCTATATGGCTTATCTTTATGTCAGAGGATGGAAGGACTGGCAAATTCATTATAGGAAATGACCACTTCCCTGCTTCTCTCTTGGATCTTCTCACTGTTGTGGAATCATATAAGAGTTATGACGACAATGTGTTGATCAAAACTGCAGACATTGGTCAAGTAGGTGTACTTCTCCTTATTAGTTATCAATCTTGTCTGCTTTAGCTGTGATTAGGTTTGTTAACTATAGAGAGTTGTGCAAATGATAATGGTGAGAGAGGACAACGACAATATTCCTGAATCATTAGAGCACAGACATGGCCTTACACCACCAATGAGGGATGCTCGGAGGAGAAGATTCCGCAGAGAGCCAGATTTAAATGTGCTAGTAACTTTAAGCCAATTTAAATTTTATCTGACGCTTTATATTAAGTTTTTTCCTGAAACAGACCATAGAGTTTCTTTACTAGGTGTTCTATAAGCTTTTGTAAATTATTTAACATTGTCGTAGCTTAATTCTAGTTTACATTGTAGAAGTCAAAGGAGAGGAATTGTTGAACATATGACACATTGTATAGAGTACAATGGGGATTTACATTCCAATAATTAGGGGATAAAAAAATCCTATTGTTTCAAAAATAGAGAATAAAAAATCCTATCTGATCACCTAAATTATTCTTATCCGATATATACAAATTTAAATTTTAAATTATTTGTACAACGTGTTTGTGAACCATTATTTTTTAATTTTGTGCTATGTCTCTGTTTACATTTTGCAGCCTGAGGTTGTACGTCGTGTAGAGAAAGATTTACAGAAAATCATGGCTGGTGGAACAGTTGAGAATATTGATATCCTATATATTTTTTTACACTCTCTCTACTTCTCTCTTTGTTTATGTTAGTGTTCTGTGTCTTTTTGCAGTGTGCGGCTTTTGGGGCATGATGATTGCATGAGTGCATGAGTTCCTGGAAAGTTACTGTGGTGTAAGGAAAACCCAAATCATATACCAAAATACTCATCACCAGTTTCTTTTGAAAAATGTCTAGTTATGTAGATTTTGATTCTCTAGTTGTAAATCTCCAGAATCCATCATATGGACAAACACCTTTTTATTATAGTGTACTTATCAAATTCTTTTTTTTAGTTTAGAGCCTTTGGTAACAAAGAACTCTATTAATCCCTGTAAGTCACCAAAATTGGGATGCTCTGTTTCATTAAATGCTTGTGAGTTGACGACTCTATTTCCGCACTCCTTGACCTTTTGATTACGTGTTGAAATGGCTGAGCAAGATGAATATTATGAAAATGCCCGTAGTGCAAGTAAGAAATCAATTGCTGCACCTTTAGAAAAGCCCGTTGTGCCTGAAGCTGGGTCGATTGGTGTGGAGCCTGATGGGAGTGATTCTGATGACTCGATCTGAACCAAAGGACTGTCAGGATAATGTGGATGTCTCTCATTAAACCTGTGATGTCTTCAATGGCCTTCATAAAATTCTGTTTCTATCTCCTTTATAGCTGCAAGTGAAGTAATTGATAGTTTTCTGCTGTTAATATATTGCAGCTTTTTTCCGGAATTATGCTCCCCGTAAATGGAATGTGATAAACTTGAAAATCGATAGTTTTATGGATGATATTGCATGTCCATTGATTTGTAGTTGAATTAGACTGATTTTTGTATTTTTGACATGAGATGCATGAATTTTGTTGTTGAGCCCCAAGTGTAGCTTAATGTGCTTTGCTGTACAAGTGGAGAAAAATATCCATTTTTCTTTTTCTGTAATGTATATTTTTTGGTGTTCAATGCTACGTAGCAAGCAGTTTGTTTGCCAATGTATTTGTTATTTTCCTGTCTTTCGCCCACCTACTCAGCAACTCCTATGTATGTGCAGCGAGCTCTGTTATTGTTTTCTTGGTACGGTGGGGTTCATCATTTATCATGGAAAAAGATTTGGTCGATCAAAATTTTGGAACTTTCAAGTGTTATATTAGCCTATAGATGTGCATATCCTTTATCAGATGTTTTGTTACTTTGAGTTTTCTGCTGCTGACCTTACTGTAAAATGCCTGTTTAATATTCCTGAGAAGCATAATTCATGGTAGATTCTTCTAGGTGTTTGTCGGCAGGTTCTGATCTTTTCGGTTGTTAGGACTGTCGCTTGTTTGATTCTTATAATCAGGTCCTACTACAATTTTGCTTGCTGCCAATAGCTGAACTTTTTCACATTTGCTTTCCGAATACTTGTGAATCAATGTCGTCATTATTCGTGAAATTATTACTCAAGTTTGTTAGTCTTTCCCTTTGGTTTTGGCAGGTTTTCTCCAAAGCTCCAATCAGTAGAGAATTCATAATATTTGTGTTTGTCACGTGTAGTAGTTATTTCATACATTTCCTACAGCACTGGGGATTTGGGAAAGAATACTCTGCTTTATATGGTATATTAGCATGATATGTAGTCTTTGTCCGAACCTATGGTGCATGTATGACCGACCATTTTGGGTTGGAAATAATTATAACAAGCGGATTAGGTCAAGTAATAGTTATTGGATGATGAGTCCAGATATCGTATCTACATCGATCTATGTTTAGATACTAAAATGTGAATTATTTTTTCTAATTTAGGTTGAGATGATATAAATAAATTAAAATTAAATTAAACAATTTAAATAAATTAACTAAAGCAAAAAATCTAAAATATTAATTTAGATGAAAATTCAAATTCTTTAAAAACGACTAAGACACACAACAATATCGAGACAAGTTTATAATCTACGTCTCAAATTCAAATTCAATAAATTAAATAATTAATTCACAACAAAATTCTCAAAATTACTTATTAAACATTCGAATTAATAAACCTAATTAAATATAATAGTCAAATTATTTTTAAATGAATTTAATTAGATTCAACCACATCACGTCACTGTAAAATTTCATTTTTTCAACCTAAAGTTGCACCTTGAAACCAAATATTATTTTCAGTCAATTTATGTAATGTCCGAGATTTTAGTTTGATACTTTTGAATTGTTATATATTATGAATAAGGCGATGGAAGAACAGACGTGGAGAAGTGACGTTGCAAATTAAGTTTATTGACAAAGAGAGAGAGAGAGAGACCGCACCCGCGCCAAGAAGTAGACCGCACCCGCGGTGTAAGGGCATAAAGTGGATTTTCGATTTCAATAGCCACCGCACCCGCGCTTAAGCTTCTACCGCACCCGCGCATGGAGGGCAGTAGGGGACGTTTTTGGGGCAGAACGTGCACCGCACCTCTGATATTATATATGTGATGTTGAGATTGACGTGGTTATCGAGACTGTATAGTTACCTTAATTTGCATATTTTTTATAATCAGCAATCTTGGGCCAAACAAGGTTCTTAGCTAATATTTGACAGAAACTGTTGCTTGTATATGTATCTTTGAAAAAGGTTGTACATTAAAATAGTGAAAAAAAACACAATAAAATATTTCTTCCATAAGATGATGACTATCTACACTAGCATGGTATCGGAGAAGAGATCCTCGCTGTATTCATAACCTGTCGCTAATTAGCGACGGTTTAATGAAAACCGTCGCTAAATATGTTGAAAAACCTAATTCGCGACGGTTATTATTACACTATCGCTAAGTAGCGACGGTTCCTTAAACACGTCGCTAACTAGGGACGGTTTAATTATACATGTCGCTAATTTGCGACGGTCTTAAAAAACTGTCGCTAGTTAGCGACGAAATCCGTCGCTAATGAGCGACGATTTTAACTGTCGCAGAATCAGATCGGCGACAATCCTAAAAAACTGTTGCTAGTTAGCGACGAAAACCGTCGCTAATGAGCGACGATTGTAACCGTCGCAGAATCAGATCGGCGACGGTTTCAGCTGTCGCAAAACGAGATCGGCGACGGTTTTTCTTAAACCGTCGCTCATTGCCTTTATAAATCCCCACATCCGCAACCTTTTTCTCAAACCTTAACTACATTTAACTTCTGTCAAATTTTTTCTGTGGAGAATTTCAGTCTCGAAATATCAGGAGGTAAGTTTCATCTCGTGTTCGTATATTTAATCGGGAGATTTAATTTATTTATAGATCATTTACAAATTCAAAAATTTTAATTTAATTAAGTGGATACTAGTATTTAAAAATATGTATATATATTCAAATTACAAAAAACAATTTAAAAAAAATCGCAAAGTTAGCAACGGTCTTTCATAGAGATCGTCGCTAATCAGCGACGGTTCTGATTAAACAGTTAGGTTTATTCCCATAATCTAAATAAAGTCAAAATTTTTATATTATTTAAATTGAGTTTTTACCCTTACAAAGAAAAAAAATAAAAGAATTTTTAATTTTTTTTTTCCAATTTAAAATATTTTTTTTCAAATTGATAAATTTTATAAAAGTACCTCATTATTTTAGTATATTTTTTACGAATTGTCAGATTTAATAAAAGTATCCTATTAATTTTTTTTTTACATTTGATTTAAGTTCTGTTATTTTACAAAAAGTTAGAATTATTTTATCATTTTATCTAATCTAAATAATAACAAAATAATGAATTTACATATATATAGTTTTAATAAAATTCCTTATATTTCTAATATTTGTTTTTTTTATATTCAAAAAAATTAAAATATTTTAAGATAATGAAAAAATTGTGTAAAAACCATAGAAGCTTGTGACCGTAAATCACAGGAACTGGTCTTCTTCGTCATTTCCTTCTTTGCGAGATTTTTCTTTTTGAGCTATTTTTTACATGAAGAAGGAATCATTCATATATGTATAGGGATTGACGTGGTTACAATTAGGGTGCAAGAATTTTGTGTTTTGTTTTCTTTTATTTATTCACTGATGTCTATGTTCGATTGATCCTTGATTATATTTGTGATAATCGCTATAACTTACCGTTTGAAATTGTTTGAATGCTTGTGAAATCCACTGTTTCTATTTAATTGTCAATTAAGCAGTTGTGGGGATCAAGAGGAGTAAAACAACAGCAATGGAGGAGCAATTCATACTCAGAGTGCCGCCAGCTGTTGCGGAGAGGATAGAGCGGCTGTTGAATGACCCCGCTTCTTCTTCCGAAGACACATCCATGGATTTATCCTTTTCGGGTTGGTCTCACAGTAACTCACCTTCTATTCACCCTCGCCCAATATCGTGATTTTTTAAGCTTCCAAACTCTTTTTGTGGATTGGTATCACAATTACAGGTTTTAACAATTCCATTGGAAAACGAACTCGAAACCTGTGAAATTAAAGACTAAGTCAGTGTTGTGGAATTTTGGCCTTGCCTGCGTGGGTTATTAATGTTTTCTAGGAGACTGGACTTGATACTCCATTTAACTTTTTGTATGTTTTAGAGATTAGAGACTATGCATTTCGATTAGATCTCGTGTTTCCTATCAGTTGAACTATGCATTTCATTTATAGAGCCTTTTGTCTTAGATGGGATTGAAAGAAATGTAAAATGAAATGATTTCATAGCTCTTTGAGGTAAAAGACGTTTTCCTTCGATTGCAATTATTTTAGTGAGTTGGTCATTTACTCATCCTGCTTGCTATTGGTCATTCTTCAAGCTCAAAAAAAGAAGATGTAAAATGATTTATTTTCGCTTTTTAGCTTTCAACTAATGGTTCTTTTCATAATTTTTTTTATTTTTAATAATCCATCCTGGGAATTTACCGCTACTGTCATCCTTGTCTTCAAAATATGGTGGTCATCTAAATCCTTTTTGTTATAATCTTCTTTCAGTTTTATCGCTGTTTTCACATGCCAATATATTTGCTGAAATGAAAATGCATTTACAAATGAAAACTGGTTGATTATTTTACAGATGTCATTTCATACCACCCGTGAAGTATTTACTAGTGTCCTAAACAATTAACTCTTTCCGAATGAACTCTCTTTTTGGGAATCTATGTCACTCTCATAGTTTACCAATAACCAAGCCTTCGAGGAGTAACTAGCAAAATGACCAACCCTTTTTGCTGATTAGTAATTCCTGGTTTATAAAGGAAACTTTGGGGATGTTTACAGAGTACCATTGAATTCAAATTTAATGTTATATCAATTGGTTTGCTGCCATATGGCTTATCTTTATGTCAGAGGATGGAAGGACTGGCAAATTCATTATAGGAAATGACCACTTCCCTGCTTCTCTCTTGGATCTTCTCACTGTTGTGGAATCATATAAGATTTATGACGACAATGTGTTGATCAAAACTGCAGACATTGTTCAAGTAGGTGTACTTCTCCTTATTAGTTATCAATCTTGTCTGCTTTAGCTGTGATTAGGTTTGTTAACTATAGAGAGTTGTGCAAATGATAATGGTGAGAGAGGACAACGACAATATTCCTGAATCATTAGAGCACAGACATGGCCTTACACCACCAATGAGGGATGCTCGGAGGAGAAGATTCCGCAGAGAGCCAGATTTAAATGTGCTAGTAACTTTAAGCCAATTTAAATTTTATCTGACGCTTTATATTAAGTTTTTTCCTGAAACAGACCATAGAGTTTCTTTACTAGGTGTTCTATAAGCTTTTGTAAATTATTTAACATTGTCGTAGCTTAATTCTAGTTTACATTGTAGAAGTCAAAGGAGAGGAATTGTTGAACATATGACACATTGTATAGAGTACAATGGGGATTTACATTCCAATAATTAGGGGATAAAAAAATCCTATTGTTTCAAAAATAGAGAATAAAAAATCCTATCTGATCACCTAAATTATTCTTATCCGATATATACAAATTTAAATTTTAAATTATTTGTACAACATGTTTGTGAACCATTATTTTTTAATTTTGTGCTATGTCTCTGTTTACATTTTGCAGCCTGAGGTTGTACTTCGTGTAGAGAAAGATTTACAGAAAATCATGGCTGGTGGAACAATTGAGAATATTGATATCCTATATATTTTTTTACACACTCTCTTTACTTCTCTCTTTGTTTATGTTTGTGTTCTGTGTCTTTTTGTGGTGTGCGGGTTTTTGGGCATGATGATTGCATGAGTACATGAGTTCCTGGAAAGTTACTGTGGTGTAAGGAAAACCCAAATCATATACCAAAATACTCATCACCAGTTTCTTTTGAAAAGTCTAGTTATGTAGATTTTGATTCTCTAGTTGTAAATCTCCAGAATCCATCATATGGACAAAGACCTTTTTATTATAGTGTACTTATCAAATTCTTTTTTTTTAGTTTAGACCCTTTGGTAACAAAGAACTCTATTAATCCCTGTAAGTCACCAAAATTGGGATGCTCTGTTTTATTAAATGCTTGTGAGTTGACAATTCTATTTCCGCACTCCTTGACCTTTTGATTACGTGTTGAAATGGCTGAGCAAGATGAATATTATGAAAATGCCCGTAGTGCAAGTAAGAAATAAATTGCTGCACCTTTAGCAAAGCCCGTTGTGCCTGAAGCTGGGTCGATTGGTGTGGAGCTTGATGGGAGTGATTCTGATGACACTGATGACTCGATCTGAACCAAAGGACTGTCAGGATAATGTGGATGTCTCTCCTTAAACCTGTGATGTCTTCAATGGCCTTCAGAAAATTCTGTTTCTATCTCCTTTATAGCTGCAAGTGAAGTAATTTATGGTTTTCTGCTGTTAATATATTGCATCTTTTTTCCGGAATTATGCTCCCCGTAAGTGGAATGTGATAAACTTTAAAATCGATTTTTATGGATGATATTGCATGTCCATTGATTTGTAGTTGAATTAGACTGATTTTTGTATTTTTGACATGAGATGCATGAATTTTGTTGTTGAGCCCCAAGTGTAGCTTAATGTGCTTTGCTGTACAAGTGGAGAAAAATATCCATTTTTCTTTTTCTGTAATGTATATTATTTGATGTTCAATGCTACACAGAAACCAATTTGTTTGCCAATGTATTTGTTATTTTCCTGTCTTTCGCCCACCTACTCAGCAACTCCTATGTATGTGCAGCGGGCTCTGTTATTGTTTTATTGGTACGGTGGGGTTCATCATTTATCATGGAAAAAGATTTGGTCGATCAAAATTTTGGAACTTTCAAGTATTATATTAGCCTATAGATGTGCATATCCTTTATCAGATGTTTTGTTACTTTGAGTTTTCTGCTGCTGACCTTACTGTAAAATGCCTGTTTAATATTCTTGAGAAGCATAATTCATGGTAGATTTTTCTAGGTGTTTGTCGGCAGGTTCTGATCTTTTCGGTTGTTAGGAACTGTCGCTTGTTTGATTCTTATAATCAGGTCCTACTACAATTTTGCTTGCTGCCAATAGCTGAACTTTTTCACATTTGCTTTCCGAATACTTGTGAATCAATGTCGTCATTATTCGTGAAATTATTACTCAAGTTTGTTAGTCTTTCCCTTTGGTTTTGGCAGGTTTTCTCCAAAGCTCCAATCAGTAGAGAATTCATAGTATTTGTGTTTGTCACGTGTAGTAGTTATTTCATACATTTCCTACAGCACTGGGGATTTGGGAGAGAATACTCTGCTTTATATGGTATATTAGCATGATATGTAGTCTTTGTCCGAACCTATGGTGCATGTATGACCGACCATTTTGGGTTGGAAATAATTATAACAAGCGGATTAGGTCAAGTAATAGTTATTGGATGATGAGTCCAGATATCGTATCCACATAGATCCATGTTTATATACTAAAATGTGAATTATTTTTTCTAATTTAGGTTGAGATGATATAAATTAATTAAATTAAATTAAAAATTTTAAATAAATTAACTAAAGCAAAAAATCTAAAATATTAATTTAGACGAAAATTCAAATTCTTTAAAAACGACTAAGACACACAACAATATCGAGACAAGTTTATAATCTAAGTCTCAAATTCAAATTCAATAAATTAAATAATTAATTCACAACAAAATTCTCAAAATTACTTATTAAACATTCGAATTAATAAACCTAATTAAATATAATAGTCGAATTATTTTTAAATGAATTTAATTAGATTCAACCACATTACGTTACTGTAAAATTTCATTTTTTCAACCTAAAGTTGCACCTTGAAACCAAATATTATTTTCAGTCAGTTTATGTAATGTCCGAGATTTTAGTTTGATACTTTTGAATTGTTATATATTATGAATAAGGCGATGGAAGAACAGACGTGGAGAAGTGACGTTGCAAATTAAGTTTATTGACAAAGAGAGAGACCGCACCCGCGCCAAGAAGTAGACCGCACCCGCGTTGTAAGGGCAGAAAGTGGATTTTCGATTTCAATAGCCACCGCACCAGCGCTTAAGCTTCTACCGCACCCGCGCTTGGAGGGCAGTAGGGTACGTTTTTGGGGCAGAACGTGCACCGCACCTCTGGTATTATATCTGTGATGTTGAGATTGACGTGGTTATCGAGACTGTATAGTTACCTTAATTTGCATATTTTTTATAATCAGCAATCATGGGCAAAAAAAGCTTCTTAGCTAATATTTGACAGAAACTGTTGCTTGTATATATATCTTTGAAAAAGGTTGTACATTAAAATAGTGAAAAAAAACACAATATCTTTCTTCCATAAGATTATGACTATCAACACTAGCATGGTATCGGAGAAGAGATCCTCGCTGTATTCATAACCTGTCGCTAATGTGCGACGAATTTCAATAAACCGTCGCTAATTAGCGACGGTTTAATGAAAACCGTCCGTTGCTGAATATGTTGAAAAACCTAATTCGCGACGGTTATTATTACATTGTCGCTAAGTAGCGATGGTTCAGTAAACACGTCGCTAACTAGTGAAGGTCTAATTATACATGTCGCTAATTTGCGACGGTCCTAAAAAACTGACGCTAGTTAGCGACGAAAACCGTCGCTAATGAGCGACGATTTTAACCGTCGCAGATTCAGATCGACGACGGTTTTAGCTATCGCAAAACGAGATCGGCGACGGTTTTTCTTAAACCGTCGCTAATTGCCTATAAAAATCCCCACATCCGCAACATTTTCTCTCAAACCTTAACTTCATTTACCTTCTGTCAAATTTTTTCTGTGGAGAATTTCAGTCTCGAAATATCAGGAGGTAAGTTTCATCTCGTGTTCGTATATTTAATCGAGAGATTTAATTTATTTATAGATCATTTACAAATTCAAAAATTTTAATTTAATTAAGTGGATACTAGTATTTAAAAATTTGTATATATATTCAAATTTCAAAAAACAATTTAAAAAAAATCGCAAAGTTAGCAACGATCTTTCATAGAGATCGTCGCTAATCAGCGACGATTCTGATTAAACAGTCAGGTTTATTCCCATAAACTAAGATAGAGTCAAATTTTTATTATTATCTAAATTGAGTTTTTACCTTTACAAAGAAAAAAAATAAAAGAATTTTTAATTTTTTTTTCCCAATTTAAAATATTTTTTTTTCAAATTGACAAATTTTATAAAAGTACCTCACTATTTTAGTATATTTTTTACGAATTGTCAGATTTAATAAAAGTACCCTATTAAATTTTTTTTTACATTTGGTTTAAGTTCTGTTATTTTACAAAAATTTAGAATTATTTTATCTTTTTTTATAATATAAATAATAACAAAATAATGAATTTACATATATATAGTTTTAATAAAATTCCTTATATTTCTAATATTTGTTTTTTTTATATTCAAAAAAATTAAAATATTTTAAGATAATGAAAAAATTGTGTAAAAACCATAGAAGCTTGTGACCGCAAATCACAGGAACTGGTCTTCTTCGTCATTTCCTTCTTTGCGAGATTTTGCTTTTTGAGCAATTTTCTACATGAAGAAGGAATCATTCATATATGTATAGGGATTGGCGTGGTTACAATTAGGGTGCAAGAATTTTGTGTTTTGTTTTCTTTTATTTATTCACTGATGTCTATGTTCGATTGATCCTTGATTATATTTGTGATAATCGCTATAACTTACCGTTTGAAATTGTTTGAATGCTTGTGAAATCCACTTTTTCTATTTAATTGTCAATTAAGCAGTTGTGGGGATCAAGAGGAGTAAAACAACAGCAATGGAGGAGCAATTCATACTCAGAGTGCCGCCAGCTGTTGCGGAGAGGATAGAGCGGCTGTTGAATGACCTCGCTTCTTCTTCCGAAGACAAGGCCATGGATTTATCCTTTTCGGGTTGGTCTCACAGTAACTCACCTTCTATTCACCCTCGCCCAATATCGTGATTTTTTAAGCTTCCAAACTCTTTTTGTGGATTGGTATCTCTATTACAGGTTTTAACAATTCCATTGGAAAACGAACTCGAAACCTGTGAAATTAAAGACTAAGTCAGTGTTGTGGAATTTTGGCCTTGCCTGCGTGGGTGATTAATGTTTTCTAGGAGACTGGACTTGATACTACTCCATTTAACTTTTTGTATGTTTTAGAGATTAGAGACTCTGCATTTCGATTAGATCCCGTGTTTCCTATCAGTTGAACTATGCATTTAATTTATAGAGCCTTTTGTCTTAGATGGGATTGAAAGAAATGTAAAATGAAATGATTTCATAGCTCTTTGAGGTAAAAGACGTTTTCCTTCTATTGCAATTATTTTAGTGAGTTGGTATTTACTCATCCTGCTTGCTATTGGTCATTCTTCAAGCACAAAAAAGGAAGAAGTAGAATGATTTATTTTCGCTTTTTAGCTTTCAAATAATGGTTCTTTTCATAATTTTTTTTATTTTTAATAATCCATCCTGGGAATTTGCCGCTACTGTCATCCTTGTCTTCAAAATATGGTGGTCATCTAAATCCTTTTTATTATAATCTTCTTTCAGTTTTATCGCTGTTTTCACATGCCAATATATTTGCTTAAATGAAAATGCATTTACAAATGTAAACTGGTTGATTATTTTATAGATGTCATTTCATACCAACCGTTGAGTATTTACTAGTGTCCTAAACAATTAACAATTTCCGACTGAACTCTCTTTTTGGGAATCTATGTCACTCTCATATTTTACCAATAACCAAGCCTTCGAGGAGTAACTAGCAAAATGACCAACCCTTTTTGCTGATTAGTAATTCCTGATTTATAAAGGAAACTTTGGGGATGTTTACAAAGTACCATTGAATTCGAATTTAATGTTATATCAATTGGTTTGCTGCTATATGGCTTATCTTTATGTCAGAGGATGGAAGGACTGGCAAATTCATTATAGGAAATGACCACTTCCCTGCTTCTCTCTTGGATCTTCTCACTGTTGTGGAATCATATAAGACTTATGACGACGATGTGTTGATCAAAACTGCAGACATTGGTCAAGTAGGTGTACTTCTCCTTATTAGTTATCAATCTTGTCTGCTTTGACTGTGATTAGGTTTGTTAACTATAGAGAGTTGTGCAGATGATAATGGTGAGAGAGGACAACGACAATATTCCTGAATCATTAGAGCATAGACATGACCTTACACCACCAATGAGGGATGCTCGGAGGAGAAGATTCCGCAGAGAGCCAGATTTAAATGTGCTAGTAACTTTAAGCCAATTTAAATTTTATCTGCCGCTTTATATTAAGTTTTTTCTTGAAACAGACCATATTGTTTCATTACTAGGTGTTCTATAAGCTTTTGTAAATTATTTAACATTATCGTAGCTTGATTCTAGTTTACATTGTAGAAGTCAAAGGAGAGGAATTGTTGAACATATGACACATTGTATAGAGTACAATGGGTATTTACATTCCAATAATTAGGGGATATAAAAATCATATTGTTTCAAAAATAGAGAATAAAAAATCCTATCTGATCACCTAAATTATTCTTATCCGATATATACAAATTTAAATTTTAAATTATTTGTACAACGTGTTTGTGAACCATTATTTTTTAATTTTGTGCTATGTCTCTGTTTACATTTTGCAGCCTGAGGTTGTACGTCGTGTAGATAAAGATTTACAGTGTAACGCCCGAAAATTTAAAGGGCCACGCGAACTACATGAATATAAATTATTAAATTCTCCTGTATTTTAATTAAATGTTTTAATTGCATGAATTAAATAAGTTGTGCATAATTGCATGTTTAAAATATACTTTTCTACATTGTTGCATTAAAAATATATTTTTAGGAATATTCAAGCGACGATCGAAGAACGGGGACCGAGGGCTGAAGAAAACGTAAAATATTTTTATTAAATAATTATTTTTAATTATTTAAAAGATGGTCGATGGTTTTTAGTATTTTTGAAAATAAAGGGTTTTTGAAGTGATTTTATACGCCGGAACGTAAATTTTATCGGTGTTGGTTTTTCAACAAAAATGCGAACTTTTTGACAACCCGGCTAATAAATTCACACATTTAATTAAAGAAAAACTTTGGCATTATTTTATTTTAATCCTAATTTAACTAATGGGCTTAATTCTATGGCTTAATAGGCCTAAAGCCTACTTAGAGATTTAATTAGTATTTAAAGTGTAATTGATCACCTTAAACCCTACAATAATCGGCCACCTAGAGTTGTAATTCTGAAATTTCTCCCAATCACTCTCATACACACACGGCACCTCGAAGGAAGCTTTTGGAGGGGATTTTCGATAGTGCTAGCAAGGTAGAAGCCCTCGCCACGTTCCGTTCTTCGTCGTCAACGTATATTCGAGCGTATTTTACGCAAAGGCACACCCTAATCTCCTTTGCTCATCCACCATATCATAATATTGTTTCAAATATTGCACGCATGAAGGGCACGAACTTACTTTCTGAAATTTCGGATTTGTGGCTTACACAAGTTGTAAACTCATGTTCTATGATTTAAATTCAAGTTTTATAATACTAAGGGGCTGCCATGATGTCTAGGATTGGTTAGACAAGGTTTATGCATGTTTTAGAGTCCCACACACCACATAATCGGCTGGAACGAAGAAAGAAAACAGGAAACGAAAACAAAACATGCAGGAACGTGAAACTTGCGGTCATGGGTTTAGGGGAATCGGGTTCCTTGTTCCAAGGGTTGGCATGGCTTTGGCTTGGGCTAGGGCTCGTCCAGGGGCTGCAAGGGTTAGGGTGAGAGTCCTAGCCAAGCTAGGACTCGAACCAAGGGCTAGGGAAAGAGTCCTAGCCATGCTAGGACTCTACCCGAGAATCGCGCAGGGAATTGCGCAGAGTTGCACGGCTTCCAGGGGCTTGGGTGCTTGGTCTGGGGTCCAAGGGACGGGTCGAGGCGATGCACTAGAGTCCTAGGAGGGTGCACGAGGGGTGGTGCAAGGGCTGGGCTCGTTGGTTCAGGGGTTGGGAAGCAAATCATAGAGTCCTAGTGTCATAAGGATTCTCGGCCATTGCATGGGTTGAGTGAGGGGTCTCGTTTCTGGCTTTGGGTTGGATTTCTTGATGGTTTAAGGGTACAGTAGTCAAATTTAAGATGTTGGGCAAGTTTTGGCTCAATTTGGTTCGGGGGTAACTCGATAAAATTAAGAGATGGCTCGGGGTCGAAGCTTAGGTGTCAAATTGAGTTTCAAAATAAAGAAAACTTGGAAAACGACTCACGGGGGTCGAGTCATGGTCCATAAGGGTTAAAATAATATAAAAAGACTAAATTTAGAATTTAGGAATATTATATTAAAGTTTGGTATTTTTCGGGATTAAAACACCGTTAAAAATAATTAAGAAAAGATAAATTAAAAATCCTAAGTTTTAACCCAAATAAAATTACGAGAAAATTCACATAAGCTTAAATAATTATTTGGGACATTTTAGAGTCATGAAATTAAGAAAAATTGTCGAATTCGTAAAAAGTCGAGTCCAGGGGTAAAACGGTCTTTTTACACCGGGAAATTTGTAAAGGTCATGGCAGTGCCCTATTTGCTGTTTTATATGTTAACATGGACTTTTAAATGTATATGGATGTTTTTATGATGTCATATGCCAAAATGCTATTTTTGAAGGATTATGGAATTTTAAATGTCTATGGATTTTTTTTATGATGAAACGTTAACGTAAAAGACATGCTGCATGCGTGGTTAAAATGAAAAATGTTATAAGCATGATTTTTATTAAGTGATGATAACATGTTGAATGATGTGAATGGATTGTGACTAACACGATGATATGTTGGAGATATCGTGAGGGTTATGGTCCCAGTGGGAGCCCGACGATCGTATTTCCTCCGACACGGATATGTATATGTATATGATGATATGATATTACGTAAGGCCAGGGCCCAGTTGACCGGTGAGAGTGTTGCTGGTGTCCCCCGCCGCCCAGTACTGTGGTTACATGTAGATGGATCCATCGCCTAACACGTATATGAAAGTCACAATCAACGATCTGAATTCAACAGACACGAACATGAACATGAATATGAATATGAATATGAATATGAATATGAATATGAATATGTTTATGTTTTTATGAAAATGTTTTTATGCATCATGAAAATGTTTACGAAAATGTTTAGGTTTAACGTTTATGCATCTTCATGAAAACGATATTTTAAGTACAAGTATTTTTCACTGTTATATGTTAACTGTATTATGTATTACTCGTTATAAAGATTATCGTGTGTTGAGTCTTTAGACTCACTAGGTGTGATGGATGCAGGTGGTTATGAGGAAGGTCTTGACGAGTGATACTACTGGACTGATGGCGCACACAACCCGAGGACCAGCGCATTATTTTCCGCATTACGCTTTATGATTCCTTTTAAAGATTTTAAGACTATTTATTTATGCTTTTGAGAGGTTTTTGGAGAGTTTAGTATGGGCTACACTTTTCAACATTTATTGCTTTTTAGGTTTGGTAAAACGTTTTACGATTTCTGGGTTGACTATTCCCTTTCAATTTTCAAATACTAGTTGGATGATTTACTTTAAAATGGTGCAAGATTATTTTTATGTGCATGTGCATGCAATGACCGGAAATGTGAGAGATTTTAAAAAAAAAAAATTTTTTAGTACTTTTAAAGCAATAAGAGATGAGGACGTTTCATACAGAAAATCATGGCTGGTGGAACAGTTGAGAATATTGATATCCTATATATTTTTTTGCACACTCTCTTTACTTCTCTCTTTGTTTATGTTTGTGTTCTGTGTCTTTTTGCGGTGTGCGGGTTTTTGGGCATGATGATTGCATGAGTGCATGAGATCCTGGAAAGTTACTGTGGTGTAAGGAAAACCCAAATCATATACCAAAATACTCATCACCAGTTTCTTTTGAAAAGTCTAGTTATGTAGATTTTGATTCTCTAGTTGTAAATCTCCAGAATCCATCATATGGACAAAGACCTTTTTATTATAGTGTACTTATCAAATTCTTTTTTTTTAGTTTAGACCCTTTGGTAACAAAGAAATCTATTAATCCCTTTAAGTCACCAAAATTGGGATGCTCTGTTTTATTAAATGCTTGTGAGTTGACGACTCTATTTACGCACTCCTTGACCTTTTGATTACGTGTTGAAATGGTTGAGCAAGATGAATATTATGAAAATGCCCGTAGTGCAAGTAAGAAATCAATTGCTGCACCTTTAGCAAAGCCCGTTGTGCCTGAAGCTGGGTCGATTGGTGTGGAGCCTGATGGGAGTGATTCTGATTACACTGATGACTCGATCTGAACCAAAGGACTGTCAGGATAATGTTGATGTCTCTCCTTAAACCTGTGATGTCTTCATCGGCCTTCAAAAAATTCTGTTTCTATCTCCTTTATAGCTGCAAGTGAAGTAATTGATGGTTTTCTGTTGTTAATATAATGCATCTTTTATCCGGAATTATGCCTCCCCGTAAGTGGAATGTGATAAACTTGAAAATCGATAGTTTTATGGATGATATTGCATGTCCATTGATTTGTAGTTGAATTAGACTGATTTTTGTATTTTTGACATGAGATGCATGAATTTTGTTGTTGAGCCCCAAGTGTAGCTTAATGTGCTTTGCTGTACAAGTGGAGAAAAATATCCATTTTTCTTTTTCTGTAATGTATATTGTTTGATGTTCAATTCTACGCAGCAAGCAGTTTGTTTGCCAATGTATTTGTTATTTTCCTGTCTTTCGCCCACCTACTCAGCAACTCCTATGTATGTGCAGCGAGCTCTGTTATTGTTATCTTGGTACGGCAGGGTTCATCATTTATCATGGAAAAAGATTTGGTCGATCAAAATTTTGGAACTTTAGTATTATATTAGCCTATAGATGTGCATATCCTTTATCAGATGTTTTGTTACTTTGAGTTTTCTGCTGCTGTTCTTACTGTAAACTGCATGTTTAATATTCTTGAGAAGCAGAATTCATGGTAGATTCTTCTAGGTGTTTGTCGGCAGGTTCTGATCTTTTCGGTTGTTAGGAACTGTCGCTTGTTTGATTCTTATAATCAGGTCCTACTACAATTTTTCTTGCTGCCAATAGCTGAACTTTTTCACATTTGCTTTCCGAATACTTGTGAATCAATGTCGTCATTATTCGTGAAATTATTACTCAAGTTTGTTAGTCTTTCCCTTTGGTTTTGGCAGGTTTTCTCCAAAGCTCCAATCAGTAGAGAATTAATAATATTTGTATTTTTCACGTGTAGTAGTTATTTCATACATTTCCACAGCACTGGGGATTTGGGAAAGAATACTCTGCTTTATATGGTATATTAGCATGATATGTAGTGTAAAGGCCCGTAAATTTGTGTTCGTAAATTTGCGGAAAAATTAAAAATTTTCTTTTTAAATAATTAAAATGTCTTATTCTGATAAATAAAGTTTAATATTCAAAATAACAGCGGAAGAATTCCATGTTTGCAAAGTATCAATTTAAAATAATTAATCAACAGATAAAAACTGAGTTCGGAAAATAACAAATGCTAAATATGAGGTCCTCGGGTTCCACTACTGCCGACCCAAGCTAGCTCACTGGTCCCCGCCCTCGGCCCCGACATCATCAGTACCTACAACAATCAAGTCTAGTGAGTCTAAAGACTTAGCATGCATATATCGTAAATAACAAGTAAATACATAATAAAATCGCCTGCATGTGAAAATATCATGTCATGAAGTTTAACATAAAATATCATTCCATGAGTAATTATAATACGTGCATAACTGAAATGAAAATATCGTAAGTGATAATGTTTGCTCCTTGAAGCCCTGTAATGAAATAACTTGTAATAATTTTCTGGTGAGATTATGGTCTACGCAAGTGGCCCCTGAACTGACCGGTAACTGGCGACCGGGTGGTACAAAACTGAACTGACCGGTAACTGGCGACCGGGTGAAGTAATAATCCCATGATAGTAAAGTGACCACAAGCAATATCGCATAAATCTCAAAATGAATATTTTGCACGTAATATAATTAAATATCATCATTAAATATCTTGTAATAATTTTACTGATTGGGTTGGATCGCTCCCAGGCTCGCTGCGACTTAAATCTAACATGAAAATTATGCAATTGATTTAACTTGACCAAACTTTGTAATTGAATCCAAAAATTTAGACAATTACGCCTATCGACTTCGTATTTAATCGTGACTCCGTACCAACCCGAACCGACACCGAACCATCATTTAGTCATGATTAAAATACACCTAAAATGATGAAATAATGCTCCTAAATTTACAGTACTCGAAATTTAGTGAATGGAGGCCAAAAACATGAAACGCTCTTTCGAGAGTCATTTTAGCACATTGCACCGTAAATTCTCGTACTACCTCTAAAATGATCCGAATCAGGAACGGCCAAAAACATGACCTTCCCAACTCATTGAGGTACTGTCCAGTCCAAGGCCATAGGCTAAAAGCCAACCAAGGACCCGGAATTCACCTCTGCACCGCAGCACACTTGCTGTAAAAATTTACAGCAGCAGCGCTTTGTTTTCCTTGCGTCGTTTGCGAGGCTAATGGCCATTGGAGCTTGAACCACCGACCAGAACCTCTTACCAACATCCTAAGGAATGGTTTGAACCATGGCTAAGGGGCCTAGGCCAGCCACAATCCGAACCACACCAGAAACACGACCTCACTCCTAGCCGAGAACGTAATCTGCGTGCTTGGGGGGTTTTGCTTCGTTTGCTGTCATGGACCTTTCCAGTGGCCATTTGGTTGACCATGGCACGATCCATACATCAAGGGTCATGGTATGAACCGTGGCTAAGGGCCAGAGACCAACCAAGATTCACACCACCCCACAAAACCAAAACTTCACATGCAGAAAAATGAAAGGGCCGAGAGGCTTTTTTGTTCTTTGATTTGAAAACCGATGCAACCATGGACCAAGCCTTGAAAGGCCGACTTGGTCACGTCTTAGACATAATAAGGAGATGTTCTAACCATGGCTATGGCCCCTGGGGCAGCCAAGATCAGATTCATCTCCCTTGACAGCAAAAATAGAAAATCGAGACACAATATGACATAAAGGGAGAGTTGCTGTCATTTTTAAATTTCCAGCATGTATGGGGCTTGACCGAACGGACCAATACGATCCTAACATGTCCTAGTACATGTCTAGATGCAGCCTTGGGAGCCTGGAAGTCGAGCCATACCCTGAACCTTCAAAACAGCAGAAAACGTGAAGCACAAATGGGAGTCAAAATCTGTGCAGAATTTTTTTTTTCTATGCAAGTTGCTGTTTATTTCGGTTTTTGCTCCTTAAATCATGAACATGTGATGTTTTAAAATATTTATAAGACTTGATTGAAGAGCAAAGAATGATATAAACATGCCTGGAAATTGATTAAGGAAGAATACAAACTAAACGACGGCACGGCACGGCGGAGTCGGATTTTTCTTTTCTTATTGTCTTGATGGAAGCTCTCGATTTATGCTGCTGCTCACACACTATTTTGCTGCTATTTTACTGATATTTTCGAATGAGGGAAAAGTATGGAGTGCTAAGGAATGAAGGGGAAAAATACAAGGAAAAATGGAGAAGTCAAGTCGTGCATGCATTTAGATGCTAGCTAGGTACAAAGAATGTGTTTATTGTCAATCCCATGGTCCCCTCCAATATGCTGCACGTGAATTGTGCTGAGTTTTCTTCTGCATTTCGGTGGAATGATGATGGAGAGAAGATTAGGAAAATGAATGAGAAGTTGCAAGGAAAATGAAGGAGTTATGCAATGATTTAGGATGAAAGTTCAAAGTCAAGGAATTGATTAGCATGTCAAATTATTCCTTCCTTGGCTGCTGTACGAAAAAGGTGAATTGGTAGGCTAGATTAATGTTTTGATTAGGTGGAATACAAGTGCATAAATGATTAATTTTTGATAAGTAAGAATTGAGGGAATTATTATACTAAGGAGAGCTAATGAGGTTTGACTAGGATGGGGTTTACCAAATTTAATTAAATTGGTTGAGGGGCCGAAAATAGCTATGAAATTGGTAAGGAAATTTGTTGATTTGTGTTTTTAAATTCTTAAGGTTTTAAAAACTAATAAAGATATATTTTAGTGAATTATTAATTTAATTTAGGAGAATCATTTTACATGGCATGGCTAATAAATTACTAACATGCTAGGTTGAAATTTTCTTAAATAAAATAGGCCTAGATTAATTTATCTCATTTGATTACACATTATAATTTAGGTTTTTTTTTAATTAATTATTGAACATAAAAGAATTAATTAGCAACTTAAGTCTAATTAATTCATTAAAATCCTAAAACATTCTTTATCATTAAAATAAATTATTTCTTGGCTTAAATTAAATTTAGGAATATTTTCTTATTATTAATCTTATCTCTAATCTCCAACTCCGGTCCGGCCTCGCGTATTTAACTGAAAAGATAGCACTTAAACTACTGAATAAAATACTTAAGTTTAAAGAAAAGAATTTAAATACTTCTGCACTGAAAAATCTTTTTAATTTAAATACTAAGAATTATGCATGGTTTATACGTAGTCCAATTTACGAGTTCTACATGTAGTCTTTGTCCGAACCTATGGTGCATGTATGACTGACCATTTTAGGTTGGAAATAATTTTAACAAGCGGATTAGGTCATGTAATAGTTATTGGATGATGAGTCCAGATATCGTATCCACATAGATCCATGTTTAGATACTAAAATGTGAATTATTTTTTCTAATTTAGGTTGAGATGATATAAATTAATTAAATTAAATTAAACAATTTAAATAAATTAACTAAAGCAAAAAATCTAAAATATTAATTTAGACGAAAATTCAAATTCTTTAAAAAAGACTAAGACACACAACAATATCGAGACAAGTTTATAATCTACGTCTCAAATTCAAATTCAATAAATTAAATAATTAATTCACAACAAAATTCTCAAAATTATTTATTAAACATTCGAATTAATAAACCTAATTAAATCTAATAGTCAAATTATTTTTAAATGAATTTAATTAGATTCAACCACATTACGTCACTGTGAAATTTCATTTTTCCAACCTAAAGTTGCACCTTGAAACCAAATATTATTTTCAATCAATTTATGTAATGCCCGAGATTTTAGTTTGATACTTTTGAATTGTTATATATTATGAATAAGGCGATGGATGAACAGGCGTGGAGAAGTGACGTTGCAAATTGAGTTTATTGACAAAGAGAGAGACCGCACCCGCGCCAAGAAGTAGACCGCACCCGCGGTGTAAGGGCAGAAAGTGGATTTTCAATTTCAATAGCCACCGCACCCGCACTTAAGCTTCTACCGCACCCGTGTTTGGAGGGCAGTAGGGTACGTTTTTGGGGCAGAACGTGCACCGCACCTGCGGTACCAAAGGGAGCGCACCCGCGGTCTAAGCTTTGGGAAAATCTGATGTATATCAGTACACTGAGCGCACCCGCGGTGCAAAAGTGAGCGCACCCGCGGTGTGACGTGCAGCATGAAGAATAAGGCCATGTTTCTTGCCCATGCACTTTGATATGTATATATATATTGATTTCTTCATCCTCCTTCAGAAAGAACCGAGCCAAATCCTCTGAAAATAACTCAAGCTTCTTCGAACAATAGATTTGTGATTGTGAAAAATCCACCCGTCCGATTTGTAATCCGACTTCAGTACTGTGTTCATATCAACGCAGGCTACAACTGGACGTAAGTTTTGTTACGTTTAGACATGATTTGAAAATATGATGTTGATGGAATTGAATATGATTCATATATATTGTTCTCGAGATAATAGACATCGTATAATCGAAACCGGATTAAAGAACAGACTGTTTATGCAATTGTTATGAATTTTCAGAGTTGATTTGATTGTGGTTATACCGATTCGATATCAGATTTGTATTGTTATTGAGATTAGGAGTTGTACCGATATTGATTATGAGTTCCGGTATTATATCTGTGATGTTGAGATTGACGGGGTTATCGAGACTGTATAGTTACCTTAATTTGCATATTTTTTATAATCAGCAATCATGGGCCAAACAAGCTTCTTATCTAATATTTGAAAGAAACTGTTGCTTGTATATATATCTTTGAAAAAAGTTGTACATTAAAATAGTGAAAAAAAACACAATAATATATTTCTTCCATAAGATGATGACTATCTACACTAGCATGGTATCGGAGAAGAGATCCTCGCTGTATTCATAACCTGTCGCTAATGTACGACGATTTTCAATAAACCGTCGCTAAATATGTTGAAAAACCTAATTCGCGACGGTTATTATTACACAGTCGCTAAGTAGCGACGGTTCAGTAAACACGTCGCTAACTAGTGAAGGTTTAATTATACATGTAGCTAATTTGCGACGGTCCTAAAAAACTGTCGCTAGTTAGCGACGAAAACCGTCGCTAATGAGCGACGATTTTAACCGTCGCAGATTCAGATCGACGATGGTTTCAGCTGTCGCAAAACGAGATCTGCGACGGTTTTTCTTAAACCGTCGCTAATTGCCTATAAAAATCCCCACATCCGCACCCTTTTCTCTCAAACCTTATCTTCATTTAACTTCTGTCAAATTTTTTCTGTGGAGAATTTCAATCTCGAAATATCAGGAGGTAAGTTTCATCTCGTGTTCGTATATTTAATCGAGAGATTTAATTTATTTATAGATCATTTACAAATTCAAAAGTTTTAATTTAATTAAGTGGATACTAGTATTTAAAAATATGTATATATATTCAAATTACAAAAAACAATTTAAAAAAAATCGCAAAGTTAGCGACGGTCTTTCATAGAGATCGTCGCTAATCAGCGACGGTTCTGATTAAACAGTAAGGTGTATTCCCATAATCTAAGATAGCGTCAAAATTTTATAATATCTAAATAGAGTTTTTACCCTTACAAGGAAAAAAAATAAAAGAAATTTTAATTTTTTTTTGCCAATTTAAAATATTTTTTCAAATTGACAAATTTTATAAAAGTACCTCACTATTTTAGTATATTTTTTACGAATTGTCAGATTCGATAAAAGTACCCTATTAATTTTTTTTTTTCACATTTGGTTTAAGTTCTGCTATTTTACAAAAAGTTAGAATTATTTTATCATTTTATCTGATCTAAATAATAACAAAATAATGAATTTACATATATATAGTTTTAATAGAATTCTTTATAGGGGAAATTGCATATACTACCCCCGTGATATCCCGAGTTGGCGTAAATCCCCTCGTGAAAAATTTATCATCTTAAAACTCCCTGTGTTTTTAAATGGCCAGCTCACGCATGCCTACCATGCTTTTAGTCAAACAAAATTTTTTATTGTCCAAAATGTCCCTGCTTAAATAATAAGCTAAATTATTTCATTTTCATTCTTGCTGGGTTGGAATCCGATGAAGCTTTTGCCCTAACCTTCTCGAAACCAAGCGTTGGAGCTGGGCGATGATATTCTTTGTAAGTTAATGTTTTTTCTTTACAGTTTATAGACATCATGGAATCAACAGTTAGGATTGAGTTGTGGCATGGTGGGAAATTTGATGAGCAACACAAAAACTTCTACAGAGGTGGTAAGAAATTTGTGACTCCGGATGTTGATCTTGATAGGTTTTGCCCTAATCTCTGCCCTAACATTGCACTTGCACAGTGGAGTTTGGGGATATCTTACATCAACATTTGGATTCATAATTTTGGATGAATCTAGGGTTTTTAAAGGGGAATATGCAGAAGTCACGAAATGAAGAAGAAGAAGAGGTCTTCTATTTCTATACCGAACGAGGGCATTTTAGACAAAAAAACTCATAAAACAATGACAATTCGCAGCTTTATGCGCGTGTTGTATAAACCATACTGGCGAGGGGGTGTGAGCTGGCCATTTAAAAACACAGGGAGTTTTAAGATGATAAATTTTTCACGAGGGGATTTACGCCAACTCGGGATATCACGGGGGTAGTATATGCAATTTCCCCATTCTTTATATTTCTAATATTTGTTTTTTTTTTATATTCAAAAAAATTAAAATATTTTAAGATAATGAAAAAATTGTGTAAAAACCATAGAAGCTTGTGACCGTAGATCACAGGAACTGGTCTTCTTCGTCATTTCCTCCTTTGCGAGATTTTGCTTTTTGAGCTATTTTTTACATGAAGAAGGAATCATTCATATATGTATAGGGATTGGCGTGGTTACAATTAAGGAGCAAGAATTTTGTGTTTTGTTTTCTTTTATTTATTCACTGATGTCTATGTTCGATTGATCCTTGATTATATTTGTGATAATCGCTATAACTTACCGTTTGAAATTGTTTGAATGCTTGTGAAATCCACTGTTTCTATTTAATTGTCAATTAAGCAGTTGTGGGGATCAAGATGAGTAAAACAACAGTAATGGAGGAGCAATTTATACTCAGAGTGCCGCCAGCTGTTGCGGAGAGGATAGACCGGCTGTTGAATGACCCAGCTTCTTCTTCCGAAGACAAGTCCATGGATTTATCCTTTTCGGGTTGGTCTCACAGTAACTCACCTTCTATTCACCCTCGCCCAATATCGTGATTTTTTAAGCTTCCAAACTCTTTTTGTGGATTGGTATCACAATTAAAAGTTTTAACAATTCCATTGGAAAACGAACTCGAAACCTATGAAAATAAAGACTAAGTCAGTGTTGTGGAATTTTGGCCTTGCCTGCGTGGGTTATTAATGTTTTCTAGGAGACTAGACTTGATACTCCATTTAACTTTTTGTAAGTTTTAGAGATTAGAGACTATGCATTTCGATTAGATCCCGTGTTTCCTATCAGTTGAACTATGCATTTCATTTATAAAGCCTTTTGTCTTAGATGGGATTGAAAGAAATGTAAAATGAAATGATTTCATAGCTCTTTGAGGTAAAAGACGTTTTCCTTCGATTGCAATTATTTTAGTGAGTTGATCATTTACTCATCCTGCTTTCTATTGGTTATTCTTCAAGCACAAAAAAGGAAGAAGTAGAATGATTTAGTTTTTTTTTTAGCTTTCAAATTATGGTTCTTTTCATAATTTTTTTTTATTTTTAATAATCCATCATGGGAATTTGCTGCTACTGTCATCCTTGTCTTGAAAATATGGTGGTCATCTAAAACCTTTTTATTATAATCTTCTTTCAGTTTTATCGCTGTTTTCACATGCCAATATATTTGCTGAAATGAAAATGCATTTACAAATGAAAACTTCTTGGTTATTTTACAGATGTCATTTCATATCACCCGTGAAGTATTTACTAGTTTCCTAAACAATTAACTCTTTCTGACTGAACTCTCTTTTTGGGAATCTATGTCACTCTCATATTTTACCAATAACCAAGCCTTCGAGGAGTAACTAGCAAAATGACCAACCTTTTTTGCTGATTAGTAATTCCTGATTTATAAAGGAAACTTTGGGGATGTTTACGGAGTACCATTAAATTCGAATTTAATGTTATATCAATTGGTTTGCTGCTATATAGCTTATCTTTATGTCAGAGGATGGAAGGACAGGCAAATTCATTATAGGAAATGACCACTTCCCTGCTTCTCTCTTGGATCTTCTCACTGTTGTGGAATCATATAAGAATTATGACGACAACATGTTGATCAAAACTGCAGACATTGGTCAAGTAGGTGTACTTCTCCTTATTAGTTATAAATATTGTCTGCTTTAGCTGTGATTAGGTTTGTTAATTATAGAGAGTTGTACAGATGATAATGGTGAGAGAGGACAGCGACAATATTCCTGAATCATTAGAGCACAGACATGGCCTTAAACCACCAATGAGGGATGCTCGGAGGAGAAGATTCCGCAGAGAGCCAGATTTAAATGTGTTAGTAACTTTAAGCCAATTTAATTTTTATCTGCCGCTTTATATTCAATTTTTTTCCTGAAACAGACCATAGAGTTGCATTACTAGGTGTTCTATAAGCTTTTGTAAATTATTTAACATTGTCGTAGCTTGATTCTAGTTTACATTGTAGAAGTCAAAGGAGAGGAATTGTTGAACATATGACACATTGTATAGAGTACAATGGGGATTTACATTCCAATAATTAGGGGATATTGATAAGTGCAAGATTTGCACTTAATTATATTGGAATCTATTTTGAATTATGCTTGTTTCGAACAGAATTATGCGTTTTTGGTTTGTTTTTGTTGTTATTCCAGGAGTGGAGAAAATAGTGGACACGAAACCAAGTGGATTAAGAAAACGACGGACTGCGCAACCGAGAGCACACCCACGGACAATGGTGCGCGTGCGACCGCGCCACTTCACGCGCAGTCGCGCACACATATACTCAAGTCACCAACCAGAGAAGCGAGCGCCACCGCGCAGCATCTCGCGCTACCACGCGCGCATGAAACCAAGTTGATCGACAGAAGCTAGCGTGCGGTCGTGCCACTTCACGCGCAACCGCGCGCACAGATACATAGGCGATAGACCCGAGAGTAGCGCGCGCCCGCACGACTTCACGCGCAGCTGCGCGCGAGCAGACACGCAGATTGACAGAAGTGGGCGCGCCACCGCATTAGTTCTCGCGCCACCGCTTGCCGTGCTTCTAGAAAAATATAAATGCGCGAATCTTAGGTCAAAGAGGGACACGCCGTTTTGGACGAAAATACAGGGAGAAGAGTTGGAGAGAAGGCGAGACGAAGGCGAGACACGCGAAGATCGATTACAAAGACGAAGTACGACGAATCTGGGGACAGAGACGACACTTCGGATTTGTTGTCTGTCTTTTGTGTTTCTATTTTCTCACATGTCGATGTCTCAAACTTTGAACATGCGTCGTTTTTATTTCGATTTCGTGGTGAACTAATTTCCCATTCTAGAGAATGATGTAGCTTTGTGGACACGATGATTTGACGTGGTTATTTTATAGGATTGAATTCCATTTCATGTTTACTTGTGTTTCTCTGTGTTTATTTCACTGCAATTTACTGGCCATAAATTTTTTGTTGTTTGATTAATCTTATTAAAACGTCTACTCGTTTTAAAATGCGGATTTTTTTTTAATTACTAAAACTCTCATTTTGAAAATAACCATTAAACCATGCATGTGCTGTACAGAAAAATATAACATTTAAAAATGATCTTAAATATTTGACAGTAAAAATAGTACAGTTTAAAATAACCAAACTCATCCCAAAATCTTACGTAAACATGAACCAGTCAAAATCTTAAAAATCATCAAATATTCATCTCCATTCAATCTCATAATTTATAATGCGGAAAATATGCGGTCCTCGGGTCGTATTACCGCACCAGATCTGCCTACTCATAGTTCGGCACCTCCAGTCCCCTCATCATTAAGCTCACCTGCATCACACACGCCTAGTGAGTCTAAAGACTCAACACACCTGCACCGTTAATAGCAAATACATATACATAGCACACAACAGTGAAAAATACCATACTCAACATATCTTTCATGAACTTAAAAACGTAATATAAACGTGTCGTGTAAAATCATATCGTGTCAAATCATGTCATCTCATGTCATCATGTACGTGTCAAAATAGCTCATTGTATCAGCATAAACTTAAACATTTTCTTTTAATTGAATTCAGTTCATTAGTTGTGACTTTCGTATCAGCTCTATCGATGGATCCATCTATAAAAATCGTGGTACCCGGCGGCGGGGGACATCAGCGACAGCATTACCCGCCCACTGAGCCCGGGCCTCAGCTAATCATATCTCATGTCATCGTATACATATATATCGTCAGTCACAACCAATTCTCATCCTTCAAAAATATCATCATTTTCATCACTTAATAAAAACATGCATATGCGTAACTTTTCCTTTAAACCAAGCATGCAACATATTTATCATAATTGCGTAAAAATCGTAAAAAATGATGCATAAACATTTAAAATATCATATATTTGTGTTCAAGGCGCTGCCAACACCAAAATCTCACCCCTAGTGCAAAATGACCGCTTTGCCCCTGGAAACCCGAAAATTATCGTTTCACCTCTGGACCTCTAAAATTGACCCGAAGCTTACCAAACTCCTTAAAATATCCCAAAACATTTTTTATAAGCGTTCCTAGATGTAAACTCAAGTCCATTTTACAACTTAACCGATTCGTTTTAAAACTTGGACCGGAGTCCCGGTTTTAACCCTAATTGACTCGAAACTTAACCGAATTTTTCCCAATATTTTGTCACACTTTATAACCATCTAAAAGGCTCTGAGACCTCAAAAATCCAGCCCTTAAACCCCTCGGTCAGCCCTTGAAGGCTGCTGTAAAATTTCCTCACCACCCTACTCTATCTTTAAACACATTACCCAAACACATTTGTGTATATAGACCAAAACCAAGCGGTCCAGCCATGACCCAACCTCATCTCAGTCACCCTAGGAACCTAATGGATGCCCTTGACTCAAGCTTACTGCCCCATGCAAGCCTCCAAGGATCACACACACAAATCCCCCAAAAGAAACCACCACGCATCTAACTACTCTTCTCCCGATCGATCTCGCCTTCCAGCAAGTTCCGAGCCTTTCCAAGCCCTATCTCAGATCCTCAAGGATCTAATCCATGGCTCATATCAGTTCTTGTGTTGCTGGATCGGCACATAGCACGCTATCTAACCCAAAACCGAGGACAACTCCTTGCTGCCTTCCACCCCTCCTAGCTTACAGCCCCTATAGCTCAATCCCAACCTAAGGACAACATACTCTCGACATAAGGAGCCCCTCAACATGCCACACAACAGCCTCCTTGCAACAATATCAAATAAATAATGAATAGCAATAAAGAAAGTGCAAGTACATAATTATGAATCGAAAATTCTTCCTGTGCTAAGCTAAACCAGAATCATCATGCGTGTATGCATTCTCCAACATATAAAACGTGCATGATGCAGCAAGAGATAATACAAAGCATGCCTGGAGATGATTTGGTGAACAAATCAAGAAGAGGGAGGCCCAAGAATATTTTTCCTTTGCCGAGAGAGTGTGCAGCCGAAGATTTCCTTTGTGAGAATGGAGGTGACCGAAGCTTCAGCAGGGTTATGATGAAACCGAGTGACTTTTGGATGGAAAAGGGGTGGGTGTCGGTTGTTGGGGGGGGTTATGGGTAGGTAAAGAGGCGTTTGAATTAAATAATATAGTTAATTTGAGGTTTAGTGGGCACTCATCTTGTTAATTAAATTTTTAAAAGATGTTTAAGCCCAATGAACTTAAAAGTTGACCCGTTGAATTCAAACACACTCCCGAAAAATATTTTGTGCTGAAAAGATTTTGAAAATATTAGCCGAACTCTCAAAAAGTCTACCGATTCGATAAAATTTGCGTACAGTTAAAAATAAAATCTTGCGGGTAAAAATACCCAATAAATCCCAATTTTTGAAAAATACTCTTAAAAACACCTTATATTAGTTAATAAAAATAAGTCATGTAATTAAAATAATTTTCCTAAAAATTCTTCAGTCTTCGTTCCTCGTTCGAGCGCGGAATGCAACTTAAAAAAATCTAATGCATGAACTTATAAAATGTATGGAATAAATTCTACCATGCATGAATTATGCATAAAATGAATAAAAATAATTAAACAGAGATTAATAAACATATGCTTTAAATGAATTTAATAAAATATCAAAGAAATTTATTAATTTACATGCATGTGGTTCACGTGGACTTTACGATTTTCGGGATGTTACAATCTCTCCCCCTTAAATTGAATTTCGTCCCCGAAATTCGCTTATCCGTGATAATCACAAAGTTTAGACTTAGTTCTAGTATCCCAATGGTCCACGCTTCCGCTGCACTACTCTGATAAAATAATAAATCTTAAGGTGTCCTTATGTCTCCTCAATCCTAATTAAATTGCCTGCCAAAATATTCGATTGCGAATCGCAACTCAAAACGACTTAGAGTGACTTAGTTCTATTCTACTATGTGCTCAAATTTCCGACTTTCTCGCAGCTCCTCATACTGCAAATGGATGTCCAAACCTATTACACCTTATTTTTCTTATATTATACCCATAATGTCCAACGTCCTATTACATTAGTATTTAGGCAGTTCAACTTAGGAAACGTTAGCCCCAAAATTTAATGACCGACTGCTATCCTCAGTGATATACTTAAAAGTTAAACCTTATCTCAACCCCATAATAATATTAGCCTAAGATCCTTTAATCAAATCTTCATCTTACGGCACCAAACTTACGTAACTTAACTATTTACAAGTACATTCCAAATATCACACTGTTACAAATCTTAAATCTGAGTAGTGTTAGTCCATAAAACCAAAATATATGATATCTATTTTCTACCTTAATATTAAAACCCTTCTGACCTCAATTACATACTTAAACTACTATCTCCACAATTACAATAAAGTTGTTGTATAAGATCCTTGGATTTTCCTCATTGGAACGAATATCGCAATCTTACGTATTCTAAATGCTTAATTAATCCTAGCGTATAAAAATTAATAAGTTATCCCATGGTAGCATTAGAATAACTTTAATAAATCAACTTCACTTATAACCCATAGAGTTCTAGAATCCCCATATCAAGCTTTTAGATTTCTTGCCCGATAAAAAAATCTTAATATTCATTCATTGATAACTTATGTTGAACACCATTAATTCTATTTTGTTTTTATTTCACCCAAAAATTCCCTATGAACAAATATCCCATAAATTTTAAACTCAAACTTACGTAATCCAAATAGCTTTGGATAAAATAATTCCAATACACATATCCGCTTAACCCCAAGTTTCTTAATGACCTTCAAAATTACTCAAGACAAGGTGTCTACCTCATCTCTTACATGCGTCTATCAAATAACCTAACCATCAATCATACCCAACTTTCTAGAAAAATTAAATTCCAAAAAAGTAAATTTTAACTCTTAAGATCACGATTAAAAAAATTATGATACAACAAACTTAGGTTCCCAAAATTTTGTTAGCTCCATGTCTACTCTTATAACTTAACTAACTGATCAATTTAACCTTAAATTGTCATCACTTTAAATTCTTTATCTGTCACAACATTATTTCACTAACGCTTAAATTTTTAAGCTCAAGATTAATTTATCCTATAATGTCCTTGATTACCATTTTTTATAACAATATAACCCGGATATCTCAAGGTTCCAAATATCTCTTCAAATCTAAATCATCAAAAATTGCGGTCATTTAAACCATTCGATTCTTACTTACTGATAAACAAATCCCCAAATTTCTTAAAAATTGCTACATTAATTCTTAATTTCTCAAAAATTATCCAATTTTTCCTAAATTCCTAAAATTCCATAATTACCCAAAAGTTCTCGGCGTTCCTAATTCTATTTTAAATGTTTCTCGTAACATAAAGTTCAATAATTTCAAGCTTATTAAACCAAAAATCAATTTCCATAATCTCGAAAAATTACTGATGTAACCCAAGTGTTCCTCAAAAGTCCTAATTTAATCCTCAAAAATTTTCAGAATTTGCAATTAGTACCCTAAAGCTCTCGAAAATTACTTTTTTGGCCCTACAACTATTCGAAATTTGCATTTTTGCTCCGATAAAGTTTTCGACTTAGCCTCATTAAACCTTAAAATTCTCGAAACTCAAAATTTAATCCCAAAGTTTGAGAAATTCGAAAATAGTCCCTTAGAATTTTATTTTTGCGCTTAGGTCCTCAAATTATTGGTTAACATAATTAGGTGCTTAAAATTCTCAATTCATTAAATTCAATCCTTAAATCCAACTAGGTAGAGCATACATCCTAAATAAATTCTACGTTTGTATACTTCCACAGATCCTCGTAGTTTTCGAATCATTAATCCTTACAATGAGTCCTCAAAATTAACTCGGCTAGCAACCACGAAACAACAGTAATTTCTTAGAAAATCTATAAATCCCAAAAGCATTCATAATTTTCAAGTTTAACTTATGACCCACGAGTAGAACATCAGTACTACTAACCGAAATTAATATAGTCAAATCATTTCCGACCTCTCCTAATGCGCAATAGCAAAATTCTTATTCATGTTCAACTCCGCCACAAAGCCAGCATGCATGAAAATCATAAAATTTCTCGTTTCATGTCGTAACACGCATAAAATTTTTTAAAGCATCTAATATTAACACATAGAGACATATAAACATGTACCATAAATCATATATCATGTAAACATGCAGGTGATAGCATTAAAATCATTAAAACATTTAAATCATAAAAGCTTACAAATTTGAGGCTTGAAGACTGAGCGGCAGAAGCTGGCGGTGGCACAACCCTATACAGGACCCTTGCTCTGATACAAACTAAAACGTCTACTCGTTTTAAAATGCGGAATTTTTTTTTTTAATTACTAAAACTCTTGTTTTGAAAATAACCATTAAACCATGCATGTGCTGTACAAAAAAATATAACATTTAAAAATGATCTTAAATATTTGACAGTAAAAATAGTGCAGTTTAAAATAACCAAACTCATCCCAAAATCATACGTAAACATGAACCAGTCAAAATCTTAAAAATCATCAAATATTCATCTCCATTCAATCTCATAATTTATAATGCGGAAAATATGCGGTCCTCGGGTCGTATTACCGCACCAGATTTGCCTACTCAGAGTTCGGCACCTCCAGTCCCCTCATCATTAAGCTCACCTGCATCACACACGCCTAGTGAGTCTAAAGAATCAACACACCTGCACCGTTAATAGCAAATACATATACATAGCACACAGCAGTGAAAAATACCATACTCAACATATCTTTCATGAACTTTAAAAACGTAACATAAACGTGTCGTGTAAAATCATATCGTGTCAAATCATGTCATCTCATGTCATCATGTACGTGTCAAAATAGCTCATTGTATCAGCATAAACTTAAACATTTTCTTTTAATTGAATTCAGTTCATTAGTTGTGACTTTCGTATCAGCTCTATCTTATCAGCTCTATCGACAGATCCATCTACAAAAATCGTGGTACCCGGCGGCGGGGGACATCAGCGACAGCATTACCCGCCCACTGAGCCCGGGCCTCAGCTAATCATATCTCATGTCATCGTATACATATACATCGTCAGTCACAACCAATTCTCATCCTTCAAAAATATCATCATTTTCATCACTTAATAAAAACATGCATATGCGTAACTTTTCCTTTAAACCAAGCATGCAACATATTTATCATAATTGCGTAAAAATCGTAAAAAATGATGCATAAACATTTAAAATATCATATATTTGTGTTCAAGGCGCTGCCAACACCAAAATCTCACCCCTAGTGCAAAATGACCGCTTTGCCCCTGGAAACCCGAAAATTATCGTTTCACCTCTGGACCTCTAAAATTGACCCGAAGCTTACCAAACTCCTTAAAATATCCCAAAACATTTTTTATAAGCGTTCCTAGATGTAAACTCGAGTCCATTTTACAACTTAACCGATTCGTTTTAAAACTTGGACCGGAGTCCCGGTTTTAACCCTAATTGACTCGAAACTTAACCGAATTTTTCCCAATATTTTGTCACACTTTATAACCATCTAAAAGGCTCTGAGACCTAAAAAATCCAGCCCTTAAACCCCTCGGTCAGCCCTTGAAGGCTGCTGTAAAATTTCCTCACCACCCTACTCTATCTTTAAACACATTACCCAAACACATTTGTGTATATAGACCAAAATCAAGCGGTCCAGCCATGACCCAACCTCATCTCAGTCACCCTAGGAACCTACTGGATGCCCTTGACTCAAGCTTACTGCCCCATGCAAGCCTCCAAGGCTCACACACACAAATCCCCCAAAAGAAACCACCACGCATCTAACTACTCATCTCCCGATCGATCTCGCCTTCCAGCAAGTTCCGAGCCTTTCCAAGCCCTATCTCAGATCCTCAAGGATCTAATCCATGGCTCAGATCAGTTCTTGTGTTGCTGGATCGGCACTTAGCACGCTATCTACCCCAAAATCGAGGACAAATCCTTGCTGCCTTCCACCCCTCCTAGCTTACAGCCCCTATAGCTCAATCCCAACCTAAGGACAACATACTCTCGACATAAGGAGCCCCTCAGCATGCCACACAACAGCCTCCTTGCAACAATATCAAATAAATAATGAATAGCAATAAAGAAAGTGCAAGTACATAATTATGAATCGAAAATTCTTCCTGTGCTAAGCTAAACCAGAATCATCATGCGTGAATGCATTCTCCAACATATAAAACGTGCATGATGCAGCAAGAGATAATACAAAGCATGCCTGGAGATGATTTGGTGAACAAATCAAGAAGAGGGAGGCCCAAGAATATTTTTCCTTTGCCGAGAGAGTGTGCAGCCGAAGATTTCCTTTGTGAGAATGGAGGTGACCGAAGCTTCAGCAGGGTTATGATGAAACCGAGTGACTTTTGGATGGAAAAGGGGTGGGTGTCGGTTGTTGGGGGGGGTTATGGGTAGGTAAAGAGGCGTTTGAATTAAATAATATAGTTAATTTGAGGTTTAGTGGGCACTCATCTTGTTAATTAAATTTTTAAAAGATGTTTAAGCCCAATGAACTTAAAAGTTGACCCGTTAAATTCAAACACACTCCCGAAAAATATTTTGTGCTGAAAAGATTTTGAAAATATTAGCCGAACTCTCAAAAAGTCTACCGATTCGATAAAATTTGCGTACAGTTAAAAATAAAATCTTGCGGGTAAAAATACCCAATAAATCCCAATTTTTGAAAAATACTCTTAAAAACACCTTATATTAATTAATAAAAATAAGTCATGTAATTAAAATAATTTTCCTAAAAATTCTTCAGTCTTCGTTCCTCGTTCGAGCGCGAAATGCAACTTAAAAAAATCTAATGCATGAACTTATAAAATGTATGGAATAAATTCTACCATGCATGAATTATGCATAAAATGAAAAAATAATTAAACAGAGATTAATAAACATATGCTTTAAATGAATTTAATGAAATACCAAAGAAATTTAATAATTTGCATGCATGTGGTTCACGTGGACTTTCCGATTTTCGGGATGTTACACTTATAACTCGGGAGAGGGACTAGGATTATAGATCATTAGAGACACATCGTTAAATGTTTATAGCGTTCGGAAGGCGTATAACTTTAGCGAGGCTTAGTAAGAACATTGTTTGCATTTATCTATGAAACTTAGATTTTAATTAGGAATAATTGAATCGAAGTTGATAGATACAATTTATTCGTCACTTGAGAAAGGGGGAATAAAACAATTAAGTGTTCTTGGCCATTAAATAATTGGAATTCAGGAATATAAATTCAACTGTGAATAATTATCGTGGAAACTTTGTGAAATCATTTCTCTAGATATTTTCTCTCATTATTATTTCTCAATTCGGTGATTTAATTAATTCATTGTTTTCATTTAATTCGTTCAAACAAACCAATCTTTAATTGATTTTTCTAAATAAAGTCTTGACTATGTTAATTACAAGAACTGATATACATTTTTATACACACTCCTCGTGAGATCGATATTTGTACTCTAACCAGTACTAAAACTTGACACCGTACACTTGCGGTAGTGAAAACACGCAACAAGTTTTTGGCGGCGTTGCCGGGGAATGCCAAATTTGAATTTATATCAGTATTTTTACCAATTAGTCTAGATTTTAATTTAGAGCTTTTGTTTTTATTTTATTTTATATTGATTAAGTTTTTCATTTTTTCCTGCTTGAAAGTGTATGCTAAGATCGCAAAACTCAGACTTGCTGAATTTTGACCCGGAGATCAAAAGAACTGCGAGAAAGTTAAGAAAAGCAAGACGAGAAGATATCCAAGCAATGGCTGAACACAGAGAAAATGACAGACACTTCCGCCAGAATCCATTCCTATCAGAGATCACTTCCGACCAGTGATCAACAATCATTACTCTGGTATTGCAAGATGGACTATCAACGCAAATAATTTTGAATTGAAGCCTGCTCTAATCAATATGGTTCAGCAAAACCAGTTTGCTGGGACAGCCACCTCTGATCCTCACGTTCACCTGAGAACCTTCTTGGAGATAACGGATACGGTAAAAATTAATAATGTTCCTGATGATATTATTAGACTGCGTTTGTTTCCGTTTTCTCTCAAGGATCAAGCAAGAGGATGGCTCCAATTGCTTCCCTTGGGAAGTATCACGACATGGCAGGATCTGGCGACAAATTTTCTGGCCAAGTACTTTCCCTCTGCAAAGTCTGCACAGTTGAAGATTGAGATTAGCACTTTCAGGCAGACAGATTTTGAGCAATTGTACGAGGCATGGGAAAGATACAAGGAGTTGCTGAGAAAGTGCCGGAACCATGGCTTTGAAGACTGGGTGCAAATTGAATTATTCTACAACGGTCTAAATGGGCAAACAAGAGGAACAATGGATGCTGCAGCTGGTGGCACGATCTTTGCTAAATCTCCTGAGCAAGCTTACGATTTTCTGGAACAGATGACGATAAATAGCTACCAGTGGCCGTCTGAAAGGGCAGGAGTAAAAAGGACAGCTGGAGTTTATGCTGTGGATCCTATTACGTCACTCACTGCTCAGGTATCTGCATTGACCACTCAAATAGCAGCGATGAATAAGGTAAGCACATCCGAAACTGAGAGTCCATTGACTGTTGCTGAAGAACAATCTATTCCTGAAGAAGCGCAGTACGTCAACAATAGAAATTTTGGAGGATTCGGAGGATATCGAGGTGACCCTCCCCCTAATACTTATCATCCAGGATTAAGAAATCATGAAAATTTCTCTTATGCAAATAATAAAAATGTGTTGAATCCTCCAACGGGGTTCAATACACCAAAGGGGGAAGGAAAACCTTCGTTCGAAGATTTGGTAGGGACATTTGTTGCTGAGTCGGGAAAGCGGATGGCAAGGACTGAGTCTCGTCTTGATAACATGGAGACTCACATGTGAAATATGGGTGCCACAATGAAATCTTTGGAAACTCAAATTGGACAGTTGGCTACCGCATTGAGAGATCAGAATAGGGGTCAATTTCCTAGTAACACAGAGGTTAACCCAAAAGAACAGTGCAAGGCAGTCACTTTGAGGAGTGGAAAAGAGTTAGTGGTGCAAAGTTCCAAGGAGGGAATGGACAAGGATAAGACAGTTGAAGAGGGTGAGTTTGAGGATGAAAAAGAAGAGAAAAATCAAAAGCCCAATGCCGAAGTTGAAGTCAAACTACCTCCTGCATTTCAGCCAACTCTTCCATATCCGCAGAGATTCAAAAAGAAGAAATTGGATGATCAATTTGCAAAATTTTTGTAGATCTTTATGAAGATACACATCAACATACCATTTGCTGATGCTTTGGAGCAAATGCCGAATTATGCAAAGTTTATCAAAGATGTGATGTCTAAGAAAAGGAAGCTGCAGGAGTTTGAGACTGTGAACCTTACTGAAGAGTGTAGTGCCATCCTGCAAAAGAAATTACCACAGAAATTAAAAGATCCAGGGAGTTTTACTATTCCTTGCTTTATTGGTGGTTCTAAATGTAGTAAATCTTTGTGTGATTTAGGAGCGAGTATTAATTTGATGCCATTTTCTATTTACAGGGATCTAGAGCTTGGAGAAGTCAAACCTACCACTATCACCTTACAGCTTGCAGACAGAAGTCTCACGTATCCACGTGGGATCGTCGAAGATGTACTGGTAAAAGTGGATAAATTTATTTTTCCTGCTGACTTTGTGATTTTAGATATGGAAGAGGATCAGGATGCTCCATTAATCTTTGGGAGACCGTTCCTGGCGACTGGAAGGGCATTGATAGATGTGCGTAAGGGTGAACTCACCTTAAGAGTTGGTGGAGAAGAAGTCATTTTCAATATCTATCACGCCATGAAGGGATCAAATGAGGTAAGCACTTGTAAAAGCATTGATATTATAGACTCATGTATGTCTCTTGAATGTGCAGGAACTAGGGATCCTTTGGAGAGCTATTTGACAAGCGCTGCAGGAACTGTTGATGAAGACAATTGGGAAATGAAAGAGCAGTTTTTGGCTCTTGAAGGAGCACAGAAAGAAAGAAAAATAGATGCACCGCTTGAGGAATTGGAGGTAAATGAGCAAACAAAGGTAATACCTCCTTCCCCTGATTTGAAGGAGTTACCAAGTCACCTTTGCTATGCATTTTTAGGTGAAAAGTCGACGTATCTAGTAATCATCTCTTCCTCTCTTACTTTTGCTGAAAAAGATAAATTATTGAGAGTATTGAAGAAATTTAAAACTGCCTTAGGATGGTCGATTTCTGATATTAGGGAAATTAGCCCCACTATATGCATGCATAAAATTTTGATGGAGGAGTCATATAATCCTTCTGTGGATCACTAGAGGAGATTGAATCTAGCAATGAAAGAGGTTGTGAAAAATGAGGTGCTAAAATTGTTAATTGCTGGTGTCATTTATGCCATTTCTGATAGTAGTTGAGTATCTCCTATACAAGTTGTGCCTAAAAAGGGTGGAATAACTTTAGTTAGAAATGAAAATGATGAACTGATATATACTCGTACTGTAAATGGTTGGCGAGTATGTATTGATTATAGAAAGTTAAACAATGCTACACGAAAGGATCATTTTCCACTGCCTTTTATTGATCAAATGCTTGATAGACTTGCTGGCTATTGTCATTATTGCTTTTTAGATGGTTATTCAGGGTATAACCAAATTTCTATAGCACCAGAAGATCAGGAGAAGACTACTTTCACGTGTCCCTATGGCACGTTTGCATTTAGGAGAATGCCGTTAGGGCTATGCAATGCACCTGCCACTTTCCAGAGGTGCATGATGGCCATATTTGCAGACATGGTGGAGGAGATCGTGGAAGTCTTCATGCGCGACTTCTTGGTATTTGGCTCTTCATTTAATCATTGTTTACACAACCTATCCCTTGTTTTTGCAGAGATGCCAAGAAAAGAACTTAGTTATTAACTGGGAGAAATGCCATTTTATGGTCCAAGAGGGCATTGTTCTTGGACATAAAGTGTCTTCTCGGGGACTAGAGGTAGACAGAGCTAAGGTGGTTGCCATTGAAAAACTTCATCCGCCAAAGAGCATCAAGGGAATAAGGAGCTTCTTAGGACATGTGGGGTTTTATCGTAGATTTATTAAAGATTTTTCTAAGATTAATAAACCCCTATGTAATTTACTTGAAAAGGAGTCGGCTTTTATATTTGATGATGATTGTTTGCAGGCATTTGAGAAGATAAAAATGGCATTGGTGACTGCACCGATCATGATAGTGCCGGACTGGAAGGAGCCTTTTGAGCTAATGTGTGATGCAAGTGATTATGCAGTGGGCGTTGTTTTAGGCCAAAGAAGGGAGAAGATGTTTAGGGCAATTTACTATGCAAGCCGCACAATGGATGATGCACAACAGAATTACACTACAACTGAGAAAGAAATGCTTGCAGTAGTATTTGCATTCGACAAATTCAGACCTTACTTGATTGGCACAAAGATAATAATTTTACACTGACTATGCAGCTATTCGCTACCTGTTCGCCAAAAAGGATGCAAAACCACGCTTGATAAGGTGGATTTTGCTCTTACAAGAGTTTGACTTTGAGGTCAAGGATAAAAAAAGTAGTGAGAACCAAGTGGCTGACCACTTGTCGAGGCTTGAGCTGGAAGAGAAGAGAGTAGAGGGAGCTAGACAAGAAACATTCCCTGATGAGCAACTCTTCGAGGTAAATTCTATACTTCCTTGATTTGCTGATATTGCTAATTTTTTGTCTTGCGGCACCCTTCCTCTAGATTTGATTTATCATCAAAAGAAGAAGTTCGTCCATGACATCAAGTTCTATTATTGGGACGATCCATTTGTATATAAGAGGTGTACTGACCAAGCGATTAGGAGATGCGTGGAGGGTATAGAAGCTGAAATTTTTTGGAGAAGTGTCATTCTTTACCATATGGTGGACATTTTGGAGCGTCACGAACAGCAGCTAAGGTATTGCAATCTGGTTTCTACTGGCCTAGTTTGTTTAAAGATAGCTACACCTTGGTAAAATCATGTGATAGATGCCTGCGGTTAGGAAACATCTCTAGGCATCACGAATTACCACTGACAAATGTTTTGGAAGTGGAACTTTTTGGCGTTTGGGGTATAGACTTCATGGGGCCTTTTCCTCCTTCTTTTGGTAATTCTTATATTTTATTAGCTGTTGATTATGTGTCGAAATGGGTGGAAGCAATCGCCACCAATACTAATGAATCTCATGTTGTAGCGAAATTTGTGCAAAAGAACATCTTCACAAGGTTTGGAACACCGAGAGCCATAATAAGTGACGAAGGTACGCACTTTTGCAATAGAATTTTCAACTCACTTTTGGCTAAATACAATGTGAAGCACAAGGTGGCACTAGCATATCATCCTCAGTCGAATGGACAAGCTGAAGTATCCAACCGGGAAATCAAGCAAATACTGGAAAAAACTGTCAATACCAACCGGCGGGATTGAGCTATGAAGTTGGATGATGCATTATGAGCTTATAGGACAGCATTCAAGACGCCTATTGGGATGTCTCCCTATAGGCTAGTATTTGGGAAAGCATGTCATCTACCATTGGAGTTGGAACATAGAGCATTTTGGGCTGTGAAGAAATTAAATTTTGATTTGAAAGCTTCTGGCGACGTTAGAAAACTGCAATTGAGCGAGATGGATGAATTCCGAAATGACGCATATGAGAATGCCAATATCTACAAAGAGCAAACTAAGAAGTGGCATGACAAAATCATCGTCCGAAGGGAGCTCAAACGAGGACAACAAGTACTACTGTTCAACTCTCGTCTGAAGTTGTTCCCTGGTAAGCTAAAGTCGCGTTGGTCAGGGCCATTTGTTGTGGAAACGGTGTCTTCTTATGGGGCCATCGAGCTAAAGTGCAGTGATGGGAAAACCTTCAAGGTGAACGGACAGCGGGTTAAGCCGTACTATGGGACAGAAGTAAGGAATATCGATAGTGTCAAGTTGAGCGAACCAAACTGATCAGACTGGTGACAGTCGGGCTGACGACGTTAAACCAAGCGCTGTGTGGGAGGCAACCTGCATTTATTTATTTTCGCATTCGTTCTGCTTTATTATTTTATTTCTTAGTTAATATTTTTAATTTTCTCTATTTAATTATTAATTTGAATCGTTTTATTTTTGCAGGTTATTTATTTTTTTTTAAAAAAAAGGGGGAGAAAATCGGACAGACGCATGCGCGCCACCGCGCGACTTCTCGCGCAGCAGCGCGCTCAGGACCAGTGGGCAAGACCGAAAGCATGCGCGCGGCAGCGCAACATCTCGCGCTACCGCGCACCCTCAACCAAAGATGGAAGACAAAAGGGTGCGCGCAGTCACGCCACTTCTCGCGCGACCGCGCTCACTCAATTATTGAAGGCCACCAGAGGGGCGCGCGCGACCGCGCGCGCCGCGTACCTACCCCTTTTAAAACCCGATTCTCTTCTACCCATTCACTCAAACCCTACTCTACAAACTAAAATTCTTCTCCCACAACACACAGCCGCCTCTTCCATAAACTCTCCTCTCAAAAAACCTCTCCTCCACAAATCTAACACCTAACCTTGCCCAAAATTCTCCCAAAACTCCTACAATACACCACCTCCTTCTCTCACAAACACACAACTCATCTCTCCCACAACCAACAGCAGCAGCCGCCGCCGCCGCTTTCCCCTGTCGCCGAGTGTCATCTCAAGCTATTGTCTTCAAGGTTACCGTTTCCATTACTTTGTTATAGGTTGGGTCTAGTTTCAGATTTCAAGCAATTGTTGGTGGGTTTGTGCTCTATATTTGTTGATTATTAGTTTGGACACAAACTGAAAAATTATGCCGCCTAGAAAAAAATCGAAGGATGGGGCTTCCTCGTTACGTTCCTACGATGCTCACAAATTTTGGAACGAGGAAGCCTTTCAAGTATATGAGAGCACTATGTCTCGATCTATTATTAAGGAAAGAGAGCTAGATATGAGCAACCTTGAATGTGATATAATTGAGGTAGTTGTGCGAAGGGGATGGGTAGATATAGCACAGTCTCCGCCAGACGCCGTGATATCTGTAGTCCAAGAATTTTATGCTAATCTGAGAATCAAACACGAGGACTACGGAGTTTTGGTGCGAGGGCAATTAGTGTATTTTGATTTGGCAACCATTAATGCAATCTACGATATGCCGGATTTTGATAATGACGGGTACACTGAGTTTATTACTAGGAATGTGAACTACGATGAGATTATCATGACCTTATGCATCGAGGGTGCAGAGTGGCGCTTGAATCAGGGCTCCCAGTCACTCTGAAGAAATATGACTTACTCCGTGATCCACACAGTTGGGCATCTTTTATTCTCTCACGGATCATCCCATCATCACATCAGACAGAGATTACAAAGGATAAAGTGGCGTTGATCTACGCCATAATGACTGGGAGAACCGTGGATCTTGGGAAGCTTATTCACAGTTTTATCATGCGTGCTGGCACGGGACTCATGACCGTTAGTCTCCTTTGTGCACATAGTATTACTGCCCTATGTCTTCATGCCGGTGTGCAATGGGGCTCCGATGAACAGGTTTTGAAAGCTAAAGCCCCAATCACAGTTTATGAAGCATACCGCCTGCGAGGAGGACGAGAAATTGAACAACAAGAGGCTAGGGCAGATTACAACCAAAGGGCCAGACAACGCCATCCACCGCCACCACCATCAATTCCTCGATTTAGTCTGCGAGACAAGATGTTCCGAATGGAACAAGAGTCACGAGCTCAGCGCCGAGAGCGGACCGAACACCGACAAACTACTAATACCTTCATGTCTTTTATGATGGATTTCACATCGGTGATCGCCCAGCGTTTTCCACCTACTGGACCCAGGGATGTCCCCTTTCCACCACATCCAGCACGGCCACCATAGTACCCACCACCAGATCTATCACCGCCGCAGCACATGGACGATGATGTTGAAGATACTGGAAATGATTATTCGAGCCCCGAGTTCTGACACTCGGGAGCGAGGTATGTGTTGTCATGTTCTTTATTTCTATACATTGAGGACAATGCATACTTTAAGTTTGGGGGGTTGGTAAAAAAATTGCCTGATAGAATTTTTCCTGCATTTTTTTTAGTTTTATTGCTCGGTAGTTTAATTCTTTTTTTTAGTTTTTATTTACTTTTTGCATTATATATTTGTTAGGAAAAGTCATGGATAAGTAAAATGTGTGGCCGATGATGAAAATTGAATTGTGGTCCTGAGGTTTATATGTGTTCATGATAACTTAGGAGTCACAATTATTTTGCACTATCGTGTTTGTTGATACTATCGTTGCTTAGAGATAAGTTGCATGTCTGTGATGCTAAATAGGCGATGGAGATTTGATTCTTGGTAATTCTTGCATGACATTGATTGACACTTTTGCAATCATAGAAATGAGTTAGGCAATTTTTCACAATATCCTTGGGCCCGTGTTCTTTGTTTACTGTCGTTTGTAGCCCTTGAGCTTCAAGTTAATTGAGATGCTTAAATTTTCTTTGTGCACCTATTTCATATATCATTTTGATTGAAAATTGCTTGTGAATGGTTTGTATGAGTTGACTAATGGATTGACGGAAGTCTAGAACTTGTCTGAACACTTTTCGAGGCGAAATACGGATAATATGTGACATAGGAATGATTTAGGCGATCTTTGGAGTCGTTTTGAGCCTTCGAGCCTACCAAACGAAAATGAAATATCCCTAGTCTCCCTTTTTGAGGCTACTAAAAAATCCAGTGGTGTGTGTCAATGACATACAATTAGCCCCCACTTGTATCTATTCTACATCCCACAACAACTACCTAATGAAGCTTATACACTTATTTTCTTACCTGATTTTGAGAGAAATAAATTCATTGGTGTTGTAACGATTCAAATGCTCCTTGAAAAGAAAAAAAGAAAAATTGAAGTGTGCAAAAAGAAGTTGAAAATAGACAAAAAGAAGGAGAAGAAGTTCAATCAAAGAAATGAATCAATCAAAATACTATTGAATTGTTATATATTATGAATAATGTAAGGCTAGAGATTTATTAGTCCTCATTGACGAAATACTCGGAAAATATGAGTATGCATGATATAGGGCTTGAGATTTGATTTATTATTCTTCATTAATATGATACTCAAAGATATGAGAATGTATGATATGCAATGAGGGGAGAAAAGACATGAGAAATTAGAGTTTTGAGTTCAAGACAGACCGCACCCGTGGTCTAGGAGACACCGCACCCGCGGTGAATGTCCAGTAGGGTACCTATTTTTGACATTGTGATACCGCACCCGCGGTAGGAACAAGACCGCACCCGCGGTCGTCATTTTTTTGAAAAATGAAAACCATGCCGAAGCATGAGCGCACCCGCGCTGAAGAACCCACCGCACCCGCGGTGTTGCATGCGAGAAGTACACCTTTGAACTGTATGATGACACATGGCACATATATATATATAGACTTTGAGTTGAGTCTTCATTTCTTCATTCCATCAAAAGAAAGAACCGAGAGCCTCCTTGGAATAGCTTCAAGTTCTTCATGGCTTAAAAACTATTTTGTGCAAGATTTAACCATTCGATTTTTATTCCGAGTTAAGATTTGGATTCCTATTATCACTAACTTCAAAAGGATGTAAGTTTCTTTACATTCCTGCATGATTTAAAATATTGATGTTGGGGAAATGCTGAAATTATTGTAATTATATGTTCTGAAGAGAATAGACATCGTAGTAACGTAAACAGATAGAGAAAATGATGTCATACGTGATTGTTATGAATTTCAGCATGTTTAGAACTAAATTATACAGATTTTGGATAGTATCATATGAGTATGATGAGGTTTATGAATTGATAATTATGAATTGGTGATATATGTTGAAAGTTGGATTAACCGGTACCGAGAACTACGCCGTCATGCCGTCGATTTATACCGAGATTAATTAGTTACTTGTACAAGATTTGTTTGAGTTGTATTTTGATTGATGACATCTTGACATTGCCATTTCAGATTTGTATTGGTCACTTTGAACTCGAGAATTTGACTACGACAGAGTATTCGGCAAGAAAGGTATAATGCATGTTTTGTTTGGGGAAGACACAACTCAAATGAGATTCAATTTGAGTTTCTCAACAAAATCACATACTAGATTTATTGTTTATCTTTTTTGATATGATTTGGATTTGTCTATAGATTTATATTCAAATCTCTTGATATGATCATGCTTTGTCTATAGATTTATATTCAAGCATTGAGATAGAAGGGTCATTGACAGAGTTGTCAAAACTAGACGTTCGGTGTATCGACGCATAGGAGCAGACTTCCCCCGATTGTAGACATTCGATACAGACACGACCGAAGTCTAGGAATAAGACGTACAGTTACCCCGATTGGGAGGGTAGGTGACAGACAGTGACGTCTTATTCACACCGGGATCCCTAGAGTAGAGTCGAAATGAGTCTAGATATGATTTGACTGAGACTGCATGATTTTATAGATTGGTTTCATAGACTATGGGACCTATGATTTATGTTACATGCATGATATTGTGTTTTATGATTTTATTATGCATATACATGTATGCATGTTTATACTGGGATTTGTTCTCACCGGAGTTTCCGGCTGTTGTTATGTCTGTATGTGTGCATAACAACAGGTGGGGCAGGATCAGGGTCACGACAGAGATGATATCGAGTTAGAGTGGTGACTACGGGCGCAGAAGATCACTAGTGGTGTCAGACTAGACTTGTACTACTTGTATTTTACGGTTTGTAATAAACATTAGAGATATGTTTGTATTAGAACAAAATATGTTTGTATGTTTGTACAATAAGTAAAGACTTTATGCTTATTTATATACATTAGAATTAATGTTAAAAAGCGAAAATTTGACCCACATTTTCTCACAGATCCATTTAATCCCGGAAAGAACTGAGTTAGAGCCCGGGTCCCCACAACAGGTGGTATCAGAGCAGTAGGTTCTGTAGACTGAGATAGAATAGAATGAGCGGGGTAGATTGAGTCATCTTCCTTGCTTTTGATGTGCTAGCATGATTTATTGCTTTCCTTATTATGTGTTGTATTGTATCTGAGTTGAGTTACAACATATAATTAGCAAGCCTGAATCAGAACCGATTCTCGATCAGAGGTATATGATCAGAGGAGGGCTGAGACAGATTATATAGATTGTATATTAATCTGTTTGATATTCAGATATGCCGCCTAGAAGGATACCGCAACCAGCTGCATGTCAAGTGCCAGAACAGGGGAGTACGTCAGGTACTCAGATGGACGTGACCGCTACACCGATGGAGACTCTGTTGAAGCAGTTTCAGTCGTTCCGACCCTCAACCTTGAAAGGCACTGAGAATGCAGCGGATTGCGAGAGCTGGCTTGATGATATAGAGATGCTATTTGAATCTTTGGCCTATACAGACGAACGGAGGGTAAAGTTGATTGGGCATCAATTGCAAGAAGTGGCAAAGAGTTGGTGGCTTACCGCGAAGAGAGCCCTAGAACATCGAGGTATTGACATTACTTGGAAGGTCTTTAAAGATGAATTTTATCAACGTTTCTTTCCAGTGTCATACCGAAAAGACAAGGGGGCAGAATTTGCCAACTTGAGACAGGGGCAATGGAACATAGAGAGTATGTTGCCAAGTTTTCTTCCTTGCTTCGATTTGCACCACATGTAGCAGGGAATGATGAAGCAGTCGCCGATCAATTTATAAATGGTTTGAATCCAGATATTTTCACCTTAGTAAACACGGGGCGACCCAACACTTTTTCCGAGGCACTGAATCGAGCGAATGGAGCAGAGGCTGGCTTGATTAGGCAGCGAGGAGCTTCCTATAGTGTACATGGTCAGAGACAGCCACCCCCCGCTGCATCGTTTCCACCGCCTCCTCCTCGATTTGATAGTGGAAGCATTAGTGGCAGCAAGAAAGATTCGTTGAAGGCTAAGGGCAAGCAGTTTAAAAGATCAGGGAGCAGTTCATCGAGCTCCAGTGGATCCCGACAGAGAGGTCAGGGTCAGAGTTCAGATTATAGTGGTGCATATTGCAGTTCTTGCGGAGGTCGACATGCCACAGAGCCGCGTCAAGGAGTTATGTGACGCTGCAACATTTGTAGGCAACTGGGACATTTGGCCAGAGTTTGTCCCCAGAGAGGTGCACAGAGAGCTCAGAGTACAGGGTCATCTGCATCAGTGCCTCAGATTGAGAGACAGGCGTCTGTACATTCATTCCAGCCGCCAGCTGCACAGTCCCAGCAGAGACCAGGAGGTAGCCAGACCGTGAGCCAACCTCCCAGACAGCAGGCTAGGGTGTTTGCGCTGAGAGAGGAGCAGGCGCAGGAGGCACCAGATGATGTGATTGCAGGTAACTGTTTCCTTTGCGGCTATCCTGCATATGTGTTGATAGACACAGGTGCATCCCATACAGTCATTTCTGAGCATTTTGCACTGATACATGCATTGCCTGTAGAGTCCTTGTCTACTGTAGTGTCTATTTCTTCTCCGTTGGGAAATGGTTTGATATCTGTGACTACAGTTAGACATTGCATACTACGGTTTGAGGGACATGAGATTGATTTAGAGTGTGTTGTACTTGGTTTAGATGATTTTGATTGTATTGTTGGGATTGACATGTTGACTAAGTACAGAGCCACCGTAGATTGTTTTCACAAGATTGTCAGATTCAGACCTGAAATGACAGAGGAGTGGAAATTCTACGGCAAGGGTTCCAGATCTCGGATTCCCTTGGTAGCTGCTCTGATTATGAGTAGATTATTGCAGAAAGGAGCAGAAGGGTTCCTTATTTATTCTGTAGACCTACAGAAATCGAGCCCGGCATTGGCAGATTTGCCAGTAGTACGGGAGTTTGCAGATGTATTTCCTGACGAGATTCCGGGGTTACCTCCAGCCCGAGAGGTTGATTTCAGCATAGATCTTATGCCCGGTACCGTTCCTATTTTGAGAGCACCGTATAGAATGGCACAAATAGAGTTGAAAGATTGAAAGCACAGTTAGAAGATCTTCTAGCCAAGGGATATATTAGACCGAGTGTATCTCCTTGGGGTGCTCCGGTGTTATTCATTCGAAAGAAAGATGGTTCCATGAGATTGTGTATAGATTACCGGCAACTGAACGAGGCAACGATAAAGAACAAGTATCATTTGCCTCGTATTGACGACTTATTTGATCAGTTGCAGAGATCATCTATTTATTCTAAGATTGATTTACGATCGGGATATCATCAACTCAGAGTTCGAGATATTGATATACCGAAGACAACATTCTGGACCAGGTATGGACACTACGAATTTATTGTCATGCCTTTTGGTTTAACGAGCTCCAGCGGTATTTATGAGTTTGATGAATCGCATTTTCCAAAGATATTTGGATGAGTTTGTGATCGTTTTTATTGATGATATACTGGTATACTCTAAGAATTAAAATGATCATGCTAATCATTTGAGAATTGTGTTGCAAACACTGAGAAATGAAAGATTATATGCTAAACTGTCCAAGTGTGAGTTTTGGCTGAGACAGGTTGTCTTCTTGGGTCATATCATTTCTGGAGATGGTATCTCTGTTGATCCGAGTAAAGTTGAGGCTATGATCAGTTGGCCAAGACCGACTTCTGTGCCAGAGATACGCAGTTTCATGGGTATAGCAGGGTACTATAGACGATTTATTAAAGATTTCTCCAGCATTGTGAAACCGATTACCCAATTGACACAGAAGAATACGTCATTTGTGTGGTCTGAAGATTGCGAGTCTAGTTTCTTAGAGTTGAAGAAGAGGCTGAGCAGTGCACCTGTCTTGATGATTCCTTCAGCTACATGTGACTTCGTTGTATATTGTGATGCATCTCACAGAGGGTTGGGGTGTTTTCTTATGCAGTGAGGCCATGTGATTGCTTATGCCTCTAGACAACTGAAACCACACGAGACTCGATACCCAATTCATGATCTTGAATTGGCGGCTATTGTATTTGCACTAAAGATCTGGCGTCATTATCTCTATGGCGAGAAGTTTGAGATTTACTCTGACCATAAAAGCCTGAAATACCTGTTCTCTCAGTCAGAATTGAACATGAGACAGCGCAGATAGCTTGATTTACTGAAAGACTTTGATTGTGAGATCAAATATTATCCAGGAAAGTCAAATGCCGCAGCAGATGCCTTGAGTCGAAAGGTATGTTCCCTATCCTTATCGACAATAGGTGTCTCGAATCTAGTTGAAGATTGTTGTTTGTCTAGACTGACATTTGACACAAAAAGTAGACCCTTGAGAATTTTTACGATTCAAGTTGAGCCAAACTTGATTATGAGGATCAAAGAGGCACAGAGAGTTGATCCAAATATTCAGAAATCGATTGCAATGGTCCGATCATGACATTTGTCAGAATATCTGGTACGTGATCATGTGCTATACGTGAATAACTGTCTTGTAGTGCCAAATATTTCAGATTTGAAACAACAGATATTATCAGAAGCGCACTGTAGTCGGTTTAGTATTCATCCTGGAGGCAGAAAGATGTATAACGATTTGAAGATACAGTTCTGGTGGAAACAGATGAAGACAGATATCGCAGAATTTGAGTCTAGATGTCTGAATTGCCAACAGGTGAAAGCTGAGAGGAAAAAGCCCGGAGGTTTACTTCAGAGGTTGTCTATTCCAGAATGGAAATGGGATCACATTTCCATGGACTTCGTGACGAAGTTACCTCGATCATCCTGGGGCTGTGATGCAATTTGGGTCATTATTGACAGATTAACCAAATCTGCTAGCTTTATTCCATACCGAATGACATATAGACATGATCAGATGGCGGAGATTTACGTCAGAGAGGTAGTCAGATTACATGGTGTGCCGAAGTCTATCGTATCAGATCGTGATCCACGATTCACTTCTCACTTTTGGCACAGTTTGCAGCAGGCTTTAGGTACGACTTTACATCTGAGCACTGCTTATCATCCTCAGATAGACAGACAGTCAGAGCGGACTATCCAGACTTTAGAGGATATGTTGAGAGCCGTAGTGCTAGATTTTGGCACTAGTTGGCAAGATTCCTTACCTCTTTGCGAATTTTCTTACAACAACAGCTATCAAACGAGTATAGAGATGGCACCGTTTGAAGCGTTGTATGGTAAGAAGTGCAGATCTCTGTTATACTGGGATGACATCTCAGAGGTACCAAAACTTGGACCTGATATGATACGGGAAATGACTGAGAAGGTGAAAATTATTCAGAAAAGAATGAAGACGGCACAGGATAGACAAGCCAAATACGTCAATATCCGACGTAGACCATTGGTATTCGAAAAAGGAGACAGAGTATTCTTGAAAATTTCTCCTTTTAGAGGCGTTGTCAGATTTGGCAAACGCGGAAAGTTGTCTCCGAGATACATTGGTCCTTACGAGATCTTGGAAAAGATTGGCGATCGAGCCTATCGACTTGCTCTTCCTCCTTCTTTATCAGGAATACATGACGTTTTTCATGTGTCGATGTTGCGCAGATATATGCTAGATACTTCTCATATCATTCACCCTGACGAAGCTGAGCTTGATCAGACGTCGAGTTATGTTGAACATCCGATACAGATTCTTGATCGGAAAGAAAAGAAGCTCAGAACGAAGACTATTCCGCTAGTGAAAGTCCAATGGATTCCACATGGCATCGAAGAAGCGACTTGGGAGACAGAAGCAGATATGAGACAAAGACATCCCGAGTTATTTACATGATGTAAGTAATTTTTCAGTTTTGATTATATTATTTTTCATGTATGATTTAATAGATTGCCTGCTATTTCGAGGACGAAATCATTTCTTAGAAGGGGAGAAATGTAAGGCTCGAGATTTATTAGTCCTCATTGACGAAATACTCGGAAAATATGAGTATGCATGACATAGGGCTTGAGATTTGATTTATTAGTCTTCTTTAATATGATACTCAAAGATATGAGAATGCATGACATGCAATGAGGGGAGAAAAGACATGAGAAATTAGAGTTTTGAGTTCAAGACAGACCGCACCCGCGGTCTAGGAGACACCGCACCCGCGGTGAATGTCCAGTAGGGTACCTATTTTTGACATTGTGATACCGCACCCGCGGTAGGAACAAGACCGCACCCGCGGTGCCGAGGAGACCGCACCCGCGGTCGTCATTTTTTTGAAAAATGAAAACCATGCCGAAGCATGAGCGCACCCGCGCTGAAGAACCCACCGCACCCGCGGTGTTGCATGCGAGAAGTCCACCTTTGAACTGTATGATGACACATGGCACATATATAAATAGACTTTGAGCTGAGTCTTCATTTCTTCATTCCAGCAAAAGAAAGAACCGAGAGCCTCCTTGGAATAGCTTCAAGTTCTTCATGGCTTAAAAACTATTTTGTGCAAGATTTAGCCATTCGATTTTTATTCCGAGTTAAGATTTGGATTCTTATTATCACTAGCTTCAAAAGGATGTAAGTTTCTTTACATTCCTGCATGATTTAAGATATTTATGTTGGGAAAATGCTGAAACGCTTGTAATTATATGTTCTGAAGAGAATAGACATCGTAGTAACGTAAACGGATCAAGAAAATGATGCCATGCGTGATTGTTATGAATTTCAGCATGTTTAGAACTAAATTATACAGATTTTGGATATTATCATATGAGTATGATGAGGTTTATGAATTGAGAATTATGAATTGGTGATATATGTTGAAAGTTGGATTAACCGGTACCAAGAACTACGCCGTCATGCCGTCGATTTATACCGAGATTAATTAGTGACTTGTACAAGATTTGTTTGAGTTGTATTTGATAGATGACATCTAGACATTGCCATTTCAGATTTGTATTGATCACTTTGAACTCGAGATTTTGACTACGACAGAGTATTCGGCAAGAAAGGTATAATGCATGTTTTGTTTGGGGAAGACACAACTCAAATGAGATTTAATTTGAGTTTCCCAACAAAATCACATACTAGATTTATTGTTTATCTTTTTGATATGATTTGGATTTGTCTATAGATTTATATTCAAATCTCTTGATATGATCATGCTTTGTCTATAGATTTATATTCAAGCATTGAGATAGAAGGGTCATTGACAGAGTTGTCAAAACTAGACGTTCGGTATATCGACGCATAGGAGCAGACTTCCTCCGATTGTAGACATTCGATACAGACACGACCGAAGTCTAGGAATAAGACGTACAGTTACCCCGATTGGGAGAGTAGGTGACAAACAGTGACGTCTTATTCACACCGGGATCCCTAGAGTAGAGTCGAAATGAGTCTAGATATGATTTGACTGAGACTGCATGATTTTATAGATTGGTTTCATAGACTATGGGACCTATGATTTATGTTACATGCATGATATTGTGTTTTATGATTTTATTATGCATATACATGTATGCATGTTTATACTGGGATTTGTTCTCACCGAAGTTTCCGGCTGTTGTTATGTCTGTATGTGTGCATAACAATAGATGGGGCAGGATCAGAGTCACGACAGAGATGAGATCGAGTTAGAGTGGTGACTACGGTCGCAGAAGATCACTAGTGGTGTTAGACTAGACTTGTACTACTTGTATTTTATGGTTTGTAATAAACATTAGAGATATGTTTGTATTAGAACAAAATATGTTTGTATGTTTGTACAATAAGTAAAGACTTTATGCTTATTTATATACATTAGAATTAATGTTAAAAGCGAAAATTTGACCCACATTTTCTCACAGATCCATTTAATCCCGAAAAGAACTGAGTTAGAGCCCAGGTCCCCTCAAATAAGGCGATGGAAGAACAGACGTGGAGAAGTGACGTTGCAAATTGAGTTTATTGACAAAGAAAGAGACCGCACCCGCGCCAAGAAGTAGACCGCACCCGTGGTGTAAGGGCAGAAAGTGGATTTTCGATTTCAATAGCCACCGCACCCGCGCTTAAGCTTCTACCGCACCCGCGCTTGGAGGACAGTAGGGTACGTTTTTGGGGCAGAACGTGCACCGCACCTGCGGTACCAAAGGGAGCGCACCTGCGGTCTAAGCTTCGGGAAAATTTGATGTATATCAGTACACTGAGCGCACCAGCGGTGCAAAAGTGAGCGCACCCACGGTGTGACGTGCAACATGAAGAATAAGGCCACGTTTTTTTCCCATGCACTTATATATATATATATTTATATATATATATATATATATATATATATTGATTTCTTCATCCTCCTTCAGAAAGAACCAAGCCAAATCCTCTGAAAATACCTCAAGCTTCTTCGAACAATAGATTTGTGATTGTGAAAGATCCACCCGTCCGATTTGTAATCCGACTTCTGTACTGTGTTCATAACGACGCAGGCTACAACTGGACGTAAGCTTTGTTACGTTTAGACATGATTTGAAAATATGATGTTGATGGAATTGAATATTATTTATATATGTTGTTCTCGAGATAATAGACATCGTATAATCGAAACTGGATTAAAGAACAGACTGTTTATGCAATTATTATGAATTTTCAGATTTGATTCGATTGTGGTTATACCGATTCGATATCAGATTTGTATTGTTATTAAGATTAGGAGTTGTACCGATATTGATTATGAGTTCTGGTTTTATATCTGTGATGTGGAGATTGACGGGGTTATCGAGACTGTATTGTTATGCCGTCGAAACATCAGTAGATTGATATTGATCAGATTTACGATTGACTGAGATTATATTGTTGTACTGTATGTCGATTGACATTGATCAGATTATATTTTGATTTGAGTATTGATCAGAACAGGTTCTGAATTGAGTTATATATTGATATTGTGCATGTTCGATATTGTCATTGCCAGATTGGGTATGGACATAGTTGAATTCGAGACTTCGTCTTCGTCAGACCGAGAAAAAAAAAGTATAAATTAATGTTGAGTTGGGATTGCACAACTCGAGTGAGGTCTGACTCGAGTTTCCCTAAATCACATACTTTATTTTATTGCATTGATATTTGCAATGAATGAATTGATATGCTTGTGCTATTGATTATAGACAGCAGGTATTAGACGAGTGATCTTGTGACAGAAGTACCTGATAGTGGCGGTATCGCCACGGGCACATTGCACTATGTCATAAGATAGGATATTGGTGAAAATGCCAAAGTCTGTGACGGTTAGGTGAAGACACTGGATTTTTGGTTATATTGACGTGAATAGAATCGGAATTTCTTCTATTACTGTTGGTCGATATAGGAACACCAACTTCTGGAAACCGGGATCCCTAGACTAGGATTGAGTCTAGTCTAAGTCTGAAAGTCATTGATTGTGATTTATTGATTGATGTTGCTTTATATTCATAGATTGATATGGATTTATGTTCCTGATTATGGTACATGTTTAGAATATGATTGGTTATTGATATTGAGACATGTTTCGAATTTTGATGCATGCTATGAATATTTGATTTATGTTTCTGAATTTGATATATGTTATGAATGTCGGTTATATGCTTTTATATGGTTTATATGATTGCATGTACACATGATTTATAGTGAGAATATAATTCTCACCGGAGTTATCCAGCTGTTGTCTTATTTGTATGTGTGCATGGCAACAAGTGGGATAGAATCAGGGTCAAGAAGAGAATGAAGCTGGACTAGATAGCGTAGAGATCCGGGCTCAGAAGTAAACTAGGAATCATCACTTGATATATAGTAGTTGAACCTAGTTGAATCATTGAAAGGAATACAAGACTTGTACTTTTATGTATAATGTGTATTTCAGATCGATTTATCTTATGTTTCCACATTGTGTTTTAAAAAAAATTTAGACCCTGTGTATTATAATTGATTGAATAATTCCTAAGAATGATTAAAATTGGAATTAGCGTCCGGGTCCCCACAATTTAACTATATGTTAATTGATGCGGTTAAGCAAATATTAATTTATTGCCTTCTTGTTTTAGATTAATCAATAAATATTCAATTTAATTGACCAGATTAAAAGAACACATGATAAACAACATCAATCAATGAATTAAAATAAATATTAAAATCGAATCAAACTCAAAACATAAAAAAATAACTTGTATCAATACTATCGTGGTCTTAGTCTATAAAAGTCTATTCCATAAATTGAAAACAAAAGTAAAAACTCATGTTTAAATTTATAGGAGAAAACATAATCAAGAAAAAATAAAAGGAATTCTCAGTGATTTTGGCATGTTGAGATGTTCCTCCGTGTTTTGCATCTTTCTCTTTGTTGTCTTCACCGTTCTCCTCCCTTCGCTTCTGTTCAAATCTCTGCCTCCCTTCTTTCACGTCTCACGTCTCTCTCTTTTTCCACGCCCCTCTGTACGTGCAGTGATGTTTTTCTTTTATTTCCAATTAATGAACTTAATCCTCTAAGTATTTGTAACTCACGTCAAGTTCAAAAATTGTTGATAAAATTGTATATGTTATATTTTTAAAATGTGAAGCTTTATCTTTATCAAGATTTTCCCAGATATTCTTCTAAAACTTCAAATCGGATGACCATGATCTATAAAGATGCCACAATAAATAAATTAATTAAATATATAAAAGTGAACAGGTTGTTGATGGAAACTTGTGTTGCAGACGATGGATTAGTTGTCATCATTTATTTATTTAATAATAAAAATAAAGAGGGAATTGGTGGCAGTTCCCAATTCAAACAACTTTTGATCCTAGCTCCTTGGAGAGAGAAAATCTTTTTCCATATACCAAAATTACCCTTTATTCTAAATATAATTTTAATTGATCCCCGCGCTTTCGAAATGGTATCAGAGCTTAAGGTTGATTTATTTAAAACACATGATTTATTATTTATAAAGAAACAGAATGTTTGAGGAGGAGAATTTCAGAAAAATTATGAATTCGAACTTATGTTGGAGAAAAATAATTTACAAAGATTATTCCAATAAATTGGAATATACATAAGAGCATCTAACTATTGTTAGATATCAGAAACAGAAAGGGACACGTCAGCACCCTCAGGTAAATTTATGATTCAAACAAATAAGTTTCTGGAGATAGTACCAGATTCATCTAAGCTCTCTTTAGATCTTAGAGAAATCCAGAAAACAATACAAAATTATGGCAACATGCTATACTGTGTACCCCAACGAGTTGAAGAAATCCATAAAACCCAGGAAGAAATTCTTGGAATATTAAAGGATATTCAAACAAGAATTCAGAAAATAGAACAACAATAAGTTCTAGTAAAAGAACTTCAGGAGGATGATCACCACCATCATTTGGTACTGAACTGTTGTTACATGAACAAGGAAATGCCAGAGTGGTGTCAAAACCGTTAACTGAAGAAGAAAATATGATCAATCTAATTAAGTCTGTCTCAGAAAAGAAAATAATCTGATAACAACTATAGAAATGATTGGTCTGGAGAATCTACAAGAGCTTGCAGAATCTTTCGCAAATCTTAAAGTTGTAGATCTAAAGATGAACACAGCAGGAGGTGAAATACCTGTTATAATCTGGTCATCTTCGCAGGAACCACCAAGGGAAAGTGTTGGATCTCAGAATGTTAACATGAGATAATCTCAATCTGATTTTCATACTGATGGAGGATCACACCTAGCAGGTACAAGGACAAGGAGAAGTCAAATTCCCTTGCACCAAACACCATACGGGAAGACTGTTTTAGATCCTATATATCCTTATGGGGTTATGCTTAACCTTGATATATTAGATTTCAGGAACAGAGAAGATCTCATAGATGATTGGACATCGCCTATGAGAATTGCAGCAAGAACACTTGATCTCAACAAAGAAGGATTCATTAACTTTTAGAAATGAGTCTTATGGGATCAATGAAAATTGCTTGGGACATGAATTCATTAGAAATGAAAGAGTCAGTCCTAGCCGGAGAATTTCTGAGCGAGATAGCCGGAAAAATGGCTACCTTATTTAAAGCACAATTTATAGGGGTAGACTATTTTAACAGTCAAGATACATAGAAGAGGAAGAAATATACTCAGGCTCCGTATAGTCTTGAATTACACGATATATGTTTAGTGGAAGAATACATTATATTATTCACTAAATATCGATGGAATTCAGTAGTCGAAGAAGATATAGCTATGCAGCTTTTTTTTGCAAAAATTCCAAGCCCTTGGAAAGAAATGCTCATAAGGCAATACGTACCTGGAAATCCAGATACGTTGGCACGAAGAGCCTCTTTCCTTAAAGGAAAATTGGCAGAATGGTGCCATATGACAACATTACAAAAGAATTACAAACGCTTAAGGGGTATCAACAAAAGAACTCTTTTGTGTTGTAAAGAGAATGATCTTCCAACAATTATTGGAAGTCAACCACAGAAGTATAAAAGAAAAAGTTTTAGGACTCATCAATATGCTCGAAGTGGAAGAAGTTCTTGGAAACCAAGAACTGTTTGGTCTAGACAGAAAGCCAGATCTTATAAATCTAGACAAAAAAATGGACCAACAAGAAGTAGGATATCATCCCAAGAATCGAGTACATCTCGGAGCACAAGAAGAACACCTATGAAGAAAACTTTCAGAAGAGCTCATACTAGAGCTAATGAAAGTTTCAACGATTGCAATTGCTGTGCATGTGGAGCAAGATGTCATATATCGACCAACTGTCCAGAAAATGAAAAAAGAGGTATTAAATGCTTCGAGCCAACTCCGGATATTGAAGAAACAATTTATTACCAAGATCTTATTCAGGTATACCGATTTGAGGACATTGCCTCAGATGAAAGTATATATGAAGAAGAAGAGGTCTTAAGTGAGGGAGAATCTGATGGAACAGAATCAAAATCTGACTAAGGACGAGGTGTTTCGACAGAAACACATGAAGATTTGTCTGGGTTTTTCAGCCAGACAACAATATGCCATAATATGGTCCAAAAGATCATGAGAGAAAATCTTAGCCTACAGAGATATCAAGAATTCTCTGCAGGACATGTAGAAAAGTTCTTAGGAAGTCTTGAACTAAAAAACAGAAAGCCTCATCTAATCTATAAAGTTTCTTGAAGGAAAATAACAATCTCGATGGAACTTACAGGAAATAGAATGGAGATGCAGTTAATTCCTTCCGAAGAAATTAAGGATAAATTAAAAAAAACTCAAGATAGAAGTAGCAAGGACTATGTCCTGGATTCAGATTGGAGCAATCCAAATTATGATAAAGGATACTTTCAAAGAAGGGATAGATTCGCTTATTGATATTGCGATATGCGATAAAAGAATGGTGAATCTACAAGATTCAGTACTGGGAACAATCTCAGGTAATCTCTGTATATGAAAAATTGTAGGAGTAATATATCCAAGGATAACCTACAACCTGGCATATCGAGATTTCAGCCGAGCGTTGACATTGCACCAAAATTTCAAAGAAAAAAGGCTGATGAAAGAAGGTAATAGACCATACTCTATTACTTATCAGATTTCATATGCTCTATCTAATATACATCATTCTGAGTTGTTTATTAGAAACGACTTTATTGAAATACCTGAGATATTCGGAAAAGTTGCTCAGACAATTTATCCAGAACGAGTTGAGTTTCTTTTAGTGCAGGAAACAAATATCCAAATACAAGACAAATCGATTCTACCAAGGAATCAAAGTCTTAGATTGGAATCAAGAAGTCTATCTTTTCAGGGAGATAGAATTAAAAGTTACAGGTGGGGAAAAACGCCTGTCATAGAAACCCAACAAGAGCCGAAAATTTTTTCTACAATGGGAAAATTTAGATGCCCAGAAGGGTGGAAGGAAGTAGAAATAGTAAAAGAATCAATTTCCTTGTAATACAATATACTATTTGGAACAACCTATGATAGGAACTTACCATTGACTGATTCATATCGGAGAATTGGAAGTTCATATTCAAGGAATTCCAGGGAAAGAATCAGATCGACTGATTCTTGGACTAAAGTTTCTCGAGGAACACAAACCTTGAAAACGTCTAGAGTATGGAATGGAGTTTATGGCAGAGGATAAGATGTAGAAAATCAATGACCACAAGTCCATTCTCAATATACATTCCAGTAGGGATGATATATGAACAATATAAGACATAATATTTTGCTGCTTATATTGATTCAGATGCTGGAATCTGTACAGCAAAACGAGTAGTTTTTCCAAATAACTTGGAAGAAGAATTACCAAAGATTGCTGGAAGATATTTTTCCAGAAGAATCTTAATTTTATGTAAAGGGATTAAGATGACTGAAATCATGATTGATGGTGCTGGACAAACACCTTGGTACAAGGTAAAGACACCACCAATTTATTTTCATGATACATGAGCTGACATATTGTTAGGAAATAATTTCCTACAAATGTTCAAATCCTATACTCAAGAAAATGAGACTAGACGATTAGTGTTCACAACACCATGTGATCACAAAATCATAGTCCAGAGACTACGAGAGGCATTTTACAGAAAATAGCCAATCCAGTTTCGCAGCAAGCGTGGTGATGAAGGAAAAATTCTGAGCCAAAAAATGAAGGATTCTAGACGGTTTGGAGAAACAATGCTCCAGTTAAGAGCAGACAAAGTACTCCAACTAGAAGATATAGAATGCCTTAAGATAACTCTACAAACGAATGAAGTAGGGTTCGAATATAAGGTATCATTGGAAGATGTCAAGAAAAAGATCAAAGACAATGAAGATCCCTTGGCATGGTGGGACATAAATCAACTCAAAGCTTGCCTTAAGATTAAGGAAGGCAAAGAGTATGAATTTGTCCATTGCAAGCCTATCCCAATGATTATCATTGATCAAAGAGATATGCAGATTATAATCAAGGAACATTTGGACCTTGGTTTAATCAAAGCAGGTATGTCACCAAATAGTAGTCCAGGATTTCTGGTACGAAACCATGATGAGATAAAACGAGGAAAACCCAGATTGGTTATTAATTATCAAGAAATCAATAATATTCTGGAGTTCGATCGGTATTTTATACCCAGTAGAGAACACTTGATTAGTTGCATACAAAACGCCAAGATATTCTCTAAGTTTGACTATAAGTCTGGATTTTATCAAATTCGGATGCATGAAGAAAGCAATAAATTCACAGCTTTTTCCACACCTCAAGGACATTATATCTGGGAAGTATTGCCAATGAGATTGGCTAATTCACCGCAGATATTTCAAAGAAAAATGGATAATATTTTTAAAGATTATTTTAAATTTATTTTTGTTTATATTGACGATATTTTAATAGCATCTAGAAATATGGATGAACATGTTAAACACTTGGAGATTTTCTCTAAGGTTTGTAAAAAAGAAGGACTGGTTTTATCTGAAAAGAAAGCAGTCATTGCAACAAGAAAGATTGAATTCCTCGTAATTGAAATCGATGAGATATTAATAATTCTGCAAGACCACGTCGTCGAAAAGGTGCAGAATTTTCCAGAAAGTCTCAAAGACAAGAAACAACTTCAAAGTTTTCTATGAGTTGTTAATTTTGCTGAGATGTTTATTAAAAACCTAGCAAAACATAGGAAAGTGTTTAGTCCATTATTGAATAAAATGCAAGATTTATATGGACAAAAGAACACACAGAAGGACTTGTCTATTTAAAGGAGATTTGTAAGAATCTTCCAAAAATGGCTATTCCTGAAGACGAAGATGATCTTTTATTATATACCGATGCCAGTGATCATTGGTGGGCAGCAGTTTTTACTAAGCTCACACCAGATGGAGAACAACCATGCAGATATTGCAGTGGATTATTCTCAGATGCAGAAGCCATCAGATGACATATCAACGAGAAGGAATTTTATGCAGTAAAAAAGGCTTTTGAAAAATGGCCATTATTTTTACTTGCAAAGAAATTTACTTTGAAAGTTGATAACACACATGTAAAAGCTTTCTTAAAGAATAGAATTGAGTCTAAACCGGAGAAGGTCAGATTATTAAGATGGCAGGGCACTATGTCAGAATTATATATTTGATATTGTGATAATAAAATCTCATAAAAATATTCTTGCAGATTTTTTAAAAAGAGATGTACAACGGTGATATCGATGCCATCATCAAGATGCAGAGGCATTTAAGGAAACACCTTAAAATGCTTCAAAACGAGTTTAACAAGCTGGTTTTAAACGCAAAAATTGCGGGAAGACTACAACTAGCCGATAAGAGAGTTGTCTCTGATAGGATGGATTAGTTGTCATCATTTATTTATTTAATAATAAAAATAAATGAGCTTGTACTATTTAAGGTTTGCAATTAAGTCAAATCTAATCTACGTAATCGTTCCCAAAGTACTAAAGCTCTCGGTCGTTTCATCTATTTTTCATTTAGACGAGGATGTGCTTTGGAACATGATCGACTCGATCTATATTTGTTCTGAAAAATAATATTTTCAATATAAAAATTAATATTTTTTATAGATCGGTTCTAATCAAATTTAGGTGTCATAAAGTTAATATGTAAAACGATCTCATAAAATTTATTGGGTTGGACACAAATATCCAATATCGGTAGTGTAAAAACTCAATAGAAAATGTGTTGGGACCCAAAATCCACACAGGATGGTCGGAGAATTTAAAACGCGTGGAGTGGAAAAATCGGTATTACAGATCTCAAACAAAACATATTTATTTAGTGTAATAATTTTTAGAAAGGTCAACGCATGGCATACACAAACCTGCCCAACAAGTCAGTCTTCCCCGAGTGTGTGTCAAAACCATAATTTATTTTTAGGAAAGGGAGACTATGGCGTGTACTTAAAAAGGGGGCTTCGATGACAGGAACCACTCAGTTCTTGTAATTTTCTATTTTAGTTTTTTATAAAATCATATAAAGTGTAACATACCCGAACTTCGACATGAATCATGGATATCCCCTTCATGCATTGATATTGGAATAAGAAATACAATAAATTTTGAAAAATTAGAACAAACATATATACACACACATATATATTTAGTGTGTGTGCCCGCATTTAAACGGGTCTTATGAGTCATCCGCCTCATGAATCATAATTTTAAGAGGCTTAAATTTTTTTTGTATCTAGTAATATTTCAAAATTTTAGGGGTACAACCAACGCAAGTTACTCGTGAATAACTCGCGAGCTAACCTGTTGCTAATGTGTGACAATTTTATTAAACCGTCGCTAATTAGCGACGATTTTCAATAAACCGTCGCTAAATATTAGCCACGGTTGAAAACCTGTAGCTAATTAGCGACATTATTATTGCATTGTCACTAATAAGCGACGGTTTAATAAAAACGTCGCTAATTAGCGAAGGTTTAATTATACATGTCGCTAATTCGCGACGGCCCTAAAAACTGGTCTATTCCAACATTTGATAAAGTTCAGGTTCTTGTTCAATTCACCGTCGTAGTACCTTCGTGTTAGGTTATTGCTGGTTGTTCCATTGTATCCTGAGAAACAGTAGTCCAATTTGACCCTCGAAGCACATATCGGGGAGGAAAAATTTGTTTTAAGGACACTATATTTCGTATAGGACTCGGTTTGCTTTACTGTTTTACTTTGCCTGCTATATTTTCTCACGACATTGTTCATTGGTTTCTGTTTGGTTTTCCATATCCTTTTAAAGATTCCAGTACTTTATTTCTCTTTCGAGAACTACGATTACGGGTTAACAATTATAACAGTAACAAAATAGAGACGATGATTGACATGGAGAGAGAGAACAATCAAAATAAATTGCAATCCTCCAAGATCTTATGACAAGGATGGCTCAGGCTTTGATCCATAATCAATGGGGTATTTTGTTTTCTCACCTTTGTCAACTTTTTACACTTGAGGACGTTATTTTTTTAAATAAATGGTTGATCAAAGTTATTTTATAAATTTCCCGTTATCAATCCCATATTCCAAAAATGATACATGATGCTGCCACTACACAGATTAGTATCAAACTTTATGGTTCCGATTATGATTTATGGTCCCAAATTGTTGAGAGGAAAGTATGCTCTAGGCAGGCATGCTTATCGGTTCCATCGAACCGGTTTCGGACCGGTTCCTACCGGTTCTGGGTCCGATGAGTTCGGAACCGGTCTAAACCGGTTAGGAACCGGTTCCGGTTCCAAGTTGAAATACTTGGAACCAATCCAAACTCAAGACTGGTTCGGCTTCTAATAAACTGGTTTCGGTTCGATTCGAACCGGTTCCGAACTCTAATTTATTATATTTTACTATTTAATTAAAATTAGTAATATTAATGGACAAATTTTTATTTAGTATTTTGATTGCAAATAATTGTGATTACATTAAAAAAATATAACAAAATAACTTAAACATTTATTTTTACAATTGAACATCTAAAATTCATCGCGATTTATTAAAATATATTTTGAATACTCTGGATCTTTATCGGAGCTTGAGCTTTGAAATTTGTCGATCGCGCCAGAGGTCCTATTCTTTTCTTCTGTTGCAAACCAATCTTGTAGGCATGTTATCATGGAAAGTGTTTATGGCTTTAAATTAGTTCTTTGTTCATCAATGATCCTTCCACATACTGAAAATGTTGATTCGGAAGCAACACTTGAACTTTGAATGGGTAGAACATCTCTTGCAATTGCAGCTAACACTGGATAAAGTTTAGAATTTACTTTCCACCAATCAAGAACATCGAAATTATCTGTAGTCTTAATATATTGGCTTAGATAAATTTGGATCTCATTGTAATTGGTTGTTTTCACCGATTTTCCTTTGAACTTTTGTCGTTTCAAACTTTGAAAGAGATTCAGTGCTCCACTTTTGCTTTTATATGCCGGCATCTCCTCTGGCTGCGCACTCAATTCATCACATTGTCCACTAGCATACAAATCAAACAATTCTTGGAGAGAATCCATGATTGACTTCTTTTGATCGTCAACATTCTTCCGAAGAAATTTAGCATAATATTAAAAAAAAACACGTCTAATCCTCCTTGATTTTGAGTAGGATCAAGTAATGTTGCTAAACCATGCACAATTGAGATAGTTTTCCAATATTTTAAAAATTTGTTTTCCATATTTGAAACAAAATGACTCATAACAGAATCATCGCGATATTCAATAAACTTATAAAACATATTGAGAAGCAAAGGTAGAAACATGGTTGAAGTAATGTAGTTAATGCCAGAAAATTTTTCGGTTGCTTCTTTAAAAATTTCTAACAAAGAAACACATTTACTCAAAATATTCCAATCATCGTCAGTTAACATTAAAGATTGTACCGTAATATTATTATAATATGAAGTAACTAAATCTTGAAAACGTAATAAAGTATGAAACAAGTGATATAAATAATTTCATCTAGTTTCCATAGGAAGAGGAAATTTTTTAAATTTAATTCCGGTTGATTCGACTAGTGTTTCCAGTCATGTCCATATCTTCTTTCACATAATAATTTCCCACATAATTTGAATTTTTCTATTACAGTGGACATTTGCTCATCACATGCACATTTAACACATAAATTGATAATATGACACGCACATCTAACATGAAGCAAATTACCATCTAAAATTTCTTTTAGTGAATCTTTAAGATTTAATTGCAAGAGTATTGGCACTCACATTATCTAACGCTATCGACATTATTTTATTTTGTATGCCATAAATCTTAACAACATTTAAAACATATCTATTTATAGTGTATGCATTGTGAGACGATTCTAAATGATCTAGCATTAAAATTCTTTTTTGCATAGTCCAAGTTTCGTCAATCCAATGACATGTAACAACAAGATATCATTCATATTTTAAATTAGTCCAAATATCAGTTTTCAAACTAACTCTACAAGAAATATTTGAAATATGCGATTTTAGTGTTTCTTTATATTCTTTATAAATATCAAAACAATATTTCTTAAGTGTGTGCCTAGAAATATTGAAAACCAGGTTGAATAGTATTAGTAAATTCAACAAATCTTCTTGTTCAGCTATTATAAATGGTCGACAACTGAAACGTCTGTCTTTTTTATTGCTTTAAAAGTACTATAATATTTTTTTTTTATAAACACTCAATTTTTCGGCCATATACCTTTCCCACATGAAAATATTTTTATTTTACCCTTTAAAATAAAACAGCAACCAACTAGCATTTTTAAAAATCAGGTACAATAGTCATAAAATGAAATCGTCAACTGTTTTACCCAACCTAAAAAACAATAAGTTTGAAAAATGTAGCCCATACTAAACCTCTCAAAAATATCTCAAAAAACATAAATAAATAGTCTTAATCTTTAACATAAATCATGATTCATAAATCGTAAATCCGGAAAAATTATAAGCGCTGGTCCTCGGGTTGTATGAGCCTTCAGTCCAGTCAAATCATCCGTCAAGACCTCCCTCAACCTTACCTGCATCCATCACACCTAGTGAGTCTAAAGACTCAACACACCATAATCTTTATAACAAATAATACATATAAAACCACATGCAACAGTGAAAATAATTTTACGTAAAAATAACTTTTTCATGACATGCAAACATAAACTTTAGCTTTTTCCTTTTTGTTCAATATGACATGACATAAAACATTTTTCATGATCATAAACATTTTTCTTTTTCTTTTTCCTTTTCCTTTTCCTTTTCCTTTCGTTGAATTCAGATCGTTAATTGTGACTTTTCTCAAACCTTAAAAAGTCGATGGATCCATCTACATGAAACCGCAGTACTGGGTGGCGGGGGATACCAGAAACTCTCTCACCGGTCAACTGGGCCCTGGCCTATCATCTTTCGAATAGAAATACGATCGTCGGAGTTCCCTCTGGGGCCTTTTCCCATAAATGGGCTCCCTCTGGGGCCTTTTTCCCTAACGATATTCCCATTCTTACCGTTACCACATACCGTTACCACATATTCGTAATGATGAAAATACGATCGTCGGGCTCTTACTGGGACCGTCACCTCGCGATATCCCCAACATTATCGAATTAGTCACAATTACTTCACTTCCTTCAACGTTTACATCTCAACACTTTATAAAATCATGCATAACATAACATTTTTTATTTTTGAAACCAAGCATGCAACATGTCTTTTAAATGTCTTCCTTAAATCATAAAAATCCCTTAGACATTTAAAAATCATAATTTAATCATGAACATTTCATAAAAATTTAAAAATAATCATAATGTCATAAAAACAGCATTTAGGGCACCGCCATGACGTTTACTAATTTCTTGGTGTAAAAAAAGACTGTTTTACCCCTAGACGTAAAATTTCTCGATTTTGACTTTTTATTAATTCCATTGACTCTAACATTTCCCAAATAGTTATTTAAGCCTACGTGAATTTTTTTATATTTTTATTTAGCTTAAATCGAGGACTTTTAATTTAATCTTTAAATAAGACGTATTGACACGTTTTAATCCCGAATTAAACCAAACCTTAATATAAAATTTCCAAATTAAAAACTTAGACTTATAATAATTAAATGAGCTTAAATATGATTTTCCATAATTTTATAAAGCTTAAACTAGGCTTTTCAATTAACTAATTAATTAATGTTTCGTGCGGCGATTAAATCCCGAATAAATCCAAAACTCATTATTTTGATCCCAAATTTTAAACATAGAATTTTTATGATTTTTTATACCCTTCCAAGTCATGAGCCACCTCCGTGGGCCCATGGATATATTTTTAGCCTTTTAATTTTTGTTTTTGACCCTTTATTGAACGCACCAAGCCATCTCCTAATTTACTCGAGCCACGCCCGAGCCACCTTGAGCCCAAACCTAGCCAACCCATCTAGGGACCCTACTGACCAAGCCCAGCCCAAAGAACATGACCCTAACCCGCTCAAAAACTTGCTGGAAGTCGACTCATGTTTTTGCATGTGTGTGTGTGTAGTGTTCTTGAACAAAAGAAACTCCTATCTAGTCTAGGACTCTTCCCAACCCTTAACCACCGAACCCACCTAACCCTGACCATCCTTGGACCACGCCCAGACCAACCCTATGACCAGAACCCCAAGCCCGAAGCACCTGAATCAGGAAGCAACCTGCACTACTACCCCTTGCAACTCACGGGTTCCATCTCCTCTCGAGCCAGCGGCCAGCCCAGCCACTCCAGCCCCTAGCACAGCCCTTTCCTGTCATCCTTAGACCCTATAGGACCCTAGTGACTCGCCCTTAGCCCCGCTGCAGCCCCCTCCCGCAACCCAGCAGAGCACAGCGCATGGGGGAGAGTCCCACCTCACGTGGGCTCTTCCCCAGCCGCCTCCCTCGACCCTAGCCGCCCTAGGACCCTATCTAGCCTTTGAACCTGACCCTGGCCAAGCCCCCAACCAGCCCTGGCCAGCTCCGTGACCCCATGCAAACAATCCGATCCCTTGTACCAAGCATAGCCCAACTCACACACACACGGTTCTTATATTCCTTCTTAACCCACGATTGTCCAGCTTGTGATGTGAATCTGGCCGGGCATGGTGTTCAAATTATTGATAAGCAAGGGAGAAGGGCTCGTGATGCATGGGAGCACGTTGGAAAGCCGAAGGAACATTAATCAAGCATTATTTTGAAGAACCGAGGCTGCACGGACCCAAGCACAGACCAGTACACGGGGTCCGTGTCCATTACACTTGAGGAAGAGAAATCCCGAGCCTACACGGACCCGAGCACGGACCTGTACACGGGGTCCGTGTCTACTACTTTCGAGACATGAAAATTACAGTGCCTACACGGACCCCCTTCCGGACCTCTACACGGGGTCCGTGTCCTTTACGAATTGGAGAGAAGATTTTTTCCTATTTTAGAGTTTTATTTATTTTGGCAAGTAGATTTGATATCTTTTGATTTTGAGACAATATATACTCGAAAATTTCATCATTGTAAACAACAATTGATTATTATTCATCTTTTATGATATTTTATCATTGAGAATTCTCTCAAACACAAGCTTAAGTTTCGTTATAACTTTTGCGTTGTAACAAATCAAACTTATCAAAAGATTTATCTTTTGTGGCGTTTGTCAATCGAAGGTTGCCAAGGGCGGGTTCTTTGGAGGTTCTCTTGAACGTGATTGTTCTTATCGTTGATTAATTGTTGCTAGACCGCGTGATCTAGAGACGATTATCACACCTATCCAATTACTTGTTTCAAAGATCGGGACAACAACGATTCTTTGTTTGTTATTGAATTGAGGGCGCGATTCGATTTTAATCGTGTTTGCTATTCATTCGTACAAAGATTCACATCAAGTGGAGCAATCACCGTGAGGTAAGCATAGTTGCCCACGCAACAAGCATGAGGTATGATTTTAGTCCTTATCTTAATTCATTGTTGTGTTGTGTTCAAGAATTTGGGGTGAGTGTTGAAAGTGTGATGTCCAAATGGCCTAACTATGAGTTAACGATTTTGTCGAGGCGTCACAAAATTGAGAGTGGTGATATATTGAATGGACTAGATTCAAATGTGATTGATTTTGAGTGTTCAAAGATTGTCAAGTTGATAAGGCTTTGTCATGGCAATGACTTGTGTGCAATTGAATTCAATTCATGTGATGAGTTGAATGATTACATGGATAGTACATTTAATGTGTTCTATTTGCATGATTCTTACTTGTTTGATGATGGCTTTGGAAATAGCATGAATGAATGTAAGAATTTTTATGTGCATAATGAGTACAATTTTAAGGAGAATAAATTCTTCATTCTATATTCATTGCATGAGTTATGTACTAGTGATGCATATAGTGGTGTTTTTATCTTTGATAAAATGCATGATTATATGTGTTGGTTGCATATGAAGAGGTATGTTGAGTGGGATTGTGAGGCATGCATTGCATATAAGAGATTGACATTTTGCCTAGATTCTTATATCGTGCTTGTGCGGATTGTCGTAGGCGTCGTTCTTCGAAGGTTCGTATCAAATTTCGATTGTTATTCTCGTGTTTATTTGTTGATAAACTTTTATAGTTTAGAGGTGAGTAACACAACCTTACTTGATTCAAAAGATCGGGAAAAAACACACGAATCTTATTATCGTAATTGAATAGAGGGTGCGATTTATTTTTAATCGTGTTTGCTATTTATTCGTACAAAGATCAGTTTCCCTTAAATTTTGTCCTGTTTTTACTACAATTTATTCATATAAAAACCCATAAACCTTACATAATCATGGCAGCCCCTTTACACATGCTTAACATAATTTTTGGATCAAAATTCATGAATTTATTAAATGTATGTGCAATATTCCGAAAATAATCATAAGAAATTCATGCTTTTCATGCACACGATATTTAAAAAGATAATACGATGTGATACACGAGAAAAAGAGATGTATGGCATGCCTTTGCGTATTTAAACGCGCGAAAAACCGTTGACAATTGCGAAGAACATAGCAAGAACCGTGGCTTGAAATCTCCTTGAAGCTTCCACCGAATTTTGGCTCAAAAGTTTGTGTGTGTGCCGTGTACTTGAAGTGTTTGGGGGAGTGGAAATTCTGATTGGAGGTGTGAGCTTGTGGTGGTGTGGGGAGGGCTTTATATTTAATATATACTAATTAAACACTAACAAGGCTTTAGGTCTATTAAGCCAACAATTAGGTCCATTAGTCTTAATTAGGATTTAATTAAAATATTAAAATAGTTTTGGTAAAAATAAGTTTGTGTATTTAATAGCCGGGTTACCAAAAAGTTCGTATTTTTGTTGAAAATCCACCACCGGTAAAAATTACGTCCCGACGTATAAAATCACCTCAAAACCCCTTATTTTCAAAAGTAAGAAAAAGCATCACCCACATTTTAAATAATTAAAAACCATTATTTAATAAAAACATTTTCTAATTTTAAACCCTCGGTCTCCGTTCCTCGATCGCAACTCGAATAACCTTTTAAAAATACATTTTAATGTAATCATGTAGCAAAGTATATTTAAACATGCCAATATGCACAACATAATTAATTAATGTAATTAAAACAATTAATAAAATACAAGAGAATTTAATAATTGCATGCACGTGGTTTGCGTGGACCTTAAAATTTTCGGGGCGTTACAACAACATTTGGTAACAAAATTTACGATGGCTTTCCGAGAAATTTCTTTTGTAATTGTGAAAGCTTTACCACTTGAAGGATTAATTTGTTGTTGTGTTGGTTCCCTACCGAATAGCTGTAGCGTATCAAGGTCAAGTTTATGTACCTTAATTAAATGTTTTTTCAAAGTGCTGGTACCACCAGAACCACCACCCATTTTGTAAGATTATCTCGTTTTGCAAATTTTACAAACAGCAAAAGAGTTATTCGTACATTATTGTTCAATATCAAAGTGATCTCAAACTTTGCTTCGCTTTCCACGGGCTGTAGTCATGCTCGTTGACATTGTGTTGCTTGCTCGAGTAGACGATGTCGTCCCTACATCTTTGTTGGGGAGTTCCATGGCTTCTTCATCCTCGTGGCCAGGTTCGACTTCATCAAAGTCGGGGATGTAGCCAAAATGTTCACCAAAGTCGAGAACATATTCGCCACCACCACCACGACGGTTTGAAGATGATTCCATTGAAATTCGAATTATTTATATGAGTAAATTGTGAAATAATAAATAAATAACAATAAAATAATACTGATTATAGATAAAATTATAATACAATTATTGAATATATTTGGAGAAATGATAGCAAAGAAAGATATTGATCGTAGATGAATGAAAAGTTGAGAAAATTGATATGTGAAATATAAAAAAATGACTTGTATTTATAGGTGATTTTGGGGGTTAAAAAAAAATATATTTGCAATTTGGCCCACAATTTCTATTTGCAATTTTTCCCCCAAAATTGGTGGCCAAATTGAAAAAAAAATTTCACATTTAACGGCTACTGAAATGTGCATCCGCCTTTGGGCCAACGACTGCATATTTTTTATTTTATTTTTTAAAAAAATTGGATGCTAGGAATTGGGTCCGGTTCTGGGTCGGTTCCGGATACGGTTCGGAACCGGACCTGGAACGAAACGACCCAGAACCGGTTCAGAGAATGCTGAACCGGTAACGGGTTGTACATGGTTTCGGGTCCGGTTCTTGCATACCGGATCAGGTTCCGGGCTTAACGGACTTGTTCCGGGTCGGTTCCGGCCCTAAACCGGTCCGTTAAGCATGCCTAGTGCCAGGGATATATAGAATATAATACTCTTTTACAAGATGATCGAGTCTACACATTCCTTGATGAACTCGATAAGATTCGGAGTGATGCACTTCAATTAAAACCATTCCCAAACGTCGAATATGTTCATGCGAGAAGATATCAGGCTGCTCTCACTACGGAAATAAGAAGCTCAATAGTGAAACTTTCTTCGAATTACATGGGTATCCGGAATGGTGAACTGAGTTTAAAGCAGGAAAACAAAAAAGAAGCTGGAGAAGGAAATGGTCGAGTAGGCATGGAAAATGCAGAACATCAACTCTCGTTTGCTCCAATTGTAGAGTCAGAACACAAATCAATAACCTCTTTTAATAATCATGGTAACTGTTTTACAACAATGCTTAAAGATTTCCAAGGAACATAAAGACAATATTGGCTAGATAGTGGACTCTAGGGCAAACTACATAACCTATGGAAACTAGCTAGTATCTCCCATGAATGCTAACAGGGATGTAATCCAGTTATATATAGGGGTTCGAACGGTAGGCTTATCGCCTTCATCATCACTGTCTAATACCTTATTGGTATTATTTCTTTCAAATAAATTAATGCCAGTAGGACATGTCACTGATTTGTACAGAAATAATATACCCAAAATTGTGCACATTTCAGGATATTCCCACTAAACAGATCATTGGGTATGGTACTAACTTGAATACTTGCCCGATACTGATTTAGAGAAAAATAATAACTAGGAAAACAGATTGATTTTATAAAATCAACACTAATGATTGTATAAAAAACTATCTTCCCTAACAAGCTAAGGAATCAAATTGCATTATAAAACAATAATTAAATAACCAAAGAATGCGAAAAATAAGTGCCAAAAACTGGAGGAAAAAAAAACGAAATCTTCAATCAACACTTTCGCAAATGTTGTCTTCAGATGTTTTCAACAACTACAGCAACACAGCTGTAAATAATTGTATTCTTCAAACGGCTGCACTCTAAGACATAATTCTTCTCTCTAAGAATATTTTACTCTATCTCTCATCTCTTTCTCACCTACGTGTGTGGCCTGTGATCATCATATTTATAAGCTTGCTTTTCCATAGAATTTTTTCCTTGATTAGATACTTATAAATCATGGTAAAATATAATTTATAAGGAAATAAACACTTTTAATCATATAAAATTAAATCTAAAATCAATCTCTATAAAATTATAAAAATTTAAAATGTTTAATCAAATATTTAACAAAATATTATCAATAAGAAAAATATAATTTAAGAAATAAATTATATCTTGGAGCCCAAAAGTTATTTTTCCTTTCATTCTCATTTTTTTTTGCCTCTCTGGACAAAACATGTACAAACACGACTTTCCATGTTAACTCCATTTAGCTCCCCCTCAATGTGAAAACATATCTCTCCCTAGATTTGATCATGTTATCTTATGTGTTGTTATTTGTGTTGTCAACATAGAGAAGAAAACATTTATCAATTTATGCGATAAAAGCAGAACATTAATAACAACTACTTAAGACCTAGAACATCATAAGGATAAAAATAATAGGTAAACTTTAGAACAAATAAAATCAATGTTTAGTGTCAGCAACTTCTTCTTCTCAACCTCTATCTTTTTTTCCCGATGGTCTAGCTTCATCAGTTTGTGCACCAACAGTTTGATCTTTTCTCTTTTTTTGTCCAGAATGGACAACAACTTCCAGCATCAGTTTATAATCAGCAACACGTATATCTTTTTGTTTCCATTAAGAAGAGCAAGTACAATCCTCAACAGCTCATTGACATCTGACGACTGCTCACCAATGTCTCTGATGAATCCTTGAGATTCAAGAATTCCATAAATTAGTGAAGGGAAAGGGAGTTTAGAAGCTTTGAAACATCTTTCAGCAAACTGTAGCACGGTCTAGTTTTTCCAAAAATGAGAGAACGTGATCAAATGGTAATAAAGTCAATAGCAACATTGTGAGGCACATAATAAAATGATGTTAAATTTGCTGCAGAAAGATGACATGGATGCCCTAGAAACTTCTTGATCAAACCCTCTGTTAAAACCAAAGTGACCTCATGAATATCTGGTTGAGGTCTATCAGCTTTATAGGAGTATTATAGTAGGAGTTGATGATAGCATGATTAAAATAGTACACCTTGTTCTGAACAAACATCTTTCCAAACTTCACTACAAGAAATTTCAGAATCAACAACACACATCGTTGTCTTTTGGGGGTCAAAGACAACGGTTTTTAGGGTCAACGGTTTTTATAAAACCGTTGTCTTTGAACGTTTATGACAACGGTTTCATGAACCGTTGTCTATTAGCGTGTTTTTTTGGACAATCGAACAAAACACAACGTTATTTAGCGACGGTTTTCCTAAAACCGTCGCTAATGTTAGCGACCTTTTTACCTATATCGTCGCTAATTTCAAATTAGCGACGGTTTTATTTAAAACGTCGCTAAAGTTAGCAACAGTATCATGTAAAACCGTCGATAATTTCAAATTAGTGACTGTTTAGATAACACCGTCGCTAACATTAACGACGGTTTAGCTAAACCCGTTGCTAATATCTGCGACTGTTGTAAGCCAACCATCGCAAAGTCAAAAATTCGATCCCGGCTAAACTTCCCTCCATTTTCTTCCACCACTCTCTATAAATACCTGCAAATTCGCTCCATTTTCTTCCACTTCACTTCACAACACTTAAAATTTTTCTCACTTGCACGATTTTACAACTTCACAACACTTAAAAATTTTCTCTTACACGATTTTACCACTTCACAACACTTAAATTTTTTATCTCTTACACGATTTTATCACTTCACGACACTTAAATTTTTTATCTCTTACACGATTGTACTAATTCTAAACACGACGGCGTAACAAACAATTGCTAATTAGCGACGGTTGACATATGCTTTTCGTCGCAAATATTTGACAACCGTCGCAAATAGTAGCTACGACAATGGTTTTCCATTGTAGCTACGACAACAGTGAAAAACTGTTGTCTTTGAGCGAACCATTTAACAAAACTGTCTTTAACAACAATTTTAAAATGGCTACGACAACGATTAAAAACCGTTGTCGTATGGCATTTTTCTTGTAGTGCTTGTCGGACCTCTCATCACTTAATCCAGATGAGAGGTTGATATAAAACTCAAGAAGTGGATTTTGAAGTACGAAAGTACCACAAACACAGTGGAAAATATCCCCCGAAGTTTGAGAAAATCCACCAGATTGTATCTTCAAAAGGCATCAATGTCCACAATTTTTTTTCTCAAAAAACTCACGATTTGTATTACTGACCACTAAGCAACAGCTTTTTCGATATAGAACTTTGTATGGAAGGCCTTGTACAAATCATAGTAATTAAAGTCTATGTTGTCTGGAGTGTCCTCAGCATCCAATTCAACATCTTCGCTTCCAATATCATCATCCCCAGCAACCTTAAATTCTTATCCAGTAAAGGAAGAAGAGGAACTGTCAGAGGAATCATGCTTTTTATCAGAAAATTATTTTTCCATATCAGTGTCAGGTTCATCGTCATGCTCATCGCCAGTAGCCATAGAGGTAGAGGCCTTTTCCTATTCCATATTTGCCAAAAACCGAGCGATTGAAACTTCCTCCTCGTTAGAGAAACTCGGTTCCTTGGGAACCTCTTTTGCTTCAGTGGATGAGGGATGTTTTTTGTTAGGATCGGTTGATTGCTTGAGATGTGTTTAGAATGGGAGGTTGAATAAACATTCACGATTTTAGAATCTTTTCGAATAAAGTGTCAGTTTTGTGACAAACTGAAACTAGAAATCTTGTCAGTCAATAAAAATCAGTTTAACTGATAATAGCTGCGAAAATAAACTGACTGAAAGATAGAATAAATAACTGAAGTAAGAACACACAAAGATTTATGGATGTTGGAGATTTTAATTATTCCTACGTCACCCCTTCTATTACAAGGATATGATATGCACTAAAAGACTTTGATCTATACAAAACTTGTACAGACCTACTTCAGTTTGGACTTAACACTGCAAAAACTGAAACTCTTAGTTTACAAAATATCTCACAGTTCTTCGACTGAACTTAGCACAACTGATCTAGTTAAAGATCAAATAAACAAAAAAACTGTTTGTGCTTATGAGCCCGAAAAACAGCCTCAAATGCTACAAATATATCCGATAAGTGTGACCTTTTTTATTCTTGAGTAAGAGCGATAATTTCAGCAGGGTAACAACAAGCTTAAGAGAATAGATAGATCGATTCTTTTCTTCAACTGCTCTTCTCACCTATTTATAGCCTTCTCTTCAACGGTAACATTAAATATAATTTGAATCTTTATACCCGTTGATTGCCACGTCAATATACCTCTGACATTCGTACACTGTAAGCTATGAAATGCGGCGTTCCACTGTGAGTTGCAGTCTGCTTTGTACTGTTGTCGGTTGAATGTCCTTTTCAACAACTGATGACGTGTACAACTCAATGATCAGCTGATAAGAAATCGCTGGTGAGCTCACAAATGAATATATCAACTGATCAGTTTCCAACTGATCAGTCAGTTTTTTTTGTAAGTTCAGTTCAGCTGGTTTCAGTTGCCTTCGATAAACTGCGCATTAATCTTTAGGCAACAGTCAGTTGATTTATGTAGTTCGGTTACTTCAAGCTACTTGATCAGTTAGTCCAATAAATTAAACACTTAATTTTTCAAAAAATCGAAATTAAGTTTTCAAAATTTCGTCTTTTTTGGTGTTTGAAAAAACTTGTAAAGTATGAACAGATCAACTGAACTCAACTGTAAGGTCCAAAATTAAGACGACGTAATCCAACTACATGCAAATCTAGGGAATATGAAAAATGAGTAATTAATTGATTTAATTGATTATGTGACATGCATGAATTCATGTAAATGGGATTTAATTTCCGTTATGTATAAACTGTATTTTTAAGGGATATTCAAGTTGCGATCGAAAAACGGAGACCGAGGGCTGAAAAAACGTAAAATGTTTTTATTAAATAATTGTTTTCAAGTGTTTAAAATATGATTAATGGTTTTTTATATTTTGAAAATAAGGAGTTTGAGGTGGTTTTATACGCCGGGACGTAAATTTTATCGATGTTAGTGTTTAAACAAAAATACGAACTTTTTGACAATCCGGCTATTAAATTTATAAACTTATTTTGACAAAAGTATTGTAATATTTTAATTAAATCCTAATTAAGACTAATGAGCCTAATTTGTTAGCTTAATAGACCTAAGCCTTATTTAGGTATTTAATTAGTATATAATATATGTAAACCACCCCAAACCCTACATTGTCTACACAAAAAATATACACGCCTCCATTTTCAAAATTGTATCACCGAATACATGACACACACACACAAAAATTTGGTAGAGAAAAAAAAAGAGAAGAAGTCGAAATTCCAAGGGAAAGTTCAAGCCAAGGTCTCGCCCCGTTCTTCGCAATCGTCAACGGTTTTTCGTGCGTTAAATACGCAAGACACTTATATTTCTTTCTTTCAAACATCATCACACCATAATATTTGTGCAAGAATACTTTTTAAGGAAAAACATGGCACACAAACAGAATTTTCGAAACTACATGTTCATGGGTTCTAAACTTGAGTTTTTGATTACCAAAATCATGTTTATGTATTGTGTAAGGAGCTGTCATGATTAGGACTCAATCAAGTATTGTTTTTCATGAATATTAGAGTCCTAGTTCATCACCAAATACCCTGCACAAACGAAAACACGTAAGCTGGAACTATGTTCGAAAACATGCATCATAGGGGATTGGGTTCTCGAGTTGGTGGCTTGGCTTGGTTAGGCTGGACCAGGACTTTGCTAGAGTCCGTGAGGGGTCTGAGAAGGAGTCCTAGCCATGCTAGGGCTCAAGTAAGTGGGCTGGGAGGAGTCCTTGCCAAGATGATTTCCTACCCGAGAGCCATTCAAGTCGCGTGCAGGTTTTGCAGGCGTGCAGGGAGTCAAGGGCTCGGCCTGGGGTTCAAGGGTTGGGCTAGGGTGAGTCCTTAGGGTCCTAGGTGAGTGCACAATATGTTGCTTCAGGGGCTAGGTCGGTTGGCTAAGTCCTAAGAAAGCATGAAGAGTCCTACACCTAAGGGAGTTCTCGGCCATGCTCACAACTGTGGTTGGGGCTTCGTTTTTTAGTTAGGGTCGGTTTCATTGGTTGCCTAGGGTACAGTAGGGTGCCTAAGGGTGATGGTCAGTGTTTGGTCCATCATGGCTCGGGCGTGGTTCGTGAAAATCGGACCATGGCTCGGGGTCGAAACATATAGGTCAAGTTAGGGTTTTGATGTGAAAAATAATTGAAACACGGCTCACGAGGGTCGAGTCATGGTTCACAAGGGATAAAATAATATAAAAGACTAAGTTTTGAATTTAGAAATTTTATATTGAAGTTTGGGATTTTTCGGGATTAAAACGCCTTCAAAAAGACTAATTACGAATTAATTAAAAAGCCTATTTTTATGCTAAATAAAATAATGAGAATTTTAATTTAAGCTTAAAAAATTATTTGGGACATGTTTGAGACAACGAAATTAAGAAATTGTCGAAAACGAAAAATTGTACGTCCAGGGGTAAAACGATCTTTTTACACCCAAAAATTAGTAAACTTCATGGCAGTGATCTAATTGCTGTTTTATATGTCAATATGATTATTTCGCATATTTATGGATTTTTATATGTTAAATTATAATATTTAAATGTTCATGAATTTTTACGGTGTAAATTGGACATTTAAAAGAAATGTTGCATGCTTGGTTTCAAAATAAAATGATATTATTATCCATGTTTTTATTAAGTGATGGAAATACGAAATGTTGAAGGACTTGAAGAGATTGTGACTAATACGATCGTGAGGGTTATGGTCCCAGTGGGAGCCCGACGATCGTATTTCCTTGGAAACAGATATGAACACGAATACGATGATATGTTAATACGTAAGGCCAAGGTTCAGTTGACCGGTGAGAGTATCGCTGGTGTCCCCGCCGCCCAGTACTGTGGTTACATGTAGATGAATCCATCGCCCAACACGTATACGAACACAGAAATCACAATCAACGATCTGAATTCAACAAAACGAATATGATCAGGAATATGTATATGTTGAGGATGATGTGGACATGTTTATGGTTATGAAAATGTTTAAGTCAAAGTTTATGCATTATTATGAAAAATGTTATTTTAAGTACAAGTAATTTTCACTTTTTCATGTGAACTGTATTACGTATTTGTGGAGACCCGGACGCTAATCATCTTTGGGATTTAAATTATCAATTAAGATAAAACAGGGTCTAAAAATTTTTCGTTTTAAGATATAACTGCGGAAGGTAATGGAATCTAAATACTATACATGTCTGTATAGATACATTTCAGTATTAAAGTACAACAAGCTAATTTCAGGTTCAACTACTAAAGTCCAGTAATAAAACCAAGTCTACTGTAAGTCCGGAATCACCACGCTACACTCTTCTTCTCTCATCATCATCTTGACCCTGATCCAGCCCCACCTGTTGTCGTGCACACATACAAAACAAGACAACAGCCGGATAACTCCGGTGAGAAATAAATCCCAGTATAAAACATGGTAAACATGTATATACATAAAATAATTCATGAAACATGCTGTCACGAATAAAATCAAAACATTAGATTTCATAAGCTATGAAATCTAATCACAACAAGCATGCACTTCAAATCAGCTAAACATGCATATAAACAATCTAAATCATACAAACATGCTATCATAACTGAAAGTAATAATGATGGGTCCCATGATCTAGGAGCCACATCCATATGAGCATGCAGTCCTAATCAAATCATGTCTAGACTCGACTCAACTATAACTCTAGGGATCCCGGGGTGAATAAGACGTCACTGGCTGTCACCTACCCAACCAATCGTGGTGCTGTACGTCTTATTCCTAGACTTCGGCCTGATCTGTATCCACATCTACAATAGGGGAGGTGATCTTCCCCTAAGCTGAGATATCGCCGAACGTCTAGAGTCTGCCTGATCTCCAGACTGTCTTATCTTAATGCATGAATAACAATTTATCATCATAACATAATCATATAAAACATAACAAGAGTATAGTATGTGATTTAGTGGGCAACTCAACGCGATCTCAATTGAGTTGTTCTTCCCGGATATCACATGAATTATACCTTTGTCGTCCCCGTCTGATGAAGACGAAGTCTCGAAGTCGAATTTGTCCATATCTGATCTGAAATGGCAATAATCAATACACTGTATCAATGTATAACTCAATACACAATATGTTCTGAGCAATATCTGAATAATCTACAATCTGATTCATATCAACAGTATCACAAGATAACAGAAACCAATACTAAATCTGATCAATCTGTACCCACTGATGTTTAGACGGTATAACAATACAGTCTTGTAACCCCGTCAGTCTTAACATCCCAATTATAATATCAGAATTCCTAATAAATCTCAGTACAATCTATAACCTCAATATCTGTACACTTTAAAATGAATAACAGCATAATTCTGATAGCAATCTCAATCAAATCAACTCTAAAATTCATAACAATTCCATAAACAATCTGTTTCTAAATCTGACTTCGATTCTACAATATCTACGGTAGCAGAAATCCCATATCTGAATCGTATTCAATTCTAACATCATTATAAATTCAAATCTTGTCTAAACGTAATAAAACTTACGTCCAGATGTAGCCTGCTCTGACAGGAACACAGTACTGAAGTCGGATTCTAATTCGGACGGGCGGATTTCTCAGAAAAGGCGTAAGGATTTTCTGCTAACTTCCTGAAGCTTTTCCCCGTTCTTCTTTCTCGTTTTCTGAAAGGTTTCCCACGTGACATCATATATATATTCCAATGTGCATGTTAAAGAAACGTGGCTCCTCTTTACAAACTTAGGTGGCGCTCGAGCGGTTAAAATGTACCGCTCGGGCGCCGAACCTACTGTTCGGTTGCCTATATTGCTCACCACTGGCGCTCGAGCGGTAACTTTCTGCCGCTCGGGCGCTAGACGTTCTGTCCAAGGGTGAGCTTATGCTGCATTGGCGCTCGGGCGGTAACTTTCTGCCGCTCGAGCGCCGAGGGTTCTGTCCAATATTCTTGGTTAACCATTCCACCACGCCCGGCTTCTTTATTCGAGTTCGTATAACCTCACTCATATCCATTAATCAATGTCTGATTAAATAATTAAATCTTGGGCATTACATTTCTCCCCCTCTTAGATCTGAGTTCGTCCTCGAACTCGTAAGCAATCAATTCAGATATAACAGAAGAAATGTATAATAGAGTTTAACATCCAAACTCCTCTCTTAATGAATCCATTCTGAAATCTCTTTCTTGTATCAATCTCTGATTTCAATTCTGGAATAAAACTTCATAAAGTATACTATTCTAATACTTCTTAAACTAACTCTGACAGAATCAATCTTGCCATGTTGGTTATACAACATCCGTATAAATCAATCACAGTTCCTAACAAAACAATACTAGCAGTTGTTATCAAACCTGTTAATCCCAATCAAGGACCTATGCCATCTTCGGTTTCAAATACCAATCGTCATCATCCGACATTGGTTTCCTACATCTATCCTTTCTGAATTATCTTGATAACTAGTGCTAACATTCAGCACTAGAGTTCTCCTAATATCTTTCAATATCTGAACAAGACACTCCGACTACCTGTCACTTTGTGAACAATCTGCCAGAGAGAGCTGATGATATAATCTACCACAAGTACACACTTAATCGTAATCATAGTCTGATATACTCTACTCGAAATCATCCTTCTAGTCAATCTGACTATTTCTTTGACAGGGATCTCTGTCACTTAGTTCTGTTTGTACATCATCTTTACAAACTACTAGATATAGATTGAACAATCTATCAATCACGATCAGACCATATCCCAATCTGAAGAAAATGGCGGTAATTTCATTACATCAGTCCTAGAAATGTACTTCCATTTCTATTCAGGATTATACTAAGTCGGTAATCATCTTCTGATTCCTAGCTTTCTGGCTTCTTTTGTTAGCGATCCATACATATCAGTACCATTTTTTTACCAACCTTTCGGTACAAATTCGGTTATAACTGATCAAATCTGTCTATACCAACACTATTTGTTCGAGTATCATACATTCTGAAATATCTGAATGAAAACTGAATCCCCTGCGGTGCATTTCTGACATTACTTGTGACTTCAGATTCGAACTATCCGGTATAAACAATCAGTTAATAATATAAAATAATGAAGAAATACCTACCTGGCATTTGGCTCTGACTACCCATATCAAAAGCTATAAATAATTCTGAAACATTCTGACATCACACAATAGAAGTAGTCTGTCTGATACAAACACAAAGTCACATATCTGTTACTGTAAACGATACTCTGCTCTGATTTCAACTGTTTACAATAAACTGTATTACACTGATTCACAATAACGGTAATATCACATCGAATTCTGAATAGAAAGAACTTATACAGATCTAGTGAGTTTAAAAAAACTCAGAACATAATAAATTCTGGCTGGCTGACCAAATCTTCATACTGCCCAGATCAACTGCTATATCTCATCTGCAAATAGAATATACTCCCAACCAATATAAAATGTCTCAAATACTGATTTAGAACAATAACAATACTCAGCAGATATACAGCAATACGAGAATAAGAAAATCAGAAGAAGACAATCTGCTCAAACCAGCTAATAAAATTCTGACATCTTTGACATTCTGCTAATTTTGATATTCCTGATACCGCATAATCTGAATATAAACCTGTATCAATAACTGCATTCGGATCCCTACCTGACCCATTGCTGTATACAATAATCACAGTTCTCAGAATATTTAACCCAGTCTTCAAATATTCAATATAAACAATCAGATGCTGTGGATATATCCCGGAATCATAGATATAACAAGCATAATTCTTCAAAATACCCCTGAACACATAATCTGTCAATCTAGAAACAGAACTAAAATGTCTTCAAGAGAAATACACCATCAACTGGATTCCTTAGCCCATACTTTAATCTGTCAATTCTTTCAATTCTTTCTGATAGAGAACCCATCTGACATCTTATCTAAGAAAACACCAGTTAACTATGATTTTAATATCAAATTTTAGGCTCGATTTCAGTGGATCTACTGAATACATAAGGATGCCATCTGTTCCTTTCTGTAATAATCGAGTCCTAAACCCTACAATTTCTGAGGACTTCTGGATCGAAAATCCTCATTTATCAACTAGAGCTGGTCTTAATCTTACCATTTCTGGAACACATTCTACGATATTTCTGTACTTGTTTAGCATATACATGTCAATAATGCAATCCAAATCAGACAATTACAAGTACATCATAATCTAATCCAGTCCCATCCTCCTCTAACTGTAGTATATAATATGTCACAGAAATTTCTGATATCAACATATTCCTCAACAGCCAAGGAATCAATACTACAGTATACACAGACCCAACAGATACAGCATATCTCCATACTACTCATTCACAGATAATCATAACGAATGCATTAGTATATATCAATACGTATGCAATATAATCATAAAGAATGGTACCTGTTGTAACTACTGGGTCTGTTTTTCACGCATTGCCACCCGATGGTCCTGCTCCCCAGAAACTTTGGGAACCCTTCTGAGGACACACTCTAGCAAAATGCCCATGCTGTCCGCAGATATTGCATCTACCAGTTACTCCCTGGCATTGTTCGGTGGGATGTCTCCCTCCACACCTAGCGCAATAGACTCCAGTATAACTCGGACTGGAACCACTGGAACTGGAGGAACCACTGCCTAACTTCTTGAACTGTTTCTTTTGAATCTTCAATGGTTCTTTCTTCCTATCACTGCTGCTGCCAATCTCAACTCTAGAAGGCAGTGGCTGTGGATTTGATGTTGGAAGATCATATAAGACTCCCTGTTGTCCTGTCAGAACCGTTTCTGCTCTTTTGGCCTTGTTCAAGGTATCAGCAAAATTACTCGATGGCTTCACATTCACCAATGTACGTATTTCTGGATTTAATCCCTGAATGAACTGACTAGATATAGCATGATCATTTCTAGCTATAAAAGGGGCAAACCGTAACAAGGTGAAGAACTGTGCCAAATACGCATCGATACTCATCTGTCCTGGTCTTAGGTTCGTGAACTCTGCACTTCTGTCCTCTCTATATGATACGGGGAAGAATCTTTGGTAGAACTCAACCTTGAAGATCTTCCATGTAATCACTGAACGACTCTGCTCTAAAGCTCCTTTGGTGAGTAACCACCATCTTCTTGCAGTCTCATGCAATTGGTTCTCAACAAACCTAATTCTACACTCATCTGTGAAATTTAGGAATTCAAATAACATTTCTGTCTCCTCAAGCCACTTCTCACAATCTGCAGACGTCTCATTTCCCTTCAGAACCGGCGGCTGAAACGACTGGAACCTCTGTACCTGTGTTTCCATCTGAATTTCTAACACATCTATCTGAGGTTCTGACCTACCTGTCTGATCATATGAAGTACTGCCTCTTTCTGGAATTCTTCTGGGCGGTACATCTGATTACCAAACACATTAGAAATCTAGTACCACAAATATGTACCAATCTTTCTGTGATCATGATCATCTTACTGCTGATCATGAATCCGATCTGATTCATACTCAAGAATACATAATACCAATTTAAATCAAATAGTCAGGTAGCCATGTATCTTAAAGCAGTAACACATAGTCTCATGCTAGCACACAATGTCAGTCAACATTAAAATCAATCTCATGCTAACACACACATGCAAGGAAAGAAAATTCATCTACCCCGCTCATTCTCTTCTATCTCTAAAAGATCTATCGCTAAAGAATCTATAGCTAAAGGAACTATCAGCTCTAGGAACCTTCAGCTCTAGAACCTAATGCTCTGATACCACCTGTTGTGGGGACCCGGACGCTAATCATCTTTGGGATTTAAATTATCAATTAAGATAAAACAGGGTCTAAAAATTTTTCGTTTTAAGATATAACTGCGGAAGGTAATGGAATCTAAATACTATACATGTCTGTATAGATACATTTCAGTATTAAAGTACAACAAGCTAATTTCAGGTTCAACTACTAAAGTCCAGTAATAAAACCAAGTCTACTGTAAGTCCGGAATCACCACGCTACACTCGTCTTCTCTCATCATCATCTTGACCCTGATCCAGCCCCACCTGTTGTCGTGCACACATACAAAACAAGACAACAGCCGGATAACTCCGGTGAGAAATAAATCCCAGTATAAAACATGGTAAACATGTATATACATAAAATAATTCATGAAACATGCTGTCACGAATAAAATCAAAACATTAGATTTCATAAGCTATGAAATCTAATCACAACAAGCATGCACTTCAAATCAGCTAAACATGCATATAAACAATCTAAATCATACAAACATGCTATCATAACTGAAATTAATAATGATGGGTCCCATGATCTAGGAGCCACATCCATATGAGCATGCAGTCCTAATCAAATCATGTCTAGACTCGACTCAACTATAACTCTAGGGATCTCGGGGTGAATAAGACGTCACTGGCTGTCACCTACCCAACCAATCGTGGTGCTGTACGTCTTATTCCTAGACTTCGGCCTGATCTGTATCCACATCTACAATAGGGGAGGTGATCTTCCCCTAAGCTGAGATATCGCCGAACGTCTAGAGTCTGCCTGATCTCCAGACTGTCCTATCTTAATGCATGAATAACAATTTATCATCATAACATAATCATATAAAACATAACAAGAGTATAGTATGTGATTTAGTGGGCAACTCAACGCGATCTCAATTGAGTTGTTCTTCCCGGATATCACATGAATTATACCTTTGTCATCCCCGTCTGATGAAGACGAAGTCTCGAAGTCGAATTTGTTCAAATCTGATCTGAAATGGCAATAATCAATACACTGTATCAATGTATAACTCAATACACAATATGTTCTGAGCAATATCTGAATAATCTACAATCTGATTCATATCAACAGTATCACAAGATAACAGAAACCAATACTAAATCTGATCAATCTGTACCCACTGATGTTTAGACGGTATAACAATACAGTCTTGTAACCCCGTCAGTCTTAACATCCCAATTATAATATCAGAATTCCTAATAAATCTCAGTACAATCTATAACCTCAATATCTGTACACTTTAAAATGAATAACAGCATAATTCTGATAGCAATCTCAATCAAATCAACTCTAAAATTCATAACAATTCCATAAACAATCTGTTTCTAAATCTGACTTCGATTCTACAATATCTACGGTAGCAGAAATCCCATATCTGAATCGTATTCAATTCTAACAACATCATAAATTCAAATCTTGTCTAAACGTAATAAAACTTACGTCCAGATGTAGCCTGCTCTGACAGGAACACAGTACTGAAGTCGGATTCTAATTCGGACGGGCGGATTTCTCAGAAAAGGCGTAAGGATTTTCTGCTAACTTCCTGAAGCTTTTCCCCGTTCTTCTTTCTCGTTTTCTGAAAGGTTTCCCACGTGACATCATATATATATTCCAATGTGCATGTTAAAGAAACGTGGCTCCTCTTTACAAACTTAGGTGGCGCTCGAGCGGTTAAAATGTACCGCTCGGGCGCCGAACCTACTGTTCGGTTGCCTATATTGCTCACCACTGGCGCTCGAGCGGTAACTTTCTGCCGCTCGGGCGCCAGACGTTCTGTCCAAGGGTGAGCTTATGCTGCATTGGCGCTCGGGCGGTAACTTTCTGCCGCTCAAGCGCCGAGGGTTCTGTCCAATATTCTTGGTTAACCATTCCACCATGCGCGGCTTCTTTATTCGAGTTCGTATAACCTCACTCATATCCATTAATCAATGTCTGATTAAATAATTAAATCTCGGGCATTACAGTATTACTTGTTCTCAAGAATATGATGTGTTGAGTCTTTAGACTCACTAGGTGTGATTGATGCATGTGGGTATGATCATAATTTTGAGAGAGGCTTGGATGCCCGATTTGACTGGACTGGAGGTGCACATAACCCGAGGACCAGCGTTTCTATTTTCCGCATTTAAAGTTTATGAATTACATTAAAGATTTTACAACTATTTATTTATGTTTGAGAGATTTTGAGAGGTTTAGTATGAGCTACACTTTTCAATATTTATTGCTTTTTTTTTTGATTTGGTAAAACGATTAACGATGTCATGTTTTGACTATTTTCTTTGGATTTTCAAGTACTAGTGGGATGTTTTATTTTAAAATGGTGCAAGATATTTTCAAAGTATTTATATATGTATATGTAATGTCCGAAATTTTGAGAGCTTAAAAAAAATTTCTAGTACTTTTTAAGAAAACGATTAAGTAGACGTTTCAGTTAGTATCAGAGCAAAGGTCCTGTAAAGGGTTGTGCCACCATCAGTGCTGGGAAGATCAGTCATTAAGCCTCAATTTGTAAGTCTTACATGCTTTATATGATTTGTTATGATCTTACCTACATGATGACATGAATGATATATTTACGATACATGTTTACTAGCTTTTTGAGTATATATGCTTTGCATGCTTAAATTGTTAAATGAATAAGGATATGTCGCATGATTAGAAAATTTAGATTTAAATGCATGTTGGTTACGTTAGAATTTGGAAAACGTTCAGATAAAATACCTCCTAAACGTGCCCCTGTTAATGAGAACCAAGCAGAGAACAGTGTGAACCTTCAAGAGAATGCACTCCCACCACCACCTCCCGGGGATGCGGCTACAGATGCACTAGAAGGAATGGCTCGTCTCTTCGAGAAACAGTTACAGCAGCAGCAGATGCAACAACAGTTAAAGCAGACACCTAGGCCACAACATGATATATATGATCAGTTCCGGAGGCTGGGGCCGAAGGAATTTTCTGGCACTACCGATCCTTTTGCTGCTGAGGGTTGGATTCGTTCACTCGAGGTACACTTTCGCTATCTGGATATGGGATATGCTGACCGTGTGAGGTGTAGCACTTATCTGTTCAAGGACGACGCTTCTTTATGGTGGGAAGGAGCTGATCATGGTGTTAACCTTGCTACACTTACTTGGGCTCATTTCAAAACGGCATTCTACGAGAAATATTTTACTGCTGATGTCAGAGGGCGATTAAAGAGGAAGTTTATGAGCCTCCGTCAAGGAAACTCTATTGTTGCTGAGTTTGTGAAGAAGTTTGATAGAGGTTGTCACTTTGTACCCCTCATTGCGAGGGATGCTGAAGAGAAGCTGAGACACTTCATGTATGTTCTACCACCGACTATAAGGAATAATGTCATGATGATGCGTCCTTTGGATTATGCTACTGCTACCACTTATGCATTCCAGTCTGAGCAATCCTTGAAGGACGTCGAGTTTGAGTTACAACGCAATAGGCAGAAACATCAGAATAATAATCAGCCAAACAAGAAGCTTTATGCGGGTCCACCTAGACCTCAAGGGCCTCAAAAGCCCCAAGGTCAAGTCAAGAAGCAAACACCGAAAAATCCACAAAATCCTGGAGCACCGAAGCCTGCTGATAAAAAACCTTGCAAAGAGTGCAATCGCTTTCATTTTGACAAGTGCATGTGGGGATCTTATCAATGCTTTATCTGCAAGGAAGATGGGCATAAGGCTGCAGATTGCTCGAAGAAGAAAGCACCTACTGTTGGGAGAGTATATGTGATGAATGCCGAGGAAGCTGAGGAGGAGGTAGACACTACGCTTATCACGGGTAACCTAGTCATTTGACATTTTTACATTGCTTATTATTGCATGAAATGCTAAATTGGTTAGCATGGAATTGAGAGCAAGATCTAACCTAGTGAAAATTAGGTTGCATGTTCTACCTTAGTTGGAATTTAAGATATGATTTTGAACCATAGAAATTGGTATTGAAATTTTGTGCCTTATTTTATGTGAAGCATGTAATATTCAAATAAAAGTTTTAGGGCCAATATTAAAGGAAAATTATAATTATGAAATTCTTGGGGTTTCGAAATTTATAAAGGGGTCAATATGCAATTTTCAAAATTTTAAGGGTCTAAAATGTAATATTCGATAATTAAGGGACCAAAAAAGTAATTAACCGAAGGATAAAGGATTTCAGTGAAATTTACGAATTCTTAAGGGCGTCAAACCCAATTTTCGAAACTTAAAGGATTCAAATAAGAATTTTTTTAAAAAATAAGGGTTAAATCGCAATAATTCGAAAAAATTAGGGACTACAATGCAAATTTCGAAAAAACTGAAGGGCTAAAAAGCAATTTTTCAAGACATGCTCAAGTTCAACACACAATCTTAACGTAACTTTGGGAAATGAATGATAGAAATTCTTTAAGCTTCAACACGAAAAGATTTAAAAGACGTTTTCGCCGCAGGGAGGATTATCATTCAAGGGGTAGCTACCTATGCTTTGCTAGATTCAGGAGCTACACATTCTTTCATATCTGAAACCTTCATCAAAAGACTGAATATTACTCCTCAAGATATAGGTTTGGGTTTCAAAGTTTCTATTCCTTCCGGTGATCAAATGCTCACGTCTAAAATTGTCAAAAATCTGTAGCTTCATTTATTCAAAGATGGGGTTCGGGAAGATCTTATTGTACTTCATATGCCCAAATTTGGTATTATACTTGTGATGGATTAGTTATCAGCAAATGGAGCTTCGATTGATTTTCGTCAGAGAACAGTGTCTATTCGACCGCCTAGTGGTAAATCTTTTGTCTTCGAAGCGGTGAGAAACAAGCAAATGCCGCACATTATCTCTTGTCTATGTGCGAGGAAGCTTATTAAGCATGGATGTCAAGCTTTTCTAGCATGTGTCACTACCGCACATGCCCCTATCAGTCAGAAATTGGAGGATGTTGATATTGTCAGAGATTTTCCTAGAGTCTTTCCCGAAGATGTTTCTGGTATTCCACCCGATCGTGAAATAGAATTATCTATTGATCTAATGCCGGGCACTGTTCCTATATCTAAAGCGCCTTATCTTCTAGCACCTACTAAAATGAAAGAACTAAAAGATCAAATCCAAGAATTGCTAGACAAGGGTTTTATTCGCCCTAGTTATTCTCCATGGGGCGCACCGGTATTATTTGTGAAGAAGAAAGATGGTAGTATGCGTCTATGCATTGATTATCGAGAGCTTAATAGGGTCACTATCAAGAATAAGTATCCACTGCCAAGAATTGAAGATTTATTTGATCAGTTACAAGGAGCATCGATATTTTCTAAGATTGATATTCGTTCTGGATACCATCAATTGAAAGTTAAAGAGTCCGATGTTCACAAGAGAGCATTTCGTACGAGATATGTGCACTACGAGTTTATGGTCATGTCATTTGGGTTGACCAATGCGCCAGAGATCTTCATGGATCTCATGAGTCGCGTATTTCAACCGTATCTGGATCAGTTTATTATAGTATTTATTGATGATATATTGATCGATTCCAAGAACAGAGATGAGCATAGTCGTCCTTTGAGGACAGCACTGCAAGTACTGCAAGATAGAAAGCTTTATGCAAAATTCAGAAAGTGCGAGTTTTGGCTTGATAGAGTGACATTTTTAGGCCTCATCATTTCTAATAGAGGAGTGGAAGTCGATCCAAGTAAAGTTGAGGCAGTGAAAGATTGGCCAGTACCGAATAGCGTTACCGAGATTCGCAGTTTCTTGGGACTAGCTGGCTATTATCGCAAATTCATCAAGGGATTTTCATCTATTGCAGTACCATTGACATCATTGACTAAGAAGAATGCAAAGTTTATTTGGAGATCCAAGTGCCAAGATAGTTTTGACAAGTTGAAGCAAGCCTTAACATCAGCGCCGGTGTTATCTATGCCATCGGGACAAGGTGAATATGTTTTTTGTACTGACACTTCTAAACTTGGTTTAGGCGCAGTTCTGATGCAAAATGACCGAGTTATAGCCTGTGCGTCGAGATAGTTGAAAATTCAGGAGAAAAAATACCCTACTCATGATCTTGAGTTGCAGTAGTAGTTTTTGCATTGAAGATTTGGAGACACTACCTTCATGGGGAGAAGTGCAAAATATTCACCGATCATAAAAGTCTGAAATACTTCTTCACCCAAAAAGAATTGAATATTAGACAGCGAAGATGGCTTGAGTTAGTAAAGGACTACGACTGTGAAATTAGCTATCATCCGGGGAAAGCTAATGTTGTGGAAGACGCATTGAGTAGAAAAGCAGCAGTTATCACTCAATTATCACTCCAAAGACCGTTGCAATCCGAGATACAGTGGTTTGAGCTTACAATATATGCTAGGGGAGGCCCCTAATCTTGCCACATTATAAGTGCTGTTGACTTTGAGAGATGGAATTCGCGATGGGCAGTCTACTGATGAGCAGTTACAAAAGTAGATAACAAGAGATGAAGCCAAGGGCCAGAAGTTATATTCAGAGGTGGATGGTATAGTTCGTTATCGAGATTGTTTATGGGTTCCTAGTGATGGTTCTTTGAGAGATCTCATTATGAAGGAAGCTCATGACACACCATATTCCATTCATCCGGGAAGCACGAAAATGTATAAAGATTTGTAGTTGTTATACTGGTGGCCAGACATGAAGAGGGATATTCTGAGATTTGTATCCGAGTGTTTGACTTGTCAGCAAGTCAAAGCAGAGCATCAAAGACCAGCGGGAAAACTTAAGCCACTTCCTATTCCCGAGTGGAAAAAGAAAAACATCACTATGGACTTTGTTGTGGGATTGCCATAGACTATTAAGGGATTCAATGCTATATGGGTGATAATCGATCGTCCTACAAAATTAGCGCATTTTCTACCTATCAAGACGACCTTCACCATGATTCAGTATGCAGAGTTATATATTCGAGAGATAGTTCGTCTGCATGGGATTCATGTATCTATTGTTTCTGACAGAGATCCGAGATTCACTTCATCTTTTTGGAAGAGTCTACATGCAGCGTGGGGAGCAAGTAATTATTCAGTACAACATTCCATCCTCAGACCGATGGTCAGTCCGAAAGAGTTATACAAATTTTGGAAGATCTACTGCGAGCATCTGTTATTGATTTCCAAGGTAGTTGGGAACCAAAATTACCTCTAGTGGAGTTCACCTACAATAATAACTATCAATCATCAATCGAAATGGCTCCTTTTGGGGCACTTTATGGAAGGAAATGTAGATCTCCTATTCAATCCGGATGTGATTGAAGAGACTACCGAGATTGTAGCAAAAATCAGTGAGAGCATGAGAACTGCACAAAGTCGACAGAAAAGTTATGCAGACAAGATACGGAGGGGCTTAGAGTTTACAGTGGGCGACCATGTATTTGTGAAAATAGCACCTATGAAAGGTGTTATGCTCTTTGGAAAGAAAAGCAAGCTTAGTCCGAGATTTATTGGTCCATTTGAGATATTGGAGAGGATTGAGACACTAGCTTATAGAGTGGCGTTGCCACCAATGCTTTGTAGAGTTCATAATGTGTTCCATATTTTGATGCTGCGGAAGTACATGTCGAATCCATCACATGTACTAAATTAGGAACCATTTCAATTAACTCCAAATATGACTTATGTGGAAAGACCTGCCCAAATCTTGGGAAGGAAAGAAAGAAGACTCCGAAACAAAGTCATTCCAATGGTGAAGATCAAGTGGCTGAATCACTCGGAAGAAGAAGCTACTTGGGAAACCGAGAGGGACTTGAGGAGTCACTATCCAGAATTATTCGGTAAGTTCTAATTTCGAGGACGGAATTTTATTTAAGGGGGGAGGAATTGTAAGGTCCAAAATTAAGACGACGTAATCTAACTGCATGCAAATATAGGAAATATGAAAAATGAGTAATTAATTGATTTAATTGATTATGTGACATGCATGAATTCATGTAAATAGGATTTAATTTCCATTATGTATAAAACTGTATTTTTAAGGGATATTCAAGTTGCGATCGAAAAACGGAGACCGAGGGCTGAAAAAACGTAAAATGTTTTTATTAAATAATTGTTTTCAAGTGTTTAAAATATGATTGATGTTTTTTCATATTTATGAAAATAAGGAGTTTGAGGTGGTTTTATACGCCGAGACATAAATTTTATCGGTGCTAGTTTTTCAACAAAAATAAGAACTTTTTGAGGACCCGGTTATTAAATTTATAAACTTATTTTGAAAAAAGTATTGTAATATTTTAATTAAATCCTAATTAAGACCAATGGAACTAATTTGTTAACTTATTAGGCCTATGCCTTATTTAGGGATTTAATTAGTATATAATATATGTAAACCACCCCAAACCTTACACTCTCTACAAAAAAAAAAGACACACCTCAATTTTCAGAATTCTATCACCAAATACACAACACACACCAACAATTTGGTAGAGAAGAAAAAAAAAAGAAGAAATCGAAATTCCAAGGGAAAGTTCAAGCCAAGGTCTCGCCCCGTTCTTCGCGATCGTGAACGGTTTTTCGTGCGTTAAATATGCAAAGGCATGCATATTTCTTTCTTTCAAACATCATTACACCATAATATTTGTGTAAGCATACTTTTTAAGGAAAAACATGGCACACAAACAGAATTTTCGAAACTACATGTTCATGGGTTCTAAAATTGAGTTTTTGATTACCAAAATCATGTTTATGTATTGTGTAAGGAGCTGCCATGATTAGGACTCAATCAAGTACTGTTTTTGATAAATATTAGAGTCCTAGTTCATCACCAAATACCCTGCAGAAACGAAAACACGTAAGATGGAACTATGTTCGAAAACATGCATCATAGGTGATCGGGTTCTCGAGTTGGTGGCTTGGCTTGGTTAGGCTGGACCAGTACTGGGCTAGAGTCTCGTGATGGGTCTGAGAAGAGGTCCTAGCCATGCTATGGCTCAAGTAAGTGGGCTGGGAGGAGTCCTTGCCAAGAAGGTTTCCTACTCGAGAGCCATCCAAGTCGCGCGCAGGTTTCGCAGACGTGCAGGGAGTCAAGGGCTCGGCCTGGGGTTCAAGGGCTGGGTTTGGATGCGACCTTAGGGTCCTAGGTGAGTGCAAAATATGTTGGTTCAGGGGCTAGGTCGGTTGTCTAAGTCCTAAGAAAGGATGAAGAGTCCTACACCTAAGGGAGTTCTCGGCCATGCTCACAGCTGTGGTTGGTGCTTCGTTTTTGAGTTAGGGTCGGTTTCCTTGGTTGCCTAGAGTCCAGTAGGGTGCCTAAGGGTGATGGTCAGTGTTTGGTCCAGCATGGCTCGGGCGTGGTTCATGAAAATCGGACCATGGCTCGGGGTCGAAACATATAGGTCAAGTTAGGGTTTTGATGTGAAAAATAATTGAAACACGGCTCAGGGGTTCGATTCATGGTTCACAAGGGCTAATATAATATAAAAGACTAAGTTTTGAATTTATAAATTTTATATTGATGTTTGAGATTTTTCGGGATTAAAACGCCTTCAAAACGACTAATTACGAGTTAATTAAAAAGCCTAGTTTTTATGCTAAATAAAATTATGGGAATTTTAATTTAAGCTTAAAAAATTATTTGTGACATGTTTGAGACAACAGAATTAAGAAAATGTCAAAAACGAAAAATTGTACGTCCAGGGGTAAAACGATCTTTTTACACCTGAAAATTAGTAAACGTCATGTCAGTGATCTAATTGCTGTTTTATATGTCAATATGATTATTTCAAATGTTCATGAATTTTTATATGTTAAATTATGATTTTTAAATGTTCGTGAATTTTTACGATGTAAATTGGACATTTAAAAGATATGTTGCATGCTTTGTTACAAAATAAAATGATATTATTATGCATGTTTTTATTAAGTGATGGAAATACGAAATGTTGAAGGACGTGAAGAGATTGTGACTAATACGATGATGTGTTGGAGAAATCGTGAGGGTTATGGTCCTAGTGAAAGCCCGACGATCATATTTCCTTGGATACAGATATGAACACGAATACGATGATATGTTAATACGTAAGATCAAGGCCCAGTTGACCGGTGAGAGTGTCACTGGTGTTCCCGCCGTCCACTACTGTGGTTACATGTAGATGGATCCATCGGCCAACACGTATACGAACACAAAAGTCACAATCAACGATCTGAATTCAACAAAACATGAATTTGATTAGGAATATGTATAAGTTGAGGATGATATGGACATGTTTATGGTTATCAAAATGTTTAAGTCAAAGTTTATGCATTATTATGAAAAATGTTATTTTAAGTACAAGTAATTTTCACTTTTGCATGTGAACTGTAGTACGTATTACTTGTTATCCAGAATATGATGTGTTGAGTCTTTAGACTCACTATGTGTGATTGATGCATGTGGGTATGATCATAATTTTGATAGAGGCTTGGATGCCCGATTTGACTGGACTAGAGGTTCACATAACCCGAGGACCAGCGTTTCTATTTTCCGCATTTAAAGTTTATGAATTACATTAAAGATTTTACGACTATTTATTTATGTTTGAGAGATTTTGAGAGGTTTAGTATGGACTACATTTTTCAATATTTATTGTTTTTTTTTGGTTTGGTAAAACGATTAACGATGTCATGTTTTGACTATTTCCTTTGGATTTTCAATTACTAGCGGGATGTTTTATTTTAAAATGGTGCAAGGTAATTTCAAAGTATTTATGTATTTATGTAATGGCCGAAATTTTGAGAGCTTAAAAAAAAATTTCTAATATTTTTAAGAAAAAGATTAAGCTGACGTTTCATCAACAATATTCTTCGAACTCATTGTAGATAAAATAATTCTTCTAATGTACAGATTCGTACAAAGAATAAGAGAATAAATATTTCCTGCCATAGTCTTCAACCATTAGCTGAAGTCAGTTGATCTTCATTTCTTCTTCTTTCCTTTGTCTTCTCTTTTCTGAACTTTTAACTCTTCTATCTCTTCTATTTCCCCTTTTTTGTCAAGCACATCAACTTTCTTGGATAAAATTCGAACATCCGCTGCGAGATTGAATACAACATTCATCACAATGTTCGAGGTAAACTCATTGTTAGAGTTAAGCTTCAATGAGTGCGCAAGATGAGTTGACTGTATTTCAGAGTTAACATTCATCATACTGACGAGCTTGGTCTGAACAGTCTGAATTTCTTCAAACAGGGCATTGGTATCTGAAATATCAGGAGAAATGGCTCCGGAATTTTCTAGAATCTGCACCCGTTTCTGTTGAGTAAAAACAACCGTAATGCTGTCAGTTGCTTCAGTTTCATGCCTTACCATTCCTGAAATATTTTCAGTTGTATGTTCCTGTTGAGGCTGGGGAGAAGAAGAGACAATTGGAAGAACAAAATTAGTAGAAGGTTCTTCAGTTTGTTGTTCAGCTGAGATAGAAAATTGTTCAGTTTCTTGCACAGCTGATTCCAAAACTGGTTCTTCAGTCGGTTGATTAACTGGCTCTTTAGTTGGCACTTCTTCAGTTGTAACTGCGTGCAGCTGAGCCTCTTCGATTTGTTCAAAGAATGCCTGTTCAGTCATGACAACTGACTGCACTGGCTCTTTAGTTTGTCCAAAAATAGCCTTCTCGGCCGGTTCTTCAGAAATAGCAGCTTGATAGGTTGGTTTTTCAACAATAATAGGATCTAATGTTTCTTCAGTAACAAAAGGCCGATCTGCTGGTTCCTTAGTCAAGACAACATCTTCAACTGATTTGGATGTTTCCAGCTGAATATCAGAAGTGACTGATTTGATGACCTTATCAAGATTGGCCAATAATAATTCAGCTTCAGAATAAAGCTTCGAATCAACATTTGAAGAGGGAGGTGCTGAAGATGATGATGGTTGAGCAATTGACGTGGAAGGGGCAGTTGGTTGTTGAGAAGATTCAGCAACTATGTCCTTGGAAGGCTCTGGAACTGATTGTTCAGTTGGATCTTGTGATGAAAAATCTTGGGAGACTGCTGGAATGATCAGTTCTTGATCCATTTCCCTATTTTTGATCTCCATCTGCAACGAGAAAAGATCCGAGTCCAGTTGGTCATGCATAGCTTTGTCATTGTATGCAGTTGGATTGGTAGGATCATAGTTCAGTCGCTGTTGAGCAACTATCTTCTGTAGCTTCTTTGCTCTCAGTTGATTGAAGAAATAGTTCTTTCGTCCCAAACTTGAACAATGGTAGATGCCTTGACTACCTTCATAACATAATTTTCCAAATCAACAAATTTATTCAGTTTTTATTTCTTCTGAAGCTGCTTGTCAAAGACTTCAGTCCTGAATTTGACCCATTCATCATAAGCCTTGAGCTTGTTTTCTGAAAATTCATTGATCTCTTGCCAAATGAGATCAATGTGCGTTTGGATTGCGTTGGTTGTTCTGGGCTCTTCTTGCATTTTGTCCTTTCCTTTTGAGTCAGTCAGGTCATGAGGAATGATCAACCCTGAAGTAGTCACATCAATTTGTTCTCTGATCACTAGCTCCTTTGGTCTGGCAAGAGGTAGAGAGGTGTAGCCAGAGATAGTGATCAATGGAGCCTTAACTCCAGTAAGTTTCTTCTTTTCACCTGATTCGGTGACCTTCTTCTTTGGTAGAATAGCAGACAGAGGTAACTGATCCTCAGTTGAGGATTCAGTGTGAATAGCTTTCAGAGGGATAGCCTTGATAGGCTGTTGAGCCCCCGACTGCATCAGTCTTTCAGTTGGGATGGTCCCAACTGCAACAACAAGTTTTGTCTTCAAAGTTCTTGGCTTCTTGATGACCTTGGGAGATGGAGTCTTCTCAGAGTCAGTTTCACTGACAATCAACTTGCGCTTGATTGTCTTCTTCTGAAGAATCTTCTTTTTCTGAACTGGCTTGGGGCCTCTTGTTTCCCAATCTCATTCTTTACCTTCAAGAACTGCTTAGGAGATATGTCCAGTTTTTGCTTTGGTGGCTGGACATTCTTAGCATTGAAGATCTTCAGTTTTGATGATTTTTCAGAGTCATCAGTCACCAGCCCTTTGACTTCCAGCAAATAGCTGAGCTGCACCGCATAACCCTTTTATTGCTTGGACGGTTGAAACATATTCTTCAAGATGTTGAAAATTGTGTTCTTCCAGTTCAGTCTCCGACCAGCCATGACTGCAGTCATAGCTTGAAATTTTTCAAGAGTAAGTGCAGCAAAGGATCTAGTCTTTGCTAAAAGCCCTTTGGCTACGATATCTGCCAGCAGTTGCACCTCTGGCTTTAGCTCCTTCTTGGGATTGGAAACTTTGATTTTCCGACCATCTGCAGTACTCATAACTTAGTTACACAAAGGAAACTTCCTCATTTTGAAACTCGGATGAAAACCATTGAAGAATACATCTGGATGAAGGTCATGTCTTCTTGGGTTAAAGTTCAAGATCTCCAGTCTATTCGTCGACACGGTTCAGTTCCCATTTCCTAGTTCTGATGCATGTGCTGCTGTGGAAAGAATGGCATCAGCTTGAGAAGATCTCTACTTCAGAGTCCTTCAGAGAATTGCATTGCCATGAACTGACTAATTGGTTAAATGTTTGGCAAGATGCTGTAGGAAGTAAACTGAGTGAAGTTGTATGGTATCGACTTCATTCTTGATGAAATCTTGTTTTGTATCATTGGTGTTGTCTATTTATTTTTCTGCAAAACTTAACTTTCATCAGTTGATAAATAGTTAACGAACTGAATATAATAACTGATAAATGTCCATCTGGCATCAGTTGATAAGCATTTAAATAATAAATGACAAACTGAAACAACAATTGACAAAGCAGCAATAAAACTGATATAATTAAGATAAATAAATTAAATCAAGTATATTGCGAAAGTGAGAAAACATATTCTCTGGCAATGGTTTTGTGAAGATGTCAGCAGCTTGTTGTTCAGTTGACACATATTTCAGTCTGATAGCTTTCTTCAGAGCATGATCTCTGATGAAGTGATGCCTGACATCAATGTGCTTGGTCCTTGAGTGAAGAACTGGATTGTAAGTTATTGCAATCGTGCTTGTATTATCACAAAATATGGGAGATTCTTTAGTATCAACTCCATAATCTTTCAGTTGTTGATGAATCCAGAGCAGTTGGAAACATCATCTTACTGCAACAAGGTATTCTGCTTCAGTTGTGGAAGTAGCTATGGATGTTTGCTTCTTGCTGAACCATGAGATCAGTCTGTCTCCTAGAAACTGACAAGATTCACTGGTGCTTTTACGATTTAGCTTACATCCTGTATAATCTGCATCTGAATATCCAACTAAATTGAAAGAAGAGTCTTTAGCGTACCATAATCTCACATTTTGAGTGTCTTTTAGATATTTTAAAAATCTTTTGGCATCGGAAAAGGCGATTGCTTAGGATTTGCTTGAAATCTAGTACACATACAAACAACAAATACAATATCAGGATGACTAGCAGTTAGGTATAATAATGAACCTATTAAACCTCTGTAGAGTGTCGTCTCAACCGATATTCCCCCTTGATCATTGTCCAGTTTGACTGATAAACTCATGGGAGTACTTGCAGCTGAACATGTTTCCATGCCAAATTTCTTGAGTAATTCCTTTGTGTATTTGGTCTGACTGATAAAAATACCAATGTCCAGTTGCTTCACTTGCAGACCGAGAAAGAATGTCAGTTCACCCATCATACTCATCTCAAATTTGTCCTGCATTAACTTAGCAAATTTCTCACAGTTGACCCAAATATAATATCGTCAACATAAATTTGTACAAGTAAAATGTGATCATTCTTAGAAAATTTGAACAAGGTCTTGTCAACTGATCAAACAGTAAAATCATGATCAGTTAAGAATTTTTAAAGTGTCTCATACCAAGATCTTGGAGCTTGTTTAAGACCATATAAAGCTTTGTTCAAATCATAGACATGATCAGGAAAAGAGTGATTTATAAAACTTGGTGGTTCTTCAACATAAACTTCTTCATGTAACTGACCATTCAGGAAGGCACTCTTTATGTCCATCTGGTAAACCTGAAAGTTCTTGAATGATTCATAAGCAAGGAACATTCTAATTGCTTCCAGTCTTGCAACTGGTGCATACGTTTCATCGTAGTAAATTTCTTCCTCTTGCCTATATCTTTGTGCTACCAATCGTGCTTTGTTGCGAGCAACTGTACCATCCTTGTTCAATTTATTTCTGAATATCCATTTTGTACCTATAATTGTTTTACAAACTGGTCTTGGAACTAAGTTCCAGACATTGTTATAGGTAAACTGATTTAGCTCTTCTTGCATTGCATATATCTAGTTAGGATCAGCAAGAGCTTCGTCAGTTTTCTTTGGTTCCAGTTGTGAGACAAAAACATAATTAATGGTCAAATTAAGCATTTGATTTCTTGTTCTTACCGAATCAGATGAATTACCTATCATCAATTCTGGAGGATGTGATTTCTTCCATCTGAGCTCGATATTTGTTGCTTCCATATCAGCAACTGCTTTTGTTGGCAACTGAATGTTTTCAGTTTCAGTTGGAGCTGTATCAGTAGGTAACTGAATATCATCTGTTTGCTCCACCAAATGATTATCAGGAGCAAGTTTCTATTCAACTAATTGATCTAGTATTTCTGGTTCAGGTGTTTGAAGGATTTTTCTATTGATATGATTTTCTTCTTCATTATCATCCTCCAAATTGATCTCTGTAAAACGATCAACTAGCTCAACTGGATCAGTTGGCTTATCAGTTAGCACAATTTCATAAAAAAAAACATGAATAGATTATTCAACATTTAAAGAGCTTTTATTAAAAACTCTATATGCTTTGCAAACTGAAGAATATCCAAAAAATATTCCCTCTGCAGATTTAGCATCAAAGGCTTTTAAATAATTTTTACCATTATCAAGAATAAAACATCTGCAGCCAAATAGTTTGAAATAAGAAACCACACTTTTTCTTCCATGCTAGATCTCATATGGTGTTTTCACATAATTCTTATTAATCATTGATCTGTTCTGAGTGTAACATGCACTGTTTACTGCGTCAGCCCAAAACGTTTGAGAAATACCAGAATCAGCAAGAATTGTTCTAGCAGCTTCTTTAATGGTCCGATTTCTTCTCTCAGCTACACCATTTTGCTGAGGTGTTCTAGCTGCTGAGAGCTCATGCTTGATTTCAATATTTTCTAAAAATTTTGAAAGATTTTGATTGATGAATTCAGTCCCTCTGTCAGACCTTATTCGATCAATTCCAACTAATTTTTCATTTAATAGTCTTTTTAAGAGCTTAATCAGTTGTGCTGCAGTTTGTCTTTGGATTTGAGAAAAATAACCAAAGTAAATCTTGAAAAATCATCCACAACTACTAAGGTGTATTCATTACCCCTGAGCTCATGACTTGTATTAGACAAAAAAGATCCATATGTAACAATTCTAAGCATCGGGAAGATGATTTACAACCTGTAGTAGCCCGAATTCCAAATTGGGTAATTAACGGATTAATGGTGATTAAGAAGGTTTAATGTGTAAGTTTGACCGAGTCATGATCGGACGGACCGAAGATGGTTCGGAAGCACCGAAGAGTTCGGAAGGTCCGAAGTGGGTTCGGTGGATCCGATCATGAGGTGTCAAGAGCAGCTGGACACGTGCATGTTCGGACGGTCCGAAGTGTATGATCGGAGGATCCGATCATGAGCTGTCAAGAGCCAATGGACACGTAGCGTTCGGACGTTCCGAAGTGTTGTTCGGAGGATCCGAACATGGCCTATAAATAGTGCTCGGATTTCTCATTTTTGACTTGCCAATTTCTTGAGTTTTCTCTCATTTTGGAGAGTTTGGAAGGTTTCTAGGGTTAGTTGTTGGTCGAGCGATAGCCAAGAGCTGCCAGGAGTAGTAGCGTAGCGGCGCCTGAGTTACGAGGCAATCGACATCAAAGGGCTGTCGACGGACGAAGGTAAACCATAAACCTTTTGTAGTACTAGGGAGTACTGGTTTTGCTAGTCGAGCATGGTAGTATTGATTGGGTATGCTTTTGATGCATAGGCTTGTTCTAGACCTGATTAGCGGTGTTGCGTAAGGATAGGCTTGCTGTGATAGAGGTACGAAAGTACTATCCGAGATATCCTGGTTGAGTATACATTCTTATATGTGTTGCATGATTATGTGGTGCATTGATATATGTCATATGATGCATGCTATTATGTCACGTTTATTACTGCACGTTGCATTTCATGTTGAGCCGTACCTCCTTCGAGATAGCCTTTACTGTTGAGCTGTATCTCTTTCGAGATAAGCTATATCTTGGGGCCGCTCAGCCCTGTCTTGTGGACGCATGGACACCGAGAGTACACAGTGGCCGACGGGTCGGGAGGGCTTCGGTGGTCCGGGACATTTTAGGTCCACGTCTGTCTTGTAGTGGATGCAGTGACCCAGAGGTGTACCGCGCGGCACTATCCACTTGGCGCCTCTAGACTGAGCATTGTTGAGATCCTTTTGTGACTCCTGTTTCTTGACTACCCCGGTATCATGATCATAGCATGTGCATTTCATATAGGTCTGTATACTCATACTTTTGTACTGGGCGTTCTTATCGCTCACGTCCTCGGTTTTGTTTATTCTTGGACACCCCATTCCCACGGGGCAGGCCTCAGGTTGGACAGCTCAGGAGGAGCAGGAGGAGGACGTTGAGTAGCTGGTTGGTTTAGTTTATCGGTATTGTTTTGATTCGATATGGTTGTATTGGATATTTTATTTTTGAGTTATTCTAGACTTCGATTGGGTTGTATAACCATTATTTTGTTGACTTTTTCCGCTGTTATCTCTGATTATTGTTAATTAGGTTAATTGCATGCTTAGTTCTTGCCTAGTAGGTGATTCTGGAACGGGTCACTACATTTATGGTATCAGAGCATGCATACGATTTTGGGATATAGATTTCTGTTTTGGGATTTCCGTTGACCAATTTACTAGTTTCCCCATTCTATGTTGTAGCAATGGCTGACCACTTTGGTGACGGGAGTAGTCAGGGGAGTGTAGGTCGATGGGGTGACCAGGACGATCATAGACGTCATCGTGAACATCGTCATCGTCGGGATGGTCCTAGGCGTTTCGATATGCATCGTTTCATGCAGATGGGGCCTAAGCCTTTAGTTGGCGGTGAGACTCCCGATGATGCGGAGGATTGGTTAGAGCGCATGGAGAGTTGTTTCCGCGCATTCCAGTGCACCGATGAGCAGAAGATGGAGACCCTTAGTTTTCTTCTCGAGGGCCGTGCTCGCAGGTGGTGGCGATCGACTTCTGCGCCGATAGTCCAGTCCCAGGGTAGAGCGACTTGGGCCGATTTCCGTGCAGCGTTCATGCAGCTGTACTTTCCTCCAGCCCTTCGCCAGGCCAAGACGATTGAGCTCCTGAACCTTAAGCAGGGGAGTATGTCTGTTGATGAGTATCAGCAGAAATTCTTCGAGTTGTTACCCTTTGCGCCTCATATCAGTGGCAGTTCTGAAGCCAAGTACGATCATTTCCTTCAGGGCCTTAACCAGGAGATCTTTGATCGAGTCACTGTCTGTGATAATCCTACTTCGTACGATGGGTTGGTGAACCGGTGTCGTCAAGCAGAGATCAGTCTCCAGCGTGGTAGGGCTATTCTTTCTTCTAGACCTCCGAGTGTTTTGAGCCCTCGACCTCAGTCTTTCAAGAAATCTGGTTCTTCTTCTTCTGAATCTGGATCAAGGTCTAGCGGTGTTGTTCGCTTTGGTGAGAAGAAGGATTCTTGTGCGCATTGTGGGAAGAACCATCCATCGGAGCAATGCCGATTAGCAGCAGGAGCTTGTTTTCAGTGCGGAGAGATGGGTCATCTCAAGAAGAATTGTCCTCAGCTGCGAGGTGGAGTAGGATCTGGTTCTGGATCCCAGACGACTGTTCAGCAGAGGAGACAGGGTCAGGTAGTGGGTAGTTCGAATCTTCGACCTCGTGCCCAAGGTCAGGTTTTTGCGCTGAACCAGGATCAGCCTGGGATGTAATTGTTATACAGTTGTAATGAAGAATATTTGCAGTGTATTATAATGGTGTTTTATTCTCTTGCCTAGATTTCGAGGACGAAATCTTTTTAAGGGGGGGAGAATGTAGTAGCCCGAATTCCAAATTGGGTAATTAACGGATTAATGGTGATTAAGAAGGTTTAATGTGTAAGTTTGACCGAGTCATGATCGGACGGACCGAAGATGGTTCGGAAGCACCGAAGAGTTCGGAAGGTCCGAAGTGGGTTCGGTGGATCCGATCATGAGGTGTCAAGAGCAGCTGGACACGTGCATGTTCGGACGGTCCGAAGTGTATGATCGGAGGATCCGATCATGAGCTGTCAAGAGCCAATGGACACGTAGCGTTCGGACGTTCCGAAGTGTTGTTCGGAGGATCCGAACATGGCCTATAAATAGTGCTCGGATTTCTCATTTTTGACTTGCCAATTTCTTGAGTTTTCTCTCATTTTGGAGAGTTTGGAAGGTTTCTAGGGTTAGTTGTTGGTCGAGCGATAGCCAAGAGCTGCCAGGAGTAGTAGCGTAGCGGCGCCTGAGTTACGAGGCAATCGACATCAAAGGGCTGTCGACGGACGAAGGTAAACCATAAACCTTTTGTAGTACTAGGGAGTACTGGTTTTGCTAGTCGAGCATGGTAGTATTGATTGGGTATGCTTTTGATGCATAGGCTTGTTCTAGACCTGATTAGCGGTGTTGCGTAAGGATAGGCTTGCTGTGATAGAGGTACGAAAGTACTATCCGAGATATCCTGGTTGAGTATACATTCTTATATGTGTTGCATGATTATGTGGTGCATTGATATATGTCATATGATGCATGCTATTATGTCACGTTTATTACTGCACGTTGCATTTCATGTTGAGCCGTACCTCCTTCGAGATAGCCTTTACTGTTGAGCTGTATCTCTTTCGAGATAAGCTATATCTTGGGGCCGCTCAGCCCTGTCTTGTGGACGCATGGACACCGAGAGTACACAGTGGCCGACGGGTCGGGAGGGCTTCGGTGGTCCGGGACATTTTAGGTCCACGTCTGTCTTGTAGTGGATGCAGTGACCCAGAGGTGTACCGCGCGGCACTATCCACTTGGCGCCTCTAGACTGAGCATTGTTGAGATCCTTTTGTGACTCCTGTTTCTTGACTACCCCGGTATCATGATCATAGCATGTGCATTTCATATAGGTCTGTATACTCATACTTTTGTACTGGGCGTTCTTATCGCTCACGTCCTCGGTTTTGTTTATTCTTGGACACCCCATTCCCACGGGGCAGGCCTCAGGTTGGACAGCTCAGGAGGAGCAGGAGGAGGACGTTGAGTAGCTGGTTGGTTTAGTTTATCGGTATTGTTTTGATTCGATATGGTTGTATTGGATATTTTATTTTTGAGTTATTCTAGACTTCGATTGGGTTGTATAACCATTATTTTGTTGACTTTTTACGCTGTTATCTCTGATTATTGTTAATTAGGTTAATTGCATGCTTAGTTCTTGCCTAGTAGGTGATTCTGGAACGGGTCACTACACAACCTCTGTTTTTGAATGAAGATCTTACTTGTTTACCAAACTGACATGCTGAACAAACTTCATCTTTTGAAAAATCTATTTTGGGCAAATCAGTTACAAGATCATGGTTACTCAGGTAGGCAATAGATTTAAAGTTTAAGTGGTTCAAATCTTAGGCCACAACCAGTTTTTAAAGACTTGGAAGAAATGAAACAAACGGTTGCATAAGGTTGTTCAGTCCAACTGAATTGGTAAGTGTTTCCACAACGATTTCCAGTTAGGATCACTTCATCAGTTGAGTCTCTAACTGAACAAGTGTATCTGTCAAACTGAACTGAGAAATTATTGTCGCATAACTGACCGATGCTTATCAAGTTATACTTCAAATTCTCAACCAGCAAAGCATCTTTAATTGTAATGTTATCATGGATAAGCTTACTCTTACCCACAGTTTTACCTTTGGAGTTGTCTCCAAAACTGATGTTTGGTCCAGTATATTTGATCAGTTGAGATAGAAAATTTGCATCTCCTGTCATATGCCGCGAACAACGACAGTCTAGATACCAAGTTGATTCTTTGTTTGTTCCTGTTACCTGCAATCACAAATAGTATATAATTTTGGTACCCATATTGATTTGGGTCCTAAACTGATTAGTCCTTTAGGAACTCAGACTTGGACCAGTCTAAATGACTTTCCGGTTGCTGTGTTCCAAATGGTTTTTCTCAAATTCTTGGCAATGTGTGTGTGATGTGAAGATGAAACAATATGATTTGTAACCTTTTTCAACTGACTGTTCTTTTGATATCGTTTCTGAACTGGCTTACAGTTGTAGTAATTGTAATAGCCATTCTTGAGTACTAGTTTTTGTAACTGAATCGTTTAGGTGACCAGTTTCTTGAATCAGTTGAACTCTCATAGCAATATCCAATTCCATACCTGTAACGTACCGTATTTTCATACTTAAAAATTTGCGGAAAAATAAAAAATTTTCTTAAATGTAAACATCCATAAGGTCGTCACTCAACATTCATAAATCTCAAAATCATCCATTACCAATAGAATTTTGCTAAAAGAAACTGTCTCTAAATATTTCGCATCCAGATATTTAAAAATCAGAGTATTTTTAAAACTCTCATAAAACGTAAACATTGTGGTCTCGGGTCTAGCATGCCACTCAGTCCAAGCCCGCCCCTTAGTCACCCCCTCCTGTCTCCTCAACATAGTCACCTGCATCGATCAAGTACTCAACACGTATAAACTGGGATAACGAGTACTACATAATAGAATCGCATGCATCTTAAAAATAGAACGTACATAACTTGAAACTTGAGCTTGCTTAATAAACTTGAACATACATACGTACATAACTAGACGTGCCATCAACATAAAGTTTCATAAACATACTACATACTTGAACATACATAACTTCATCATTTTGCGTAGTGGCATGTTTCAAAGCAAGTGACCCGTAATATAATAAATGCCTGATCAGACAAACCACAGTACTGGACTGACAGAGACGTATTCACTGCCACATACATGAGATCTCCGTTCATAATTTAACGGGCTGGTTGGTCCACGTTCATATTTAACGCTTTCCAACCTCGATCTAACCCGTTCATAATTTAACGGGCGGATTGGTCCCCGTTCATAATTTAACGCTTCCCAATCCTAAACATAATTTGGTCACAAGACATTTATAATACCTCAAAATCTTAAAATATTTTCTTGCACGTCATACATACTTACTTGGCGTTGAGGGATTCGTTGGACTTCGATCGGGGCCGTTGCTGCACATACTAACATGAATTGGAATGCTTAACTGATATACTTAGACATAATAATCAAGCTTACTCACAAGTTCGTTTAATCCCTTAGGACGTTCTACAATTCCCATGACTCGACCTTGTACCCCATTGTACTAAACCAAGACATCGAACCTCCAAGCATAGTATAAGATTTCTCCCAAAATAGTGAAGGACACGAACCCTGTGCCTACATCCGTGTAGGGGTCCGTGTAGACTCTGGAAATAGACACCGAAAGGAATAAAAGGCACGGACCCCGTGTAAAGGTCCGTGTAGGGGTCCGTCTAGTCTCTGGAAAAAGACACTTCGGGTGAACAAAGGGCACGGACCCCGTGTCAGGGTCCGTCCCCGGGTCCGTGTACCTGCGGGACGTTCCAACACGGGAAAATTCTGAACCTGATATGCTTAACACCTAACTCAATCGTACGGACTACGAATAGACACCACGAGACACTTCTTAGAACACTAAGGCATTATGTCAAACCCAAGTGAACATTAAAAATAACCCCAAGAGTAACAATCCACAACCAACAACACAATTCGGATTTCGACACCAACTTTCTTCCTACGACGCTTAATTCAACTTGGTGCCTAACGACGTGAACCCACACGTTAATAACCATCCCAACATCATAAAAGAAGTACCTATACGCAGCAGCGATCACCCGTCGATTTCCAACGAAGCCTGCAACACAAAAACTTCAAGAACACAATTTTCGTAAAAGTCGCAGTTTGAGCAGTCCCACGAAAAGCTCCATAACTCACTCAATTTTCATCCAAAAATCTTGAATTTTATATCAAATCGAAGGCATCGAAAAGTTACAATTTTGTAGTTGAAATTTTTCTCAAATTCTCGACTGAAAAATCGCAGTTTCAACCAGAACAGTAAAAACATAAATTTCAGATCTAAAGAGGGTTTCAAAAGCGATTTAAACATGATTGCTCAAACTTCTACACAACGTACACATGGTTTTACGCATAAATAACAACGCACGCATAATACGACATGATCGATGCATCAAGAAAGAATAGACGTGCCTTTTGATATCAAACTTTACCGACACGGCGATATCGAAGCGGAGAACGAAGCGAGGTTGATCCAAGACGATCGTGGCTCGATTGTCTTGCAATAAAATCCACCAAAAACTCGATGGAAAGATAAGGGGAAGGGGGCGGCTGCTTTCTACCTTAGAACCCTAGGTTTTCTTTCTTTTAAAATCTGAAAATGAGATGTGTAGGGTGTGTTGTGTGTTTTAATGTGTGTAAAAACGTGTAAGTGTGTGTGAGTGTGTGCAACGTGTGTGTGGATTTTTAATTAGGAGAAATTAGTGCTCAATTAACTAATTAAAGTACTAATTAAAAGTAATCACACAGTAATCTAATCAAACTCCTCATTTAAAATAATTACTCACAAATTTTCAAAGTTTCAAACTCTTAAAAAAATCTAAACACATAAATAAGGTTTTAAAATGCTAAAACTAAATAAATCATCTAGAACGCCCCGTCTTTAACTTAAAATAAAATACCATCTTTGAAATTTCCAAAAATCGTCGCCGGGTCTTTTCCTCCATCCCACCTCGAATAATCACCTGAAACACGAAACTCGAAAAATCTTTTAACGTGCATCACATAAACAAATTTAATTTAAAATAATGCATTTAAATAAATCATGCACTACTAAGACTCATTTTAAAATTAAATAAATGCTTTAATAATTAATTAAATGCATGGGTTATACGTGTACTGAATTTGGGCACTACAGTTCTTCCCCCATTTATAAAAATTTCGTCCTCGAAATTAAGTCTTACCGAACAACTCCGGGTAGCGAAGTCTCATATCTGCTTCTGACTCCCATGTGGCTTCTTCCACAGATTGGTTTAGCCACCTAACTTTGCTTAGCTTAGTCACCTTGTTCCGAAGTCTACGCTCCTGCCTGTCTAGGATTTGGACTGGTTTCTCCTCATAAGACAGGTCTGGAGCCAGCTACAACGGCTCATAACTCAGAATGTGAGAAGGATTGGCTAGATATTTCCTCAGCATGGAGACGTGGAACACATTGTGTACCCCGGCCAGATTCGGCGGAAGGGATACACGATAGGCTAGTGTCCCAAATCTGTCCAAAATCTCAAACGGCCCAATGAACCTCGGACTCAGTTTGCCTCTTTTCCCAAATCTCATAACACCCTTCATAGGTGCTATCTTGACAAAGACGTGATCACCAACGGCAAACTCGAGATCTCTCCTCCTCTTATCAGCATAGCTCTTCTGACGACTTTGGTCAGTCTTCATTCTGTCACGAATCTTGACCACCACGTCTGTAGTCTGTTGAATTATCTCTTGACCAAGTTCTGCTCTCTTACCAACTTCATCCCAATGAACTGGGTGATCTGCACTTCCTCCCGTACAACGCCTCATAGAGAGCCATACCATTAGATGCTTGGAAGCTGTTGTTGTATGTGAACTCCACTAGAGGTAGTCTAGACTCCCAAGTTCCTTGAAAATCAATCATGCAGGCCCTCAGCAAATCCTCTAAAATCTGAATCACTCGCTCAGACTGACCATCTATCTGCGGGTGAAAAGCTGTACTGAAAAGAAACTTTGTCCCCATGGCTGCATGTAAGCTCTTCCAGAAGGACGACGTAAACCTTGGGTCCCTATCGGACACAATTGAAACTGGGAATCCATGTAAACGAACGATCTCCCTGAGATAAAGCTCGGCATACTACGTCATGGAGAAAGTCGTCTTTACTGGTAGAAAATACGCTGATTTAGTGAGTCGGTCCACTATAACCCAAATGGAATTCAATCCTATGACTGATCTCGGCAACCCAACCACAAAATCCATAGTAATGTTCTCCCACTTCCCCTCGGGAATGGGGAGTGGCTTAACCAATCTTGCTAGCCTCTGATGTTCAGCTTTTACTTGCTGGCAAGTGAGGCATTCTGACACAAATTGACGGATGTCTCTCTTCATCCCTGGCCACCAATACAAAATCTGGAGATCCTTATACATCTCGGTACCTCCTGGATGGATAGAATACGGAGATGTGTGTGCCTCTGTCAAAATATCCTGTCTGATCGATTCACCACTAGGAACCCACATTCTACCTCTGTACCTCACAATCCGATCTGACACGGTATAAAGAACACTGTCCTTGGCCTCATCTTTCAGTCTCTATTTCTGTAGCTGCTTGTCTGAAGACTGTCCTGCCCGGATACGGTCTAGCAAATCAGATTTGACTGTCAAATTAGATAGTCTAGGAGCTCTACCCTCCCGATAAATCTCTAGACCAAATCTTTGAATCTCCGACTGAAGCGGTCTCTGAGCTGGCAACTGAGCAACAACTGCCACTTTTCTGCTCAAAGCTTCTGCGACAACATTAGCCTTCCCCAGATGGTAGCTAATTTCGCAGTCGTAATCTTTCACAAGTTCCAACCACCGTCTCTGTCTCATATTCAGCTCTTTCTGCGTGAAGAAATATTTGAGGCTCTTGTGGTCGGTGAAAATCTGACAATTCTCGCCGTATAGATAGTGTCTCCAAATTTTCAGTGCGAAGACAACGGCGGCTAGCTCAAGGTCATGCGTCGGGTAGTTCTTCTCGTGCACTTTCAACTGCCTGGAGGCATAAGCTATGACCCGACCTTGCTGCATCAATACTGTGCCTAACCCAAGCTTAGATGCATCGATATATAACACAAATTCTCCTTGCCCGGACGGCATGGCTAGCACTGGCACTGAAATAAGAGCTTGCTTCAAGGTGTGAAGCTCTTCTGGCATTCCTCACTCCACACAAACTTAGCATTTTTCTTGGTCAGTGAAGTGAGTGGCACTGCTATGGACGAAAATCCATTAATTAACTTACGGTAGTAGCCTGCTAAACCCAAAAAGCTGCGGATTCTGATGCATTTTTTGGTTCAACCCATTCCTTAACGGCTGCTACCTTCGCTGGGTCCACCTCAATACCACTGCTAGATACTATATGCCCCAAAAATGCAACTTTCTGCAACCAGAATTCACACTTGCTGAACTTCGAAAATAGCTTGCGACTCTGCAAGGTCTGCAAAACTGTCCTCAAATGCTGGCTATGCTCCTCTTGGCTCTTAGAGTAAATGAGAATGTCGTCAATGAATACTATGACGAATTGATCGAGAAACGGCTGAAATACGCGGTTCATGAGATCCATGAAAATTGCTGGAGCATTTGTCAATCCAAATGGCATCACCAAGAATTCGTAATGCCCATATCGGGTCCTGAAAGCTGTCTTGTGGACATCTGCATCCTTCACTTTCAACTGATGATACCCTGATCGAAGATCTATCTTAGAGAACACGGTAGCTCCCTGCAACTAATAAAACAAGTCTTCGATTCTAGGCAACGGGTACTTATTCTTGATCGTTACCTTGTTCAGCTCTCGGTAATCGATGCACAGTCTCATGCTCTCGTTCTTCTTCTTCACAAAAAGTACTGGTGCGCCCCACAGTGAGAAACTAGGGCGAATGAATTCCTTGTCGAGAAGCTCCTGAATCTGCTGCTTGAGTTCTAACATCTCAGCTGGAGCTAATCTGTATGATGCCTTAGAGATTGGCACTGTGCCTGGGATGAGATCGATTGCAAACTCCACCTCTCTATCTGGTGGAAGGCTTGTGACGTCATCTGGAAAGACGTCTTGAAATTCTTTGACTACCGGTACCTCTGATATAGAAGGAGTGGGCACGTCAGGTGCTGAGATAACACTGGCCAAGAAATCCGGACACACCTTAGAAATTAGCCTCCTCGCCTGCATGCACGAAATCATGCGAGGGAAAATCTTCCATCTAGCTGGCTCAAATAGAAACTGCTCCATGCCCAATGGTCTGACCAACACTGATCTCTTCTGAAAATCTATCAGAACTCTATTCTTAGTCAGCCAGTCCATGCCCAAGATAATGTCGAATTCTGGCATCGACAATAGGATTAAATCTGCATATACTAGGTGGCCATGCAGTTCTAGATCGATATCTCTGATCACATTGGTAGCCAACAGCTCTTCCCCTGATGGGACTGTCACTGAAAATTTCACGTCTAGGCCAATGGACATGAGGTCCAAATGATCAGCAAAAGCCTCCGATATGAAGGAGTGAGTGGCTCCTGAGTCTATCAGTGCGGTTGTGGATAATTTCTTACTAAAAATGTTTCCTGAGAGATGCGTCAGCACAACACAAAATTTATATCCCCGAAAATACTATCATTAACCTAAAGCATAATAGAACTCAACGTCCCAAGGCACACAAAATTACTAGCACGCTAATAATCCCAAATAAAATTGCACATGCAAGGCAACGAAATACTGAGCTTAGGTAGAAAGGTTCACTTGTCAGTAAAGTAGTGTCTGGATCCACCTCCTGAGCATGCATAGCGAATACCCTGCCCTGAGTTGGCTGCTTCCACTGCGGGCACTCCTTATGCATGTGGTCACTGGCTCCACACTTGAAACACTTGCCCGACCCATACAAACACTGCCCTGGATGCTGCCGATTGCACCTAGGGCACACTGGGAAAATAACGGGCCTCTGTGGCGCCCCCTGCTGCTGAATGGGACCCTTGCCCTTCGGCGGTCCCTGAAAAGCGCCATAACTCACTCAATTTTCATCCAAAAATCTCGAATTTTATATCAAATCGAAGGCATCGAAAAGTTACAATTTTGTAGTTGAAAGTTTTCTCAAATTCTCGACTGAAAAATCGCAGTTTCAACCAGAACAGTAAAAACATAAATTTCAGAACTAAAGAGGGTTTCAAAAGCGATTTAATCATGATTGCTCAAACTTCTACACAACGTACACATGGTTTTACGGATAAATAACAACGCACGCATAATATGACATGATCGATGCATCAAGAACATAATATACGTGCCTTTTGATATCAAACTTTACCGACACGCCGATACCGAAGCGGAGAACGAAGCGAGGTTGATCCGGGACGATCGTGGCTCGATTGTCTTGCAATAAAATCCACCAAAAACTCGATGGAAAGATAAGGGGAAGGGGGCGGCTGCTTTCTACCTTAGAACCCTAGGTTTTCTTTCTTTTAAAATCTGAAAATGAGATGTGTAGGGTGTGTTGTGTGTTTTAGTGTGTGTAAAACGTGTAAGTGTGTGTGAGTGTGTGCAACGTGTGTGTGGATTTTTAATTAGGAGAAATTAATGCTCAATTAACTAATTAAAGTACTAATTAAAAGTTAACACACACTAATCTAATCAAACTCCTCATTTAAAATAATTACTCACTAATTTTAAAAGTTTCAAACTCTTAAAAAAATCTAAACACATAAATAAGGTTTTAAAATGCTAAAACTAAATAAATCATCTAGAACGCCCCGTCCTTAACTTAAAATAAAATACCATCTTTTGAAATTGCCAAAAATCGTCGCTGGGTCTTTTCCTCAATCCCGCCTCGAATAATCCTGAAATACGAAACTCGAAAAACTTTTTAACGTGCATCACATAAACAAATTTAATTTAAAATAATACATTTAAATAAATCATGCACTACTAAGATTCGTTTTAAAATTAAATAAATGCTTTAATAATTAATTAAATACATGGGTTATACGTGTACTGAATTAGGGCACTACAATACCATTTACCTTTGTTCTTACATTCAGTCAATTGAACAGCTGGTTTACTTGGTTCTGAGAATTCATTTACCATAGTTGATTTTACAAAGGTAATGGTATCACTTGCAGAATTTTCATCATAACTGTTAAAGCCTAAACCATTTTTATCAGCAACTGATTTTTGTGAATTCTTCATTTCAGTCAATGTAACTGAAGACTTGTTCCAAGCTTGAATCAGTTCAGTATGTTTTGAAATTATTTTTTTTAACTGACATATCAAAGCTTGATTTTAAATCATTTCAGCTTTTTGTTGTGCAATCTCTCTTTTTAGACTCAATAGTTCAACTTACTCATCCGTTTATGTTTTGTTGTCATTGAGATCAGTTTGCTCGGTTTTAACTTTCTCAAATGATCGAGCAAGTTTGTGATACTCAATTATCATGTCATGCAATGTGGTAATGAGTTCCTCACGAGTGAAATCAGTAGAGCTGAATTCAAATACCTGTTCACTTGCTGACTCCAGTTCAGCATCATCTGCCATTAATCAGTTGACTTCCTCTTCATCTTCACTTGAACTGATTGGGCTTTCTGGTTCTAACTCGTCACTGTCTGTTTCTGCCCACTTAGATTTGCTCTCTTCAGCCAAAAGCACTTCATGTTTCTTTTTGATGATTTCTTGTCATCATTGGTCCTTCTTCTGTGCTCATAAGGCTTCTTTCCCTTTTTAATTGATCCTCGACTGTCCTTCTTTGGCTTTGGACAGTCTGCTATGAAATGACCAGATTTTCCATAGTTGTAGCAAGCATAGGATTATTCTTTGGACTGATTTTTCTGATATTGCTTTTGGAAGTTTCCTTGATTCCTCCTCATAAACCTTCCAATTTTCTTGACAAACAATGACATAGCATCATTGTTCAGTTGATCAACAGATTTGTCAACTGAACCAATTGGTTCCATTCTGACAACAGTTAAAGCAGTTGTGGCAGTTGATGTAGAAAGTTCTCCTTTTCTGGTTTGTAGTTCAAATTCGTAAGCCTTTAGATCAGCAAACAAGTCATGAAGTTCGACCTTGTTAAGATCCTTTGACTCTCTCATTGCCATGGTTTTGACATCCCATTCTTTTGGAAGACCTCTGACCACCTTCACCACTAATCCTCTCATCATATTCATGCATGGATTCTCCACCCTTCATCTTGAAGCTATCAAATTTCTTAACTGCAACCGATAGCTTGTTCTCTTTTGTTTGCTTGTTTCCTTTACACAGTTGGATCAATTTCTCCCATATCTCTTTGCCGGTTTTTCACATCTTGATTTTGCTGAAAGTGACTTTATCCTGCGGTTTATATAAGATATCCTTAGCCACATTATCTAAGCTGGCTTTCCTCTTATCCTCAGTTGGCCATGTTAGAGTAGGTGCCCGTCGAGCCAAGTGTTGGCCGAGTGTTCACAATGAAACTCTATGTATAAGCAATCTTTATTTTAGTAATATTTGATATTATTATTTTGGCACATCTTTATCTGTATACCCATGCTAGTTGCATAGATAAAGCCCTTGATATACAAATAGTAGAAATAATATGAGATGCTCATATGATGAGTATCATGAAACTCATATTTGTAATACTGTATATTCTAAACGGTTCCTAGTCGATTCAGCCGCCACTAAGAAGGATATAGGCCGTTCGAGTTCGATACTAGTATCTGCGATGTGAGTACCATGTTTCATTGGTAGGGGACATTGTGATGTCTGAACATGCAGATAGGTGCTCCTTGTAGAGTGCACTGAACAACCCTCCATAAAAGGACTTTCCAAGTGGTTCTCACTTATAGAGTGGAAAAGTCCTAGTTTATGGTTGTACACCATTAGTCCTTATGACCCGGGACAACATTGAGACTCTATGTGCTATAATTACACTTTGACTTGTTGACCGACTCTCATGGGGTCATCAGGTGGCAAGGTTGGGTGTTCTGTCGAAACACATAGGAGTCGATGTATTGTAGTCGGGGATTCACCGCTTACCTTCGGGTATGGATATCCTATGTGTTCTCATGTATGTGTAGGTTGAAATCTCTGATCAGAGTATGGTGGTAATTATGAAAGGGGTTTCATAGATTACACCATCGATGCAAATACGACATGACACATAGTATCGATTCATTGACAACTCTCGATAAACCAATGGTTGTCGAATCGGTCGGGATATATGAGTTGAAGGGACCGTACTATACGCTAACCATAATTGAATGGTTCTTCCAGGCACTATCATTTGATACCTAGGGAATCATGTAAGCGATGCTGCTAGGCATTTAACATGATTGGTTGGGTACTATCAGACTTGAGTTCTGACGTTCTTATTATCAAGGAGTTGATAAGTAAGAATGGAGCAATTGGGGTATGCTCATATAAGGACATGTTTAGTCCGAATCACATGGAGATGTGAACCCACGGCTAGTTGTATCAATGAACCATTGAGGGCCACACAAGTACTAGCTTTCTAGATCCCGTTGAGAAGTAAAATAGTTCAATGTGTTGAACGGCTTATAAAGGAGTTTATAAGTGTAAATATTATAGAAGTTTGACTTCTATAAGGAGAATGTGACTTTTAATTTGAAGAAGTGTTCCTAAATTAAAAATTGGCCAAACAAATAATGTACTTGAAAATTGTGATTTTCATAAACATTATTATGGACTAAATTAAATTAATTCAAGTGTTGAACTAATTAAACACTAGTGGGCCTAGTAGAGTCCAAATAATTAAATTAATTCAAGTGTTGAATTAATTAAACAATATTGGGTCTTGCAGAGCCCAATTAGAAATAATTATTAGACTAGTGGGCTTGAGTAAAATCAAGTAATGGTTAAATGGTCTCAAATGTGTTTGGGACATTTAAATAAAAGTCCATGGGCTTTGTAATTGTTACAAACCCAAATAGAAAGGCATGCAAGGGAGGTGAAAGGTTGGGAGACAACTTTTTCTATTATCTAGGCATGGCATGCACCTTTTTTGCTTTAACTTTTCCCACAACCAAAAAAATGTCTCTCCTTCTCTCCTAGCATGAATAGTGGACGAAAATACTATTCATTCTCTCCCAATTTTTCTTTCTTCAATTGTTGAGGAAAGCCTACACTTCTCAATGAAAAATCCTCTTAGTTTTCTAGTGCAAATTAAGAGGGGATCTACCTAGTTGGTGGTGGGCCTAATTTGAAGGAAAGATTCAAGAACTTGGAAAGCTTGAAGATAGTTTCTACCATTCAAGAGCTAAGGTGTTTACACCTTAGTTGGAACCATACATCAATCCTTGTGATTGATAGGTACATTTCTTAACACACTATGTATGACATAGTTGTATTTGCTACATAAAATGTGTGGTGGCCGAATTTTATGCCAAAAATCGAAATATTTTGTGCTTCCGTTGCGCTTCCGGTCACCGTAACCGATCCCCTTTCAAGTGGTATCAGAGCTATGGTTACGATTTTGTGTAGCAATTACAAGATATTATATTGAGAATGCTTTCTAACCGCATGAGATGATTTGTTGCAACGTTTTGAAGGCCAAAATGGGGAGCATTTTGGGCAGCAAGTTGCTGCCTATTTTGGGCAGCTTGGGCTGCCCGAGGGGCTGCCCGAAACGGGCAGCAAGGGCAGCCCAAGGGGCTGCCCGAACAGCCCCACTTCAAAAATTTTTTAAAAAAAATTTTTTGTGAAAGTTGGCCGGAATCCGGCGACGGCGATGACGACTAGGGTTTCCAAAAGTGTTTTGGATTTTCAAAGTGTCATGGGCCTTGAGTTGTTGGGTCATTGGATGGACAACATATTTGTGAATTTTAAATGAGCCAAAATATTTTTGGTGAAAAATAAGTTTTTGGGCCCTTAAGTTTAAAATTACAAAAGTTGCAAATTTTTCTCATAAAATAAATAATTGAAGTTGGACTTTAATTATTTATAGTAAATTGTGATTTACAAGAAATTCGGTTATAAATAAATTAATTAGAAAGTAGACAAAAGTGCTTGTATACTTTGTTAATTTAGTTTATAATCGTGGCGGATAGTGATTGGATCAAGATATATAATATTGGATCAATTAATTATTGTGATAATTAATTGATGGTGTATGATATGTGATATTATGCATGAAGGATGATCAAAAGCCCAAGGCCAATTTGCTAGGTATATGCTAGGATATTTTGTGTTGAATGATTGTAATAATTATCAAATTATAAAGTGGGCTTGGTTTATGGCCCGTTCCCACCCCATGAGATGTATCAATATTTGTCATGGATATTTATTTGTAAATATTAGTATAGTGGATGATCAAGATTGGAAGATGGTGGCCACGATGATTATGAAGATCGAAGACATGTAAATATTGGAAGCTAATGTAATAAGTGCATTTGCATCCCGTGCATTTACCCTAGGATTGGACCTAGGCCCGTGTTTAGCTCACACGGTCCATTAGTATTGGGGCGATTGATCATCCTTGTTTGTTTACTGTTTATAATATATGCATGATATGTTATAAATAATGAGTATGTGCGTTATTATTATGATAATAACAAAGTTGCATGAATCCGGCAAACATACGATCAAACATGGCGAGCTTTTAAAATAAAATTAATGATGAGACCTTTCAAAATTAAAAAAACCCTCATTTTGAATAAGATTCAAAATTAATATCAAGCCCGAAAAAGGGAATTATAAATTTGTTTATAATTTCCATGTCTTCCATCGACAATGGGTGCATGATGAACGCTACCCATACTCGGGGCTCGGCTCATATTATTGGGGGGGCCCTGGGTGCCGAAAAGCTGTGACATCCATTGACATGGTGATGTGAACTACGTGGAACTCCCATGATTTCGGCTCATATTATTGAGGGAACTAATGGCGACCGTCCATTAAGGTTCAACATCGATGGGTAAGGCTTGACACGTGAAGATGAACGACGTCATATTATTGGGTCCTAATCAAACGTGAGACAAAAGTTTACGTAGAGTGTTGCATTGTGATGCAATTGGAAACTACCTTTTAGGAATTGTGATTGGCTGATATTATTCGGGATCATAATTCGCTAATTGGACCTTACGTACCTACTGAGGAAAGATGTTTCCCGTTTTCACTAGAGGGTAGTGAAAGATGTCAAAACAGTGGGAGCAAATATTTATGAAGTAAAAGTCCAAGCTTCATATCTTACTAAATATTTTAAAATAGTCATCAACATTTATCTGTTTTAATTTTCAGTACAAATTGACAATGTCTTCAATGCGCAATCCGATATCTGTAATACTCGACAAACACATATTAACTGGACCTAATTACCTCACTTGGCTAAGAAACCTGAAAATCGTCTTGAATTTGGAAAGGGTAGCATATACACTGACTGAGTCGCCCCCTGTTGAGGCTCCGACTGACTGCACTCCTGAGGAATTGCAGACTTACAAGGAATGGTGTGACCATGACTTGATAGCCAGGTGTTATATGCTGACTTCTATGAAGGATGAGCTGCAGAGGCGTTTTGAGGATGCAAAGAGTGACATTCATTTGCATCTCAAGGAGCTCTTTGGTGAGCAAACACGGCCTCTTAGGCATGCTACCGTCAAGGAGCTGATCACTTTGCGCATGCGAGATGGGGCCTCGGTTGAGCATGGCCTGAAGTTGATTGGGCTCGTGGACAAGCTCGTTGGCATGGATCTGATCTTGTCTTCAGAGTTGACCACCGACGCGTTGTTGTTATCATTGCCTAGATCATTTGATCCTTTTGTGGTGAACTTCAACATGAAAAAGATGGAGCCGACCCTTGAGGAGTTGGTGAATATGCTTGTTACGTTTGAATCAACCATCAAGAAAGAGAAGTTGGTTCTTTATGTGGGTTCTTCATCTGGTACGAAGATTGATCCACATGGGAAGGGAAAGAAGTGTTCTTTCCAACGTCCCAAGAAGAACGTGCCCTTGTTGAGGCAATCTCCGAATCCCGTTGTGGCAGCCATACCAGTTAAGGCTGACAAGACTAGTGATATTTGTCATCACTGCAAGAAGCCTGGACATTGGAGGCGAAATTGCAAGGAATATCTGGCCCAGAAGAGTTCTGGAAACAGTATGTTCTAAATTGAAGTAAACATTTCAAATAACTCTACTTCTTGGCTATTGGATACCGGATGTGGATCACATCTCTGTAATGTGTTGCAGGTGATGGGAAGAAGTAGGAGACTAAGGGAAGGTGAGACCTTCTTGAGGATAGGCAATGGAGCAAGAGTTGTTACCAAGACCTTAAGAAATGTTTACTTATTGTTGAACAATAATTTTAAGTTAATTTTATGAGATGTTTTGTTTGTACCTAATTTTGTGAAAAACATTGTTTCCATTTCTAGGCTGATAAAAATGGATATTCTTGTTTATTTTGCAAAGTGTTTGCAACATTTACATGAATGAATGTTTGATTGGTACTGGTGAACTTGAAAACGATCTCTATAACTTAAAATTGAAAGATATTCCATTAAATGTCCATTCAAAGGCAGACACCATATGAGATATGGATGGGTCAGCCTCCCAAATATTCTTCTTATCTTAGAATATGGGGAGCCCTGCTTATGTGAAGCAGGTAGTGAGAGATAAATTGGATAGTCGATCCATTTTATGTTACTTTGTGGAATATCCAAAGAATTAAGTTGGATATTATTTCTATCATCCCCAAGAAACAAAAGTGTTTGTTTCTAGGAATGCAACCTTTTTGGAAAAGGAATTTCTATTGGATAGAAAATGGGAGATGATAGAACTCGAAGAGGTTCGAGAGACACCCACAATTGAAGAACCCACACCCAAAGAGCCAAGAGAGGAGATACAAGCTCCTAGAAGATCCGAGAGAGTCTCGAGACCACCTATGAGGTATGGTCTGCTTCGTGAAGAGGGCCATGATGAGCCTATCCATGGATGTTATCCAAGGACCTTCAAGGAAGCGTTATCTGATGCCGATTCATCCAAGTTGCTTGAAGCAATGGAATCTGAGATGAATTCCATGCATTCGAACCAAGTGTGGAATCTCGTGGATCCACCTGAGGGAATTGTTCCCATAGGGTGTAAATGGATTTAAAAGAGGAAACTTGGGGCGGATGGGAAGGTATTGACCTTCAAGACGCGATTGGTGGCAAAAGGATGTACTCAAAGACAAGGAGTTGACTTTGAGGAAACCTTTTCCCCAGTCGCAATGTTCAAGTCCATAAGGATTTTGCTAGCCATAGCAGCATGGTATGACTATGGGATATGGTAGATGGATGTTAAGACAGCCTTTCTTAATGGGGATATTAAGGAAGAGATTTACATGTCTCAACCTGAAGGGTTTACATCTATCGGAAGTGAGCATATGGTATGCAAAACTTCAGAGATCTATTTATGGTCTAAAGCAGGCATCTAGGAGTTGGAACCTCAGATTCGATAGTACAATCAAAGAGTTTGATTTTAAAAAGAATCCTGAGGAACCCTGTGTGTATAAGATGGTCAGTGGGAGTGTTGTGACATTCCTGGTGTTGTATGTTGATGACATTCTACTCATTGGGAATGATGTAGGAATGCTGCAATCAACTAAAATATGGTTAGCAAGTAAGTTCTTGATGCAGGACTTGGGCGAAGCATCTTTTGTATTGAGAATACAGATCTATAGAGATAGATCGAGAAGATTGCTTGGTCTCACCCAGTCCACATACATTGATACCATCGTGAAGCGGTTCTCGATGGATGAGTCCAAGAGAGGACATCTACCAATGTGTCATGGCGTGTCCCTATCCAAGTCTATATCTCCCAAGACTGATGCAGAGATAGCGGCGATGACATGCATTTCTTATGCACCTGCGATTGGTAGCATCACGTATGAGATGATATCTACACGTCCTGACGTGGCTTTCACACTAAGTGTAGTGAGTAGATATCAATCGAACCCTGGTCTTCCACACTGGAAAGCTGTGAAAGACATCCTCAAGTAGTTGAGAAGGACCAATAAATTGTTCTTGGTCTATGGGGTGGAGAACTGAAATTGGAAGGCTATACCGACTCTAGCTTCCAAAGAGATATCGATGACTCGAAGTCAACCTCTGGTTTGTATTCATGCTCAATGGTGCTGCTGTCTCTTGGAAGAATTCCAAGCAAGACAATTCTACGGATTCCAGCATAGAGGCCGAATACATTGCTGCATCAGATGCAGCAAGGGAGGCTGTTTGGATAACGAATTTCGTCTAAGAGTTGGACGTCATTCCTAATGGATTTGCTCCTGTCCCGGTGTTGTGTGACAACACGGGAGCTATAGCTCAAGCAAAAGAGCCTAGGTCTCATCAGAAGTCCAAACATGTATTGAGAAAGTACCACATCCTCGGAGAGATTGTGGAAAGTAGAGAAGTGTCTTTTGACATAGTCGGCTCCGCAGATAATGGTGTTGATCCACTAGCTAAGCCTTTACCTGGACCATTATTCGACAAGCATCACGAATCAATGAGTTTAAAGCATATGGGTAGTTGGCTCTAGTGCAAGTGGGAGATTGTTAGAGTAGGTGCCTGTCGAGCCAAGTGTTGGCCGAGTGTTCACAATGAAACTCTATGTATAAGCAATCTTTATTTTAGTAATATTTGATATTATTATTTTGTCACATCTTTATCTGTATACCCATGCTAGTTGCATAGATAAAGCCCTTGATATACAAATAGTAGAAAGAATATGAGATGCTCATAAGATGAGTATCATGAAACTCATATTTGTAATACTGTATATTCTAAACGGTTCCTAGTCGATTCAGCCGCCACTAAGAAGGATATAGGCCGTTGGAGTTCGAGACTAGTATCTGCGATGTGAGTACCATGTTTCATTAGTAGGGGACATTGTGATGTCTGAACATGCAGATAGGTGCTCCTTGTAGAGTGCACTGAACAACCCTCCATAAAAGGACTTTCCAAGTGGTTCTCACTTATCGAGTGGAAAAGTCCTAGTTTATGGTTGTACACCATTAGTCCTTATGACCCGGGACAACATTGAGACTCTATGTGCTAGAATTACACTTTGACTTGTTTACCGACTCTCATGGGGTCATCAGGTGGCAAGGTTGGGTGTTCTGTCGAAACACATAGGAGTCGATGCATTGTAGTCGGGGATTCACCGCTTACCTTCGGGTATTGTAATGCCCCAAAATTGTCGTAGAATTGATCAGACAAGATTACTGAAATATCCCAAGACTTGTAGAATTGATCAGATAAGATTATGGGATATTGCTCGTAGCAAAATATAATTTTTCAGAACGTGCAAGACTGCACCCGCGCCCTTGTTTACACCGCACCCGCGGTGTAAGTCCAGTAGGGTAGGAATTTTGGGCGAAGCAAGACCGCACCTGCGGTCTTGCATACACCGCACATGCGGTGCCAGACCGCACCCGCGGTATTGGAAGAGCCGCACCCGCGGTCATGAATTGTGCATTTTAGATAGAATTGTCGAGACTGAAGCGCAACCGCGGTGCTGCAGGGACCGCACCCGCGGTGTGATGTGCACTGCGGAAAATATGCCACGTTTTTGTACATGCATGTAGTATATATAGGAAGGGAAATCGTGTCTTCCTCTCAGTTTTTCAAGGGAAATCGACAGCTTAGAGAGAGACACTTTCCTCTTTGCGTTGGAACTGGATTTACGAAGAAACCGTGTAGCAGAATTCGAATCCGACTTCAGTTCTGAGTTCCTCTCGACTAGAGCTACACAAGGACGTAAGTTTTATTACGTTTTGCAGTGTTTTTTTTGAAAATATGATGTTGCTAGAATTGCATGGGATTCAGATCTGCTACAGTAGGTATTGTATAATCGAAGTCAGATTTAAGAACAGACTGTTTATACAATTGTGATGAATTTCAGAAGATATTATCTGAGATTAAACACTAGAATTGTATTATTCTTGATTCAAGAATAGAGAGATGATCATGCTTATGTGTTCTGGATAGATTATTCAGTATGTTTATAAAGTCAGATCGAAGAAATTATACAGTATGTTTGTATTATGAATTTCAACAGATCCTGAATTGAATTTAATAGATATTGACATACTAGAATTAGAAGAAGGATGATAGGGTATCGATTATGCCTTTAGATATGATATCTGTGATGTTGAGATTGACAGGATTACAAGATTGTCTTATATTACCGTTGAAATATCAGTTGATTCAGATTGATCAGATTCAGTTATGATTTCGATTATATCGTGATATCATTGATATGAATCAGATTGTATATTGTTCAGATATTGATCAGATTATATACTGAGTTGAGTATTGATCAGAACAGATTGTATATTGAGTTATTCACTGATACAATGTATTCGATATTGTCATTTCAGATTGATATGGATAGATTTGAAAAAAACAAATCATCGTCTTCGTCAGACCGGGACGACAAAGGTATAATTCATGTGATATTCGGGAAGAAACAACTCAATTGAGATCACCATTTGAGTTGCCCAATAAATCACATACTATATTATTGTTTATAGATTTGTTTATAGAACTTGTATGCAAATCTTGCTATGCTTTGTTTACAGATCATGTTGCATTGCATTAAGATGATTATGCTTGTTTACAGATTGTGTATTCATGCATTAAGATAGGAAAGTCTGCGAGATCATCCAGACTTCTAGACGTTCGGCGATATCACAGCTTAGTAGAAGATCACCGCCCCTATTGTAGATGCGGATACAGATCAGGCCGAAGTCTAGGAATAAGACGCACCGTCACCCCGATTGGAGAGTAGGTGATAGATCGTCTTATTCACCCCGGGATCCCTAGAGTTATATATCGAGTCAAGTCTAGACATGATTTGATTAGGACTTCATGCTTATATGGATGTGGCTCCTAGATCATGGGACCCATCGTTATTGCTTTCAGTTGTGCTAGCATGTTTTATGATTTAGATTGTTTATATGCATGTTTATCTGATTTGAGTTGCATGCTTAATTTCATAGATTATGAAATATATTGTGTTTATACATGATCGCATGTTTTATGAATTAGTTTGTTTATATACATGCTTACCATGTTTTATACTGGGATTTATTCTCACCGGAGTTATCCGGCTGTTGTCGTGTTTTGTATGTGTGCATGACAACAGGTGGGGCTGGATCAGGGTCGAGAAGATGACGAGAGAAGACGAGTTTAGCGTGGTGATTCCGGACTTATAGTAGATTGGATTTTACTACTAGAACTTTAGTAGTGAACCTTAGATTAGAAGGTTGTACATTATTGTATTTTAATGCTGAATTTGTATTTTTATATACAGACATGTATAGTATTTAGATTCCATTACCTTCCGCGGTTATAATTTAAAAAGAAAAAAATTTTTAGATCCTGTTTTATCTTAATTGATAATTAAAGCCCAAAGATGATTAAGAAGATGATTAGCGTCCGGGTCCCCACAACAGGTTGTATCAGAGCTTTATGCTCCAGAACTGAAGGGTCCTTTAGCGATAGATCCTTTAGATTGAGATAGTCAGAACTGATAGATCCTTTAGACTGAATTAGATTGAGTTAGAAGAGAATGAGCGGGGTAGATTGAATTTTCTTCCTTGCATGTGATTGCTAGCATGAGATTTATGTCAACGTTGATTTGCATGATGTGTGCTAGCATGATTTATTGATTTCCCTATTACATGTTGTCTGTATCTGAGTTGATTGCAGCATGAAATTGTTAAGCCTGAATCAGAACCGAGTCTGGATCAGAGGAGGGCTGAGACAGATTGTATAGATTATGTACTAATATGTTTGATTATCAGATATACCGCCTCGAATAATTTCAGAAAAGGGCAGTACTTCGTCTGAACAGATGGATGCATTCGAAACCCAGCTAGAAGAAAAGATGAAAGAATTTCAGTTATTGCAGCCGCCGATTCTGAGTGGTACCGAGACATCCGAAGATTGTCAGAATTGGTTTGATGATATAGAGATTTTGTGTGATTTACTTGATTGTACGGATGAACAGAGAGTTAAAATGGTACCTTATCAGTTACGAGAAGCCGCCAGGAATTGGTGGATTACCAGTAGAAGAATGTGGGAACAGAGAGGTACAGTGATTTCGTGGGAAATATTCAGAACTGAATTTTATCGACGATTTTTCTCAGCTTCGTACCGAGAGGACAAGAAATTAGAGTTTGAGAATTTAAGCCAAGGTCAATTGAATATTGATGAATATATTGCTAAATTCTCTACTCTACTGCATTTTGCTCCTCATTTAGCTGGAAATGATGAAGCTATAGTGAATCAGTTCATCAGAGGGTTGAATTCGGAGGTAGTTGCATTTATGAATCTGCAGCGACCTTACCATTTTGTGGATATCTTGAGTAGAGCGAAGAGAGCTGAGGCAAGTCTGATTAGACAATTGACACGGCTGTGTGTGAAGCAACCCCAGACACAGCAAACCCCTCTTCGATATGAGCGTGGCAGTACGAGTGGGAAACAAGATTTGCTGAAAACTCGTAAGAAGCCATTCAAAAAGTTGGGAAGTGGTTCCTCCAGTTCAAGTGGTTCCAGCACAAGCCATACTGATGTCTATTGTAGGACTTGCGGAGGGAGACATTCCTCCTCAGAGCAATGCCAAGGAGTGCTTGGTAGATGCAATATCTGTAAACAGCTGGGGCATTTTGCTAAAGTTTGTCCCCAGATATGGTCTCGAAGATCTTAGGGAACATCGTTTATTTGAGAAACAGACCCAGAATCCACAACAGGTACTATTCTTTATAATTCGATTGCATATGTATTGATATATACTACTGCATTCCCTACGAGTATCTTAGACTGAATTGCATTGATATATGATGTATCTGTGGGGTTTGTTTGTACTGTGGTATTGATTCTTAATTGTTGGGAAAGAAAGAGGGATATCAGAAATTTCTACAGTAAGATAAGAATAAGATTGAGTTAGATTATAATGTACTTGTGTCTTCTGATTCGACCGCATTATTGATGTTAATATGCTAAACAAGTACAGAACTATTATAGATTCCAGTCAGGAAAGTACAAGATTCAGATCAGATATGGCTGATGAGTAGAGATTTCACAGTAAGGATTCTAGATTTCGAATTCCTTTGATATCTGTGTTGTAAATGACTCGATTAATACAGAAAGGAACAGATAGTATCCTTATGTATTCAGTAGATTGACTGAAATCGAGCATAACATTGGCAGATTTGCCAATGATGTGTGAATTGGCTGATGTTGCCAGATAAGATTTTAGATTTGCTTTATAGCAGAAAGATAGATTTCAGAATTGAATTCAGATCAGATACTGAATGTTGTTTTAGAATTCAGTACAGAATGATATTGAGTGTACAAAATGATACAGAATGAATTGAAAGATCAGTAGAAGAATATCGACCAGGAGTTACATATGATTTAGTGTTTCTCTTTCGCATGTGTCAGTATAGTTAGAGATGTTCTGAAGATTCTATGCTTGTTATATCTATAAGATTTTAATATAATTGTAGCATCTGATTGACTGAATAGAATATTTGAAGATTGTATTGAATATTCTGAGAACTGTCATGATTGTATACAGAAATTGTTCAGATAAGAATCTTGTTTGAAACAGATTGTATTCAGAATATGCGATATCTGAAGTTAGTATACAGATTGATTTTGATACAGTTGAGATTGTGATCAGTTATTGATAAGACACCGATATCAGGAAGATCAGAAATGTCAGAAATGTCAGAAATGTATATTGGCTGATTTGACAGATTATCTTATTCGATTATTGTTATATATCTGCTGAGTATTGTTATTGTTCTACATCAGTATTTGTGATATCTTATATTGTTGGGAGCATTTGTTATTTGCAGATGAGATATAGCAGTTGACCTGGGCAGTATGAGGATTGGTCAGATAGCCAGAATTTCCAGTTGCTTGCTTTTGTTATTTTATGAATTTTCTTAAACTCACTAGATCTGTATAGGTTCTTTCTATTCTGAATTTGATGTTATATTACTGTTATTGTGAATCAGTGTTGATACAGTTTATTGTAACCAGTTGAGTGTACATCAGTTCAGAAATCAGAGGGTTCAGAATTGTATTTTACTACTCAGAACAGAACATTAATCAGATTAACAGATATGTGATTGGTGTTGTATCAGATTGATTATTTTATGATATCAGATGTTTCAGAATTGGTTACAGATTTTGATATTGATAGTCAGAGCCGAATACCAGGTAGGTATTTCTTCTTTATTTTATGTTATTAACTGATTGTTTATACAGAATGGTTCGAATCTGAATTCACAGATAACGTCAGAACCGAACAGTTGTGGATTCAGTTTTCATTCAGATAATTGTGAATGTACGTTATTCGAACAGACAGTTGTGATATAAACAGATTAGATCAGTTGTAACAGAATTTGTACAGAAATGTTGGCAGAAATTGTACTGATAAGTCTGAATTGCTAACAGAAGAAGACAAAAAGATAGAAATCAGAAGATTATTACAGATTTCGTATCGTTCTGAATAGAAATGGGAGTACATTTCTATGGCTTTCGTAATGAAATTACCGCCATTTTCTTTAGATTATGATATGATATGATTATGATTGACAGATTATTCAATCTATATCTATCAGTTTGTACCAGATTACGTACAAACAGAACCAGATGGCATAGATCAATGTCAAAGAAATAGTCAGATTGACGAGAATGCAAGAATTAGATGATATCAGATTGTGATTTTGACGGAGTTGTACTTGTGATAGATTATATCATAAGCTCTCTTGTGCAGATTTATTACAGATTGACAGATAGTCAGAGTATATCACCAGATATTGACAGATAATTGTAGAGCTTTGGTACTGGATGTTAGTACTAGTTGATATAGATTATTGTCATGATATAATTGACTGTATGACAGTAGCTATCAAGATAGTTCAGAATGGATAGATTTAAAAAAAAAAAAAAAAACCAATGTCGGATGATGACGATTGGTAGTGGAAGATGAAAATTGATTATGTCCTGGATTGGGATAAACCAATGGGATAACAACTACAAATAGTATTGTTTTGTTATAAATTGCAGATGGGCATATACGGATGTTGTACAGCCAGTAATGCGGGATTGATTCGACTAGAACGAGTTGAAGAAGGATTATGATATTATAATTCTTGACTTCTGATTCCAGACCAGAAACAGAGCTTGATCAAAGAAAGACACCACAAAATGATATTAGTGAAGCGAGTTTGGATGTTAAACTCTGTTATATATTTCTTCTATTATATTTGATGGAATTGTCATGAGTTCGGGGACGAACTCAGATCTAAGAGGGGGAGAAATGTAATGCCCCAAAATTGTCGTAGAATTGATCAGACAAGATTACTGAAATATCCCAAGACTTGTAGAATTGATCAGATAAGATTATGGGATATTGCTCGGAGCAAAATATAATTTTTCAGAACGTGCAAGACTGCACCCGCGCCCTTGTTTACACCGCACCCACGGTGTAAGTCCAGTAGGGTAGGAATTTTGGGCGAAGCAAGACCGCACCTGCGGTCTTGCATACACCGCACCCGCGGTGCCAGACCGCACCCGCGGTATTGGAAGAGCCGCACCCGCGGTCATGAATTGTGCATTTTAGATAGAATTGCCGAGACTGAAGCGCAATCGCGGTGCTGCAGGGACCGCACCCGCGGTGTGATGTGCACTGCGGAAAATATGCCACGTTTTTGTACATGCATGTAGTATATATAGGAAGGGAAATCGTGTCTTCCTCTCAGTTTTTCAAGGGAAATCGACATCTTAGAGAGAGACACTTTCCTCTTTGCGTTGGAACTGGATTTACGAAGAAACCGTGTAGCAGAATTCGAATCCGACTTCAGTTCTGAGTTCCTCTCGACTAGAGCTACACAAGGACGTAAGTTTTATTACGTTTTGCAGTGTTTTGAAAATATGATGTTGCTAGAATTGCATGGGATTCAGATCTGCTACAGTAGGTATTGTATAATCGAAGTCAGATTTAAGAACAGACTGTTTATACAATTGTGATGAATTTCAGAAGATATTATCTGAGATTAAACACTAGAATTGTATTATTCTTGATTCAAGAATAGAGAGATGATCATGCTTATGTGTTCTGGATAGATTATTCAGTATGTTTATAAAGTCAGATCGAAGAAATTATACAGTATGTTTGTATTATGAATTTCAACAGATCCTGAGTTGAATTCAATAGATATTGACATACTAGAATTAGAAGAAGGATGATAGGGTATTGATTATGCCTTTAGATATGATATCTGTGATGTTGAGATTGACAGGATTACAAGATTGTCTTATATTACCGTTGAAATATCAGTTGATTCAGATTGATCAGATTCAGTTATGATTTCGATTATATCGTGATATCATTGATATGAATCAGATTGTATATTGTTCAGATATTGATCAGATTATATACTGAGTTGAGTATTGATCAGAACAGATTGTATATTGAGTTATTCACTGATACAATGTATTCGATATTGTCATTTCAGATTGATATGGATAGATTTGAATACAAATCATCGTCTTCGTCAGACCGGGACGACAAAGGTATAATTCATGTGATATTCGGGAAGAAACAACTCAATTGAGATCACCATTTGAGTTGCCCAATAAATCACATACTATATTCTTGTTTATAGATTTGTTTATAGAACTTGTATGCAAATCTTGCTATGCTTTGTTTACAGATCATGTTGCATTGCATTAAGATGATTATGCTTGTTTACAGATTGTGTATTCATGCATTAAGATAGGAAAGTCTGCGAGATCATCCAGACTTCTAGACGTTCGGCGATATCACAGCTTAGGGGAAGATCACCGCCCCTATTGTAGATGCGGATACAGATCAGGCCGAAGTCTAGGAATAAGACGCACCGTCACCCCGATTGGAGAGTAGGTGATAGATCGTATTATTCACCTTGGGATCCCTAGAGTTATAGATCAAGTCAAGTCTAGACATGATTTGATTAGGACTTCATGCTTATATGGATGTGGCTCCTAGATCATGGGACCCATCGTTATTGCTTTCAGTTGTGCTAGCATGTTTTATGATTTAGATTGTTTATATGCATGTTTATCTGATTTGAGTTGCATGCTTAATTTCATAGATTATGAAATATATTGTGTTTATACATGATCGCATGTTTTATGAATTAGTTTGTTTATATACATGCTTACCATGTTTTATACTGGGATTTATTCTCACCGGAGTTATCCGGCTGTTGTCGTGTTTTGTATGTGTGCATGACAACAGGTGGGGCTGGATCAGGGTCGAGAAGATGATGAGAGAAGACGAGTTTAGCGTGGTGATTCCGGACTTACAGTAGATTGGATTTTACTACTAGAACTTTAGTAGTGAACCTTAGATTAGAAGGTTGTACATTATTGTATTTTAATACTGAATTTGTATTTTTATATACAGACATGTATAGTATTTAGATTCCATTACCTTCCGCGGTTATAATTTAAAAAGAAAAAAATTTTTAGACCCTGTTTTATCTTAATTGATAATTAAAGCCCAAAGATGATTAAGAAGATGATTAGCGTCCGGGTCCCCACAGGTATGGATATCCTATGTGTTCTCATGTATGTGTAGGTTGAAATCTCTGATCAGAGTATGGCGGTAATTATGAAAGGGGTTTCATATATTACACCATCGATGCAAATACGACATGACACATTGTATCGATTCATTGACAACTCTCGATAAACCAATGGTTGTCGAATCGGTCGGGATATATGATTTGAAGGGACCGTACTGTACGCTAACCATAATTGAATGGTTCTTGCAGGCAATATCATTTGATACCTAGGGAATCATGTAAGCGATGCTGCTAGGCGTTTAACATGATTGGTTGGGTGCTATCAGACTTGAGTTCTGACGTTCTTATTATCAAGGAGTTGATAAGTAAGAATGGAGCAATTGGGGTATGCTCATATAAGGACATGTTTAGTCCGAATCACATGGAGATGTGAACTCACGGCTAGTTGTATCAATGAACCATTGGGGGCCACACAAGTACTAGCTTTCTAGATCCCGTTGAGAAGTAAAATAGTTCAGTGTGTTGAACGGCTTATAAAGGAGTTTATAAGTGTAAATATTATAGAAGTATGACTTCTATAAGGAGAATGTGACTTTTAATTTGAAGAAGTGTTCCTAAATTAAAAATTGGCCAAACAAATAATGTATTTGAAAATTGTGATTTTCATAAACATTATTATGGACTAAATTAAATTAATTCAATTGTTGAACTAATTAAACACTAGTGGGCCTAGTAGAGTCCAAATAATTAAATTAATTCAAGTGTTGAATTAATTAAACAATATTGGGTCTTGTAGAGCCCAATTAGAAATAATTATTAGACTAGTGGGCTTGAGTAAAATCAAGTAATGGTTAAATGGTCTCAAATGTGTTTGGGACATTTAAATAAAAGTCCATGGGCTTTGTAATTGTTACAAACCCAAATAGAAAGGCATGCAAGGGAGGTGAAAGGTTGCGAGACAACTTTTTCTATTATCTAGGCATGGCATGCACCTTTTTTGCTTTAACTTTTCCCACAACCAAAAAAATGTCTCTCCTTCTCTCCTAGCATGAATAGTGGACGAAAATACTATTCATTCTCTCCCAATTTTTCTTTCTTCAATTGTTGAGGAAAGCCTACACTTCTCAATGAAAAATCCTCTTAGTTTTCTAGTGCAAATTAAGAGGGGATCTACCTAGTTGGTGGTGGGCCTAATTTGAAGGGAAGATTCAAGAACTTGGAAAGCTTGAAGATAGTTTCTACCATTCAAGAGCTAAGGTGTTTACACCTTAGTTGGAGTCATACATCAATCCTTGTGATTGATAGATACATTTCTTAACACACTATGTATGACATAGTTGTATTTTGTATTTGCTACATAAAATGTGTGGTGGCCGAATTTTATGCCAAAAATCGAAATATTTTGTGCTTCCGTTGCGCTTCCGGTCACCGTAACCGATCCCCTTTCAGTCCATTCCTCTCTGGGCTTTTCTATGCGATGAGGTGCCCCATAAATAATGAAAACTGCTGTATTTTCTTTTAGGATCTTCATGGGACCTTCAGTAATGACATACCACATGTCGTTGTCTTGTGCAGATAAATGAGCCTGCATTCTGATTTTTCAGTCGTCAAAATCTTCTCTGGAAAACATCAGTATTTTATTGAATGAAGACATATTGATCAGTTTTGTGAATAAGAGTATTCTGAGATAAGATTCAACTGGTCTGACACCACTTGTTAGGATTGGTTTATTGGTTGAGATGTGTTTAGAAGGGGGTTGAATAAACACTCACGATTTTAGAATCTTTTCGAATGAAGTGTCAGTTTTGTGACAAATTGAAACTAGGAATCTTATCAGTCAATAACAATCAGTTTAATTGATAACAGCTGTGGAAATAAACTAACTAAAAGATAGAATAAATAACTGAAGTAAGAACACACAAAGATTTATGGATGTTCGGAGATTTTAATTACTCCTATGTCACCCCTTCTATCACAAGGAAATGATATGCATTAAAAGACTTTGATCGATACAAAACTTGTACAGACCCACTTCAGTTTTGACTTGACACTGCCAAAACTGAAACTCTTAGTTTACAAAATATCTCACAGTTCTTTGACTGAACTTAGCACAACTGATCTAGTTAAAGATCTAATAAACAACAAAACAGTTTGTGCTTATGAGCTCGAAAATTAGCCTCAAATGCTACAAATATATCTTATAAGTGTGAGCTTTTTGATTCTTGAGTAAGATCGATAATTTCAACAGGGTAAAAACAAGCTTAAGAGAATAGATAGATCAATTCTTTTCTTCAACTGCTCTTATCATCTATTTATAGCCTTATCTTCAACAGTAACATTAAATATAATTTGAATATATATACCCGTTGATTTTCACGTCAATATACCTCTGACTTTCGTACACTGTAAGCTCTGAAATACTGTGTTCCACTATGAGTTACAGTCTGCTTTGTACTGTTGTCGGTTGAAAGTCCTTTTCAACAACTGATGACGTGTACAGCTGAATGATCAGATGATAAGCAATCGTTGGTAAGCTCAAAACTGAATATGTCAACTGTTCAGTTTCCAACTGATCAATCAGTTGTCTTTGTAAGTTTAGTTCAGCTGGTTTCAGTTGCCTTCGATAAACTGCAAATTAATCTTTAGGCAACTGTTAGTTACTTTATGTAGTTCAGTTACTTCAAGCTACTTGATTAGTTAGTCCAATAAATTAAACAATTAATTTGTCAAAGAACCAAAATTAAGTTTCCAACATTTTTCATCTTCGTCAGTGGAGCTGCTTGTGGGGGCAGGAGCAGTCTTTTACCTAGACACAAATTCATAGTCAGCAGTGAATCATCGCCATATGTGTACTCGGGTCTTCCAATGACGGTCTAGCAAATGATTCGCCCTTGTGGTGAAATAGTTTTCGAGGAGAATAGTCAGGATTGTATCATGCTTAACGTTTTGATCGACGAACTTGACGCGATGGAGAAAACGCTTGGTTCACTATAGAAAAATCGATGGGATTTTCAACATCAATTTCATTGCCTGGTTCTCCTCGGGCAATCGTTTCAAGAGGGACAAAGATTTATTCAACAGAAACAATCTCTAGTGTTGGAGTGAGAGTGTCTTCATTGGGTATTGTTTTAACAGGGGCAATATCCTCCTTGTGACTCATCGCACTTCGGATATCAAAAGGATCAAAACCCTTTCCTGCCACTGTTAAATTTATAAACTTTTATGAAAATCTTAAGAGATTTTAGTATAGAGAATCAAGAATAGAGGATGCTCATCGAGAGAGAAATTTTAAAACATTATATGTGTGAAATATGGATTAGTGAGAACTAATAGAAAAAGAGAAAATCAAACTCTGTTCAAAGGTAACAAAATCAAGAACAACACTTCAAATTCTAACGGATTGGTCAGAAGTTACTAATGGTAAAAAGATGGATGGGTGAAATTTTGAAGTTTTTAGGAAAATATTAGCACAATTAAGTAAAAATTTCATCACAATTCATTTCCAAAATAATTTTCAGATATAAATCCACGTCAGGTTAATATCACCAAACCATCATAAATCGTAAATATTTGATTTCTAGTAAACAGAGTTTTTACTCTCTGTTTTTTGTAGAAAACTTATAAAATCATGAAAATATTCGCAATCCTACATATATGCATGACATAATTATTCCTAAAAATAGAATGAAACATAATAGAAACATGAAAAGGTGCACATGATGTGTTCTCAAATGAGATGATTTAACTGATGTTGGCAACATCTCCTTACAACACGTCAAATTTCAAAAAGAATTTTGTTTTTGTTGCACTCATAAAGACTATTCAACTATACACACACACACACACACACACACTTTTATGTTATGATTTTTGTTTTTGATTCATAAGAGGTAGCTCCCATATTAAAGAATAGTCTTCACTGGATTATCTTAGTTAGCTTTTTCCTTTCCTTTTCTTTGATAAAAAAATCCTCTTTTTTTATTAGTATTTTTTGTCAATTTTCTCAAGTCACTTTTCACATGGGACATGATCATGGAGCACAAGAACATCCCTCAAACTACTTCGTGACTTAGTCAGAGCACATGTCATCCTCTATCATATTGATGGAAATAAAACTGAGAAGTTGAAAGTACATTAGAAAATTAGGCAGCATAATGTAAACACCACATATAACAACATGAATGAAGATGTAGAATGCCTGATGTCTTAAAAATGCACATGCATTTAGGTATTGTCCTAGATTTTGTAACATCCAAGGCAACATTCGCGAGTGATCAGAATGCACACATGCAGAGATATTTCCTTAGATTGGAGAATCTCTTGAAATCTAATGCTTTTGTGAATGTCTCCCAATTGGTTATTAATGGCAACAAATTCCATATGGATCAAACATTTCTCTACTAAATTTCAAATAAAATGATGTCTAATGTCCATGTGTTTTGTTCGAGAATGTTCTACTAAATTTTTTGAAATGTCAGATGTGCTTGAATCATCATAGTACACAATGGGAGTATCAGTTTTAAGGCCATATAATTCTACCATTTGATTCATCTTTAGAAGTTGTTGCTCTTTAGAAGTTGAGAGAAACAATTTCTAACTGTCACATATTCAGATTCAATAGTTGAGAGTGACACAAATTTTTGCTTCCTACTATGCCATGAAACTGAGTTATTTCCAAGGTAGAAACAACCACCCGTAATGCTATTTTTATCATCTAAATCTCCAATCCAACCAGCACCAAAAAATCCCACTAAGTTGGTATTGGTCTCTCGATTGTACCATAATTCTAAATCTATGGTTCCTACTATGTATCGTAGGATATATTTTGTAGAACCCGTTAAATCAGACTACATATAAGCCATGCATAATTTCTAGTATTTAAATTAAAAATGATTTCTTTATTTTTTTGGTATTTTAAAGTTATTTAGTCTTGGTTATTTATTTTAAATCGCATGAGTTTATTTTTGTGTTTTCAGTTGAATAAGCAAGGCCAGACTGGAGTTGGAGTAATGAGATAAATTCTAATATTGAGAAAATATTCCTAGACTTAATTTAAGATAAAGAAAAATTTATTTTAAGGTAAAAGAATGTTTAAAGATTTATTTAATTAACTTGAGATAAGTAGTAAATAAATTTTTTATGTCCAATAATGTAATTAAAAGCCTAAAATAAAATATGCGACCAATTGAATAAATTAATCTAGGCTTATTTTATTTAAGAAATTGTAACTTAACATGTTAATAAAGTTAATTTAAAAATTAGCCATGCAGGCAAGATAATTACCATCTTAAATTAATTTATTTATTCACTAAAATACTTAATGAGTAGATAAGACTCTAAAAATTTAAAAATACAATATTTAAGCAATTTTCTACCCATATTTTAAACGATAAAATCGGTCACCTCCATTAGGAAATTTAAAAATATTGTCAACTCTTCATCTTTTAATTTCTTTCCTTATCTTTTTTTGGGAGATAGTTCCCCCAACTTTAATCCTCAATAATAATTATTTAAGCAATATTTTACCCATTTTTAAAAGCAAGAATTCGGCCCCCCTTAAACAATTCAAAATTTATTTTTGACAACTCACCACCTTTGATTCATTTCCTTATTCTTTACATGGTAGATGATTCTCTTCATTTTTATTCACCACTAATTAACAATTAAGCAATATTCTCCCTTATTTTGGGAGCAAGAAATCGGCCCCCTCACCCTCATCTATCCCTCGTCTATCCCTCAAATCAAATCATATCATTATTATTCCTTATCTCACAAACTCAAAAGATAGAAAGATTTATTTCTCTTTTTTATCTTGCAAACTTCCCATTCTCTTCACTAGACATTCTCCTTTCCATTTCCACCGAAATTTCAGAGTAAACAAGAGAGAAAAATCGTGAGTTCCTAGGGAGAAACAAGAGAGAAAAACAAGTAAGCAAGGCAACTCCGTCCCCGCCGCGCCATGTCGTCGTTTGATTTGATTTCTTTTCAAAACAAATTTCCAGGCATGTATATACGTTTATTTTCTCTTCAATCAAGTTATATAAATAATTTAAAACATTATACGTACATGAATCATGAAGAAAAATCGATTTTTGGACAGCAACTTTCTAAAAACATGTATAGAATTTTCGGCTCTTCCCACATGCACTTCACACTCCTTGTTGTTTTTGTGGTTACAGGGTTGGCTCGATTTCCAGGGACTCAAGGCTGCTTTTAGACATGATATAGGGTGTGTTAGGAATGGAGTTGTCAATTGGTTTCAGCCCCTTTCCCCCCCTTGCATCACGTTTTGGACAGCAACTCCCCAACATGTCATTTTGTGTCTCGATTTGCATGTTTATTGTCTAAGGTGAATATTCTGATCTTGGCTGCCCTAGGGACTGTAGCCATGGTTAGAATCTCTCCTTGGTATGTCTAAGACGTGACCAAGTCGGCCTTTCAGGCTTGGTCCATGGCTCCCTTGGGTTTAAATTAAACAAGACAAGTGCCCTTCGATCCCCTTTATTTTTCCTACATGTATAGCTTTAGATTTTAGGGGTGGTGTAGATCTTGGTTGGCTTTTTAGCCCTTAGACACGGTTCAAACAATACCTCATTAGGTCTAGATCATTCCATGGTTGATCCTATGGCCAGTGGAATGATACATGACGACAGAAACAAGCGAGACATCCCACGCGTGCAGTTAGTCCTCGGTTGGAAACATGGTGATGTTTCGGGTGTTGCTTGGATTGTGGCTGGCCTAGGGCCCTTAGCCATGGTTCAAGCCATACCTTAGAAAGTTGGTAAGAGGCTCTGTTCGGTGGTTCAACCCCAATGGCCAGTAGTCTTGAAATCGAAGCGTTGCAAGCCCAAGCGCTGTTGCTGTAATTGGACAGCAGCTTGTGGCTCGGTTCAGAGGGGTCGTTTGAGTTCTTGGTTGGCTTTTAGCCTATGGCCTTGGACTAGACAGTACCTCATTGAGTTAGGAAGGTCATGGTTTTGGCCGTTTGTGATTCAGTTAAGTTTAGAGGTCGTACGAGAATTTACAGTGCAATGTGCCAAAATGACTCTCGAAAGAGCGTTTCTTGTTTTTGGCCTCCATTCACCAAATTTCGACTTGTACAATTTTTGGAGCTTTAATTCATCATTTTAGGTGTATTTTAACCATGACTAAATGATGGTTCGGGTTGGTACGGAGTCATGGTTAGAATTTAAGTTGTTGGTCTAGTTGACTCCGTTTTTGGGTTCAATGACTAAGTTATTTTCAAGGAAAAATCATTTGCATATTTTTCATGTAAGAATTAGGTTTCAGCGAGCCTGGGGACAATCCAACCCATTAGGTAAAATAAAACAGGATATTTAATTATATTACGTGCATAAAAATATAAAATATTCATTTTTGAGATATATGCGATATTGCTTGTGGCCACCTCACATTAATGGGATTGCAGCTTATCATGGGATTATTACTTCATCCGGTGGTCACTGACGGGTTCATGTTCATGTATTGGTACGGATATCCAGTCCAAGGGCTGTGAGGATTTCTACCGCCCAGTATACTGTGGTTTAGTCTGATCAGACGATTCATTTGACGTTATGGGCCACTTGCGTAGAACATAGTCTCAACAGAAAATTATTATATGCTATTTCATGACAGGGCTCTATCAAGCAAACGATTTTCAGTTCAGTTATGCATGTATTTATAATTACTCATGACAAGATATTTTCACGTTATGCTTTACGACATGATATTTTTACCCGGCATGAAATTTTATGATATATTTACTTGTTATCTACGATATATGCATGCCGAGTCTTTAGGCTCACTAGAATTTATTGTTGTAGGTATTGATGAGGTCGGGACCGAGGGCGAGGACCAGTGAGCCATCTTGGGCCAGCAGTAGTAGGAACTTGAAGACCTCATTTATCAGTTTATTTATAATTTTATGCAAACTCATTTTACCGCGATGAATTATTTTAAGTTGTTGCTTTGAAACAAATATTTACTTCCGCTGCTATCTCAACATTTAAAAATTTTATTCCGCTGCTACTTTAAACATTGAATCTTTTATCAGTATAATGTGAATGAGGCATTTTATTTATTTAAAGAGAAAATTTTAAATTATTCCGCAAATTTTCAAGTATGAAACACGAGCCTTTACAGTTGACATCAGAGCCTATGTTCTTGTAGATGGTTTTACTACTACTGACCTCGAGAAGCTCACGAATTCACGTCTTCGGTCTGGAAGTTTTACGTTTACGCATTTCTTTTAAAGCATGAAATATTTTTAGAGCATGTTTCCATGAAATGATTTATGTCAAGATTATGATTATGCAATATTTATTTAAAATTAAAGAAATAACAGAGATTATGCATGTTAGTTACGTATGAGTTATGTATGGAACAGTATGCCTCCTAGACGCATTCTTGAGTGCACGAGAGATGATGAGCCTCACCAGGAGGACGGTGAAAATCAGAGGCAGGAGAGAGATTTACCACCTCCACCTCCACCAGACATGAATGCCCAAATGTTAGCTGGGATGACTCAGTTCTTTGCACAATTTGCGGGGAACAATAATGTGGCAGCTAGGTCGGCAGGGCTCGAGGCTACTTATGAGGCCGAAGGAGTTCTCAGGGACTTCCGATCCTATGATTGCCGAGGGCTGGATCAAGTCCCTCGAGGTTATCTTTGAGTTTATGGAGCTTGGGGATGCGGACAGAGTTCGTTGTGCGACATATCTATTTGGAGGAGATGCACGCCTATGGTGAGAAGGAGCATCCGTAGCCTTGAACTTGGCTACTCTGAGCTGGACGCGCTTCACAGAGGTATTTTACTCCAAATATTTTACTGAGGAGGTGCGTGCCTGGTTGACCAGGGAGTTCATGACCCTGAGGCAGGGAGACTCGACTGTTACGGAGTTCATCCGTAAGTTTGAGAGGGGTTGCAATTTGGTGCCCCTGAATGCGAACTATACCGGTGCCAAGATGATACACTTTCTTGATGGTCTATGGCCGATCTTGCACCGTGATGTTAGGGTGGTTGGCCCTACTACATATGACGTCACTGTCTCCAGAGATCTAGCTGCAGAGCAGGACCAGCATGATATAGGCAGGGACCGCCAGGGCAAGCGACCAGTCCAAGTGCCACACCGCCCTCCTCCTCAGCAGCAGCCACAGAATAAGAGGCCTTTCCATGGCCCACCAACAAACAGAGGACAACAGCAGTAGGGACACGCAGTCTCGAGGACCTTTGAGCACCCAGTCTGTCCTAAATGCACACGCCGCCATGCTGAAGTGTGTAATTATGGCTCAGAGAAGTGTTATAAGTGTGGTAGTTCCGACCACCTACTGCAGCAGTGCCCTGGGGGGATTTTGCCTACCCAAGGCACAGTTTTTGCTCTCCATGCAGCGGAGACGAACCCAGACAATTATGCTCATGACAAGTATCTTAAAGCTTTAAGTTAATATTCGAAATTCAATGTTTTGGGAATTTATGTTTTGGGTTGAAATTTTGAACTTAGAAATTGTGATAGGATTGCATGCTCTAATCAGTGATACTTTCGGGAATTAGGTTAGAAGAACTTTGACCTTTGCATGTCTATAAGTTAGTTCTAGTAATTATTGGGTTCAGCTTGATGTTCCAACCTTTCAGGGAGAATCTTTATAGCGGGTTCAGCTACGAAAGCCTTGATAGATTCAGGGGCTACGCATTCATTCATTTCGGAGACCTTTGCTAATTTTCTCAAGGTCAAGACCATCGGGCTAAATGTAGTCTATTCAGTAGTACTGTTTTCGGGAGAGGAGATGGCGGCTACTAATATGATCCGAGACATAGACCTCGAGCTTCATGGCAATCTTGTAGTACCCAAATTCAGTACACGTATAACCCATGCATTTATTTAATTATTAAAGCATTTACTTAATTTTAAAATGAGTCTTAGTAGTGCTTGAATTATTTAAGTGCATTATTTTAAATTATTCATGTTTATGGGGTGCACGTTAAAATGTTCTTCGAGTTCATGTTTCAGGCGATTATTCGAGGCGAAATCGAGAAAAAGACCGGTGACGATTTTGTTAATTTAAAAGATGGTATTTTATTTTAAGTGAAGGATGGGGCATTTTAAATAATTTTTTTACTTTTTGTATTTTAAAGCCTTATTTATGTATTTAGTAATTTAAGAGTTTAGAACTTTTAAAATTAATATGTAATTTACTTTAATTAGGGGAGACTTGTTAAGCTAGTGTTTTAATTGTTGACTAATTATTCAATTAAGCAATATTTTAATCCCTTAATCTAGCCACACACACAATACACGATTTTCACACTTTTACACACACTTGACACACACACACACCCCGATACACACACACTCACACACATTCAGAATTTTATTATTTTGAAGAGTAAAACCTAGGGTTTATATCAAAAGAGCAGCCGCCCCCTCTCTCTCCATCTTCTAGCAAATTTTCGGGAGTTTTATTTCAAGAATTTGGTGCCACGTTCGTCCCGGATCAAGCCTCGCTTCCTTTCCGCTTCGGTATCGGCGTTTCGGTAACGTTAAAGATTTAAAGGCACGTATATTATGTTCTTTCTGCTTCGATCTTGTCATATTAAGTGTTGTGTTATTTTTATGCGTAAAAATTCATGTGTGACATTCGTCGTTTGAGCGGAAAATGGTTTGAATGCGTTTTGAAATACTTTTTAGATCTGAAATCTCGTAACTTACTGTTCTGTTGAAAACTGCGATTTTTCGGTCAGGATTTTGAGAAAACTTTCAACGCAAAAAATGTATAACTTTTTGATACCTTCGATTTGATATAAAATTCGAGTTATTTGGATAAATATTGAGTGAGTTATGGTGTTTTTCGTGAGATTGCTCAAATTGCATTTTCAAAAAATTATGATGTTTATGTGTTCTTGAAGTTTTTGGGTTGCAGGCTTTGTTGGGGATTGACGGGTGATCGCTGCTGCGTTAGGTATGTTGTTAACGATGTTGGGGATGGTCATTTACGTTTTGTTCCGCGTCGTTAGGCACTTGAAAGAACGAGTAGTCGTGAAAACTATTTTGGTGTCAAAATTAGAGTTATGAGTTTTATTGCGTGCGTGTGTTGCGTCACTTCTTTGCGAACGTTTGGGACATTTTTATGGAGTCGAGTTTGGATCATGGTATCTTAGGATGAGTCTCGAGGCGTTGTTCACTGTTTGTGTAATCAAAATTGGAGAGTATGAGTTTCTGAGTCGCGGAGTCCAGTTTGCTCAGCGCCCGAGCGGTAACTTTTTGCCGCCCGAGCGCCATTCATTCTGTCCGAGTGTTTTTCCCATAACCTCGGCGCCCGAGCGGAAGTTTGTTACCGCCCGAGCGCAGACCCTGGCGCCCGAGCGGTAAAGTTTCACCACCCGAGCGCTGTCCCTTCTGTCCAAATATTTTGTTCCTGCTTCTTTTCAAGATTTAATAGTAAGGGTATGCCATTTATTGTTGGGAAATGTGCACACATCTTTTAGAGAGTGTTCGGGGTTCAATGTCGTGGTCTAGTACAATGATTTGCAAGGTCGAGTCATGGGAATATTAGAACGTCCTAAAGAAGTGAATGAACTCGTAAGTGAGCATGATTACCTACGTCTAAATTATGCAAGTTAAGTATGTAAATCCATGTTAGTATGTGCAGCAATGGCCCCGATCGAAGTCCAACGAATCCCTCAACGCCAAGTAAGTATGTTCGACGTGCAAAGAAAATATTTTTAAGTTTTTGAGGTATGCTAATTTTCTTGTGACCAAGTTATGCATAGGATTGGAAAGCGTTAAATTATGAACGGGGACCAATCCGCCCGTTAAATTATGAACGGGTTTAGATCGTGATTGGAAAGCGTTAAATCATGAACGTGGACCAATCAGCTCGTTAAATTATTAACGGGGATCTCATGTATGTGGCAGTGGATACGTCCCTGTCAGCCCAGTATTGTGGTTTGTCTGATCAGGCATTTATTATGTATGGGTCACTTGCTTTGAAACATGCCTCTATGCAAAATGAAGTCATGTATGTTCAAGTATGTTCAAGTAAGCAAGCATGTTTATGAAAGTTTTCACATTATGGCACGTCTATGTATGTATGCAAGTTCAAGTTCATTTCAAAGCCAAGCGTCAAGTATTTATGTTCTATTTTTAAGTTGCATGTGGTTTTATTATGTAGTACTTGCTACTTCCAGTTTATATGTGTTGAGTCTTTAGACTCACTAGACTTGATCGATGCAGGTGAGGATGTCTATGAGGAGACCGGAGGTGGGGACCAAGGAGCAGGCTTGGACTGAGCGGGAGGCTAGACCGAGGACCGCCCACGTTATTTCAATATTTTTATGCAAGTTTAAAATACTCTGATTTTATGTTTTGGTTAGAGATGTTTTGATCAAGCTTCTCTTTTAGCAAAAACTTCAATGGTGATGTTTGATGTCAAATATTTTTTTATCAACGATGAGTAACGACCGTATGGATGTTTATATTTAAGAAAATTTTTAATTTTTCCGCAAATTTTAAGTATGAAATGTACGGTACGTTACAAATCTTGTTTATGCGGATCTCATCGTTTTGCCGATGCCAGAGTTTGATATCATTCTGGGTATGGACTGTCTATTAAGGAACATAGTCTTGTTCGACTTTCAGCGGAGATCTGTTCTAGTCCGACCGCCTGGGATGGAGCAGGTCTTATGCGAGCCAGACAGGTACTTTCCTTTACCGCACATTATACCTTGTGTCCAGGCTAGGAAGATCTTGCATAGAGGGTGTCGGACGTTTTTAGCGACTTTTATATATGTACCCGAGGCACCCAGTCAGTCAGCCTCAAATGTTCCGATTGTTAGGGATTTCCTAAACGTGTTTCCTGAGGACATCTCTGGTATGCCACCCGAGAGAGAGGTGGAGTTTTCTATTGAGCTTATGCCAGGTACGGCTCCGATATCCAAAGCACTGTACCGATTAGCGCCAACAGAGATGGCAGAGCTTAATAAACAGATTCAGGACTTCTAGATAAGGAGTTCCTTCGCCCGAGTTTTTCACCATGGGACGCGCCAGTCTTGTTTGTGAAGAAGAATGATGTTACGATGAGGCTCTGTATTGATTACCGGGAGTTGAACAGGGTTATAGTGAAAAACAAATACCAACTTCCGAGGATTGAGGATTTGTTTGACCAGTTACAGGGAGCTTCGATTTTCTCCAAAATTGATCTGCGTTCCGGTTATCACCAGTTGAGGGTTAAAGACGCCGATGTTCCCAATACAGCTTTCAGGACTCGTTATGGCCACTTCGAGTTCCTTGTGATGCCATTCGGTCTGACGAATGCGCCAGTGATCTTCATGGATCTCATGAATCGCATATTTCAGCCGTATCTTGATCAGTTTGTGATAGTATTCATAGACGACATCCTAGTCTACTCAAAGAATCAAGAGGATCACAGCAGACATCTGACTACAGTTTTACAGACCTTGCAAAAGCATAAGTTATTCGCCAAGTTCAGTAAGTGCGAGTTCTGGTTAGAGAAGGTGGCGTTCTTAGGCCACATCGTTTCTAGCAGCGGTATTGAGGTAGACCTAGGGAAATTCGCCGCAGCCAGAGATTGGGTTGTGCCGCAGAATGCATCAGAGATCCGTAGTTTCCTTGGGTGAGCAGGATATTATCGGAAGTTTATTCAGGGATTCTCCTCTATCGCAGTTCCACTCACGTCGCTGACAAAGAAGAATGTTAAATTTGTGTGAAGCGATGAGTTTCAGAAGAGCTTCGATACTTTGAATCAAGCTCTTATCTCAGCGCCAGTGTTGGCCATGCCGTCAGGGCCCGGAGACTTTGTTTTGTATACTGATGCTTTGAAGCTCCGTTTAGGCGCAGTGTTGATGCAGCATGGGAAGGTGATATCATATGCTTCTCGACAGTCGAAGATTCATGAGAAGAATTACCCTACCCATGACCTAGAGTTGGCAGCCGTCGTATTTGCCTTGAAGATTTGGAGGCATTATTTGTACGGAGAGAAGTGCCAGATCTTTACCGACCATAAGAGCCTCAAGTACTTCTTTACGCAGAAAGAGCTGAATATGCGTCAGAGGCGTTGGTTGGAGCTAGTGAAGAACTATGACTGTGACATTAGCTACCACCCAGGTAAAGCTAATGTAGTTGCAGACGCATTGAGCAGGAAAGTCGCAGTGATAGCTCATTTGGAGATTTTGAGACCTCTTCAGTCTGAGATGTAGAGGTTTGATCTAGAGACTTATCCTTGAGGTAGAGTTCCCCGTCTATCTATTTTGACGATTCAGTCTTCCTTTCTAGAACGTATTCGCAGTGGTCAGTCAGCAGATGAGAAGTTGGCCAAGTGGAAGCATAGGGATGAGGCCAAGGGCAGTAACTTGTATACAGTTAGCGACAGAATTGTGAGATACCGAGACAGAATGTGGGTTCCTAGCAGATATTCTATCAGATTCCCACATGTTTCCGTACTCTATTCAACCTACGAGTACGAAGATGTACAAAGATCTGCAGCTGTTGTATTGGTGGCCCGGAATGAAGAAGGATATCAGGCGTTTCGTATGAGATCAGCAGGCTTGCTCAAGCCTCTTCCTATTCCCAGGTGGAAGTGGGAGAATGTTACCATGGACTTCGTGACCGGTTTGCCGAAGTCAGTTAGAGGATCAAATGCTATCTGGGTGATTGTTGATCGTCTTACCAAATCAACGCACTTCTTGCCCACTAAGACGACTTTCACCATGATTCAGTATGAAGAGTTGTATATCCGAGAGGTAGTCAGACTTCATGGTATTCCCGTTTCTATTGTGTCTGACAGAGATCCTAGATTCACTTCAGCATTTTGGAAGAGTCTGCATTCAGCAGTGGGTACGAGGTCGTTGTTTAGCACAGCTTTCCACCCTCAGACAGATGGGCAGTCAGAGAGAGTTATCCAGATTTTGGAGGATCTTCTCCGTTCTTGTGTCATCGACTTTTCAGGGAGTTGGGAGTCGAATTTGCCATTAGTAGAGTTCACCTATAACAACAGTTTTCAGTCGTCTATAGGTATGGCTCCGTTTGAAGCACTGTATGGTCGTAAGTGCAGATCGCCCGTTCATTGGGATGAAGTAGGGGAGAGATCAGAGTTGGGTCCAGAGATTATTCAGCAGGCTGCCGATGTAGTAGTCAAGATCCGTGATAGGATGAAGACTGCACAGATTCGACATAAGAGTTATGCGGATCAGAGGAGGAGAGGTCTAGAGTTTGCCGTTGGCGACCATGTTTTCGTGAAGGTAGCACCTATGAAAGGTGTCATGCGGTTCGGGAAGAAAGGAAAGCTCAGTCTGAGATTCATAGGACCATTTGAGATCCTCGACAGGGTTGAGACATTAGCTTATCGTGTTGCTCATCCGCCGAATCTGGCCGGAGTACACAATGTGTTCCACGTCTCTATGCTGAGGAAGTATATGGCAAATCCTTCGCATGTCTTGAACTTTGAGCCGTTGCAGCTCACTCCGAACATGTATTATGAAGAGAGACCAGTGCAAATCTTATACAGACAGGAGAAGAAGCTTCGGAACAATCTAGTTAAGCGAGTGAAAGTCAAATGGCTTAATCACCCAGAGGAGGAAGCTACGTGGGAATCTGAGCCAGAGATGAGGAGTCGGTATCCCGAGTTATTCGGTAAGTTTTAATTTCAAGGACGAAATTTCTTTTAAGGGGGGAGATTTGTAGAACCCGTTGAATTAGACTACGTATAAGCCATGCATAATTTCTAGTATTTAAATTAAAAATGATTTCTTAATTTTTTTGGCATTTGAAAGTTATTTAGTCTTGGTTATCTATTTTAAAACGCATGAGTTTAGTTTTGTCTTTTCAGTTGAATAAGCGAGACCGGACTGGAGTTGGAGTAATGAGATAAATTTTAATAATGAGAAAATATTCCTAGACTTAATTTAAGATAAAGAAAAATTTATTTTAAGGTAAAAGAATGTTAAAAGATTTATTTAATTAACTTGAGATAAGTAGTAAATAAATTCTTTATGTCCAATAATGTAATTAAAAGCCTAAAATAAAATATGTGATCAATTGAGATAAGTTAGTGTAGGGACCCGGATGCTAATCAAGTTCTTAATCATAATTGGGACTAATTAATCAATTAAAAACAGGGTCTAATTTTTTTTTTTTAAAATGCGGAACGTAGTGAAATCAAACTCATATACATATCAGTATAAAATACAATACAAGTCCTGTACTGCATGCATTCAAATTAAACTAAGGTTTAACAACTAATGTCCAGTGTTCAAACCCTATTATACATCATTATCAAAGTCCGTAGTCTCCACTCTAACACGATCTCTCCTCATCTTCTCGACATTGATCCTGCCCCACCTGTTGTCATGTACACATACAAACAAGACAACAGCCGGATAACTCCGGTGAGAATAAATCCCAGTATAAATCAATGAAACATGCAATCATATAACCAAATATAAAGCATGTAATCAGGTAACAGATATATGTATCAAAATCTGAAACATAAACAATCATAGACTGTCGACAATGCTCGTAACTCTATAATTTAGACTAGACTCAATCCTAGTCTAGGGATCCCGGTTTCTAGATGTGGTGTTCCTATATCGAATTCCGTAATAGCAGGAACCGTAATTCCATTACTCGATATAACCAAACATGGTGTTTCTATATCGAATTCCGTAATAGAAGAATTCCCAATCCTACTTACTCGATATAACCGAACATCCGGTGTCCTGACCTAACTGTCATGGACTGTAGCTCTATCGCTAATATCCTATCTTGAGACATCGTGCAATGTGCCCGTGGCGATCCCGCCACTATCAGGCCCTTCCGTCCCAAGATCTATACACTATCTTGTGACATCGTGCAATGTGCCCGTGGCGATCCCATCACTATCAGGCACTTCTATCACAAGATTACCCGTCTAATACCTGTTATCTATAATTCGAGAGAACAAGTACATCAATCAAATCAATGCAAATATCAATGCAATAAAGTAACGTATGTGATTTAGGGAAACTCAAGTCTAAACCGACTCAAGTCGATCTCCCAATACCACATTGACTTATACATTTCTTTCGTCGGTTTCTGGCTCAGTCGAAGTCCTGAATTCACAGTCTGTCTGGAAATGACAATACCAATAATTTCATACAATATACCTCTCAAATCAATAACAATCTGATTAATCTGGATTTAATTCAAAATCAACGGCATAACGTTACAATTTCAATATCCCCGTCAATACAATATCCTCTGATCACAGTTACAATCCATAACCCATATCCAATACAATCCGTAATCCAATCATAATTCAAATCTGTCTGGTATAAATCAATATACCCTAAATATTCATAACAATTCCATAATCAGTCCGTTTCTTAATCTGACTTCGATTCTATGATGTTTAACATGTCAAGAACATCATATATGAATCCTACTCAATTCTGACAATATCATAATCTCAAAACATGTCAAAACGTAATAAAACTTACGTCCAGTTGTAGCCTGCATTGATAGGATTACAGTACTGTAGTCAGATTCAAAATCAGAAAGACGGATTTTCGCAAAATCTCAATTTAGGATCAAAATACGAGGTTGGCTTTGATTTCTCGATTTCCTTCGATTTCTCTGTTTCTGAATCAAAGATGTACATATATATATATATATATTTATATATATATATATATGTACATATATACCTTGCATGCATTAAGCGACGTGGCCCCTTCCTTCACAAAACACGTCTCGCGCTCTGGCGGACATAAAGTTCCGCCCGGGCGCGGAACTCTCGGCCCTCTCATTTTATTCAATCGTGCTCGGGCGGTCATAAACTTCCGCCCGGGCACGGGGTGCTCGGGTTTCTTGTATTTATCCTTGGCGCTCGGGCGGTCAAACACTTTCGCCCGGGCGCCAAACTCTCGGCTCAAATTTTTGTATTTCATATACTTTGTCCCGTCTGGTCTCGGAATAGCCCGGATATACTTACATTAATTCATAATCAATAATCTCCTATTAGTATATTCGAAATCTCGGGCATTACATTTCTCCCCCCTAAGATACGATTCCGTCCTCGAAATCACAAGCAGTCAATCGTATTACTAAGGAGTGTATATATACAAAACTGTATAAAAAATTTACATCAGTAAAACAATGCTGAGAATTCCTGTCTCATATCAGATTCAGTCTCCCAAGTAGCTTCCTCAACGCCATGACGAGTCCATTGCACTTTTACAAGTGGGGATAGTCTTTGTTCTGAGCTGTTTTTCTTTACGATCGATAATCTGAATCGGTTTCTCGACATAACTCAATGTCTCATCCAGCTCGGTCTCGTCTGGCGGAATCACGTGATAATCATCGGGGAGATACTTCCGTAGCATAGATACATGAAAAATTTCATGTATTCCTGATAATGAAGGCGGCAAGGCAAGTCGATAGGCACGATCTCCTATCTTTTCGAGAATCTCATAAGGACCTACATATCTTGGAGACAATTTCCCTTTCTTGCCAAATCTGACAACACCTCTGAAAGGAGAAATCTTCAGGAATACTCGGTCTCCTGTCTCAAATACCAACTGTCGTCGTCGAAGGTTGGCATATTTGGCTTGTCGATCCTGGGCTGCCTTCATTTCTTCTGAATCAATTTCACCTTTTCCGTCATATCTCTGATCATATCAGGTCCAGTCTCAGGAACTTCAGAGATATCATCCCAATACAACGGGGATCTGCATTTCTTTCCGTACAACGCTTCGAATGGAGCCATCTCAATACTCGTTTGATAGCTATTGTTGTACGAAAATTCACAAAGAGGCAATGCATCTTGCCAATTAGTGCTGAAATCAAGCACTACAGCTCTTAGCATATCTTCCAATGTTTGAATCGTCCGCTCTGACTGTCCGTCAGTCTGTGGATGATATGCGGTACTCAGATGTAACTTCGTACCGAGAGCTTGCTGCAAACTCTGCCAGAAGTGCAAAGTGAACCTAGGATCACGGTCTGAAACAGTCGACTTCGGCACTCCATGCAGTCTAATCACTTCCTTGACATAAATATCGGCCATCTGATCGTATCTATATGTCATCTTATATGGAATGAAACATGCGGATTTGGTCAATCGATCAATCACGACCCAAATCGCATCATAACCTCGCGAGGATCTTGGTAACTATGTCACAAAATCCATGGAAATGTGATCTCATTTCCATTCAGGAATGGACAAACTCTGTAACCATCCTCCTGGTTTCTTTCTTTCAGCCTTCACCTGTTGGCAATTCAGACACTTTGATACAAATGTAGCAATATCTGCTTTCATTTGTTTCCACCAATATTGTGTCTTCAAGTCATTACACATTTTCCTACCACCAGGATGAATGCTAAATCGGCTGTTGTGTGCTTCTGTCAGTATCCGCTGCCTCAACTCCGAAACATTCGGCACAACAAGACGATTATTCACATACAAAATACCATTTTGAACCTGATATTCCGATCGATGTCCAGCTCTAACCATATCAATTGACTTCTGTATATTCTGATCATCTTTTTGAGCCGCTTTAATTTTCAAAATTAGCTCAGGTTCCGCTTGAATAGTATATAATTTCATGGGTTTCTGATCTGTCTCAAATACTAATCCAGACAAACAGCAGTCTTCAATTAAATTCGAAACTCCCATAGTCGATAAGGATAAAGAACATACCTTCCGACTTAGTGCATCTGCTGCTGCATTGGATTTTCCCGGATAGTATTTAATTTCACAATCAAAGTCTTTCAATAAATCCAGCCATCTCCGCTGTCTTATATTCAATTCTGACTGTGAAAAGAGATATTTCAAGCTTTTATGATAAGAATAGATATCGAACTTCTCACCGTACAAATAGTGTCGCCATATCTTCAATGCAAAGACTATGGCTGCCAATTCAAGATCATGAATTGGATATCGAGATTCATGGGGCTTCAGCTGTCTTGAGGCATAGGCGATCACATGCCCTCGCTGCATCAAAACACAACCCAATCCGCGGTGAGATGCATCACAATAAACTACAAAATCACCAGTACCTGACGGGATAGTCAACACCGGAGCACTGGTCAATCTCTTCTTCAATTCAAGAAAACTGGTCTCACATTCCTCAGACCAGACAAATGGAGCATTATTTTGAGTCAACTGCGTAATAGGTTTGGCAATGCTTGAGAAATCTTTAATAAATCGGTGATAATATCCTGCCAAACCCATAAAACTGCGAATCTCTGGTACAGATGTCGGTCTTGGCCAAGAAATCACTGCCTCCACCTTACTGGGATCAACAGATATCCCGTCTCCGGATATAATATGCCCCAGAAATATCACCTGTTTCAACCAGAACTCGCATTTCGACAATTTAGCATACAGTTTCTCAGCCCTCAAAATTCTCAACACAGTCCTCAGATGATCAGCATGCTCAATCATATTCTTTGAATAAATAAAAATATCATCAATGAATATGATAACAAAATCATCCAAATATTTCTGAAAGACGCGGTTCATCAATCTCATAAAAACCGCTGGTGCATTCGTCAATCCAAACGGCATGACAATAAATTCATAGTGTCCATACCTGGTCCTGAATGCCGTCTTTGAGATATCAGAATCCCTGACTCTCAATTGATGGTATCCAGATCTCAAATCAATCTTGGAATACACCGAAGAACCCTGCAACTGGTCAAATAAATCATCAATACGAGGCAATGGGTATTTATTCTTTACCGTTTCCTTGTTCAGTTGCCGGTAGTCGATACAAAGTCTCATCGACCCATCCTTCTTCCTCACGAACAGTACTGGAGCACCCCAAGGAGATACACTCGGTCTGATATACCCCTTGGCCAGTAAATCCTCCAACTGTTCTTTCAATTCTTTTAATTCGATCGGTGCCATCCTGTAAGGAGCTCTCGAAATTGGAACCGTTCCTGGCATCAACTCAATGCTGAAGTCTATCTCTCGAATCGGAGGCAATCCAGGAATCTCATCTGGAAAGACATCAGAAAATTCACACACCACTGGCAAGTCCGCAAATGATGGGCTTGACTTCAGTAAATCAACTGAATATACCAGGAATCCATCCGCTCCTTTCTGCAATAGTCGAGTCATATTCATAGCAGATATCAAAAGAATTCTGGCACGAGAATCCTTACCATAAAATTTCCACTCCTCAGCCATCTCAGGTCTGAATCTGACTATCTTGTGGAAGCAATCGACTGCTCGGTACTTGGTCAACATATCGATACCGACAATACAATCAAAATCAGATAAACCAAGCACAATACAGTCTAGTTCAATCGTATGCCCATCGTACTGCAGTATACACGATTTAACAGATTTTACTGATATCAAACCTGTTCATAACGGAGACGTGACAGATACTACAGTGGCTAATGACTCAACAGGCAAGGTGTGCATTAATGAAAATCTCTCCGACATAAAGGTATGAGATGCACCAGTATCAATCAATACATATGCAGGATAACCAGAAATAAAACAGTTACCTGCCACCACGTCATCAGGTGCATCCTGTGCCTGCTCTTCGGTCAAGGCAAACACTCGGGCCTGCTGTCTCGGAGGCTGACTCACTGTCTGGCTTCCTCCGGGCCTCTGATGTGACTGAGTAGATTGGGCCGGCTGAAAAGTATGAACGGCAGATGGTCGTCTACCCACCTGAGCCACTGATCCCGATGACTCAGCTGCCTGTGATCCCTGGGCACTCCTCTGTGGACACACTCGAGCAAAGTGTCCCTGCTGTCTACAGATACGACAGCTGCCAATCACTCCTCGGCACTGATCTGTGGAATGCCTCCCTCCACAAGTACCACAGCACGGTCCTGCATAACTCTGGCCCTGACCGCTCTGTCTAGAGCCACTCGAACTGGACGAGCTAGTTCCTGATTTCTTGAATTGCTTCCCTCTAGCCTGAAAGAAATCCTTCTTTCTGCTACTGCTACTGCCACCTTCAAATCGAGGAGGTGGTTGTTGTTGTCCCGGTACTGGAAGCACAAATGAAGCCTCTCTCTGTCTCATCAGTCCTGCTTCGGCTCCCTTGGCTCTGTTCAAGGCATCGGTGAAATTGTTTGGCTTCCTGGTATTCACCAAGGTAAAGATTTCAGGATTTAGGCCATTTATGAACTGATCCGCAACGGCCTCATCATGTTCAGCTACATGGGGAGCAAATCGGAGCAGTGTAGAGAACTTAGCCACATAGTCCTCAATGTTTAACTGGCCTTGTCTCAAGTTTGCAAACTCGGCTCCCTTGTCCTTCCTATAAGAGACTGGAAAGAACCGTAGATAAAATTCAGACTTAAACACATTCCAGGTAATGGCCGTACCTCGTTGTTCCAATGCCCGTTTTGTCGTGATCCACCAGTGTTTAGCAACGTTGTACAGTTGGTGTCCTATCAATTTCACCCTCTTTTCCTCCATATATTCCAAAGATTCAAACATTGCTTCAATATCGTCCAACCAACTTTCACATTCCACGGAATTCTCCGTACCTTTCAAAGTCGGTGAATGGAAAGACTGAAATCTTTTTAACAATTTCTCCATTGGTGTGGGTGTCACATCCATGGGAGGATTCGAGGTACTCCCTTGTTCTGGTATCCTTCTCGGAGGCATATCTGAAATCAAAAGGATTAGCAACCCCAAACCAAAGTTCTATTTCAGCCCTCCTCTGATCATCTTACTGCTGATCCAGAATCGGCTCTGGTTCATTCTCAATAACACATGTCTTCAAATCAAATCAGATACACAGATAAACATGTATTATAAAGCAGTAAATCATGCTAGCAATCAAAAGCAGGAAAGAAAACACATTCTACCCCGCTCACTAGCTCCTATCTCAAGCTCAAGGAACCTATTGCTCTGATACCACCTGTTGTGGGGACCCGGACGCTAATCAAGTTCTTAATCATAATTGGGACTAATTAATCAATTAAAAACAGGGTCTAAATTTTTTTTTTAAAATGCGGAACGTAGTGAAATCAAGCTCATATACATATCAGTATAAAATACAATACAAGTCCTGTACTGCATGCATTCAAATTAACTAAGGTTTAACAACTAATGTCCAGTGTTCAAACCCTATTATACATCATTATCAAAGTCCGTAGTCTCCACTCTAACACGATCTCTCCTCATCTTCTGGACCCTGATCCTGCCCCACCTGTTGTCATGTACACATACAAACAAGACAACAGCCGGATAACTCCGGTGAGAATAAATCCCAGTATAAATCAATGAAACATGCAATCATATAACCAAATATAAAGCATGTAATCAGGTAACAGATATATGTATCAAAATCTGAAACCTAAACAATCATAGACTGTCGACAATGCTCGTAACTCTATAATTTAGACTAGACTCAATCCTAGTCTAGGGATCTCGGTTTCTAGATGTGGTGTTCCTATATCGAATTCCGTAATAGCAGGAACCGTAATTCCATTACTCGATATAACCAAACATGGTGTTCCTATATCGAATTCCGTAATAGAAGAATTCCCAATCCTACTTACTCGATATAACCGAACATTCGGTGTTCTGACCTAACCGTCATGGACTGTAGCTCTATCGCTAATATCCTATCTTGAGACATCGTGCAATGTGCCCGTGGCGATCCCGTCACTATCAGGCCCTTCCGTCCCAAGATCTCTACACTATCTTGTGACATCGTGCAATGTGCCCGTGACGATCCCACCACTATCAGGCACTTCTGTCACAAGATTACCCGTCTAATACCTGTTATCTATAATTCGAGAGAACAAGTACATCAATCAAATCAATTCAAATATCAATGCAATAAAGTAACGTATGTGATTTAGGGAAACTCAAGTCTAAACCGACTCAAGTCGATCTCCCAATACCACATTGACTTATATCTTTCTTTCGTCGGTTTCTGGCTCAGTCGAAGTCCTGAATTCACAGTCTGTCTGGCAATGACAATACGAGTAATTTCATATCAATATACCTCTCAAATCAATAACAATCTGATTAATCAGGATTTAATTCAAAATCAACAGCATAACGGTACAATTTCAATATCCCCGTCAATACAATATCCTTTAATCACAGTTACAATCCATAACCCATATCCAATACAATCCGTAATCCAATCATAATTCAAATCTGTCTGGAATATATCAATATACCCTAAATATTCATAACAATTCCATAATCAGTCTGTTTCTTAATCTGACTTCGATTCTATGATGTTTAACATGTCAAGAACATCATATATGAATCCTACTCAATTGTGACAATATCATAATCTCAAAAAATGTCAAAACGTAATAAAACTTACGTCCAGTTGTAGCCTGCGTTGATAGGATTACAGTACTGTAGTCAGATTCAAAATCAGACGGACGGATTTTCGCAAAATCTCAATTTAAGATCAAAATACGAGGTTGGCTTTGATTTCTCGATTTCCTTCGATTTCTCCGTTTCTGAAGCAAAGATGTACATATATATATATTTATATATATATATGTATATATATATATACCTTTCATGCATTAAGCGACGTGGCCCCTTCCTTCACAAAACACGTCTCGCGCTCGGGCGGACATAAAGTTCCGCTCGGGCGCGGAACTCTCGGCCCTCTCATTTTATTCAATCGCGCTCGGGCGGTCATAAACTTCCGCTCGGGCGCGGGGTGCTCGGGTTTCTTGTATTTATCCTTGGCGCTCGGGCGGTCAAACACTTCCTCCCGGGTGCCAAACTCTCGGCTCAAATTTGTGTATTTCATATACTTTGTCCCGTCTGGTCTCAGAATAGCCCGGATATACTTACATTAATTCATAATCAATAATCTCCTATTAATATATTCGAAATCTCGGGCATTACAGTTAGTCTAGGCTTATTTTATTTAAGAAATTGTAACTTAACATGTTAGTAAATTTAATTTAAAAATTAGCCATGCATGCAAGATAATTACCATCCTAAATTAATTTATTTATTCACTAAAATACTTAATGAGTAGATAAGACTCTAAAGATTTAAAAATACAATATTTAAGCAATTTCCTACCCATATATTAAATGATAAAATCAGTCACCTCCATTAGGAAATTTAAAAATATTGTCAACTCTCCATCTTTTAATTTCTTTCCTTATTTTTTTTTGGGAGATAGTTCCCCCATCTTTAATCCTCAATAATTATTAATTAAGCAATATTTTATCCATTTTAAAAAGCAAGAATTCGGCCCCCCTTAAACAATTCAAAATTTATTTTTGACAACTCACCACCTTTGATTCATTTCCTTATTCTTTACATGGTAGATGATTCCCTTCATTTTTATTCACCACTAATTAACAATTAAGCAATATTCTCCCTTATTTTGGGAGCAAGAGATCGGCCCCCTCACCCCTCATCTATCCCTCATCTATCCCTCAAATCAAATCATATCATTATTATTCCTTATCTCACAAACTCAAAAGATAGCAGGATTTATTTCTCCTTTTTATCTTGCAAACTTCCCATTTTCTTCCCTAGACATTCTCCTCTCCATTTCCACCGAAATTTCAGAGTAAACAAGAGAGAGAAATCGTGAGTTCCTAGGGAGAAACAAGAGAGAAAAACAAGTAAGCAAGGCAACTCCGTCTCCGCCGCGCCGTGTCGTCGTTTGATTTGTTTTCTTTTCGAAACAAATTTCCAGGCATGTATATACGTTTATTTCTCTTCAATCAAGTTATAAAAATAATTTAAATCATTATACGTACATGAATCATGAAGCAAAATCTATTTTTGGACAGCAACTTTCGAAAAACATGTACAGAATTTTCGGCTCTTCCCACACGCACTTCACGCTCCTTGTTGTTTTTGTGGTTACAGGGTTGTCTCGATTTCCAGGGACTCAAGGCTGCTTTTAGACATGATATAGGGTGTGTTAGGAAAGGAGTTGTCCATTGGTTTCAGCCCCTTTCCCCCCCTTGCATCACGTTTTGGACAGCAACTCCCCAACATGTCATTTTGTGTCTTGATTTGCATGTTTATTGTCTAAGGTGAAGATTCTGATCTTGGCTGCCCTAGTGGCTGTAGCCATGGTTTGAACCTCTCCTTTGTATGTCTAAGATGTGACCAAGTCAGCCTTGCAAGGCTTGGTCCATGGCTCCCTCGGTTTTTAAATAAAACAAGACAAGTGCCCTTCGATCCCCTTTATTTTTCTGCATGTGTAGCTTTCGATTTTAGGGGTGGTGTGGATCTTGGTTGGCTTTTAGCTCTTAGCCAAGGTTCACGCATTATCTCATGAGGTCTAGATCATGCCATGGTCAATCCTATGGCCACTGGAATGATACATGACGACAGAAACAAGCGAGAAGTCCCACGCGTGCAGTTGGTCCTCGGTTGGAAGCATGGTGATGTTTCTGGTGTTGCTTGGATTGTGGGTGGCCTAGGGCCCTTAGCCATGGTTCAAGCCACACCTTACAATGTTGGTAAGAGGCTCTGGTTGGTGGTTCAAGCCCCTGGCCACTAGTCTCGAAAACGAAGCGATGCAAGCACAAGCGCTGTTGCTGTAATTGGACAGCAACTTGGGGCTCGGTTCAGAGGGGTCGTTTAAGTTCTTGGTTGGCTTTTAGTCTATGGCCTTGGATTGGACAGTACCTCATCGAGTTAGGAAGGTCATGTTTTTGGCTGTTTGTGATTCGGTTAAGTTTAGAGGTCGTACGGGAATTTACGGTGCAATGTGCCAAAATGACTCTCGAAAGAGCGTTTCTTGTTTTTGGCCTCCATTCACCAAGTTTCGACTTATACAATTTTTGGAGCTTTATTTCATCATTTTAGGTGTATTTTAACCATGAATAAATGATGTTTCGATGTTGGTTCGGGTTGGTACGGAGTCATGGTTAGAATAAAAATTTGTTGGTCTCGTTGACTTCGTTTTTGGGTTCAATGACTAAGTTATTTTCAAGGAAAAATCATTTGCATATTTTTCATGTAAGAATTAGGTCGCAGCGAGCCTGGGGACGATCCAACCCATTCGGTAAAATAAAACGGGATATTTAATTATATTACGTGCATAAAAATATAAAATGTTCATTTTTTAGATATATGCGATATTGCTTGTGGCCACCTCACGTTCATCGGATTGCAGCTTATCATGGGATTATTACTTCATCCGGTGGTCACTGACCGGTTCATGTTCATGTATTGGTACGGATATCCAGTCCAAGGGCTGTGATGATCTCTACCGCCTAATATATTGTGGTTTAGTCTGATCAGACGATTCATTTCACGTTATGGGCCACTTGCGTAGAACATAGTCTCAACAAAAAATTATTATATGCTATTTCATGACAGGGTTCTATCAAGCAAAAATTTCAGTTACGATTTTCAGTTCAGTTATGCACGTATTTATAATTACTCATGATAAGATATTTTCACGTTATGCTTTACAACAAGATATTTTTACCCGGCATGAAATTTTATGATATATTTACTTGTTATCTACGATATATGCATGCTGAGTCTTTAAACTCACTAGAAGTGATTGTTGTAGGTACTGATGAGGTCGGGGACCAGTGAGCCATCTTGGACCGGCAGTAGTCGGAACCCGAGGGCCTCATTTATCAGTTTATTTATTATTTTATGCAAACTCATTTTACCGCGATGAATTATTTTAAGTTGTTACTTTGAAACAAATATATACTTCCGCTGCTATCTCAATATTTTAAACTATTATTCCGCTGCTACTTTAAACATTGAATATTTTATCAGTATATTTTATGAATGAGACATTTTATTTATTTAAAGAGAATTTTAAATTACTCCGCAAATTTTCAAGTACGAAACACGGGCCGTTAAACATTTAATAGCTTTTAAATGCAAGATTTTAGGATTTTCTTGGGACCTAACACACATACGAACACTAAACATGATATTGGGATGACTTGCAATCAAATACGAACGGTTAACTATGATGTTGCGGTAGAGGGTGCATTCAACACCTTCGTCAACACAATCTGTGCATAGTCTTTCACTTGACCATATAGGTGTTTTCATGTGTTTAGTAGTTTCTTTTGAAATTTTTTAAACCAAATTATTGAGAAAAAGCACCGAAAATAATATCATCCACATAAACATGGTAGATAAGTATTCCACCTTTCAACTTTTGAAACAAGAGTGTTTTATAAACCTTACCTCGTTTGAAGTCAATTTCGAGTAAATACTTGGTTAATCTAGCATACCATGCACGTGGTGCTTAGTTAAAAACATAGAGAGCGTTAATATTTAACTTATAAACATGATCTCCTACTTGATTTGGATTGAGTAAGTATCTGATGAGATTGATGATAAGAGATGATGAGATTATGAAATTGATATTGATTTGTGATATTCATCGTTTGATTGTAGATGGATCCCACAAATGAAACTGCGAGTAGCAGTACTGAGAGAATAGTTGGGCAATTTGAAGGATTGTCCATGGATGTAGTGATGGCTCGATTCCAAGACCTAAACCACCAATGTTCTTTGTCACTGAGAGTGCTGAAAGATCTGAAGCCTGGTTGAAGGATATTGAACATCTGTTTAATATCGTTGAATATTTCAAGGCTCGGAGACTGAAACTTGCTCTCTATCAGTTAAAAGACCGAGCTAAATCTTGGTGGGAAGCCGCTAGGATTGGATTGAAAGAGGCCGAGACTGAAGTCACATGGGATGTCTTCAAGGCCCAGTTTTTGGAGCAGTATTCCCCTCCTTCTTATTATACTGCCCAGGAGAATGAATTCAATAATTTGCAGCAGGGAATGATGACTGTTTCAGAGTATACTTCGAAATTTTCTACTCTGTTGAAGTATGCACCTCACGTGGCTGGGAATGCGCGGGCAAAATATAACAGGTTTGTAAATGGATTACATCCTGCTTTATATACATATGTTGTTTCTGGATTGCCTACCAGCTACGCAGAGGAAGTTGAACGAGCCAAGGCAGCCGAGGCTGGACTTAGGAGAGGAGGTCCACAGTATACTCCTTCACCTCCGGTGTCAACTCAGCAGCCTACTTTGCGGCCGAGGGTTAAGAAGTTCAAGAAGACTGGCTCTGTTTCTTCGTCTTCTTGGAGTTCTAGTGGATCACAGAGAGGGAATCCTGTGATTGCCCCTTACTGTAGCCATTGTGGAGGTAAACATACTATCAAGCAGTGTCGAGGTATGTTTGGTACTTGTTATCAGTGTGGGCAGAAAGGCCATTTCTCTCGAGTATGTCCGAACAGGGGTACGACTTCTTCCCAACCCCAACCAGGATTTAGAGGTGGCCCTGGTATGATGAGACCTGTTGTTCCTATTCCTTCTTTCCAGCAGTCGAGTGTCTCACGATATCGAGGACCAGGTGGTCAGAGTGCCCAAGTTCCTCCTCAAGTGAGAGTGTACGCCATGACCGAGGATCAGGCGAGAGAAGCTCCTGGTGGCGTGATTGCAGGTATTTGTACGCTTTGCGATTATCCTGCACGTGTTTTATTTGATACACGAGCATCTCATTCATTCATATCTTATGCATTTGTTGCATCTCACGATATTGAGTGTACCCCGTTGTATGATACTTTGTCGATAGCCACGCCAGCAGGGAAGATTATTTTTTCTGCGAAAGTTGTGCATAATTGTGTATTAGTATATGAAGATAATGTGGTATTCTTGAATTTGATTGTCCTCCCAATGCACGACCTTGATTGTATTGTTGGCATGGATATATTGAAGACAAATCGAGCTACTGTTGATTGTTGTCATGGAGTGGTTCGATTTCGACCGATTGTTGGACCCAAGTGGAATTTTTATGGCAAGGGTTCTCAAGCCAAAATTCCATTGGTATCTTCCTTGGAAATGTCTTGACTTTTGACTAGCGAAAATGAGGGTTATCTTATCTACGCTATTGATATTTCGAAGAAGGAGTCTTCTTTATCTGAGATTCCTGTTGCGAAGGAATTCTCGATGTATTTCTCAATGAGATTCCTGATTTTCCTCCTCATCGAGAAGTTGAGTTTAGTATTGATCTTATGCCGGGGACTGCTCCCATATCTAAAGCTCCCTATCGCATGGCACCATTGGAATTTAAGGAATTGAAAGAACAATTGCAGGATCTTATCGATAAGGGATATATTCGACCGAGTGTATTACCTTGGGGAGCTCCAGTCTTATTTGTTTGGAAGAAAGATGGTACTATACGAATATGTATCAATTATAGGCAATTGAATCGGGCTACTGTGAAGAACAAGTACCCACTTCCTCGTATTGATGATTTGTTTGATCAGCTTCAGGGTACTTCTGTATACTCGAAGATTGATCTTCGATCTGGGTATCATCAAGTACGAGTTTGAGATGAAGATGTGCCTAAGAACGCTTTTCGTACGAGGTATGACCATTATGAATTTCTGGTTATGCCTTTTGGTCTCACGAATTCTCCTGCTATCTTTATGGATTTAATGAATCGTGTCTTCCGAGATTATCTTGACTGATTCATTATCGTGTTTATTGATGATATTCTTGTCTATTCGAAATCAAAAAAGGATCATGCTGAACATTTGAGACTGGTACTTCAAATTCTTCGTACTAGTCATTTATATGCTAAATTGTCTAAATGCGAGTTCTGGATGGACAAAGTGGTATTTTTGAGCCACGTCATTTCGAGACATGGCATATCTGTTGATCCTGCGAAGGTCGAAGCTGTATTGAATTGGCCAAGACTTACGAATGTTTTTGAGATCCGTAGCTTCATGGGTTTAGCGGGATATTATCGTCGTTTTATTGAAGGATTTTTGAAAATAGCTAAACCTATTACTTAACTGACACAGAAGAATCAACGATTCATTTGGTCAGATGAATGTGAAGCTAGTTTTCTTGAATTGAAGACGAGATTGACCACAGCACCTGTGCTTACTATTCCCTCAGGTACCGGAGGATTTGTGGTATGTACAGATGCGTCTGGTAAAGGTTTGGGCCGTGTTCTGATGCAACATGGCAAAGTGGTTGCTTATGCGTCTCGTCAATTGAAATATCATGAAACACGTTATCCTGTTCATGTTCTTGAATTGGCTGCCATTATATTTGCTTTGAAGATTTGACGCCATTACTTATACGGAGAAAAATTTGTTATATATTCAGATCATAAAAGTCTGAAACATCTCTTTTCTCAATCTGATTTGAATATGAGGCAACGCAGGTGGATGTATCTCCTGAAGGATTTTGATTGTGAGATTCAGTATCACCCGGGATCGGTGAATGTTTCTGCGGATGCCCTTAGTCGTAAGGTGTATGATTCTGTTTTAGCTTCTGTTGGTGTCGCCAAAGTACACGAGGATATATGTACTTCTGGCTGGACTTTTCACTCGAATTGGAATTCTGTCACTGTTCCAGCATTGCAAATTGAGCCGAATTTGATATCGGAAATTCGAAAGGCCCAAAGAAGCGATGCTCAGATCCAAAAGTCGAAATAACTTGTATCTGCTGGACATCAGTCTGGATTCCAGATTTCTTCTCATGGTTCTTACGACTTAATGGTTGGCTGGTAGTTCCTGAGAATTCTGATTTGAAATCTGCCCTTCTTCGAGAAGCACATTGTAGCAAATACAGTATTCACCCGGGAGGTCGGAAGATGTATTTGACATTGAGACCTCAATTCTGGTGGAAACGTATGAAGAAGGACATTGCTGAGTTTATTTCCAAATGTTTGGTCTGCCAGCAAGTGAAAGCCGAGAGAATGAAACCTGGAGGATTACTCCATAGTCTCGAAATCCCGAAATGGAATTGGGAACATAATGCTATGGATTTTGTGACTCATTTACCTCGTTCGACCAAGGGCTGTGATGCTATTTGGGTCATTATTGATCGGCTTTCGAAATCTGCACATTTTATTCCGTATGAATGGACTTATCCTTATAAGAGAATGGCTTGTTTATAAATTGAGAATAATTTGAGACTGCATGGTGTGCCAGTCTCAATTGTATCTGATCGTGATCCCAGGTTTGCTTCTAAATTCTGGGGTAGTTTTCAGGAAGCGATGGGTACGCGTTTGGCTATTAGTACTGCTTATCATCCTCAAACTGATGGCCAGACCGAGCATACAATTCAAACGTTAGAGGATATGTTGTGTGCTGTTGTGATGGACTTCAGAATGGGATGGCAAGATGCCTTACCATTGGTTGAATTTTCTTATAATAATAGCTTTCAGAAGAGTATCGTATGGCACCGTTTGAAGCTCTATATGGGAGACGATGTAGATCACCGTTATTCATGGATGAGATTGGTGAAAGACAATTGACCGGACCTGAAATGATACAGGAAATGAACAATAAGGTTCAGTTGATTCGGCAGCGGATGAAAGCTGCTCAAGATCGTCAAACAAGTTATGCGAATAAACGAAGACGACCCTTGGAATTCCAGAAAGGTGACAGAGTATTTTTTAAAATATCTCCCTTTAGAGGCACTGTTCGATTTGGTATGCGAGGGAAATTATTTCCTTGTTATGTTGGTCCATACGAGATTCTTGATCGAGTTGGTGATCTTGCGTATCGATTGGCATTGCCACCAGCTCTATCTGCTATTCACGATGTGTTTCATGTTTCTATGCTAAGGAAATATGATCTAGATCCATCGCATGTACTTGCACCTGACGAGGTTGAACTGGATCCTTCTCTTTCCTATGTCGAACAATCTGTTCGTATTATGGATCGAAAGAAAAAGATATTGCGAAATAAATCGATTCCTCTAGTTTGAGTGCAATGGACCTGACATGGTGTTGAAGAATCAACGTGGGAAAGCAAAATGCGAGATTCGCATCCGCATTTATTTGATGCTAGTCCATCTGTTTAATTGTATTTGATGTATTCTGATCCCTTTACTGATTTTAGCTTTGATATATACTATAACTGGTGACACATATATGTTTGCCAATGTTGACACATATATGTTTGCCAATGTTATGTATATAGAAATGTTTGAGATTTCGAGGACGAAATCTTTTAAGTGGGGGAGAAATGTAAAGACCGTTTTTCGTATTATCGTAAATCCTATGTGATTATCGATAATTTATGAAATTGTCATGTGATTATGTATTTGATGTATATTATGACAATGAAATTGAGAAATGAATATTGAATATGAATTGACGTTGTAAGTGTAGCGAACCGTACTTGTACTACTTAAAATTTGCGAAAAAATTTAAAATTTTCTTGAATATGAAAACAAAATCAATACGGTCGTCACTACATCATCCATTCATCAATAAAAATCTTGTTCAAAGAACAGCTTGCTCAAAACATCTCGCATCAACCATAAAATCAGAGTGTTTTAAACTTGCATAAAAATTTTAAAACAGCGTGGGCGGTCCTCGGGTCTAGCCTCCCGCTCAGTCCAAGCCTGCTCCTTGGTCCCCACCTCCTATCTCCTCATAGACATCCTCACCTGCATCGATCAAGTCTAGTGAGTCTAAAGACTCAACACGTATAAACTGAGAATAACAAGTAATACATAATAAAATCGCATGCCACTTTAAAATAGAACATACATACTTGAAGCTTGGATTTGAAATGAGCTTGAACTTGCATACATACATAGACGTGCCATAACTTAAAAGATTTCATAAACATACTTGCATACTTGATCATACTTAAACATACATGACTTCATTTTGCGTAGAGACATGTTTCAAAGCAAGTGACTCATACATAATAAACGCTTGATCAGACAAACCACAATACTGGGATGACAGGGACGTATCCACTGCCACATACATGAGATCCCCGTTCATAATTTAACGGGCTGATTGGTCCACGTTCATGATTTAACGCTTTCTAATCACGATCTAAACCCGTTCATAATTTAACGGGCGGATTGGTCCCCGTTCATAATTTAACGCTTTCCAATCCTAAACATTTCGTCACAAGACATTTAGCATACCTCAAAAACTTAAAATATTTTCTTCCACATTATACATACTTACTTGGCGTTGAGGGATTCTTTGGACTTCGATTGGGGCCGTTGCTGCTGCACATACTAACATGAAACTGCATACTTAACTTGCATAGCTTAGACGTATCAATCATAATAGCTTACAAGTTCAATCAATTCCATAGGACATTCTAAAATTCTCATGACTCGACTTTGTAAATCATTGTACTAAACCTTGACCTCAAACCTCAAAGCATGCCATAATTTTTCCCAAAATATGAAGGACACGGACCCCGTGCCTACCTCCGTGTATGTGTCCGTATAGGTTCGGGTGAGAAGAACTCGAAAGGAAGGGTGGACACGGACCCCGTGTCAGGGTCCGTCTGAGGGTCCGTCTAGACTCTATAAAATAACACCGAAAAGAAACAAAGGCACGGACCTCGTGTAGAGGTCCGGGTAAGGGTTCGTGTACCTGCGCAAATTTGACACCAAAGAGAAAACAAATGCACGGACCCCGTGCCATGGTCCGTGTGGGGGTCCGTCCAGACTCTGGAGTTCGAAACTTACGAAAAATCTTGACACCATCTTTCATTCCCCTCAACCAAACTCAATGGCTACGAATCGACACCGCAAGACGCTTCCTAGGACACTAAGGTATTGTATCACACCCAAGTGAACCATTAAAATTTATTCCCAAGAGCAACGACAATCAATGACAACGACACAACCCGAAATTCGCCACCAATTAATTTCCTACGACTCTCGATTCAACTTATTGCCTATCGACACACAACCAAACGTTAATAACCATCCCAACAACTTAAGAAATGTGCTTATAAGCAGCAACGATCACCCGTCGATCCCCAACGAAGCCTGCAACAATAAACTTCAAGAACACAATCAACATCAACAAATTTCTGAATCACAGTTTGAGCTGTCCCACGAAAAATATCATAACTTACTCAAATTTTATCCAAATGACTCGAATTTTATATCAAAACGAAGGTATCAAAAAGTTTTACATTTTTTTGGTTGAAAGTTTTCTCAAAATCTCGACCGAGAATTCGCAGTTTTAACAAGAACCTTAAAAACGGGATTTAGATCTACAAATTTTCCTTCAAAATCGATCCAAACAATTGACCGCACAAACTATGAACATCATACATGAATTTTATGCATAAAAAAATGCAACACATAATATGACATGATCGACGCAGCAAAAGAGAGATTATACGTGCCTTATGATATCAAACGTACCGAAACGGAGATGAAATTTAGGTTGATCTGGGACGATTGTGGCGCTAAAATTCTTGAATGGAACACACGAAAATTCGCTGAAAATTGATGGAGAAGGGGACGGATGCTTATATCAAGGAACCCTAGTATTTTCTCTCAAAACAAATCTGAAAAAAAATAGAATATGTGTGTGTGATGTGTGTTTTACGTGTCTAGTGTTTGTTAGTGGTGTGTGTGCGTGTGTTAGGTAATTAAGGGGAGATAATTTAGCTTAATTAATAATTAGCACTAATTAAAAAATATTAACTCTCCCTAAACTTTAGCACAATCTCTAATAAAATTTAAAAGGTACATGATCTAGATTTTAAAATTTTTAAATTCTAAAATTCTCCTAATAATTAAATTAGGCTTTTAAAAAAAAATACTAACAATTTAATAAATTATTTAAAACGTCCCATCCTCAACTTAAAATAAAATACCATCTTTTGAAATTGTCAAAAATCGTCGTCGGGTCTTTTCCTCAATTCCGCATCGAATGAACGCCTGAAACATGAAACTCGAAAAAGACATTTTAACGTGCATCACAATAACCATGAATAATTTAAAATAATGCATTTTCATAAATTATGCATGGCTAAAATTCATTTAAAACTGATTAAATTATTTGATAATTATATGAATGCATGGGTTATACGTGTACTGAATTTGGGCACTACAGTTCCTCCCCCACTTATAAAAATTTCGTCCTCGAAATTAAATCTTACCGAACAACTCCGGGTAGCGAAGTCTCATATCTGCTTCTGACTCCCAAGTGGCCTCTTCCACTGATTGGTTTAGCCACTGGACTTTGACTAGCTTAGTCACCTTGTTCCGAAGTCTACGTTCCTGTCTGTCTAGGATTTGGACGGGTCTTTCCTCAAATGATAGATCTGGAGCAAGTTACAACAGCTCAAAACTCAGAACATGCGAAGGATTAGCTAGATACTTCCTCAGCATCGAGACGTGGAACACATTGTGTCCCCGGCCAGGTTTGGCGGAAGGGCAACACGATAGGCTAGCGTCCCAACTCTATCAAGAATCTCAAACGGTCCAATAAACCTCGGACTCAGTTTGCCTATCTTCCCAAATCTCATTACACCCTTCATGGATGCTATCTTGACAAAAACGTGATCGTTTATGGCAAACTCGAGATCTATCCTTCTCTTATCGGCATAGCTCTTTTGACGGCTCTGGGCGGTCTTCATCCTGTCACGGATCTTGACCACCACATCTGCAGTTTGCTGATTTATCTCTGGGCAAGATCTGCTCTCTCACCAACTTCATCCCAATGGACTGGTGATCTGCACTTCCGTCCATACAACGCCTCATAGGGAGCCATACCTATAGATGATTGGAAGCTGTTGTTGTAGGTAAACTCCACTAGGGATATCTTAGACTCCAGAGTCCCCTGAAAATCAATCCATACAGGCTCTCAACAAATCCTCATAAATCTGAATCACTCGCTCAGACTGGCCATCTGTCTGCGGGTGAAAAGCTGTACTGAACAGCAACTTTGTCCCCATGGCTGCATGTAAGCTCTTCCAGAAGGACGACGTAAACCTCGGGTCCCTGTCGGACACAATCAAAACAGGGAAACCATGCAAACGGACTATTTCCCTGATATAAAGCTCCGCATACTGCGTCATGGAGAAAGTCGTCTTCACTGGCAAAAAGTGCGCTGACTTCGTGAGCCAATCCACAATAACCCAAATGGCATTAAAGCCTCTGACTGATCCAGGCAATCCAACGACTAAGTCCATCGTGATGTTCTCCCATTTCCACTCTGGGATGGGGAGTGACTTAACCAATCCTGCTGGCCTCTGATGTTCTGCCTTCGCCTGTTGACAAGTGAGGCATTCAGACACAAACCCGTGGATGTCTCTCTTCATCCCTGGCCACCAATACAAAATCTGTAGGTCCTTGTACATCTTGGTACCTCCTTGGTAAATAGAGTACGGAGACGTGTATGCCTCTGTCAGAATATCCTGTCTGATCGAATCAACACTAGGCCCCCACATTTTATCTTTGTATCTCACAATACCATCTGACATTGTGTACAGTAGAATGTCCTTGGCTTCATCTTTCAGTCTCCACTTGTGTAAGTGCTCATCTGAAGGCTGGCCCGCACGAATACGGTATTGCAAAGAAGATTGGACTGTCAGATTAGACAGCCTCGGAGCTCTGCCCTTGCGGTAAACTTATAAATCAAACCTCTGAATCTCCGACTGAAGATGTTTCTGCACTGATAGCTGAGCTATGACTGCAACTTTCCTGCTCAAGGCATCTGCCACCACATTAGCTTTTCCCGGATAGTAGCTAATCTCGCAATCATAGTCTTTTACCAGTTCAACCACTGTCTTTGCCTTATGTAACTTCTTCTGTGTGAAGAAATATTTCAGACTTTTGTGATCAGTGAAAATCTGACACTTCTCGCCATACAAGTAGTGTCTCCAAATCTTCCACGCAAAGACGACTGCGGATAATTCTAAATCATGCGTCGGGTAATTCTTCTCATGTACCTTTAACTACCTGAAAGCATAAGCTATAACCCGACCCTGCTGCATCAGCACTGCGCCTAATCCGAGCTTAGATGCATTGATATAAAGCACAAATTCACCTTGCCCTGTCGGCATGGCTAGCACTGGCGCCGAAATGAGAGCTTGCTTTAAGGTATCAAAGCTCTTCTGACATTCATCACTCCACATGAATTTAGCATTCTTCTTGGTCAGTGAAGTGAGTGGCACTGCTATGGATGAAAATCCTTGAATGAACTTACGGTAGTAACCAGCTAAACCCAGAAAACTGCGGATCTCTGATGCATTCTTCGGTTCAACCCATTCCTTAAAGACTGCTACCTTCGCTGGATCCACCTCAATGCCGCTGCTAGAAATAATATGACCCAAAAACGCTACCTTCTCCAACCAAACTCGCACTTACTAAACTTCGCAAACAACTTGCAACCCTGTAAAACCTGCAACACTGTCCTCAAATGCTGGCTATGCTGCTCATGGCTCTTCGAGTAAATGAGAATGTCGTCAATAAACACTATGACGAACTGATCAAGGTAGTGCTGAAATACTCGATTCATGAGGTCCATGAAAATTGCTGGAGCATTCGTCAATCCAAATGGCATTACTAAGAACTCGTAATGTGCATACCTGGTCCTAAAGGCCGTCTTGTGAACATCTGCATCCTTCACTTTCAGCTGGTGATACCCTGATCGAAGATCTATCTTAGAGAACATTGTAGCTCCTTGCAACTGATCAAACAAGTCTTCGATCCTAGGAAGTGGGTACTTGTTCTTTATCGTTACCTTGTTCAGCTCTCGGTAATCGATGCACAGCCTCATACTCCCATCATTCTTCTTCACAAAGAGCACTGGCGCGCCCCACGGTGAGAAACTAGGGCAGATAAACTCCTTGTCTAAGAGCTCCTGAATCTGCTGCTTAAGTTATAACATCTCTGCTGGAGCTAATCTGTACGTTGCCTTAGAGATTGGCACAGTGCCCGACATAAGTTAGATTGCAAACTCCACCTCTCTCTCTGGTGGAAGGCCTGTGACGTCATCAGGAAAGACGTCTGGGAAGTCTCTGACTACTGGCACCTCTGACAAAGACGGAGTGGGTATGTCAGGTGCAGAAGTAATGCTGGCCAAGAAGGACTGATACCCCTTAGAAATAAGTCTCCTAACCTACATGCAAGAGATCATGCGAGAGAAACTTATCCATCTGGCTGGTTCAAAGAGGAACTGCTCCATGCTCGGCGGTCTAACCAATACCGACCTCTTCTGAAAATCAATCAGAACTCTGTTCCTCATCAGCCAGTCCATTCCCAAAATGATATCAAACTCTGGCATTGGTAAGACGATCAAGTCGTCATACACTAGGTGGCCGTGTAATTCTAGATCAATGTCCCTAACCACACTAGTAGCATATAATTCTTCCCCTGATGGGACTGTCACTGAGTAATTTATTTCGAGTCCAATTGTCTTCATATCCAAGTGACTCGCAAACGTTTCCGAAATGAAAGAATGGGTAGCTCCTGAATCTATCAAGGCCTGAGTTGCTAATCTCTTAATGAAAATATTTCCTGAGAGACGTTAGCACAACACAACTTATATCCCAATAATTCTAACATTAACCTCAATCATTGCAAAAAGATATTATCCCAAATTACTCAGAATATTACTAGCACCTGAATAATCCCAAATAAAATTTCACATGCAAGGCAAAAATAGTACTGAGCTTAGGTAGAAAATTTACCTGTCAGTAGCGTAGTTTCTGGGTTCGCCTCTTGTGCATGCATGGCGAATACCCTGCCTTGAGTAGGCTGCTTCCACTGTGGGCACTCCTTCAGCATGTGGTCGGTAGCTCCACATTTAAAACACTTGCATGATCCATATAAGCACTGTACCGGATGCTGGCGGTTGCACTTAGGACACACTGGGAAAATAACGGGCTTCTGAGGTGTCCCTTGCTGCTGGATTGGACCCTTGCCCTTTGGCGGTCCCTGATATGGTTTCTTCCCTGGTGGCCCCAGAAACGGCCTCTTAAACTGGGGCCTATGATGCTGCTACTGCGGTGTTGTCTGGTAGGGCCTCTTGCCCAACCTGTCAGCCTCGATATCCCGCTGGTCTTGCTCTGCCGCCAAAGCCCTAGAAACGGCAACTGAGTATATAGTAGGGCCAGCTACCCTCACATCACGGCGCAAGAGAGGCCGCAATCCATCCATAAAGTGTCTCAGCTTTTCCTGGGCATTATTCGCAATGAGGGGTACAAAGTAACACCCCCTATCAAACTTCCTAACAAACTCCGCAACACTACTGTCTCCCTGTCGCGGCGTCATAAACTCTCTGTTCAGACGAGAACGTACTTCTTCAGTGAAGTACTTGGAGTAAAAGACCTCCTTGAAACCATTCCATGGCAACACCTGTAAGTTAACTGCCACTAATGCACTCTCTCACCATAATCTAGCGTCCCCAATCAACAAGAAGGTGGCACATCTAACCTTGTCTGCATCAGTCAGTTCCATAAAGTCGAATATTACCTCAATGGATTTGATCCATCCTTCAGCTATCATCGGGTCAGTGGTACCCGAGAACTACTTTGGACTCATCCTCCTAAACCTCTCATACACTGCTTCCGATTGGGGCCTCGCCCCTACACCCGTTGTTGTATCCTGGTTCCCCGCAAGTTGCGCGAAGAACTGCGTCATGCTTGCAAGCATCTGTGCCTGCATGTCTGGAGGTGGAGGTGGAGAATTGGCCCTCTCCTCATTTCGGGCCTCTCTGTCCTCTTCCCTGGCTTCCCGGTCAACTACATGTCTAAGAGGCATACTGTTCCAGTAATTTACCCAACACGTAAACCCAATATGCATGAACATGATATCAATGACATAAGATGCACGTACTATAACTTTAAAATATGCACATGCTGAAATCAAAACTTAATACTTACTACATAACATAAATTTGAAACTTTAAAACTTACAGACTTGAGGTGTGACCTCGTGAGCTTCTTGCGACTGACAGTAGGCATAACCCATTACAAGAACACCGCTCTGATACCAACTGTAACGAACCGTACTTGTACTACTTAAAATTTGCAGAAAAATTTAAAATTTTCTTGAATACGAAAACAAAATCAATACGGTCGTCACTACATCATCCATTCATCAATAAAAATCTTGTTCAAAGAACAGCTTGCTCAAAACATCTCGCATCAACCATAAAATCAGAGTGTTTTAAACTGGCATAAAAATATTAAAACAGCGTGGGCGGTCCTCGGGTCTAGCCTCCCGCTCAGTTCAAGCCTGTTCCTTGGTCCCCACCTCCTGTCTCCTCATCGATCAAGTCTAGTGAGTCTAAAGACTCAACACGTATAAACTGAGAATAGCATGTAATACATAATAAAATTGCATTCCATTTTAAAATAGATTATACATACATGAAGCTTGGATTTGACATGAGCTTGAACTTGCATACATACATAGATGTGCCATAACTTAAAAACTTTCATAAACATGCTTGCATACTTGATCATACTTAAACATACATGACTTCATTTTGCGTAGAGGCATGTTTCAAAGCAAGTGACCCATACATAATAAACGCCTGATCAGACAAACCACAATACTGGGATGACTGGGACGTATCAACTGCCACATACATGAGATCACCGTTCATAATTTAACGGGCTGATTGGTCCACGTTCATGATTTAACGCTTTCCAATCACGATCTAAACCCGTTCATAATTTAACGGACGGATTGGTCTCCGTTCATAATTTAACGCTTTCCAATCCTAAACATAATTTCGTCACAAGACATTTAGCATACCTCAAAAACTTAAAATATTTTCTTGCACGTCATACATACTTACTTGGCGTTGAGGGATTCGTTGGACTTCGATTGGGGCCGTTGCTGATGCACATACTAACATGAAACTGCATACTTAACTTGCATAGCTTAGACATATCAATCATACTAGCTTACAAGTTCAATCAATTCCTTAGGACATTCTAAAATTCCCATGACTCGACTTTGTAAATCATTGTACTAAACCTTGACCTCAAACCTCAAAGCATGCCATAATTTTTCCCAAAATATAAAGGACACGGACCCCGTGCCTACCTCCGTGTATGGGTCCGTATAGGTTCGGGTGAGAAGAACTCGAAAGGAAGAGCGTACACGGACCCCGTGTCAGGGTCCGTCTGAGGGTCCGTCTAGACTCTGTAAAAAGACACCGAAAAGAAACAAAGGCACGGACCCCGTGTAGAGGTCCGGGTAAGGGTCCGTGTACCTGCGCAAATTTGACACCAAGGAGAAAACAAATGCATGAACCCCGTGCCAGGGTCCGTGTGGGGGTCCGTCCAGACTCTGGAGTTCGAAACTTACGAGAAATCTTGACACCATCTTTCATTCCCCTCAACCAAACTCAATGGCTACGAATTGACACCGCAAGACGATTCCTAGGACACTAAGGCATTGTATCACACCCAAGTGAACCATTAAAATTTATTCCCAAGAGCAACGATAATCAATGACAACGACACAACCCGAAATTTGCGACCAATTACTTTACTACGACTCTCGATTCAACTTATTGCCTATCGACACAAATCTAAACATTAATAACCATCCCAACAACTTAAAAAATGTACCTATAAGCAGCAACGATCACCCGTCGATCCCCAACGAAGCCTGCAACAATAAACTCAAGAACACAATCAACATCAACAAATTTCTGAAACGCAGTTTGAGCAGTCCCACGAAAAATATCATAACTTACTCAATTTTTATCCAAATGAATCGAAATTTATATCAAATCGAAGGTATCAAAAATTTCTACATTTTTCTAGTTGAAAGTTTTCTCAAAATCTCGACCGAGAATTCGCAGTTTTAACAAGAACCGTAAAAACGGGATTTAGATCTAAAAATTTTCCTTCAAAATCGATCCAAACAATTGACCGCACAAACTATGAACATCATCCATGAATTTTACGCATAAAACAACGCAACACATAATATGACATGATCGACGCAGCAAAAGAGAGATTATACGTGCCTTATGATATCAAACGTTACCGAAACAGCGTCACCGAAGCGGAGATGGAAGCGAGGTTGATCTGGGACGATTGTGGCGCTAAAATTCTTGAAGGGAACACACGAAAATTCTCTGAAAATTGATGGAGAAGGGGACGACTTCTTATACTCAAGGAACCCTAGTATTTTCTCTCAAAACAAATCTGAAAAAAATAGAATATGTGTGTGTGATGTGTGTTTTACGTGTCTAGTGTGTGTTAGTGGTGTGTGTGCGTGTGTTAGGTAATTAAGGGGAGATAATTTAGCTTAATTAATAATTAACACTAATTTAAAAACACTAACTCTCCCTAAACTTTAGCACAATCTCTAATAAAATTAAAAAGGTACATGATCTAGATTTTAAAAGTTTTAAATTCTAAAATTCACCTAATAATTAAATTAAGCTTTTAAAAAAAAATACTAACAACTTAATAAATTATTTAAAACGCCCCATCCTCAACTTAAAATAAAATACCATATTTTGAAATTGCCAAAAATCGTCGTCGGGTCTTTTCCTCAATCCCGCCTCGAATGAACGCAAGAAACATGAAACTCGAAAAAGACATTTTAACGTGCATCACAATAATCATGAATAATTTAAAATAATACATTTTCATAAATTATGCATGGCTAAAACTCGTTTAAAATTGATTAAATGATTTGATAATTAAATGAATGCATGGGTTATATGTGTACTGAATTTGGCCACTACAGTAAGAGCTCGAGTAGAGAAGCTGGACACCAATAAGTACAAAAATCAAATAATTGTACAGAACGTGTGGCGCCCGGGCGGTAGAAAATGACCGCCCGAGCACCAGGGTTGAAATTTGAGTATAGTTGGGCAGAAAACTCCGCGCTCGAGCGCGGCATAAAGATTTCTCGGGGACAGAATGTCTCGCGCTCGGGCGCGAAATTCTACCGTCCGAGCATGAGAGCGGTGCTGATAAGAATGAGATTTCTTCTCTTTCTTTCTTCATTTCTTATACGATAGTTCGAGATGAAAGTTTTCTTCCATCCAAATCGACTTCGAAACGCTGTCTAAATGCGAAACAAATTATATATTTGTGATCTTCGCGTCGAGGGCTTCTGACTGAGATAATTTTCATCTAGTTCCAGCAGTTCTAAATATGAAAGTGCTGGAATAGCATGTATTTGAAGTTTAATTTCCTATATGTAATAGAATAACCGACAAGAAAACCATATTCGAAGTCGGAATTGAATTATGATATGATTATGATTTGATATGAATTTTTTGAAGTTTCAAATGAACTCATATTAATGATTTTGGATTATGTTATTGATTGGAATGAGTATGTTATTGATGTAGATAAAGTGTTATATAAATATCTTCAGGCTACATCAACTGGAACGAAGAATTGAGGTATGTTGCGACCGGGTAACATACGACAAGTATCTGTATTATATTATATATGTCGGATTGATTTGATTGATTGGAATGAGAATACATGTCTATATGTCTTATTTGTTGAGTGATGTGACATACATCGATACATGACATGCACGTCGAGCTATGATCCTTGGATACCTGATATGATTTGATTGAATTCTGGGGTTTGCGAACACAATTGCTATGTTGGTATTATATGACACGTAAAGCATAGACATTTGCGGCCCCGATGATTGGATATGAGATTTGGGATTTGATGGCGCTTTGTCGACGCTATCATATGAGTATCCCTTATTGAGGCCGGTGTGCCAGCTCGAGAATTTATTTGATAGCGATTCGTTTGATTCTGACATGTGCTCAGTAGATGGGCATTTGACCTGATACCTCCACGACATACATGAATTGCATACCATATATCATTGTTTAGATATCTGTGGTATATATGATTGGTTGTTCCATACGGAGCTTTGCTCACCCCCAAGAGGGACTGTTGTTGTCTTTGTGTGTGGACAATGGCAGGTACTCCAGGATATCAGGAGATCGGAGAGGGTACTTCTGGAGGGAGCCACAGCTTGGGCTGAGGTTTTATGATTATGTCTTGTTCCCAGTATATATGTCTATGTATCTATATACTGGGGCATGTCCCGAGGATATGAGTTGTTTGTATATGAATGGTTTTGATTACGTGTGAGCATGTTTATGATGTGAGGTTAAATGCTAATTTTAGTATTTAAATTATAGAAGAAATATTTTGGGCTCATTGTAAAGAAATTTTAAATTCGTTTTCCGCTGTAATTAGTGTACCCTAATCAAAGTGCATTGTAATAACGATTAGGAGCTAAGGGCCCCAAAAAAACTATTGTCAGGGAAATAATTTAATTCAACAAAATATATCAATTCAAACCGGAAATAAAATTTCCCTTCAATTTCCCCATTTTCGCCTTTCTTGGACAAAACGAGATCAAACCCATTTTTCTTTGTTTATCTCACATCAACTCCCCCTGAGTTAGAGAAATTTTCTCCCCCTGAATAAAATAAAGTTATTAGGGGCGTTGTTAGAATTGTTGGCAACATTTGACACAACATCTGCACCAATTCATTAACAATTTATAAAACCTAATAAGAAACATCAGCAAAATAAGAACATAACCAGAAAGAAAACAATATTAAAACAATCATAAAGCAAAAACAATCTAAACTCCATCCCCATCTTCATCCTCATCATCATCATCATCCTTATCATCCTTGGTTCCTGATGGACCAGCCTTTGTTTGATCATCAGCATCTCCCCATTTTTGACCAGGAAAGACTTCTACCTCCAAAAACAGCCGAAAGTTTCTAGCCATAGCTTCATAATAGGCAATGTCTGTCTTGGCTTGCTCAATCATTTGCATGGCATGATCAATAGTAGCCTTGGCTTGCTCAACTTTTGCCACGGCATGATCAATACAGGCATGAGCGTCTGGGACAGAGAGAATGATGTAACCAGTGGTCATGGAAGGAGCATGAGGGCTGCTTGGTCCAGGAGGTGCTGCATAAGCATAACTGGGGGCAGACCAAGCGAGATCAAACTTCCGATTTCCCTTGAAGAATGCAGGAGAAATCTTGAATGGTTCACCAAGGTCAGAAAGTTGCTCATCTATATCTCTAACCAAACCTTGTGAGATCAGAAGTCCATAGATCAAACTGAGAAAAGGTAGCTTAGAGGATTTCAGACCACCCGCAGCATATTGAAGCACTGTGTTGAACACGAGCTTCCCAAAGTTGAATACCCCATTAGTTTCAATGGAGTATAGCACTAATGCTTGGTGTCGTGTGACAACAGTAGTATTGGTGGACAGGGTCCAATTGCGAACAGACAGCTTGTGAATTACTAAGTAAAATGAAGTTAACTTTGCTGCAGATAACTTCTGAGGATGGGTTGGAAAGTGTGAAACCAAGCCCCCAGTGATTGTGGAGGTGACAAGATGTATGTTTGGGGCAAGACCATCCTCATCCTCGGCAGGAGTTTGATAATGAGAGTTGATGGCTTTGGGGCTGAACTCAATGACTCTGTTGCGTACAAAGACTTTCCCATATTTCGCAGATCGTTCATCACCCACTCCAGTTGAGAGATTTGAGTAAAAATCCAGCACAGGCCATCGGCTGAACTGTGTGACTGCTGAGACTGTGGAGAGCAGGGAGCATTGTTTCAGGAAGGCAATCAGATTATGCCTTTCAAAAGCATCGGTGTCGATGTTCATTTCCTCGATGACGTCGCGATTTGCATAAAGATGCCACTAAGCAACTGCGTGTTCGGTATAGAATTTTGGAGCGAAAGTAGAGTCCAATTCGTAATCACTGAGGTCAGTGTTGTCCTCAGTGTGGACAACATCCTCGACAACATCCTGTTCAGCAGGCTCATTGTCCTCAGAAGCAACATCTTCTTCGGCAGTATTGTCAGTAGAACTGCTAGATTCAGGAGGAATTCCAGATTCTTGGGGAGCAATTGGGACAGCAGATGTGTCAGATTTTTGATTTTTCAACTTGGCCATGAATTGGGCCAACGTGATTTCCGCTTCAGTAGATGGTGAGGGATTTCATGGAGGAACAGAGGGTGTGTTCTCATCAGATTCAGTGGCTTCACTGGACGATGTATTACCGGTATCAGATGGAGGGACAGAGACAATAGGTTCATCAGATTTCCTTGCTTCATCAGTCAGATGGCTTTTCTCCTTTGCAGGTTCAACCTTCTTACGAGCCACAAGTTCATAATCTCCGTCATCTGAGTCATCTCTTGAGGTTTCTGCAGGGTCAATCAACGATGGGCGAGAGGAGGGCTGCTGTAATGCCCGAGATTTTGATTACTGTAATCTGATATGATTTGTTGATTAATTGATGGGATTATAGACCGAATGGATCAGACCAGGGAAGCCGGAAAGAAGTTGGGAATGTGTGCGAGGACAGAACACCTCGCGCATATGCGCGACCGGACAGGGCTCATATGCGCGAGGCAGGCAAAGCACCTCGCACATATGCTCGAAATGAATCCACGCATGTTCGCGAGGGTACCCGAGAGTTGTGAAGAATGGAAAAGGGCCTCGCGCATATGCTCCGAATATGGGCGCGCATATGCGCGAGCTGCTGTGCATGCTACGCACCGAGACATAGTGTCTCGCGCATATGCGCCGAGTGATGTTGCGCATATGCGCGAGACGTGCTGATCATAGGATGAAAAAATTGATAACAAAATGGAAATAGAGGAAACGGCCGGGAGAACTTCCAAGTTCTTTGATCGTAAATTGAAGATTTCACAAAATCCAACCGTCCGATTTTGAATGTGACTTCAATACTGTGTTCCTATCGACGCAAGCTACAACTGCAGGTAAGTTTTGTTACGTTTGGATATATTTTGAAATTATGTTATTGTCAGAATCGGATATGGTTCATATATGATGTTCTTGACATGTTAGACATCGTAGAATTGAAGTCAGATTGAGAAACAGATTGATCATGGAATTGTTATGATTTTTCAGATTATATTGATTGATATTGGAAAGATTTGGATTATTGATTGATTTCAGATTGTATTGGATATTGGTTATGGATTGTAATTAATATCTGTTGAGATTGTATTGACCGGGATATCGGGATTGTACGGTTATGCCGTTGATTTTGAGTTAAATCCAGATTTAATCAGATTGGTAGTCATTTGAGCAGTAGATTGATATGGTATTATTGATATTGTCATTGCCAGATTGAGTGTTGACAGACTTTGAATTCCAGACAGGAACGACATCAGAACCGCAGTAAAAGAAAGGTATAAGTCAATGTGGTACTGGGAGAACGACTCGAGTAGGATATACTTGAGTTTCCCTAAATCACATACTTATTGTTATTATGTACATTGCTTTGAATTGATATGCTTGTTCTAATTGATTTATAGAAATCATGTATTAGACGAGTGATCTTGTGACATAAGTGTCGATAGTGATAGAATCGTCACAGACACATTGCACATTGCCACAAGATAGTGAATTGTAGATATTGCCAAAGTCTGTGACGGATAGGTCAAGACACCGGATGTTTGGTTATATCGAAGTGAATAGAATTGTAGTTTCTTCTATTAATGATGTTCGATATAGGAAAGCCAACGTCTGGAAACCGGGATCCCTAGACTAGGATTGAGTCTAGTCTGAGCCGTGGAGTCACAAGTCTTATTGACAGTCTTATATTGATTATGTTTTTAGTATTGGATACATATTCCTGATATCTGTTCAAACTTTTATATTGATTATATGATTGCATGTTTCGTTGATTTATATTGGGATATATTTCTCACTGAGGTTATCCGGCTGTTGTCGTGTTTGTATGTGTGCATGACAACAGGTGGGATAGGATCAGGGTCGAGAAGATGACGAGAGATCATGATTTGAGTGAAGACCACAGACTTTGATGTTGCTGTAAATAGGATTCAGCACTTGACATTAGTTGTTGAACCTTAGTTTAAATTTGATGCATGTTGTACAAGATTTGTAATTTTATACTGATATGTATATTAGAATGAATTCCATTACGTTCCGCATTAAATACTCTATTTAAAAAAAATCTAGACCCTGTTTACGATAATTGATTAAATTGTCCCAATGATAATTAAGAATTTGATTAGCATCTGGGTCCCCACAACAGGTGGTATCAGAGAGATAGATCCTTTAGACTGAGATAGGAGCTAGTGAGCGGGGTAGATTGAGTTTTCTTTCTTGCTTTTGATTGCTAGCATGTTCTACTGCTTTATAATGCATGTTTATCTGTTTATCTGACTTGATTTGAAAACATGTGTTAATAAGAATGAATCAGAACCGATTCTTGATCAGCAGTAAGATGATCAGAGGAGGATTGAAATAGGTTTGTTGTATCTGGTTGCTAACCCTTTTGATAATCAGATATGCCTCCTCGAAGATTACCAGAACAGGGTAGAACTTCGAATCCTCCCATGGACGTGACAGCAACACCGATGGAGACATTATTGAAGAGATTTCAGTCATTCCATCCACCGACTCTGAAGGGTACGGAGACTTCAGTTGATTACGAGAGTTGGTTAGACGATATTGAGATGTTGTTCGAGTCCTTGGATTACACTGAAGAACGAAGAGTGAAACTGATAGGACACCAATTGCATGATGTTGCAAATAAGTGATGGATTACGACAAAGCGGGCCTTGGAGCATCGAGGTACAGTGATCACCTAGAATGTATTTAGAACTCAGTTTTATCAGATATTCTTTCCCGTGTAGTACAGGAAGCATAAGGGAGCATAATTTTCAAACTTGAGACAGAGTCAGCTAAATATCGAGGAATATGTGGCCAAGTTCTCTACACTACTACGATTTGTTCCACATGTGGCCGAGAATGACGAAGCTGTTGCTGATCAGTTCATTAATGGCCTGAATCCGGAAATTTTATCTTGGTGAATATCGGGAGACCGAACAATTTTACTGATGCCTTGAACAGGGCCAAGGGAGCCGAAGCCGATCTGATGAGACAGAAGGGAGCTTTGTTTGTACCTCCAGAACCGAGACCACAAAAACCCGATTTGAGAGTGGCAGCAGCAGTGGCGGAAAGAAGGACTTCTTGAAAGCTAGAGGAAAGCAATTCAAGAAGTCAGGAAGCAGTTCTTCGCTCTGGGAGTTCTAGACAGAGCCAGAGATATACTGGACCTTATTGCAGCACTTGTGGAGGGAAACATGCCACAGAGCAGTGCCGAGGAGTGTTCGGCAGTTGCGGTATCTGCGGACATCAGGGACATTTTGCTAGAGTCTGCCCACAGAGGGATACTCAGAGATCACAGGGTGCCGAATCATCTGGATCAGCATCACAGACTGATAGATGATCAGCGGCTGTCCATTCGTTCCAGCCAGCACCATCCCAGTCACAGCAGAGGCCAAGAGGTAGTCCGACAGTTAGCCAGTGTAATATCCGAGCCCCGTGTACGGTACGGTTTAAGCTTTACTTGTTTATTTGGGTTTTGTGATTAGATGTTTAGAGTTGTATTTTGGGCAATAGTATTATTGGTTATTATTGTTTTGAGGTATTAGTTGGTGTTGATTGTTCGTTTCAGCATTTCGGATTGATTTTAGTTGCATTGGTACTGTTCATTGCCGTAGCTTGAGTGCACCCGCGCTCTTAGAGGAGTGCCCCCGCAGTGTACTGTTCATCATTTTGGATTTGGAAGGCCGTGGCATCACCGCACCCGCGGCAGTGCAAGGACCGCACCCGCGGTGTGCACCGCACCCGCGGTAATTGTAGCACCGCACCCGCGGTCATCGTGCATGGGAATTATTTTGGTTGGCCGAAGGCATAGCGCACCCGCGGTGCTTGTGTGACCGTACCCGCGGTGAAGGTATGGGCGAGTTTTTAAGTTGCTTTTTGGGAGTTGTTGGCCATACCTACCTTATCTTCTATCTTCATTTCTCGATTTTCCTCTCTAGAACAAGGGTTTTCTTCATTTTCTATTGCTTCCTACCTTTGATTCTTGGGTTTATTTGGATTTCCTACTTGAGATCGACGTTCTCCGTGGTATAAGGAAGCTTAGGTAAGTTTTTGGTGCGATTCTAGCATGGTTTTTGGAGATGAGTTGTTATAGGGTGTTGGTATTGTTGATTTAATGGATTATTTGACTTGTATTTGTGGATATAGAGTTGATATTGGTGTTGTTTATGGATTATTGTTGTAGGTGGTGTACCAAGAGTTAGTTTGGAGGTGTTCGATTGGTTTGTAAGTGGAATTTCATCCTTTTTGCTCACATGATATTATATGTATTGTGTTTTAAAGGTTTCAAAGTGTTATTCCCTTCCATTGATCCATTGTTATGTATTGATTTCAATGATTATCTATTGGAGGTATTGTATATCTCACTATTGTTAAAAGGGAATACAAGAGAAAATGAGATTATGAAAGGACGGCCTTAAATGCTATTCAGAGTTCAAATGTTTTATTGGATTGATTAATCATAGTCAGAGCATTGCATGCAATTAGATGATCATCGACCATAGGCTTTTATCCCTCAGAGTTATCGGTTTATATCGATAGGGATATTAGCACCAGAGCAGAGATACTATTGATATCAATCCAATCAGAGAAAAGAGAATACCATCTTATTGCTATCTTATTGATATGCTATTGCTACAGTTATTGCTACAATATTCACGTTTCAGAGTTGATGGTATTTATGATTTAAAAGCCATGTTTTACAGAGTATACTATGTATCATTGCTATGTTAGAGTTCCACTTGCTGAGATTTATTCTCATTTCAGTTTATTCATGTGATGCAGATCAGAGTGGAGGCCCTGGATGTTGACTGTGGATAGGGGTCATATGCATGCACCGTTGGAAGGAAGATTTTGACATGATCATAGGAATGATATTTTGTATTTTGTTATGTCATTTAAATGATCATGTATTGCTATTTTGTAAACATTTTTATGAAATGTATTTTGAAACTCCTTCCATTTGAAAGAAAATTTTAAATTCCGCTGTATTTTTATTGTAACGGGTCAGAGGTGTCACATTTAGTGGTATCAGAGCGGTGTTCTTCGGACCAATGCATATGACTTCGTCTACTTTTAACTGTCCGGGTATGTTTTCTTGCATCTATCCATTGTTATATATATTGATTGGTGTCTTGTGAGCAATTGTAGAGTATGCCTCCTAAGCGTAAGGCGGCAGAGGGTGAGGATAGTTCTTCCTCGAGAGTTGTCGACGAGTTCGGCAAGTTGCTTAAGGAGCAGGCTAAGGTGCATAGCGATCAGATTCAGCAGTTGCTCCGATTGCAAGGAGCAGGGCAGGGTCGAGGCCAAGTGAGAGGTCTGGTTGCTCAGGCTGTTGGCACTGATGCCGTCTTTTCTGCTTTCAAGAGAATGGATCCACCGGAATTCGCAGGTAGCACCGATCTTTTAGTTGTTGTCGAGTGGGTCAAGGCGCTTGAAGCTATCTTCGATCATCTCCAGTATGAGGACAAAGACAGGATCAGCTGTGCAGTGTTCATGTTGGTTAAGGCTGCCCGCATTTGGTGGAATGCGACGAAGGTTGGTGTGACTGTTGCGACACTGAAGTGGTCAGAGTTCACTGACCTGTTCTATGACAAGTATTTCCCTGATGCACTTCGAGCGAGGAAGGTTACGGAGTTCTTGGAGCTTCGACAGGGGAGCTTGGATGTTGGTCAGTATATCCTGAAGTTTGAGGAGGGTTGCCTATTTGCTCCGTATATTGCTTCGAACGACAAGGACAAAGGCGCTCATTTCATTCGAGGCCTTAGAGCTGAGATTCGCCATGATATCAACATGTCCAAGGCTGTTACTTTCAAGGAGATCGTGTCCAAAGCTTTGTTGGCCGAGCAGGATGAGAAGGATATCGCCAGGGAGAGGCAGGAGAGGCAACAAGCTGTTGCTCAGAAAGGCCAGGGTTCTAATAAGAGGGGCAGGGATCGTTTCAAGGGCAAGGGCAAGTTGGAGTCGAGTCCTAGACCTCCGCCAGTTCCATTTGATCCCGAGAAGCCACTGTGTCCAAAGTGTGGCAAGCATCACCGTGGAGAGTGCAGATTTGGCACTCATACTTGTTATCGTTGTGGCACGGCAGGCCACGTTGCCAGGAATTGTCCTCAAGGAGCTAGCCAAGGGAAGGTGCAGGGTCGTATCTTTTCGATGACCAAGGAAGGTATTAATCACGATTCTTCATTGATCTCTAGTACTATTTTGATTTCAGGCAGAGTAGCTACTACTTTGATTGATACTGGTGCTACTCATTCTTTTATGTCTGAATTGTTTTTGAGATCTTTGGGTATAGTTCCTTCTGTTCTTCCCCTTCAGCTTAGTGTTGTTTTGCCTTCGGGAGATGTCTTGGGCCCGACATCGATTGTCTTTGCGTGCCCTGTTCGTATTGAGGAGCGAGTTGTCTTCGCTGATTTGATTGTTATCCCTATGGTTGCCTTCGATGTTATTCTTGGCATGGATTGGCTTTCGACTTACCGTGCAGTTATCGATTGTGTTTCTAAGAAGGTGACTTTTGCAGATGATGGCCAGGGAGGAGTTATCGCCAGCTCAGGTACTTCGCTGGTCCTTTCTTTTATTTCTTGTCTTGAGGCTGAGAGATTGCTGTGTAGAGGTTGCGATGGGTTTCTTGCTTCTATTGTGGATGTTGATAGACTGATTAAGTTGAATATTGATGATATTGATGTTGTGAGGGAGTTTGCTGATGTGTTTGAGGATGATGTTCCGGGTTTGCCACCGGACAGAGATGTTGAGTTCGTTATCGATCTAGCTCCTGGTACGGTTCCTATCTCTAAGGCTCCGTACCGGATGGCCCCTACTGAGATGAAGGAGTTGAAGGCGCAGTTGCAGGATCTTCTAGATAAGGGTTTCATTCGTCCGAGTTCTTCGCCTTGGGGAGCTCCAGTTCTTTTCGTTAAGAAGAAAGATGGTTCCTTGCGGCTGTGTATCGACTACAGGGAGCTCAATAAAGTGACTGTCAAGAACAAGTATCCGTTGCCACGGATAGATGATTTGTTTGATCAGCTCCATGGTGCCACTGTGTTTTCGAAGATTGATCTTCGGTCTGACTACTATCAGTTGAAGGTTAGGGAGTCTGATGTCCCTAAGACGGCTTTCAGGACCAGGTATGGTCATTTTGAGTTTCTTGTGATGTCGTTTGGTTTGACCAATGCCCCTTCAGTCTTTATGGATTTGATGAACCGTGTGTTCAAGCCGTTCTTGGATAGCTTCGTCATTGTTTTCATCGACGATATTCTTATCTATTCCAAGACCAGAGAGCTTCATGCAGAGCATCTCAGAGTTGTGCTTCAGTTGTTGCGAGAGAAGAGGTTGTTTGCCAAGTTGAAGAAGTGTGAGTTTTGGCTGGATCAGATTTCTTTCCTAGGCCATGTCGTTTCGAGAGATGGCATTGCTGTTGATCCATTGAAGATAGAGGCGATTCAGAATTGGTCTATTCCTACCACTGTCTCTGAGGTACGCAGTTTCCTTGGTTTGGCGGGTTACTATCGTCGTTTCATTTCAGATTTTTCCAAGATTGCCCTGCCATTGTCCAATCTGACGAGGAAGACTGTGAAGTTCGAGTGGTCCATCGATTGCCAGAGTGCATTCCAAGAGCTGAAGGATAGATTGACGACAGCTCCTGTTCTTTCATTGCCTAGTGGTTCTGAGGATTTCGTTGTCTATACCGATGCGTCGAAGAGAGGCCTTGGTGCAGTGCTGATGCAGCGAGGTAAGGTTATTGCCTATGCTTCTCGCCAGTTGAAGGATTATGAGAAGAATTATCCGACGCACGATTTGGAGCTAGCAGCTGTGGTTTTCGCCCTGAAGATTTGGAGACATTATCTGTATGGCGAAAAGTGTGAGATCTTCACAGACCACAAGAGTTTGAAGTATCTGTTTTCGCAGAAAGAGCTCAACATGCGGCAGAGGAGGTGGTTAGAGCTTGTCAAGGACTACGATGTGACGATCAGTTACCACCCAGGGAAGGCGAACGTTGTGGCAGATGCGTTGAGTCGCAAGTCGAGTGCTTCATTGAGTTCTTTGATTCAGAGTCCATTGTTGATGGATTTACAGAGAGAGGAGATAGATCTGGTTATTCCAGGTACCATTGCTCGTCTTTCAGCGTTGGTTATTCGATCTACTTTGACGGACAAGATCCGTAGAGAGCAGTCGACTGATGTTCAGTTGACAGAGTTGAGAGCTAGAGCAGAGGAGAGAGGGAACTCAGAGTTTGGTTCGAATGGTGATGGTTTGGTGACTTTCAGAGTCCGTATTTGTGTTCCTGTTGGCGATGATATTCGACGAGACATTCTGACAGAGGCTCATACCGCACCTTATTCGATTCATCCAGGCAGTACGAAGATGTATCAGGAACTTCGTCGACTCTATTGGTGGCCAGGTATGAAGAAAGATGTTGCTTTATTCATTTCTCAATGCCTTACTTGTCAGCAGGTGAAGATTGAGCATCAGAGACCTGCTGGGACATTGCTTTATTTGCCGATTCCTCAGTGGAAGTGGGAGCATATTACGATGGATTTCGTGACTGGTCTTCCCAGAGTTCAGAGAGGTTATAATTCCATTTGGGTCATCGTTTATCGATTGACCAAGTCAGCGCACTTTCTCCCAGTCAAGACGACGTACTCCATGAATCAGTATGCCAAGGATTACATTGCAGAGATTGTTAGACTTCACGGTGTCCCTGTGTCGATCGTGTCTGATCGTGACCCTAGATTTACCTCCGAGTTTTGGAAGAGTCTGCACAGAGCTATGGGTTCGCGGTTAGCGTTCAGTACAGCTTATCATCCCCAGAGCGACGGTCAGTCAGAGAGAGTCATTCAGATTCTTGAGGATATGCTCAGAGCTTGTACTATTGACTATTCTGGTAGCTGGGATTCTAAATTGCCACTTGTGGAGTTCACGTACAACAATAGCTACCAGGCGTCGATTGGGATGGCACCATATGAGGCACTTTATGGCAGGAAGTGCAGATCGCCTTTGTTTTGGGATGAGGTTGGTGAGAGGAAGATGTTGTGCCCCGAGTTTGTCCAGCAGACTGCCGATGTTGTTGCAGTGATCAGAGAGAGGATGAAGACTGCTCAGTCCAGACAGAAGAGCTATGCAGATGTTCGTCGCAGACCTTTGCAGTTCGAGGTTGGCGATCATGTATTTTTGAAGATAGCACCTCTCAAGGGTGTGATGCGATTTGGTAAGAAGGGTAAGCTGAGTCCGAGGTTTATTGGCCCTTTTGAGATCTTGGACAGAGTTGGTGACCGAGCCTACAGATTAGCTCTACCGCCCGATCTTGATAGAATCCATAATGTGTTTCATGTTTCGATGCTCAGGAAGTATATTGCAGATCCTTCCCATGTTCTTCGCCACGAGCCATTGGACTTTATGCCGAATTTGACGTACCTAGAGATTCCGGTCCAGATTTTGGATCGCTCAGTTAGGGTTCTGCGGAACAAAGAGATCGGCATCGTTAAAGTCCTTTGGAGGAACCATTTGATAGAGGAAGCTACGTGGGAACCAGAGGATGAGATGAGAGAGAAGTATCCTGAGTTGTTCGTGCAGTGACGTCAATTTCGCGGACGAAATTCCTCTAAGGAGGGGAGATTGTAATAGCCGAGCCCGGTGTACGGTACGGTTTAAGCTTTACTTGTTTATTTGGGTTTTGTGATTAGATGTTTAGAGTTGTGTTTTGGGCCATAGTATTATTAATTATTATTGTTTTGAGGTATTAGTTGGTGTTGATTGTTCGTTTCAGCATTTCGGATTGATTTTAGTTGCATTAGTACTGTTCATTGCCGTAGCTTGAGTGCACCCGCGCTCTTAGAGGAGTGCCCCCGCGGTGTACTGTTCATCATTTTGGATTTGGAAGGCCGTGGCATCACCGCACCCGCGGCAGTGCAAGGACCGCACCCGCGGTGTGCACCGCACCCGCGGTAATTGTAGCACCTATGGACGAGTTTTTAAGTTGCTTTTTGGGAGTTGTTGGCCATACCTACCTTATCTTCTATCTTCATTTCTCGATTTTCCTCTCTAGAACAAGGGTTTTCTTCATTTTCTATTGCTTCCTACCTTTGATTCTTGGGTTTATTTGGATTTCCTACTTGAGATCGACGTTCTCCGTGGTATAAGGAAGCTTAGGTAAGTTTTTGGTGCGATTCTAGCATGGTTTTTGGAGATGAGTTGTTATAGGGTGTTGTTATTGTTGATTTAATGGATTATTTGACTTGTATTTGTGGATATAGAGTTGATATTGGTGTTGTTTATGGATTATTGTTGTAGGTGGTGTACCAAGAGTTAGTTTGGAGGTGTTCGATTGGTTTGTAAGTGTAATTTCATCCTTTTTACTCACATGATATTATATGTATTGTGTTTTAAAGGTTTCAAAGTGTTATTCCCTTCCATTGATCCATTGTTATGTATTGATTTCATTGATTATCTATTGGAGGTATTGTATATCTCACTATTGTTAAAAGGGAATACAAGAGAAAATGAGATTGTGAAAGGACGGCCTTAAATGCTATTCAGAGTTCAAATGTTTTATTGGATTGATTAATCATAGTCAGAGCATTGCATGCAATTAGATGATCATCGACCATAGGCTTTTATCCCTCAGAGTTATCGGTTTATATCGATAGGGATATTAGCACCAGAGCAGAGATACTATTGATATCAATCCAATCAGAGAAAAGAGAATACCATCTTATTGCTATCTTATTGATATGCTATTGCTACAGTTATTGCTACAGTATTCACGTTTCAGAGTTGATGGTATTTATGATTTAAAAGCCATGTTTTACAGAGTATACTATGTATCATTGCTATGTTAGAGTTCCACTTGCTGAGATTTATTCTCATTTCAGTTTATTCATGTGATGCAGATCAGAGTGGAGGCCCTGGACGTTGACTGTGGATAGGGGTCATATGCATGCACCGTTGGAAGGAAGATTTTGACATGATCATAGGAATGATATTTTGTATTTTGTTATGTCATTTAAATGATCATGTATTGCTATTTTGTAAACATTTTTATGAAATGTATTTTGAAACTCCTTCCATTTGAAAAAAAATTTTAAATTCCGCTGTATTTTTATTGTAACGGGTCAGAGGTGTCACAGCCAGCCTCCTAGACAGCAGGCCAGAGCATTTGCTTTGACCGAGGAGCAGGCTCAGGACGCACCTGATGATGTTGTTGCAGGTAACTATTTTATTTCTGGTTATCCTGCCTATGTATTGATAGATACTGGTGTATCGCATACATTTATATCTGAGTGATTTGCCTTGATACATTCATTGCCTGTTGAGTCATTATCTGCTGTAGTGTCTGTCTCTTCTCCTTTGGGGACATGTTTGATATCAATGAAGTCTGTTAAACATTGTATGCTACAGTATGATGGGCATGAGATTTAGATAGATTGTATTGTGCTTGGGTTGTCTGATTTTGACTGTATTATCGGTATCGATATGTTGACCAAGTACAGAGCTATTGTCGATTGTTTCCACAAGATTGTGAGATTCAGACCTGAGATGGATGATGAGTGGAAATTCTACGGTAAGGGTTCTCGATCTAGAATTCCTTTGATATCCGTATTGTCTATGACTCGATTGTTACAGAAAGGAGCGGAGGGATTCTTTGTCTATTTAGTTGATTTACTGAAATCGAGTCCATCATTGGTGGATTTGCCAGTGGTGTGTGAGTTAGTTGATGTCTTCCCAGATGAGAATCCTGGATTGCCTCCGATTCGAGAAATAGACTTCAGCATTGAGTTGATGCCGGGTACAGTTCCGATTTCGAGGGCTCCGTACAGAATGACACCGATTGTATTGAAAGAGTTGAAAGAACAGTTGGAGGATTTACTGAACAAGGGGTATATCGGACCGAGTGTGTCTCCTTGGGGTGCTCCTGTACTGTTTGTTCGAAAGAAAGACGGTTCGATGAGACTCTGTATCGATTACCGGCAACTGAACAAAGCAACGGTAAAGAATAAATATCCCTTGCCTCGCATTGATGATTTATTTGATCAATTGCAGGGTTCTTCAGTATATTCCAAGATCGATCTGAGATCTGGATATCATCAGCTGAGAGTCAGGGATTCTGATATCTCGAAGACAGCATTCAGAACCAGGTATTGACAATATGAGTTTATTGTCATGCCATTTGGTTTGATGAATGCACCGGCTGTATTTATGGAGTTGAAGAACCGTGTATTTCAGAGGTATCTTGACGATTTTGTTATTATATTCATTGATGATATATTGATTTATTCAAAGAATGTGATTGATCATGCTGAGCATTTAAGAACCGTGTTGAAAATTCTGAGAGAAAATGTATGCTAAACTGTCGAAATGTAAGTTTTGGTTGAGACATGTTGTATTTATGAGGCATATTATATCCGGAGACGGTATATCAGTTGATCCCAGTAAGGTTGAGGCAGTGATTTCTTGGCCGAGACCAACGTCAGTGTCTGAGATTCGCAGTTTTATGGGTCTGACAGGATATTATCGTCGATTTATTAAAGATTTCTCGAGTATTGCCAAGCCTATTACTCAGTTGACTCAGAAAAATGCTCTGTTTGTATGGTCAGAAGACTGTGAGTCTAGTTTTCTTGAGCTGAAGAAGAGATTGACCCGTGCACCGATATTGACTATTCCATCAGGTACTGGTAATTTTTTGGTTTATTGTGATGCACTCACCCAGGATTGGACAGTGTTCTGATGCAAAGAGGGCATGTTATTGCTTATGCCTTGAGACAGCTGAAACCACATGAGACTCGTTACCCAATTCATGATCTTGAATTGACGGCCATTGTCTTTGCTTTGAAGATATGACGACATTATTTGTACGGTGAAAAGTTTGAGATCTATTCTGATCACAAGAGCCTGAAGTATTTGTTTTCACAGTCAGAGCTGAATATGAGACATCGAAGATGGCTTGATTTATTGAAAGACTTTGATTGTGAGATCAAGTACTATCCGGGGAAATCCAATGCAGCAGCAGATGCACTGAGTCGAAAGGTACGTTCTTTGTCTTTATCGACGATTGGTGTTTTGAATTTGATAGAAGATTGTTGTTTGTCTGGATTAGCTTTTGAAACAGATTGTCAGCCTCTGAGATTCAATACTATTCGAGATGGACCAGAACTAATATTGAGAATCAAAGAGGCACAAAAATTTGATCAGAATGTGCATAATTCGATTGCTACGATCAGAGCTGGACATCAATCGGAATATCAGGTTCGTGACGGTGTTTTGTATGTGAATACTCGTATTGTTGTGCTGAATGTTTCAGATTCGAGACAACGGATACTAACAGAAGCACACAACAGTCGGTTTAGCATTCATCTTGGTGGCAGAAAAATGTATAATGATTTGAAAACACAATATTGGTGGAAACAGATGAAATCTGATGTTACTGAATTTGTAGCCAAGTGTCTGAATTGCCAACAGGTGAAAGAAGAAAGAAAGAAATCAGGAGGATTGTTACAGAGTTTGTCTATTCCTGAATAGAAATGGGATCACGTTTCCATGGATTTTGTGACGCAGTTACCAAGATCCTCCAAAGGTTGTGATGCGATTTGGGTCGTGATTGATCGATTGACCAAATCCGCATGTTTTATTCCATACAAGATGATATACAGACATGACCAGATGGCCGATATTTATATTAGAGAAGTGGTCAGATTGCACGGAGTGCCAAAGTCGATTGTTTCAGACCATGATCCTCGGTTTACTTCGCACTTCTGGCAGAGTTTGCAGCAGGCTCTAGGTATGAAGTTACATCTGAGTACCGCATATCATCCCCAGACCGACGGACAGTCAGAGCAGACTATCCAGACATTGGAAAATATGATGAGAGCTGTAGTGCTTGATTTTAGCTCTAATTGGCAATATGCATTGCCTCTTTGTGAGTTTTCGTACAACAACAGCTATCAGACGAGCATTGAGATGGCTCCATTCGAAGCGTTGTACGGAAATAAATGTCGATCCCATCTTTATTGGGATGATATCTCTGAGGTTCCTGAGATTGGACCTGACATGATCAGAGATATGACTGAAAAAGTGAAGCTGATACAGAAAAGAATGAAGGCAGCTCAAGATAGACAGGCCAAATATGCAAACATCAAACGACGACCGTTGGTATTTGAGGCAGGAGACCGAGTATTCTTGAAGATATCAACTTTCAGAGAAGTTGTCAGATTTGGCCAGAAAGGGAAGCTGTCTCCACGATATATTGGGCCATATGAGATTCTCGAGAAGATAGGAGATCGTGCCTATCGACTCGCCTTACCGCCTTCATTATCGGGGATACATGATGTATTTGATGTATCTATGTTGCGGAAATATCTCTCTGATGATTCTCACATTATTCAGTCAGACGAGGCAGAACTTGATGAAAGTCTAAGTTATGTCGAAAAAAAAATCAAGATTATCGATCGTAAGGAAAAGCAGCTCAGAACGAAGACAATTCCTCTTGTGAAAGTTCAATGGACTCGTCATGGCAATGAAGAGGCAACCTGGGAAACTGAGTCAGACATGATACAGAGAATCCCCAGGTTATTTCATTGATGTGAGTTTTCTATTCAGTTTCTATTATACCTTCTTATTGATATGATTTGAATTGCCTGTGATTTCGGGGACGAAATCGTATCTTAGGGGGGGAGAAATGTAATGCCCGAGATTTTGATTACTGTAATCTGATATGATTTGTTGATTAATTGATGTGATTATAGACTGAATGGATCAGACTGAGGAAGCCGGAAAGAAGTTGGGATTGTGTGCGAGGACAGAACACCTCGCGCATATTCGCGACCGGACAGGGCGCATATGCGCGAGGCAGGAAGAGCACCTCGCACATATGCGCGACATGAATCCGCGCATGTGCGCGAGGGTACCCGAGAGTTGTGAATAATGGAAAAGGGCCTCGCGCATATGCGCCGAATATGGGCGAGCATATGCGCGAGCTGCTGTGCATGCTACGCGCCGAGACATAGTGTCTCGCGCATATGCGTCGAGTGATATCGCGCATATACGCGAGACGTGCTGAGCATAGGATAAGCCACACGTACCTTACATGCATGTTATATATATAATCAGTAACATTTCCTTCAATTGATAACAAAAACGAAATAGAGGAAACGGCTAGGAGAACTTCCAAGTTCTTTGATCGTAAATTGAAGATTTCACAAATCCAACCGTCCGATTTTGAATCTGACTTCAATACTGTGTTTCTTTCGACGCAGGCTACAACTGAACGTAAGTTTTGTTACGTTCGGATATATTTTGAAATTATGTTATTGTCAGAATCGGATATGGATCATATATGATGTTCTTGCCATGTTAGACATCGTAGAATTGAAGTCAGATTGAGAAACAGATTGATTATGGAATTGTTATGATTTTTCAGATTATATTGATTGATATTGGACAGATTTGGATTGTTGATTGATTTCAGATTGTATTGGATATTGGTTATGGATTGTAATTAATATCTGTTGAGATTGTATTGACCGGGATATCGGGATTGTACGGTTATGCCGTTGATTTTGAGTTAAATACAAATTTAATCAGATTGGTATTGATTTGAGCAGTAGATTGATATGATATTATACATATTGTCATTGCCAGATTGAGTGTTGACAGACTTTGAATTCCAGACAAGAACGACATCAGAATTGCAATAAAAGAAAGGTATAAGTCAATGTGGTACTGGGAGAACGACTCGAGTAGGATATACTTGAGTTTCCCTAAATCACATACTTATTGTTATTATGTACATTGCTTTGAATTGATATGCTTGTTTTAATTGATTTATAGAAATCATGTATTATACGAGTGATCTTGTGATTTAATTGCCGATAGTGATGGAATCATCACTGGCACATTGCACATTGTCACAAGATAATGAATTGGCGATAGTGCCAGAGTCTGTGATGGATAGGTGAAGACACTGGATGTTTGTTTATATCTAAGTGAATAGAATTGGAGTTTCTTCTATTACTGATGTTCGATATAGGAATGCCAACGTCTGGAAACCGGGATCCCTAGACTAGGATTGAGTCTAGTCTGAGCCGTGGAGTCACGAGTCTGATTGACAGTCTTATATTGATTATGTTTTTAGATTTGGATACATATTCCAGATATTTGTTCATGCTTTTATATTGATTATATGATTGCATGTTTCGTTGATTATACTGGGATATATTTCTCACTGGAGTTATCCGGCTGTTGTCGTGTTTGTATGTGTGCATGACAACAGGTGGGACATGATCAGGGTCGAGGAAATGACGAGAGATCATGATTAGGGTGGAGACCACGGACTTTGACGTTGTTGTAAATAGGATTCAGCACTTGACATTAGTTGTTGAACCTTAGTTTAAATTTGATGCATGTTGTACAAGATTTGTACTTTTATACTGATATGTATATTAGAATGAATTCCATTATGTTCCGCATTTAATATTGTATTTAAAAAAAATTAGACCCTATTTACGATAATTGATTAAATTTTCCCAATGATAATTAAGAATTTGATTAGCATCCGGGTCCCCACAGTTGCCCCTTGTAGCTAAATCTCTTGCCTGGTGTGAGATCAGGGTTATACCCAGCTTGTCTCTTCGATCGGCGTACATGGGGACGTGGAAGATCAAAAACTTGGATTATTGGCGGATTTTCAAGATCAATCGCATTTCCTGGCTCGCCTGGGAGAATGATTTCCAGTGGCGTGGGTTGTTCAGCAATAGGGACGATTTCCACAGAAGAAGCTTCCGTAGATGTTGCTGGGGATGTTGGCTCTGTGGGGACAACATCACCCATGTGACCCATTTCACTCCGGATATATTGGGGATCATAACCATGTCCTGCCATTGGATCAAAGTAGATTTTTTAAAAAAATTTGGAGGCTAGAAACACAGCAGAAAGATTACAGTGCGATGAGGGGGAATTTCACAGAGGGAAAATTCGAGAGTTTGAAAAAAAACTAATAAGCAGATAATGATGAGTTAGGCGGTGTAAATCAATTAGATAGGCATGACTGAATAGGGCAACAATAACAATTTCAGTAACTGACTCAATCCAACAGTGAAAAAAACAACAGGCAGAAGAACTAACCGTTACTAGCTTCAAAAATAAATTTACTATGATAATTATGAACAGTTTTTTAAAATGAATTCCAGAACCAATACTCATTTCTAATTTAGCCCCACTAAACATTTGGAACACATGAATTCGATTTTCTTGCAGAAACTGGATTTTTATCGAATTTTTCTTTGTTGAATTACTCATGTCCTTGTGGCACATCAATATTCACGATAGTATGTTTATGCATGATCTAATTATGCCTAATAGCAGAATGTAACATAAATGTATACATATGAGCAAATATGAGATATGAGTACAAATGAAGTGTTGTCACAAATATTGGCAACATCTTCTGACAACACGTACAATTCCAGAAAACAAAACTTTCAATTTTGCTTCATACTTATCGATTTTTTCATCATAGAAGTGGCAGCTCCCACACTAGAAGAATGGTTTTCAATGGACTCCGCTAGATAGCTTTTTCCATTTTCTTCTATTTTTGTGTTCGTATTTAGAAGGGGTTGCTCCCACACTTAAAGTCCAGCCTTCATTGGGCTACTTTAGGCAGCTTTTTCCATCTTTCCTTCTAATCACTGACCCAACAATATGAATGATTATATTTTAATTTCTCTTGGGAAGCTTGTCACAATGGTTTGAGTAAAGTGACCATATTTCATGTAAGGTCCAAAAAAAATTAAGACTACGTAATCCAACGGCATGCGAATCTAGGAAATTATGAAAATGAATTAATTAATTAAGTTTAGTTGCTAATTAATTATGGGTCGTACTTGTTTATTTGCTAAAATAGATTTCTATTGTCATCGTGCATAAAATGGCATTTTTAAGAATATTCAAGTGACGATCGAGGAACGGGGACCGAGGGCTGAAAAATGTAAAAGATTTTTATTTAATAATTATTTGTAATTATTTAAATTGAGGCCGATGTTTTTAAGTAAATTTCGAAAGAATAGGGGTTGTGAGGTGATTTTATACGCCGGAACGTAATTTTTATCGATATGGGATTTTCAAATAAAATTCGAGCTTTCGGGCATCCCGGCTATTAAAATCACATTTTTATTAAATAAAAACCTTGTTACTATTTTATTTAAAAGCTAATTAATTTAATTGGGCTTTAATTTATGGCCTAATAGGCCTAAGCCTAGTTAGTGGTTAATTATAGTATATAATATATTAAAAACTCACACACCACATTCTAGCACCCACAATTAATCGACCACCCCTTTTCAAATCACCGATATTCTTTCAACTATCACAAAACCCTCGGCAGCCGTGAGCTTTGGAAGCTTTCTCGTGGAGTTCCAAGCCTCGTCGTTCCTCCGTTCTTCGTCGTCGTCGTATAACCGAGCGTTTATAACGCAAAGGCACACCCTAATCTCCTTTGCTCATCCATCATATCATATAACTCTTTTAATTGTTGGATGCATGAAGATCATATAGAAGTTTTCTGAAATTTTCGGATTTATGCACTCTTGCATGTTAAACTCATGATTTGAATTTCTTTAAAGTGTTTCTTGCACGTTAAGGGCTGCCATGATCCTATAATAAGTTGTAACAAAGATTTAAATTAATAATCTAGTCCCCTTACCCACCCAAGAAAACCAAGAAAAACCAAGAAAACCCAAGAAACAAGAAAGAAAAACCGCTTGTGTTGTCTAGGCTTGTGGGTGATCGGGGTGCTTGTTTTAAGGGGCCGACTGGGTCTTGGCTTGGTCCAGGACTTAGTTAGGGTCTCGATTGAGTCTAGGGCAGAGTCCTAGCCACGCTAGGACTCAGGTTGGTAGTCGGCGAAGAGTCCTTCGCGAGAAGGACTCCAGCCGAGAAGCAAGACTGCATGCGTGCAGTATTGCGGGCTTCGTGGGGGAGGGTGCTCATGATCCAGGGCTGGTGGGCTATGGTAGGGTGACCCTTCAAGGTCCTAGGAAGGTGTACAGGGAGTTGGCTCGGGGGAGGAGTCGACGGGTAGGGCTCTTAGTTCACACAAAACCAGAATGGTTCCTAGAACACTCTCGGCCAGCACTTGTAGGACTGGTGTTGCTTCGTTTTTGGGTTTGGGGCGGTTTCCTTGTTAAGCTTAGTGTCCAGTAGGCAACTTTGACATGTTGGGCAAGTTTTGGTTCGATATGGCTCGGGGGTAACTCGATAAAATTAAGAGATGGCTCGGGGTCGAAGTTTAGGTGTCAAATAGAGTTCTAAAACAAAGAAAATTTGGAAAACGGCTCACGGGGGTCGAGTCGTGGTCCATAAGGGCTAAAATAATATAAAAAGACTAAATTTAGAATTTAGGAATTTTATATTAAAGTTTGGTATTTTTCGGGATTAAAACACCATTAAAACAATTAAGAAAAGATAATTGAAAAAGTCCAAGTTTTATGCCAAATAAAATTACGGAAAAATTCATATAAGCTTAAATAATTATTTGGGACATTTTAGAGTCATGAAATCAAGAAAAAAGTCGAAAACAGAAAATGTCGAGGCCAGGGGTAAAACGGTCATTTTACACCGAGAATTTAGTAAAGGTCATGGCAGTGCCCTACATGTTGTTTTTACGATATTATGACTATTCTAAAATGTTTATGAATTTCTCATGATTTAATTATGATTTTTTTTAAATGTCTGAAGGATTTTTATGATGTTTAAGAAGACATTTAAAATACATGTTGCATGCTTGGTTTCAAAAATGAAAAATGTTATGTTATCCATGATTTTTTACAAAGTGATGCGAATGAAAACGTTGAAGGAAGTGAAGTGATTGTGACTAATTCGTTAATAATGACGACGTCGTGAGGGTTATGGTCCCAATGGGAGCCCGACGATCGTGTTCCCATTGTTGCGAATATGAGGTTATGAGGTTTGAGGTAAGAATGGGAATGTCGTGAGGGGAGAAGGCCCCAGAGGGAGCCCATTTATGGGAAAGGCCCTAGAGGGAGCCCCGACGATCGTATTTCTATTCGATCATGTAGGCCAGGGCCCAGTTGACCGGTGAGAGTGTTGCTGGTGTCCCCCGCCGCCCAGTACTGTGGTTATATTTCTGATGGATCCATCGTCATGTCATGTCATGTGAGAAAAGTCACAATTAACGATCTGAATTCAACAAAGGATAAAGAAAGATGAAAAATGTTATGATTATGTCAAAAGGATTTTATGTCATGTTGCGGAAAAATGTTAAAGTTATGCATATCATGAAATGTTATTTTTACTTAAAAGTATTTTTCACCGTTATATGTTGACTGTATTATGTATTACTCGTTATAAAGATTATGGTGTGTTGAGTCTTTAGACTCACTAGGTGTGATGGATGCAGGTGGTTCTGAGGGAGGTCTTGATGAGTGATACTACTGGACTGATGGCGCACACAACCCGAGGACCAGCGCATTATTTTCCGCATTACGCTTTATGATTTCTTTTAAAGATTTTAAGACTGTTTATTTATGCTTTTGAGAGGTTTTTGAGAGTTTAGTATGGGCTACACTTTTCAACATTTATTGCTTTTTAGGTTTGGTAAAACAGTTGACGATTTCATTTTATTACTATTGCACGTGATTTTTAAAATGCTAGATGGTTGGTTTTATTTTAAAGGGATAAAATATTTTATAAAAATATTTTCATGTGTATATTGAGTTGGCCGAAATATTTAGGAAAAAAAAAAATTTCTAGTACTTTTACAAATAAAAGATGAGGACGTTTCATTTCAAGCCCTTTGAAACAGTGTTCATGTATATAAGTGTGAAGTTTTATACTATAACTGGGAATTGTAGGTGCATTAGAAAACTATGCTACACAGTTTCAACACAACTTATCATAGTATGTATGCAATGCAGTATGCCTAAGTCCTAAAGATGCATATGCAAATGAGATGTTGTCTGAGATGTTGTAACATCTGAGACAACATCAAAGAGTGATTAGGCAGTACACATGCTGAGAGATTTCTTAAGGTTGGAAAACTTCTAAAAATCTAATGCTTTGGTGAATATGTCGGTCAGTTGGTTATTTGTTTCAACAAACTACATTCGAATCAATCCTTTCTCTACAAGATCTCGAATAAAATGATGTCTTATGTCAATGTGCTTTGTTCGAGAGTGTTGTACTGGATTTTTTGAAATTTTAATAGCACTTGAATTATCACAGTACATAACTAAGGGTTCACTCTTAAGCCCATAATATTCTACAATTTGATTCATCCACAAAAGTTGAGTGCAACCACTTCCAGCTGCCACATATTCAGATTCAGCAGTTGAAAGTGACACACAGTTCTGTTTTCTACTATGCCATGAGATCAAGTTATTTCCAAGATAAAAACAACCTCCAGAGGTACTCTTTCTATCATCCAAGTCCCCTGCCCAATCGGCATCAGAAAAATCTACTAGATTTAAGTTGGTGTCATGAGTATACCATAAACCTAAGTCAATTGTTCCGGCTATGTATCTTAGGATGCGTTTTACGGCTTTTAAGCGAGAAATTTTAGGATTAGACTGGTATCTAGCACATAAACAAACACTAAACATTAAGTCTGGGCGGCTAGCAGTCAAGTACAGGAGACTTCCTATGATGCTGTGGTAAAGGCTGTTGTCAACATCTTCAGCCGCAACATCCTTAGATAATTTCTCATTTGAGCCCATAGGTGTCTTCATGTGCTTGGTGTTTTCATTTGCAAATTTCTTAACTAGATTCTTAGCATACTTACTTTGACACAATAAGATGCCATCATGCATTTTTTTGATTTGCATACCAAGAAAGAAGTGTAATTCACCAACCATGCTCATTTCAAATGTGGATGACATGAACTCAACAAAATTATCAGCATGCTTTTGAGATGAGGAACCAAAGATTATACCATCAACATAAACTTGACAAATAAGGATTTCACCTTTGGATTTCTGAATAAAAATGGTATTGTCTACCTCATCTCGTTTGAATCCAAGTTCAAGAAGATATTATGTTAGTCTGTCATACTATGCACGTGGTTCTTGCTTCAAACCATAGATATCATTTTTCAACTTGTACACATGATTCAAATCATGTGCATCTTCAAATCCTTTAGGTTGTCTGACATATGCTTTCTCACACAAGGTACCATTCAAGAATGCACTTTTGACGTCCATTTGAAATAATTTGATTTTCATGTAGCATGCAATGGCTAGCAGAAGTCGGATTGACTCAATGCGGGCAACATGAGCGAAGGTATCATCAAAATCAACCCCCTCAACATGTGTGTACCCTTGAGCAACCAACCTTGCTTTGTTTCGAATGATGTTCCCTGACTCATCAGTTTTATTTTTAAAAATCCATCTAGTTCCAATTATATTAACGTGGTCAGGAGGTGGAACTAGATCCCAAACAACATTTCAAACGAATTCATTAAGCTCATCATGCATAGCATTGATCCAACCATTTTCCTGTAATCAACTTTCTCTTTCTTTCGGGTTTGGAATTCTCCTTGCACACTTCCAATTATTTGAGATGATGGATGATTTTTCTGGATCTTAGTAGGTATATTCTGTCCATCATCTGCTGTGTCATCATCACTATTTGCTTCGTCCTCAAATTCAGTGACTTGAGTGTCACATGTTGTGCTAGGTGTTGCAACATCTGGGGCAACACCAGCATTTTCCAGTATTGTCGGGTTTTCTAGAAGATCATCAACGTCATCCTCAGCAGTTTTCTTCTTGAGATCTGCACAATCATCAAAACAACAATAATTGATTCCATAATAGTCCTTGTTCTTAGATTAAACATACGATAGGCTCGACTATTAGTGGCATATCCTAAAAACAGACACTTATCACTCTTTGAATCGAATTTAGCAAGTTGATCCATGTCATTTAAAGTGTAACAGATGCATCCAAAAATATGAAAATATTTGAGATTAGGCTTCTTTCCCATGATTATTTCATAAGATGTCATGGTTGAGCCACTTCTCAAATACACTCTGTTTGAGATATGACAAGCCGTATTTAGGGCATCTGCTCAAAAACGCTTTGAGATATTCTTTGAGGACAGCATCACCCTTGCCATTTCTTTAAGTGTTCTGTTTTTGTGTTTGGCAATTCCATTCTGTTGTGGTGTTTTTGGTGCCGAAAATTTGTTTGAGATACCTTTCCTGTCAAAAAATGATGAGAACAAAGAATTCTAAGATTCCTTACCGTGGTCAGTCCTGATTCTTCTTACCTTCAAACCATGAAAGTTTGTGATTCTTGTGACCAATTGTTTAAACACACTGAAGGTCTCTGATTTCTCCATAATAAAACTAACCCATGAAAATCGTGAGAAATCATCAACACATACGAAAGAGTATTTCTTACCTCCAAAGCTTTCGACTTCCATATGACACATAAGATCCATGTGAAATAACTCCAGACAGCGTGTTGTCCCAGATGTTGCCAACACCGGGTGTGACACGCGAGTCTGTTTTCCTTTTTGACAGTCTCCACACACATATGATATTCCAGATGAAAGATTATGCATACCTCTTACTGCATCGTACTTACTCAAGTTCTTCAAGGTTTTGAAATTTGCATGTCCGAGTTTTTGATGCCAAAGGTCAAGTTCGGTGATTTTCACATTCTTGCATGAAAGTTCCTCACCTATTTTATAGCAATTATCCGAAGACCATGTACTTGTCATAATTCACATGTTAGCTTCATCAAAAACTTCACAGTTATGTTTATCAAACTTAACAAGCAAATTATCATCACACAATTGGCTTATGCTTATAAGATTTGAATTTAATCCTTCAACATGAAGCACATTGTGGAGCTTTGACAGTCCTTCAACATTGAGAGTGCCCTTTCCAACAACTTTTCCTTTAGCTCCCCCTCCATAGGTTACTCTACCACAATTTTGTTCAACATAATCGATGAGATGTTCTCTTGAACCTGTCATGTGGCGTGAGCTCCCACTATCAAAGTACCAATGTCCTGCATTGTTAGTTTTTAATGAATTATAAACAACATTACAGTGAGTTTTTACCTTTGGTACCCGGACTTGTCTTATTGTATGTCGATGGTGAGAGGTGTTGCGGGAAATGTTGGACAACATTTGGGGCAACATCCGGCTCGTCTTTTGATTCAAGCGGTCATCTCTGAGTTTAAAGCAGTAAGTCCTGATATGTCCGGGCTTAAAACAATAATGACATACATATCTTCATTTTCTCTTTTTAGGAACATGTGTAGTATGTTGTCCTTTTGGTGGAGAGCTTTTGGTTGAAGATGTATTTTGAGATTGTGTGAATGTTTCAGTTTTTCCTTTCACAAACACAGTAGATTTTGAAGATTCACCAGTTTCATATACACTGTCTTTTAACCCTAAACCCTTCTTGTCATCTCTTCACATTGAAAGAATGGTTTCAAGCTTGGAAGTGCTTGAATTAACTTGGATAGGGTTTCAGTAGCCTTTTGAAGTTCATCCTTGGTCTTGCCTAGTTCCACATCCTTTTTGAAAAGAATGACTTCAAGTTTCGCAACCACGGCTTTTAGATCAGTGTTTTCCTTTACAAGAGTTGAGTTAAGCTTGTTTCTTTTGGTCCAATCCTCAAACAAATCTTCATAAAGCTTTTGAACACTCTCAAGAGTCATCTCTTCATCATCAGGTTCCAATTCTTCATCTGCATTCGAATTTCCAGAATTTGTGGATTTTAAGCACACTGAATTTTTGCAGATGTTGTGGCCACACCTAGGGCAACACCTAAAAGATTCACCTGCAGTCTGCGATTTTCTGTCAATAATGTAGTCAAAGAGGTTTGATTTTCTTCATCAGTGGACTTCTCTTAAACATCGGATTCTTCATCGCTTAGAGACACATTGTAGCCTTTGTTTTTTCGCAATCTGTAGCACATTCATTGGCATAGTGTCCAAAGCCCTTACACTCTCTACATTGCACCGAATCATACCTTTTTGAATTGTATTTTCCCTTGTCTTCATTCCTTGGTTGAAATTGTTGCTTGGCAGGGAACTTTTGAGACCTTTCAGGTGCAGGAAGACTTAGAAATTTAGAGGGTTGTGCATCCTTCTTTTTTATCTCTGATTGTTTTCAAATAATCCCCAAATTTCTTTGTGATAAAGTAGATAGAGTCCTCACAAAGGTCTGATTCATTAACCTCTTGGGATATTTGAAGAAGGTCATCATATGGGTCATTTCAGACTTGGAATGTTAGTGTTTTCCCTTTGTCTTTCTTCTGCATGTCCATGTTCATCTCTAAAGTACGAAGTGAACTGATAAGATCTTCAAAAGCCATCTGAGAAGTGTACTTAGCCTCATCTATTGCACAAATTTTTATGTTAAATATTTCGGGCAAGGAACGAAGGACCTTGCTAACTAAACGCTCATTGGAGATATGGTCTCCACAACTGAACGCTTCATTAGCAATTTCCCATAGGCGACGATCATAGTCTAGTACAGTTTCAGATTCTTCCATCCTCATCATCTCGAATTTGGAAGTGAGGATCCTCAATCTGGTTCGTCGCACAGTCTCAGAACCTTCACAGTGTCTTTGGAGGATATCCCATGCACTTTTAGCCGAAGTACAGTTTGTGATCAAACTGAACATATTTATGTCAACCGACGTAAAGATGGCATTCAAGGCCTTTGAGTTGTAGTTTGAACTTTGCACTTCATCAGTAGTCCAATCAGTTTCAGGTTTTGGCATGTTGTCACCATCTTGAGCTGTCATATTTGGTTAAGTCCATCCATTGATGACACGCTGCCATGCCCGTTCATTTATGAAATTTTATGTAATATCTGATTTTGACCTTCCATAGGCTATAATTGGTACCATCTAGGACTGGTGGTCGAAGTGCTGCGTTTGCAAGTGATGTGTCCATTTGATTAATTTTGTCAAACAAAACAAAAACCAGAATCAGCACTTAGTATATCAAGAGTAGGCTCTGATACGAGTTGTAAGAACTCGTGTTGTTCGACAGATACCACAAATAATAAAAATATCAGTATAGGATGTAAGACCGAGAGTTTGTGTTTTACCAGAATTAAATGTTGTGCCAGATGTTACAACATCTGGGACAACATGCAGCGGAATATTATATTTGTAACACAAATTCACTTTAAATAAATAGATGGACGATATTTAACATACACAAGTATAAATACTTGTGCATATACTTGTGTGGTGCCTTATGGAAAAAAATTAATCACTAGAAAACCAAACTGTTTAAAAAACCTATCACTAGTGATTATTACAAAAATCAATTTCCTCAACACTTAGAGAAAATAAATGCTTTCTAAAACAACCAACAATAATAAAACGCAATTTAAGAAAGAAAAACTTGATCCCGAAAAGCACGATCAATTAGATGCAATTTTCAGTCAACATCGTTACGGATGTTGTCTGTAGATGTTAGCAACATTCAGAGCAACACGGTAATCACCACACTTCAAACAACAACGGCTTCGAGAATTATTTTGCTCTGAAAAATCTTCACTACGTGTATGTATGATCGATATTCAAGAAGACCTTTACCACTATCCTTGACCCCTTGTTTATAGATGAAGAGTTTTACCTTCATAAGAAAACCTATTTCACAAGAAAAGTAGAGTTTAATAGAAATAAACTCTATTTAAACATTGATATCATATCTTATTAAATCATTCAAATAAATATTATATTTAGAAGATTTTTTCATAATTATCTCATTATCTTAGAAAGAAAAAATCACATAAAATATTATACTCAATTAAATCAACAAGGAAAACTAATGTTAGGGAAATAATTTAATTCAACAAAATATATCAATTCAAATCAGAAATAAGATTTCCCTTCAGTAACACTGCTAAACATTGACTTACGTGCATATCACCTTGCAATATTAATCCAGCATATATAGATAATTAGAATTAAGAAAATGAATATGTGATAGCTAATGAAGAGACTCCTCTCATTCAAGAACCCGACAATGACAATCCTTTATGTGAGAATGTTCATGAGGTAACTTCTCCTAAACCATCTTCTAATCACGCTTTGGATAATTCTACTGGTTATCTTTTACCTTTTAGGCACAATAGGGGAAAACCTCCAACTCGATACTATTGGAAACTAAATTTCAAAGTTTGACAAACTCAGCGTGAAAAAGATGACAACTGATCAAGAAGACTAAGTGTAACTGAATGGAAAGAACTGAAGATTAGTGCATATTTAAGGCAACTAAATCAAACTAACTGAATTACATAGTCAACTGGATGATCAGTTGGAACTGATCAGTTAAACTACAATCAGTTAATCATATCGGCTTTGTCAACTGATAAATCAGTTTGACACGTCATCAGTCAAGGAACGTAGCTATCAACAGACAATTGTACAATAACAGACTGCAACGCATAAGTGGGAACTCCGCATATTAGAAAAGCTATATTGTACCATTGTCAAAAGTATGTTGACGTGGCTATACAACGGATATAAAGTTTCAAATGGATTTTGTAAGGTCCATGAATTTAATTCACGTAACCTAAGTGCATGCAATCTAGGATTTTTATTTTTAATTATGTGTTTAATTATTTTTATGCATTTTATGCATTATTCATGTATGATAGAGTTTAATTAATGAAATTTTATAAGTTCATGCATTAGGGATTTTAGATGCACTTAACGCTCGAACGAGGATCGGAGACCGGAGAATTTTTTCAGGAAAATTATTTTAATTACATGATTTATTTTTATAAATTAATATAAGGTATTTTAAGGGTATTTTTCTAAAATGGGGTTTTTTTGGGTATTTTTATCCGCAGAATTTTTTTTAAACGGTACGCAAATTTTATTGAATCCGGGGACATTTTGAGGGTTCGGCTTATATTTTCAAAAACTTTCCAACACGAAATATTTTTCAGGAGTGTGTTCGGACTTAATGGGCCTACCTTTAAGCTTGTTGGGCTTAAAATCCTTTTTAAACTTTTAATCATCAAGTTAAGGCCCATTAGTTGATTGTTAGCTATTAAAATATTACATAATTATCAATTTAACCTAAACCTAGTCATTTGCACCCCCCAACCAGCCGAAACCCCACTCAGAATTCCTCATCCTCTCGGTTTTCTCAATAGCAAAGCTCAAGGAACCTTCGGCCATTTCAATACTTGCATAGATGAATTCTTCCGACGCTCCTCTCTTCTATCTCCTCGCGTTTTACATTATGAGGCACGTTTGTACACTCCTTCTCTCATCATGCACGCCAATATTAGGCTGTGATATATGTATTTGTGTGCATAAGTTTCCATCTGTTCAAAGCCTGCATGTTCGAAAACTTTTTGCATGAAAACCTTGTTGGTTGGCTTCCAACTCACGTATTTTTTGTATTGTTGTGCAAGGGCTGCGAGTGCTAGTCGTTTAGGGGATGAGCAAGGTGATGAGATGATGTTCTTCGGTTAGAGTTTACGGCAGCTTCCTGTAGGATGCAGATCCGAGGAGTTGAGCGTGTAGTGCCTCGTTTTGGGATGAGGGTTGGACCAAAGGTGAAACTGACAGGGTGAGGGCATCTCCAGGCCGTGGAATGTTCTCTGATCAGTCTGAGTCATGATCTGGAAGTGCTTGAACCCTGCTGGTCTGAACTCGAGGGCCACGCAAGGGAGCTGCATTGAGGAGGGGTCATGGCCGAGTATCATGGGAGGTTTAGCGAGAATATGGAATCTCCAACGTGCAGAGGACTAGTTGCGTGGGTTTAGTGGGATCACGGGCGTCCTAGGATGGTCTAAGGAGGGTTGAGATGGGGCTGGATCGATTGGGTGTAGGCTAAGGTGCAATAATGGGAAGTGGGGCACTAGGGTTGGTAGAGTAGGGAGCCACGAAATGTACAGCAACTGGATGTCCTAATTTTCGAAATTTTAGAGGTCTGGTTTTTGAGGTTTTAGGGCCTTTAAAAGGTGTACTAAGTATGGTAAAAAGTTTGGAAAAAATCGGTTAAGTTTCGAGTCGATTCGGGTTAAAATGGGGACCCTGATCCAAGTTTTAAAACGAATCTGTTAAGTTGTAAAATGGGCTTGAGTTTACATCTAGAGTGCGTATGAATATGATTTGGGACATTTTAAGGAGTTTGGTAAGCTTCAGGTCAATTTTAGAGGTCCAGGGGTAAAACGGGTGATTTTTGGGTTTCATGGGCATAATGGTCATTTTACACCCGTGGTCCTGGAAGCGTCCTGAGCACAAATATACGATATTTTAAAATGTTATGCTTAATGTTTACGATTTTTATGCAATTATGATAATTACGTTGAATGCTTGGTTTTAAGGAAAAAAAGTTACATATATGCATGTTTTATTAAGTGGCGAATATGATGTAATTTTTGAAGGACGAGAATTGGTTGTGACTGACGATGTATATGTATAAGATGATATGAGATTTGATGAGCTGAGGCCCGGGCTCAGTGGACCGGTAATGCTGTCGCTGATGTCCCCTTCCGCCCGGTACTGTGGTTATACGTAGATGGATCTATAGATAGAGCTGATACGAAAATCACAACTAATGAACTGAATTCAATTAAAAGAAATGTATACGTTTATGATGACATGAGATGACATGATTTTACACGACACGTTTATGTTCATGTTTTTAAGTTCATGAAAGTTATGTTGAGTATGATATTTTTCACTGTTGTGTGCCTGTATATGTACTTGCTATTCCTGGTACATGTGTGTTGAGTCTTTAGACTCACAAGGCGTGTGTGATGCAGGTGATTTTGATGCTGAGGAGACTGGAGGTGCAGAATTCTGAGTAGGCAGCTCTGGTGCGGTGACATGACCCGAGGGCCACACGATTTTCCGCATATTTATTGATGAGATTTGAGAGGAGTTAAACATTTTACGTACGTTGAGAATATTACGATTTTTACTCCTTTACATTTACATTTGATGTTGGTCATTTTAAACTGTGATATTTTTATTGCCAAATAAATACCATTATTTTAAATGTTATCTTGTAATTGCGAGCTTTAAAAAAAAAAATTCCACATTTTAAAAGGAGTAGACGTTTCAGATTTATTGTTACCGTGGGAAGCAAAATCTATAAATTTCCGATAAGATCATCTTCGCAAAAAATAAGTTATCTAGAATCTGTAATCCAAAAACAATCTCTGTGCATACTCTTTCAGTTCTAAATCTCTCAAAGCTCACGCTTAAAATATATATATTCATATCAATAAAGGATATACTTCGAGCTTAAAAGCAAAAACATTCACTATTGTATTATTCGAACTTGTAAAGATCAGTTGTACTAAGTAGTTATGTATTAGTTGCGTACTGATAAACTGTATTGAACTTAGAGTTTCAATTTGGAATTGTTAAGACCAAAACTGAAGTGAGTTTCTACTAATCGGTGTATAGATCAAAGTCTTTTTGACGTAGAAGTGTTTGAAATCTCTGAACATCTACAAATCTTGTGTCCTCTAATTTCAGTTTTTATAATATATGTGATTCAGTTTATTTTCACACTTTCATTAACTGAAACAAACAAGATTCATGAATTCAGTTTATCACTAAACTGATTCATTATTCGAAGAATTTTCACAAACCGTTTAATGTTTATTCAACCCCGCTTTCTTAAAACTTCTTCACTCCCATCGATCCTAAAAAGTGATATCAGAGCAGTTAAACTTGTTCCTGAATATTCCTACCAACAAAATTTATTACCATGTCTTCCTTCAACAAAATTCCAATGTTCTCCAGAGAAGAATTTGACGATTGGAAGATTAGATTGCAGGCTCATCTAGCTGCACAAGATGATGACATGTGGTACGTTATTAATAACAGACCCATGAAAATACTGAAAGCAAACATTGATGTTGCCATAACTGATGGTATACCTCATCGTATTGAAAAGCCCAGAGAAGAATGGACTGCATAAGACAAGAGAAAATCCAATTTGGACAATGTGGCTAATGATATCTTATAGAAAACGCAGGATAAAATTACTTTCAGCAAGATAAAAATGTGCAAGACTGCAAAAGAAATATGGGAGAAGTTAATTCAGCTATACGAAGGCCATGAGCAAACCAAAGAAAATAAACTATCTGTTACTATTCAGAAGTTCGATAATATCAAAATGAAGACCGGAGAATCTATGAACGAATATGATGAGAGAGTCACCAGCATCATAAATGAACTGAATGCACTTGGAAAAGTGTATTCAAATAAATAAATCGCGATGAAAGTGGTCCGAGGTCTTCCCAAGGAGCGGGATGTTAACACAATGACCATGAGAGAATCAAAGGACCCAAATAAGGTCAAACTACACGATTTATTTGCTGATCTAAAAGCCTATGAGTTCGAGTTTCAAACAAGAGAAAGAGAACCTTCTACACCATCAGCTACAACTGCTCTTAGTGCTGTCAAACTGTAATCAACTGGTTCAGTTAAAAAAACTGCTGATCAGTTAAGTAATGACGCAATGTCATTATTTGTCAAAACAATTGGAAGATTCATGAGAAGAAATCAAAGTTCCTTCCAAAGACAATATCGGAAGAATATCACCAAGGAAGAACTTAATGTTTGCTACAACTGTGGCAAAACTGGATACTTTATTGCTGACTGTCCTAATCCAAAGAAGGATAGTCGATGCTCAGCAGAAAATGGAAAGAAATCATTTGAGCACAGGAGAAGATCCAAGGATGATAAGAAATCATTCAGAAAGAAACACGAAGTGCTTCTAGCCGAGGAAAGTAAATCCAAATGGGGAGAAACTGACATCGATGAATCAGAATCTGAGAGCTTGAGCAGCTCCAGCGATGAAGAAGAAGTGAAATAATGACACGGAACTGGAATCAACCCGCGAACAGGTATTCGATTTCAGTCCAACTGACTTTACATGAGAAAAACTTATTTCTGCATTACATGACATGGTTAATGAACATCACAAGATTTCTCACTCATTTGAGAAAGCAAAAGCAAAGCAAGTTGATCATAAAGATAATAAAACTGAAACTGATGAATCAACTGAACTGTGGAGTTTTAAGCAAGAGATTGCTGAGCTAAATGGCGAAAGAAGCAAGAATCAATCTATGATTCAACAGTTAACACTTGAGAATTCAAAGCGAACTAAGCTCATTCAGACATGTAATAAATCATCAGTTGCACTAGTTGAAATAGAGGATATGCAAAAATCAGTTACTGATAAAACTTGTTTAGATTTTAGCAACTAATATGAAATTTCTACCAGTGATACAAAGCTAGAACTGGAAGTATGCAAAGGTAAATATATTCAATTTGTCAAATCAGTTGTGGTACAAGAAAAACCTGAGTGAAGTATACCAGTTGAGCAGCCTATTGAAAATATTGATTCGCGAAGCTGAACTACTAAAAAGTTCAGTGATAAATACCGAAACTCTTCTAATGGCTATTCCAATTACTAGCTGAACAACCAATTGAACAAGGCTAAAGTACATATTGTTTCATCTGTACAAAACACACCAAGCATGCACAAGTCGGGAAAAACCATTTGGAACAAAGCAACTGGAAAGTCATTTAGACGGATCCAAGTCTGGGTTCCTAAAGGACTAATCAGTTTAGGACCCAAATAGATATGGGTATCAAAATTATTCATTTTGTGTGATTGCAGGTGACAGGTACATCAACCAAAGATTCAATTTGGTATCTGGAGAGTGGATGTCCGTGAAATATGACAGGAAATGAAATTTTTTTATCCCAAGTGATCAAACACTTTGGTCCAAACATCAGCTTTGGAGACAACTCCAAAGGTAGAACTGTTGGTAAGGGTAAGCTTATCCATGGTAACTTTATCATTAAAGATGTTTTACTAGTTGAGAATTTGAAGTATAACTTGATTAGCATCAGTCAGTTATGTGACAACAATTTCTCAGTTCAGTTCAACAGACACACTTGTACAGTTAGAAACTAAACTAATGAGATCATTTTAACTGACAATCGTTGTGGGAATACTTACAAAGTAAGTTGGGTTGATCAACCTAATACACCAGTTTGTTTTATAGCTTCTAAATATTCAAAAAACTGGTTGTGGCATAAAAGGTTGAACCACTTAAATTTTATGTCTATTGCTTATCTGAGTAACCATGATCTTGTAACTGGTCTGCCTAAGATCGAATTTTGAAAAGATAAATTTTTTTCAACATGTCAGTTTGCTAAGCAAGTAAGATCTTCATTTAAAAACAAGGGTAGTAAATCTTTCTCCAGATGCTTAGAATTGTTACATATGGATCTTTTTGGTCCAATACTAGTAATGAGTTTAGGGACAATGAAATATACATCGGTAATTATTGATGATTTTTCAAGATTTACTTGGGTTATCTTTTTCAAATCAAAAGATCAAATTACTGCACAACTGATTAAACTTTTCAAAAGATTATTAAATGAAAATTTTAGTTGGTATTGACAGAATAAGGTCTGATCAAGGGACTGAATTCATCAATCAAAATCTTTCACATTTTATAGAAATTACTTGGATCAAACATGAGCTCTCAGGCGAAAGAACTCCTCAGCAAAATAGTGTAGCTGAGAGAAGAAATCGAACCCTTAAAGAAGCTGCTAGAAAAATGCTTGTTGATTCTGGTATTTCTCAGAGGTTTTGGGCCGAAGCAGTAAATACTGCATGTTACACTCATAACAGATCAATGATTAACAAAAATCATTTAAAAACACCATATGAGATTTGACATGGACATAAAAGTGTGGTATCGTACTTCAGAATATTCGGCTGCAGATGTTTCATTCACGATAATGGCAAAAAATCACTTAAAAGAATTTGATGCAAAGTATGCAAAAGGAATACTTTTAGGTTATTCATCAGTTAGTAAAGCTTATAGAGTATTTAACAAATGCACGTTAAATATAGAAGAGTCAATTCATATTGTATTTGATGAATCTGCACTAATTTATAGGCCAATTGATCAAGTTGATCGCTTCACAGACATCAGTTTGGAGGATGACAGTAAAGAAGAAGTTCATATCAATTGAAATCTCATTCAAACACCTGAACCAAGATATTGGATCAATCAATTGAATAAGAAATTGTTCCTGATCATCAGTTGGTGGAGCAAAATGATGAGATTCAAATACCAACTGAAGCAGAAGCAACTGAAACTGAAGAAAACATTCAGTTACCAACTGAACCAATTGCTGAAATCGATCTAACCAATGTTCAATACAGATGGAAGAAATCACACCCACCGGAATTGGTAATAGGTAATCCATCTGATCCGGTAAGAACTCAAAATCAAATGATTAATTTATTATCAATTCAGCTTTTGTTTCCCAACTGGAACCAAAGAAAACTGATGAAGCTCTTGCTGATCCTAACTTGATAAATGCTATGCAAGAAGAGCTAAATCAGTTTATCCATAACGATGTCTAGAACTTAGTTCCAAGACCAATTTCTAAAACAATTATAGGTAAAAATTGGGTCTACATAAACAAACTAAATGAATAAGGTTCAGTTGTGCGCAACAAAGCGAGGATTCTAGCACAATGATATAGGCAAGAAGAAGGAATAGATTACGACGATACATATGCACCAGTTGCATGACTGGAAGCAATCAGAATATTTCTTGCTTATGCCTCATTCAAAAACTTTAAAGTCTACCAAATGGATGTCAAGAGTGCATTCCTAAATGGTCAGTTGCAGAGAGAAGTATATATTGAACAACCACCAGGTTTTGTTAATCATTCTCTTCCTGATCATGTTTATCATTCGAACAAATCTCTTTATGGTCTTAAACAAGCTCCAAGAGCTTGGTACGAAACGATTTCAAAATTTCTAACTGATCATGACTTTACTGTTGGATAATTTGACAAGACTATGTTCAAATTTTCAAATAATAATCATATTTTACATGTGCAAAAATATGTTGATGATATTATTTTTGGGTTAACTAACCCCGAATTATTCGAGAATTTTGCCAAGTTAATGCAGAAAAAATTTGAGATGAGTATGATGAATGAACTGATGTTCTTTCTCGATCTGCAAATGAAGCAACTGGAAACTGGTACTTTTATCAGTCAGACCAAATACACGAAGGAACTGCTTAAAATTTTTTGAATGGAGACATGTACAAGTACTCCCATGAGTTCATCGACTAAATTAGATAAATATGAAGGGAAATATTAATCGAGACGACACTCTACAGAGGTTTAATAGGTTCTTTGTTATACTTAACATCTAATCGTCCTGATATTGTATTTGCTGTTTGCATATGTGCTAGATTTAAGGCAAATCTTAAGCAATCACACTTTTCAGATTCTAAATGCATATTGAAATATCTTAAAGGCACACAAAATGAGGGCTTATGATATGCTAAGGATTCATCTTTCAATTTAGTTGGATATTCAGATGCAGATTAAGCAGGGTGTAAGCTAGATCGTAAAAGCACCAGTTGATCATGTGAGTTTCTAAGAGACAGATTGATTTCATGGTTCAACAAGAAGCAAACATCCATAGAAACTTCCACAACTGAAGTATATTATCTAGCTGATGAAATCTGTTGAACTCAACTGCTCTGGATTCGGCAACAACTGAAAAACTATGGAGTCATTTAAGAAGAATCACCAATCTTATATGATAATATAAACACAATTTTTATTACATATAATCCAGTTCTTCACTCCAGGACAAAACACATCGACTTCAGACATCATTTCATCAAAGATCATGCTCTAAAAAAATGCAATCAGACTGGAGTAATTTTCAACTGAACAACAAGCAACTGACATCTTCACAAAGCCATTACCCGAGACTGGTTTAATTGACTTATCTTAATTTTAGTTGATTTGTTTTATTAGTTTTATATGTCAGTTAATTGTTATTATTTAGTTAGTCAACTATTTTTTAGTCAAACTGATCATCAGTTACTATGAAGATCGTACACAGAAATGAATCGAAAAATCAATTTTATTGATAATACTTTTCTGCTGTTACATGAGTTAATTCTCTGTCTAATTCATCTAGTCTATCAGATAACCACAAGGAGATTTCCTCGGAAATTTTCCTAAAACTTAGTGTAAAAACGATTTTTTCTAGTTTTCTATACTCCTTGTAAAGCATAACGAAATACAAACCCTCATCAGTTACAAGGTCTGAAGTATGAATGACATCAAGACGCTTCTTATACTTGAGCTAGTTGCTTTCTGTTCATCAGTAGCAACTAATCCCTCTCTTTGGATGATATGCAAGTCATGTATCTTCGTCTAGGTGGACATTACTTTATCAAAGAGGAGGTCTTCTATATCTTGCTTCCAAGTCTCCACGAATGAAAGCCCTTCTGCAAGATTAGGCCTTCTGGAACTGCTTGATGTATCCATCTGTGCTTAACTGTTATTATCTAAAAAATCGATCTTATTTATAGACATATTCTAACTGAAGAAACAGAAGAAGACGAAGAGACGTCAGTCAACAGAATGCATTTAATTTATTCAGACTGAGTTTCTCTTACTCTTATTTACTTATACGCATTTGTTTAGGTGGAAAATCTATTAGTTAACTGGTAATACATTCGTCAATTGGTGGTCTTCAACTGAACTAATTCAGTTTTCAACTGATCACTAGGTTGTTGACCTAACTGATATTATCATATAAGTTAACTGATTAATCATTAAGTGTTCAATATTAAGTGATGTGACTGTTAAAATTACACTTTTAATTTATATCATTCATTGAATATTAATATTAAACGTGGCCCCACGTAGTCAATTAGACTCCTATTCACGTTTTCACCGCACGTACACATGTTTTTATCCAAATTTATATTAGACTGACATGTGTCCAAAAAATTTGAACAGTCAAAAACATAAGTAATTGAACCCGCCTCATTTCAGTTTCTTTACGAGCATTTCAGTTTCCATAATTTATCAAACACAGAGTAATCTTTCCTTCTCCCAAAAATTCAATCAAGAATGGCAAGCCAAGTTCCAGCCTATATGCTCAATGCTATAGCAATTGATTTTGACTTCATGCTCTCTGTTAAGGACACAATCATTCAAGGTGTCTTTCAGAAACTAGAAGCAGGTGGGCTGAGGAAATTTCTTGTGTCATCCACTAAAGAAATTTATCAAAAGAAGTTCAAGATTTCTACGATAACGGCTTCTTCTCAGCTGAAATGAAAATTACAACTACTGTCAGCGGAAAGTTGCTGACTATTTACGAAGAAATGTTTAGCCCTTCTTCCAACTGCCGTCTGATGGCCTTTCTCACTACTCTTAAGTGAAATCGCTGATGTGAAGAAGATGCTAACACTTTTGTCTGGTGATGGGAGGAAGATAAAGTTCTCCAATCCCAAGAAAGAGCTCAAATATCAGTATCACTTGCTGGCAGACATCGTAGCAAAAGGTATTTTGGCCAAGGCAGGTTCTTTTGCTGCCTTCACACTCGAGAAATTTCAGATAATAACTGCTTTGGTGAATGGACGCAAGCTAAAATGGCCAACCATTTTGTTCAATTATTTGAAGAACATGGTTCAATCATCTAAAAAGTCCAAAGGCTTTGCGGTGCCAATCAGTTGTATTCTGAAGCACAATGGTTTGGTAAATGACTCTTCTAAGTGGTCATCCAAGTACAAGGTCTTCTCTGCCAAAAATGTTCAGCTTCCGAAGACAAAGCTGCACATATCTCCTGAGAAATGTGGCAAAATCAAGAAGGATATTGGGACGTTAGCAGATCCCACATCAGTCAAGAAAACTAAGGACTTGGCTAAGAAGAATACAATCAAGAGGAAACTGAATGTCAGTGAGACTGACTCGGAGAAAACTCCTTCTCCAAAAGTTTTGAAGAATCCAAGGACTCAAAGAACCAAACCCGAAACTATTTTGGAAACCATCCCTGCTGACAGATTGAGGGAAACTGGAGCTCAGCAGCCAATTATTGCAATACCAATCTCGGCAGTTCCAGCTGATTCCTCAACTGAACAACAGTTAATACCTCTAACTGATCACTCCAAGAAGACCATCACCTAATCTGGTGATAAACAGAAAATTTTTGGAGTAAAAGCACCACTGATCACCATCACTAGCCCCGCTTCTCTACCTTTTGCCAGACTAAAGGGAATGGTGATCCGAGAAAAATTGGATGCAACTGTTTCAGGGCTGATATTTTCACGCCCTATCTGACCCAAAAGGTAAGGGCGAGATAATAGAAGAGCCCAGGCCAACCAACTCGATTCAGACTCATATTGATTTAATATGGGAAGAAGTAAATAAGTTTTCTGAATCAAAGTTGAAGACTTACAATGAATGGATTAGATACAGGACTGAAGTGTTTGCCAAGGGACTGCAAAAGAAATCAGTTTTGAATAAATTCGTGGCTTTGGAAACTATTGTCTTGAGAATAGCCAAAGCTGCAACAATCGTTCAGGCACTGGAGAGAAGGAATTACTTCTTTGATCTGATGCGTGCTAAGAAGCTGGCTCAAGTCATAGCCGAGCTACGCAAGAACTATGATTTCACCAAGTCCAATTGCCTTATATGACAAATAAGTTTACGATCAGTTGGACACAGATCTTTTATCACAACAGATGAAGATCAAGGATTGAGAAATGGGTCAAGAGCAGACTATTCCACCGAATTCTCAAAATTCTCCTTTAGAAGAGCATGCTGAACAATAAACTCATCAGCCAGAGCTATCCCAAGAAGCAATTGTTGAACCCACTGAACAAGAAACTGCTAATTCTTCAAAGGATGCTCAACCATCAACTTCTGCTCTTCAATATTCTCCTAAAGGTCCTCAACTCTACAATGAAGCTGAGTTATCACTGGCCAATATCGACGAAGTCATACAATCAGTCGCCGCTGATATCCAGTTGGATGTTGTAACTAGAGAAGCAGTTGAAGGACCTAGCCTAACTGAACAACCAACCTCATAGGCTATTTTGCAAGAAACTGAAGAACCAGTTCAATTGCACGCCACAACTGAACAGGTAGTTCTAGCTGAAGCTGAAGTGGCTCAGTTGCACTCGATTCCAACTGAAGTATCAGTTGTTAGACCAAATGAAGAGCCTTCGAGCTCAACTACAGTCCCGATTTCCACTCCTCCTACAGAACTTCAAAGGGAAGAAGTTACAAACATGGTTACCGTTTTGGCTGAATCAACTGATCAAGCCTTGGTGGTTTTTAATGAAGAAGAAACGGAGCACGAACCAGAATTCTCTGAATATATGTCTCCTGAGATACCAATGGATATTGATTCAATGATAGAAGACATTCAATCCAACATTCTCCTATTAGTTTCCTCTATTTCAGATATCAAGTCAACTCAACTGCTGCACACCTTGGAATTGATTATATGAAGGAGAAAAAAATGAAGAACCTGCATCAGGTCAAAAAGGATATCACTTCCTTATTTCTCCAGCTAGATCAATTGAAGAAAGACCGAGTGACAGTTCAAGAACATTTCCAGACTCATGAAATGTTCAAGAATTGCATTGAATTCTTGGAAACTGTAGTGACAAAGAGAATGGATTTGATGCAAGAAAATAATGAATGTCATATCTAATGTCACATCAGAAGTTTGCGCTTTATCCAGCAGAGTGGGTAAGTTTGACAAAAAGGAGGAAGAGGTAGAAGATCAGCAGAAACTGCTCAAGAAAAGACCTAGTCAACTGACTGATCAAGGACCAGCTGATAAACGAGCTAAGCATTGATGTATTCCAGTTCAGTTACAAGACAGTCTTCATATTCAGTTGAGGAAATTTGGCAGATTTTGAGGATTCTTTTATTCTTTCATTCTTTGTACGAATTTTTACATTGGAAGAGTTGTTAATAAAAGATTATTTTATCTATAAAGAGTTCAGTTTGATCAGTTCTTGTATTCTAAGTTTTGTAAAACACCTAAAAGGGGGAAATTGCTGGAAATAAAATTTCGGATTTTGAAAAACTGAGCGTGAAAAGGTTGAACAACTGATCAAGAAGACTAAGTGTAACTGAACTAAAAGAAATGAAGATTAGTGTGTATTTAAGGCAACTAAATCAAGCTAACTGAATTACGTAGTCAACTGGATGATCAATTGGAACTGATCAGTTAAACTTCAATTAGTTGAGAGCAATCAGTTAATCCTATAGTCTTTGTCAAATGATAAAAAAGTTTTACAAGTCATCAGTCAAGGAACGTAGCTATCAACCGACAATTGAACAAGAGCAGACTGCAACGCGTAAGTGGGAACTCCGCATATTAGAAAATCTACAATGTATGATTGTCAAAAAAATGTTGAAGTGGCTATACAACAGATATAAAGTTTCAAATTGTTTTATTGTTACCATTGGAAGAAAAGTCTATAAATAGCCGAGAAGATCAGCTGAGCAAAAGATATGTGATCTAGAATCCGTAATCCAGAAACAATCTTTGTGCATACTCTTTCAGTTCTAAATCCCTCAAAGCTCGCGCTTAACATATATATTCATAAAATTCAAGGCTACACTTTTGGGCTTTAAAGCACAAACATTCACTATTATATTATTCGATCTTGTAGAGATCAGTTGTACTAAGTAGTTACGTTTAAGTTGAGTACTGATAAACTGTATTGAAACTAAGAGTTTCGGTTTGGCATTGTTAAGACCAAAACTTAAGTGGGTTTGTACTAATCGGTGTATAGATCTAAGTCTTTTAGTAAGCATCGTATCTTCGAGATAGAAGGGGTGACGTAGGAGTGTTTGAAATCTCCAAACATGTAATATCCAAGCTTGGTGATCGGTATGAATTAGGATTTCTTATGTTTATTGACTATTTGGGTAAGTTTAAGTATAGTTTTGATGTTAAGGATGACGATTTATGATTTATAGTATTGTTGATGATAGATGTTGTGTAGTTCGATTGTAGCGTCGTTATGATTAAATTCATGATAATTTGTATGTTGAGCCAACTGGTATGAGGCCAATTGGAGTGCTTAGATAAGACATAGAGGTATAAATTTCTTATTTTGAGTTTTGTTCAAATCATTGTGGAAGGTAAGCCAAAAGTGCCCCGAAATGTGTCGTGTGTTTTGACGTTCCTCTAGTGACACATGCTGGTAGATTTAGCATAACGTTTTACTCAAACCTCCAAATTATCTGAAATTTTTAGAGGTTCAAGAAAAGACATAGTGCTACAACTTTTTAGTTTACCATTTTTCCAAATTATGTCGGGAAGAGGCGTTTCGGAGGCGATCTTTGGAGAAGCTGTGCGCAGAGTACAGAGCGCACCCGCGGTCTTTATTTTAATTTTTGGGTTGAGTTTCCGAAAGAACACCGCACCCGCGGTGTATGTTGGAGCGCACCCACGGTCTGTGAGCAGTAAAGTCGTGTTTTTAGTGTTTTAAGGTATAAAATAGGTGGAGACTTCATTTTTCTCTCATTTTCCTCATTCTTCTCGGTTTCTTCATAGCAAGGAAGCTAGGGTTCCTTTTCTTTTCATTTCCTTCCTTCGATTCATGCATTTTGTTGGAATTTTGAAGTGTGAGCAAGGTTCTTGTTGGTTCTAGAAGCTAAGGTAAGCTTTTGGTTTAGTTTATTCTTGGTTTTGGTGTTGGGAGAAATCATGGGTTTTTTGATGGTGTTGGTTTGATGGATTAATTGGTATGGATTTATGATTATTGAGATGTTAATGGTGCAATTCATGGTTTATTGTTGTAGGTTTTGTACCAAGAGTATAGATTCAAGTGTTCCAAGTGGTTGTAAACGGAATTTCATTTCTTGTGCTCACATGATAATATATGTATGGTGTTTCAATGGTTTTAAAGTGCTATTCCCTTCATTTGATTCATGTTATGTATTGATACACTTTGTTGTATATTATGGAGGCATTTTATGTCTCAATTATGTCAAAGGGAATACAAGATAAAAGAGTATGCAAAGTATTTGATTTAATGCCCAAGAGAGAGTTTAAATGTTTTATTGGATTGATAGATACATAGTCAGAGATTGCATGCAATTATTTGATCAACGGCCATAGGCTTTTATCCCGACAGAGTTATCGATTTATATCGATGGGATACGAGCACCACACACAGAGATACTATTGATATCAATCCACCAGAGTAAAGAGAAATACCATCGTTATTGCTAAGTATTGCTATGAAATTCATGTTTCAGAGTTGATGGTATTGAATGTTTTCAAAGCCATGTTTTACAGAGTATGCTATGTACATTGCTATGTAAGATTTCCACTTGCTGAGTTTTATACTCATTTCAGTTATTCATGTGATGCAGATAAGAGTGACGGGCCAGGACGTTGATTGGAGCCGATGTCATATGCATATAGAGACGGAAGGAAGAAGATATTTTGATGGCATTTTGGACATGATCATAGGAATGATATTTTGTATTTTTGTTATATCATTTGAATGATCATGTATTTACTTTTGATGTAAAGGTTTTATGGAAATGTATTTTGAATCCTTCCTCTCTTCAAGTAAAATTTTTAATTTCCGCTGTTATTTTTATTAAACGGTTCAGAGGTGTCACATTTAGTGGTATCAGAGCACCGTTATTCGGACCAATGCATATGACTTCGTCTACTTTCAACAGTCCGGGTATGTCTTCTTCTACATCTATTCATTGTTATCTATTGATATGTATTGTGTGAGCACATTGTAGGAGTTATGCCTTCTAAGAGAAATGCTTCAGAGGGTGAGGATAGTTCTTCATCTAGAGTTGTTGATGAGTTCGGCAAGTTATTGAAAGAGCAAGCCAAGGTCCATAGTGAACAGATCCAGCAGTTGCTCCGTATGCAAGGTACGGACCATGGTAGAGGTCAAGTGAGAGGCCAAGTGGCTCAAGTAGTTGGAACAGATGGGATCTTTACTGCTTTCAAGAGAATGGATCCACCTGGATTTGCAGGAAGCACTGATCCGTTGGTAGCAAGGGACATTAATATGTCGAAGGCGGTAACATTCAAAGAGTTAGTGGCTAAAGCATTGTTAGCCGAACAAGATGGGAAACATATTGTAAAAGAAAGACAGGCAGAGTAGCTACGACATTGATTGATATAGGTGCTACTCATTCTTTTATGTCTGAACTATTTTTTAGATCTTTGGGTATAGTTCCTTCTGCTATTCCCCTGCAGTTTAATGTTGTATTGCCTTCGGGAGATGTGTTGTGCCCGACGTCTATTGTGTGTTCATGTTCTGTTCAAATCGATGAGCGAGTGGTTTATGCTGATTTGATTGTTATTCCGATGGTTGCGTTTGATATTGTACTTGGCATGGATTCGCTATCAACTTACCGTGCAGTGATTGATTGTGTTGCCAAGACGGTAAAATTTACAGATGATGCAAATAAGGAAGGTATGCTTGCCAGTGCAGGTACTTCGCTGGTTCTTCCTTTTATTTCATGCCTTGAGGCTAAGAAGTTGTTGTTTAGAGGTTGTGATGGGTTTTTGGCTTCAATTGTTGATATGAATGGAATTGTGAAGTTGAATATTGATGATATTGATGTTGTAAGAGAATTCCCTGATGTATTTGAGGATGATGTGCCGGGTTTACCGCCAGACAGAGATGTAGAGTTTGTGATTGATTTAGTTCCGGGTACGGTTCCTATTTCTAAGGCTCCGTATAGAATCGCCCCTACAGAGATGAAAGAGTTGAAGACACAGTTGCAAGATCTTTTGAATAAAGGTTTTATTCAGCTGAGTTCTTCGCCTTGAGAAGCTCCAGTTCTTTTTGTCAAAAAGAAAGATGGATCTTTCCGGTTGTGCATTGACTACAGAGAAATCAACAAAGTGACGATTAAGAATAAGTATCCGTTGCCACGGATAGATGATCTTTTTGACCAATTGCAGGGGGCTACAGTGTTTTCAAAGATTGATCTACGATCTGGTTATTATCAGTTGAAAGTTAGGGAATCTGATATCCCTAAGACGGAATTTCGGACCAAGTATTGTCATTACGAATTTCTGGTTATGTTGTTTGGTCTGACTAATGCTCCTTCAGTCTTCATGGATCTTATGAACCGGGTGTTCAAGCCGTATTTGGATAGTTTTGTCATTGTTTTTATTGATGAAATATTGATCGTTTCCAAGACCAGAAAGCTTCACTCAGAACACCTCAAAGTTGTTCTTCAGTTGTTGAGAGAAAAGAGTCTGTATGCTAAGTTGAAGAAATGTGAGTTCTGGTTGGAGCAGATTTCTTTCTTAGGCCATGTGGTCTCGAAGGATGGTATAGCAATTGATCCAGCAAAGATTGAGGCGATACAGAAGTGGCCTATTCCTACCACTGTATCAGAGGTACGCAGTTTTCTTGGTTTGGCGGGTTATTATCGTCGCTTTATTTCAGATTTTTCCAAGATTGCCTTGTCGTTAACCAATTTGACGAGGAAAACTGTGAAGTTTGAGTAGTCCAATGAATGCCAGAGTGGATTCCAAGAGTTGAAAGATAAGTTGGCGACAGCTCCGGTACTTGCATTGCTCAGTGGTACAAAGGATTTGTTTTTTATACCGATGCGTCGAAGAAGGGTCTTGGTGCAGTGCTGATGCAACATGGAAAGGTTATAGCCTATGCTTCTCGTCAGTTGAAAGACTATGAGAAGAATTATCCTACGCATGATCTGGAGCTAGCAGCTGTGGTTTTTGCCTTGAAAATCTAGAGACATTATTTATATGGCGAAAAATGTGAAATTTTCACGGACCACAAGAGTTTGAAGTATTTGTTTTCTCAGAAAGAACTCAATATGCGACAGAGACGGTGGTTAGAGCTTGTCAAAGACTATGACGTGACTATTAGTTACCACCCAGGGAAAGCAAATGTTGTAGCGATGCATTGAGCCGTAAGTTGAGTTCTTCCTTGAGTTCTATGATTCAGAAGCCATTGTGTTTGGACTTGCAACGAGAGGAGATAGCTTTAGTAGTACCGGGAACCATTGCTTGCTTTTCAGCGTTGGTTATTCGGGCTACATTGACGGACAGGATCCGTAGAGAGCAAGCCAATGATGTACAGTTATCAGAGATGAGAGCTAGAGTAGAGGAGAGAGGTAATTCAGAGTTTGGGATGAATAGAGATGGTTTGATAACATTCAGAGGCCGTTTATGCATTCCTACTGGCGATGATATTCGGAGAGATATTTTGATAGAGGCACATACCGCGCCATACTCGATACATCCAGGTAGTACCAAGATGTATCAGGATCTTCGTAGACTCTATTGGTGGCCAGGTATGAAGAACGATGTTGCCATGTTTATTTCTCAGTGTCTGACCTGTCAGCAGATGAAAATTGAGCATCAGAGACCTGCTGGGACATTGCTATCATTGCCGATTCCTCAATGGAAATGGGAGCATATTACGATGGATTTTGTGATTGGACTTCCTAGAACATAGAAAGGTTATAACTCTATTTGGGATATCGTTGATCGGTTGACCAAGTCAGCGCATTTTCTTCCAGTTAAGATAACATATTCCATGAACCAGTATGCCGAAGAGTATATAGCAGAGATTGTTAGACTTCATGGTGTTCCTGTGTCGGATCGTGACCCTAGATTTACTTTAGAGTTTTGGAAGAGTTTACACAGAGCATTGGGTACACGGTTAGCATTCAGTACAACATATCATCCCCAGAGCGACGGTCAATCAGAGAGAGCTTGTACTATAGACTATCTAGGTAGTTGGGATTCTAAATTGCCTTTGGCTGAGTTCACGTACAATAATAGTTACCAAGCTAAGATTGGCATGGCACCATATGAAGCACTTTACGGCAGAAAATGTAGATCTTTCTTATATTGGGATGAGATTGGTGAGAGAAAAATGTTGGGTCCAGAGTTGGTCCAATAGACGGCTGATGTTCTTGCTGTTATTCGAGAGAGGATGAAGACAGCACAGTCGAGACAGAAAAGTTATGCTGATGTGAGACGAAGACCTTTGCAGTTTGAGGTTGGTGATCATGTGTTCTTGAAGATAGCACCTCTTAAGGGTGTAATGCGGTTTGGTAAGAAGGGAAAGTTGAGTCCTAGATTTATTGGTCCATTTGAGATTTTGGATAAAGTTGGTGATCGAGCTTACATGTTAGCCTTGCCGCCAGATCTTGATAGAGTTCACAATGTTTTTCATGTTTCAATGCTCAGGAAGTATATTGCGAATCCTTCCCATTTTCTTCACCACGAGCCATTCGATTTGACGCCGAATTTAACGTACCAAGAGATTCCAGTTCAAATTCTGGATCGCAAAGTTAAAGTATTGAGAAACAAATATATCGGCATTGTTAAAATCCTTTGGAGGAATCATTTGATTGAAGAAGCCACGTGGGAACCAGAGGATGAGATGAAAGAGCAGTATCCTGAGTTGTTTGCGCAGTGACGTCAATTTCGGGGACGAAATTCCTCTAAGGAGGGGAGATTGTAATATCCAAGCTTGGTGATCAGTATGGTTTAGGATTTCTTATGTTTATTGACTATTTGGGTAAGTTTAAGTATAGTTTTGATGTTAAGGATGACGATTTATTATTTATAGTATTGTTGATGATAGATGTTGTGTAGTTCGATTGTAGCGTCGTTACGATTAAATTCATGATAATTCGTATGTTGAGCCAATTGGTATGAGACCATTTGGAGTGGTTAGATAAGACATAGAGGTATAACTTTCTTATTTTGAGTTTTGTTCAAATCGTTGTGGAAGGTAAGCCAAAAGTGCCCCGAAGTGTGTCGTGTGTTTCGACGTTCCTCCAGTGACACATGTTGGGAGATTTAGCATAACTTTTTACTCAGACCTCCAAATGATCTGAAATTTGAGAGGTTCAAGAAAAGACATAGAGCTACAACTTTGTAGTTTACCATTTTTCCAAATTATGTCGAGAAGAGGCGTTTCGGAGGTGATCTTTGGAGAAGCTGTGCGCAGAGTACAGAGCGCACCCGCGGTCTTTATTTTAATTTTTGGGTTGAGTTGCCGAAAGAACACCACACCCGCGGTCTGTGAGCAGTAAAGTCGTGTTTTTAATGTTTTAAGGTATAAAATAGGTGGAGACTTCATTTTTCTCTCATTTTCCTCATTCTTCTCGATTTCTTCATAGCAAGGAAGCTAGGGTTCCTTTTCCTTTCATTTCCTTCCTTTGATTCAAGCATTTTGTTGGAATTTTGAAGTGTGAGCAAGGTTCTTGTTGGTTCTAGAAGCTAAGGTAAGCTTTTGGTTTAGTTTATTCTTGGTTTTGGTGTTGGGAGAAATCATGGGTTTGTTGATGGTGTTGGTTTGATGGATTAATTGGTATGGGTTTATGATTATTGAGATGTTAATGGTGCAATTCATGGTTTATTGTTGTAGGTTTTGTACCAAGAGTATAGATTCAAGTGTTCCAAGTGGTTGTAAACGGAATTTCATTTCTTGTGCTCACATGATAATATATGTATGGTGTTTCAATGGTTTTAAAGTGCTATTCCCTTCATTTGATTCATAATATGTATTGATACACTTTGTTGTATATTATGGAGGCATTTTATGTCTCAATTATGTCAAAGGGAATACAAGAGAAAAGAGTATGCAAAGTGTTTGATTTAATGCCCAAGAGAGAGTTTAAATGTTTTATTGGATTGATAGATACATAGTAAGAGATTGCATGCAATTAGTTGATCAATGACCATAGGCTTTTATCCCGACAGAGTTATCGATTTATATCGATGGGATACGAGCATCACAGAAAGAGATACTATTGATATCAATCCACCAGAGTAAAGAGAAATACCATCGTTATTGCTAAGTATTGCTATGATATTCATGTTTCAGAGTTGATGGTATTGAGTGTTTTCAAAACCATGTTTTACAGAGTATGCTATGTACATTGCTATGTAAGAGTTCCACTTGCTGAGTTTTATACTCATTTCAGTTATTCATGTGATGCAGATAAGAGTGAAGGGCCAGGACGTTGATTGGAGCCGATGTCATATGCATATAGAGACAGAAGGAAGAAGATATTTTGATGGCATTTTGGACATGATCATAGGCATGATATTTTGTATTTTTGTTATATCATTTGAATGATCATGTATTTACTTTTGATGTAAAGGTTTTATGGAAATGTATTTTGAATCCTTCCTCCCTTCAAGTAAAATTTTTAATTTCCGTTGTTATTTTTATTAAACGGGTCAGAGGTGTCACAGAACATCTACAAATATTGTATCCTCTAATTTCAGTTTTTATTCTATCTTTCATTTAGTTTATTTTCGCACTTTCATTAGTTAACTGATTGATATTGACAAACAAGATTTCAGAATTCAGTTTATCACTAAATTGATTCATTATTCGAAGAATTTTTGAAAACAAAAAATTGTAGCATAGTCAAGTGTTGAAGATGAGTTTTGAAGAATGACCAAGGAACAATTTGAACTGATACGATTTAAAAGACTGCTCTCAAAGATTTGTTTTGCTCCTAAATCAACAATGAATTTGATTTGTGGCAATAAAGCTGCCATTGAAATATCTCATAATCTTATTCAGCATGACAGAAAAAAACACATTGAGATAGACCGACATTTCTTTAAACAAAATTTTGAAGGAGTGATTCGGTTTCACTTTGTAAGGTCAGAAAATCAACTAGCCAACATTGTAAGGTCTAGAAATTCGAAAGACGTAACCAGACTGCATGCAAATATAAGGTGTTGTTAAAATGTTTATTTAATTATTTTAAATGCATTTAATGCATGATTATGACATGATTTCATGATTTTATGGCATGGTTTACTTGATTGCATAACATGGGGCTTTTAGCTGTATTTCACGCTCGAACGAGGAACGGAGACCGGGGACAGTTAAGGAAAATGTTTTATTAAATAAATATTTTTAATTATTTAATATATGGTGTATTTATTATGTAATCTTCCAAAATGGGTAGTTTTAAGATATTTTTACAAGTTGAACCATATTTTAAATTGGTAGGCAATTTTTAGCAAAATAGAAGACTTTTTAAGGTTTCGGGTAATATTTTTGAAAACGTACCAAAACGTAATACTTTACGTATTTATTATTGGGCTTAATGGGCCTATTTTAATAGGATGTTGGGCCAAAATTTTTCTCTTTAGTACTTTGAATATAGGCCCATTATCCTATTATTTTTTATACTATTTTTTCACTCCCAAAACCCTACCCTCACCCCTTCACTAGTCCAGTACATGAGGTCCAATGATTTTAGGGAGCATGTCTCGTTTTGGGTGTTCTAGCAGGTTAAATCATGGGTCTGTGATTATAAAATTAATGCATGGACTTGTGTTTATGTCTAAGAAATGATTAAAATTATGTTTTTAAGGCGTTTGATAAGTTTGGATGGAAAATGATCATTTTGCACCCGAGTTAGGTTAGCAGTCCTGGCAGTGCCCTGACAATTGATAATGCATATTTAAAATGTATATGTTGATATTGAAGATGTATTTTTATGTTAATGCGAGAAAACACGTTGCATGCTTGATTTTTAGAAAATGTATGTATTATGCATGAATTTTAAAAATGATGAATACGATCACAAGTTTTTGAAGGAGGTGAGTTGGTTGTGACTAATACAAATACGAACATGTAAGACCAAGACTTAGTGGACAGGTAAAACTGTCGCTGATGCCTCTTTCGTCGGGTACCTCGGTTATACGTAAATGGATCCAACGACCTAGAACTGATATGGAAGTCAAAACTAATTATCTGAATTCAATAAAGAAAAATGAATACGTATATGATGATACGATATGACATGATTTGATATGAATATGTTAATGTTTATGTTCATGCTTTTGAAGATAATGAAAGTTACTTTGTTTACAATACTTTTCAATGTTACATGATATGTATATTTACTTGTTACAACGATTCGGGTGGAACGTCTATCGTTTTAAAATACGGAAATAATATTTTATGTTAATGCGAGAAAACACGTTGCATGCTTGGTTTTAAGAAAATGTATGTATTATGCATGAATTTTACAAGTGATGAATACGATCACAAGTTTTTGAAGGAGGTGAGTTGGTTGTGAATAATACAAATACGAACATGTAAGACCAAGACTCAGTGGACAGGTAAAAATGTCGCTGATGTTCCCTTCGTCGGGTACCTCGGTTATACGTTGATGGATCCATCAACCTAGAGATGATACGGAAGTCACAACTAATGATCTGAATTCAATAAGGAAAAATTAATATGTATATGATGATACGATATGACATGATTTGATATGAATATGTTTTTGTTCATGCTTTTGAAGATAATGAAAGTTACTTTGTTTACAATACTTTTCAATGTTACATGATATGTATATTTATTTGTTACAACGGTTCAGGTGTAACGTCTACCATTTTAAAATGCAGAAATAATATTTTTGTAAGCTCTCGTTTGGGAATAAACATTTAAATAAATCGCATGCAAGTAATCCTACGTAAAAACATCATTTAAAAATTTTCAAGAGCATTTACCAATAAAAATATAACGGGGTAAAAACAGGAGAAAAATCCTACATTCAACAGTATGATAAACCAACATAAAAATACTCGTATCCTTTCAAAACATGAAATCGTAATAGTGCGGAAAAATCATATGTCCTCGGGTCGTGTCGCCCACCAGGTCCACTGACTCAGAGTCCAGCACCTCCAGTCTCCTCAACATCGAACTTACCTGCATCACACATGCCTAGTGAGTCTAAAGATTCAACACACCTGTAGCATAAATAACAAATACCTATACGTAGCACCCAACAGTGAAAAATATCATATTCAACATATCTTTCATGAACTTTAAAAACGTAACGTAAATGTATCGTGGAAAATCATAACGTGTCAAATCATGTCATTTCATGTCATCATGTACGTGTCAAAACAGCTCATCAAATCAGCATAAACTTAAACATTTTCTTTTAATTGAATTCAGTTCGTTAGTTGTGATTTTCGTATCAGCTCTATCGTATCAGCTCTATCGATAGATTTATCTATAAAACCATGTTACCCGGCGGCAAGGACATCAGCGACAGCATTACCCGTCCACTGAGCCCGAGCCTCAGCTCATCATATCTCATGTCATCGTATACATATACATCATCAGTCACAACCAAATCACATCCTTCAAAAAAATCATTATTTTCATCACTTAATAAAAAAAATGTATATGCGTAACTTTTCTTTTAAACCAAGCATGCAACGTATTTATCATGATTGCACAAAATCATAAAAACGATACATAAACATTTAAAATATCATATATGTGCTCCGGGCGCTGCCATGACCAAAATCTCACCCAGGTGCAAAATGACAATTTTGCCTATGGAAACCCAAAAATTATCGTTTCACCCCTGGACCTCTAACATTGACCCGAAGCTTACCAAACTCCTTAAAATGTCCTAAAATATTTTTAAAAGCATTCCTAGAAATAAAATCGAGCTCATACTCAAACTTAATTGATTCTTATTAAAACTTGGACCGAGGTCCCGGTTTTAACCCGAAACGACTCGAAATTCAACCCAAATTTTCCTAACTTTTAACCATGACTTAAGAACACTATAAAGATCCTGAAACCCCTCAATTCCAGCCCCTAGACTCACGGTTTAATTCCAGAAAAATACCCAACCACTCGGCCCCCTCTTGTACCCTTGCTTCTCAACACCCCACTCACCTCTTAAATGCTTTGGTTCCCTTCTATCCTTACGTGTCTAGTACCTAACCACCTAAGTTTATGCCACAACCAAACCCAAGAGACTCCTCTAGAACCCACTTAATCAATCCCACTGCCTCGCTAACCCATGCTGCACAATCCAAATCCCACACTGTACACAAAACCCATGCTGCACACCAAACTCATGGCCCCTCACTACCATCGATTCACCATAGCCCCAGCAACTCACGGCTCACTCCAGGACCTGTCACGGACCCATGTGGGTCAGCTCCAAGGCCAAGGACGAACCATGCACCGCTGTGACTCCTATTCGCTCGATCTACACCCCAAACGTACACAGACATGGAGACCCAGCACCCCTTCGCTCCCCTGCATTGCACCGAGCCTTGCAGCTATCTCCCCTCAAGCAACTCGACCCTCCAGACCCCTAACAACACAACGAAGCCGCCTCTTGCACAGAACACAATCAAAACATTAGAGTTGAGGCATAAATATGCGATATACTCATGAAACCCAAAAATCTCAAACACACTCGGTTGGATAAAGAGTTAAAGCATGCAAACACAAACATATCAGTAATAAAACACACGTGATGCAGAAAGGAGGTTGCAAGCGTGCCTTGATGATTGTTGTAGGAAAAACAATCGAGGAACCACGGCCGAGGAGAAAACTTTTGATTTAAGTGAAAAAATGATATCACCGAAAACTTGTAGCAGCAATACACGAGACGAAATGTGAGTGGAGGAGGTGGGCGGCTATTCAAACGTAAATAAGTTTAGTGGGTATTTTAGGGAGGTAATTAGGGACTAAATGTAATGTTTAGGATTAATTAAATAATTGAATAATAGATAATTGGCCTAAATTTGAAAATTAAAAGTTTAAAAAGTTAATTAAGACAAATAAGCTTAAAAATAGGCTCATTAAATCTAATCATACTCCCGAAAAATATTTTGTGTTGAAAATGTTTTGAAAATAATAGCCGAACCCTTAAAAATTCCCCGATTTGATAAAATTTGCGTACCAATAAAAATTAAAGTACTGCGGGTAAAAATACCCAAAAATATCAAGTTTTGAAAATTACACTTAAAAACATTTCAACTTAATTTATAAAAATAAATCGTGTAATAAAATAATTTTCCTGAAATTTCTCCGGTCTCCGATCCTCGTTCGAACATGAAATGCACCTAGAAACCCTAATGAGTTAAATTTTAAAATTTCGAGAATTAAATCCTATCATGCATAAATTATGAATAAAATGCATAAAAATAATTAAACACATAATTAAAAATAAAAATCCTAGATTGTATGACATCAAGTTACGAGAATTAGTTTCATGGACCTTACATTAGGTGTGTTGAGTCTTTAGACTCACTAGGTGTGATTGATGCAGATGAACAGTTTGTTGATGAGGAGGCTAGAGGTGCTGAAGACTGAGTGGACTAGGGCTGGTGGTGCACTAGAAGCTCGAGGACCTTGCGTTTCTTCTGCATTTTTATGATGTTACACGATTTGATGAGAGCAATGGTTAAAAAAAACTTCAAAACATTTATGATTTTCATACTTTGAGGGTTGTCACGTCTTTAGTATTATGATATGGTCGTTTTACTTTAAACAGTAAATGTTTTCGTTGGTCTTACCTCTATATTCTTAAATGAAGTTATTTTATTCGGTATTTGGATCATTTGGTAAAACGAGTGGACCATATTTTTATATTTATATGTATGCGTGCATATTTCGGCCAAGGACTCTATTTTAAAAAATAATCAGTAGTATTTTAGCAATAGATGTTTCAAATATATTTACAAAATCTTTCTCTAGCAAAATCTTCTGCGACTCCTTTGACAAGTTGGGTATCAAAGATATGTTAACACCAACTGAGGGGAAGTATTCACATAATTTGTACTCCAATTTACATAGGATTTTTAGTAGTTACCTTGATCTGCTTATTTTGTATTATCATGCATTTCCAACAATCATGGGCCAATTTACGCTTCTTAGCTAAAATAGTTATAGGCTAATATTTGTCAAAAACCATTGCTTGTTTATATTTTTGAAAAAATTTGTACATGAAATGTAGCACCCTTACCTGAGCCATTACAAAAGAGACTAATAGTCATGTATGATCAAAACTTAATAACAACAATTAAACAGTGGAAACCAAATAAATTGATCATCTTACAACCCAAAAGAAAACATAATACGAATTTCAGTTTTAAACGTTAATACAACCATATAAAAATCATAATACAGCACGAGAATACGAGAAACCAAATAAAACCTCCACTGGATCACCACTGAAATCCCAACTGCTTTAGCCACTACCCTGGCCATCTGAACCGTCCAGCCTAAGACCTACTCCGTGGAATGGGTTGTCCAAGGTGAAAATAAGGACATGAGCAAAAATTGTCCAATACGAGAATGTTTGAGTATACAAACTGATATGAAGCATGTGAAATACAATATGATGGCATATCAAGGTTCAAGTCAAGAATCTCATGCTCATTCTAGAGATGTCTGAGTGTATAGTATCTGATCTGCCAAATACGAGTATACAAACTTCATTAAAAATTCTTGCTGCTTGTGTTTGAGCTCTGAACAAGAGAAGTGGCTTGATTATGTTAATATTTGTTAGGTAAAAGTGGGGCCAATGCATTTAATACCAAACGTGTCAAATTTGAAAGGGTTGAATGGTGGCCTGCAGAAGAAGAAATGCATTCCCTTTTGTTCACACGGGAGGATCGCAGCTATAAATAAGTGCATCATTTGCACTTTAAAATCATCCCAAAACAAACAAAGCAATTACAAAGCTTTTTAAATAAGAGAGAAAGAAAGAGAGTTTTTTTTGTTCTCTTTTGTGAGTTAGAGAAAATATTTTCTCGGGTATACTCGGGTTTGGGAGTGTGAGATATTTAGTGTATTGGTGTATACACTTGTTGTAATATTTTTTCCGGTTATAAAAGCTGCAGTAGCTCCGTGGACGTAGCCTATCTTGGGTGAACCATGTAAATCTTTGTGTTCTTGTTAGTTACTTTATTCCGCAATTTTGGGTATTATATTATTATCGTGATCGGCATCACTTCGGGGTAATTTCACAACAACTGGTATCAGAGCCTTGTTGTGAAAATTCTTAAGAATTCTGAGTATGCTCTATGGTTGCAGCTTTGCTGATCTTCCACATTAGAAAAGTTTTTTAGAATTTTTTCTAAAGGCTAGAGAAGTGATGGCCGGAGATGATGGATTGGGACCGGGAATCAACAAGTTCGACGGAAGAGATTTTTCGTTCTGGCGGTTACATATAAGAGATTATCTATACAGTAAGAAGCTGCATCAACCTCTATCAGGAAAGAAACCCAAAAAGATGGAGGATGATGATTGAGAGCTCCTTGCCCGACAGGTGTTAGGTGTGATACGACTGACCCTAACAAAGAATGTGGCACATAACGTGACGGAGGCAAAAACCACAAAAGAGATGATGTTCATTCTGTCAGACATGTATGAGAAGCCATCAGCAAACAACAAAGTACATCTCATGAAGAAGTTATTCAACTTGAAGATGAGAGAAGGTGCACTTATTCAACCGATGTTATTCAATGAGTTCAACACGATTGTTTCTCAGCTAACATCGGTTGAAATTAATTTTGATGATGAGATTCGTGCACTTATTCTTTTGGCGTCTTTACCAAATATTTGGGAACCAATGCGGGCAGTTTTTAGAAACTCTGTTGGAAAAAGAAAGCTACAATTCAATGATGTCAGGTATCAAATTCTTGCTGAAGAAGTTCGCACAATGGATTCGGGTGAAGGAACATCATCGAGATCTGCTCTAAATCTCGAGAACAGAGGAAGGGGCAGGAGTAGCAAAAATAATTCTAACCGATGGCGCGGTAGGTCCAAGTCAAGAAATGGAAAAGACAAAAGCAACTTTGAAAAGAATTTGAAGTGCTGGAGCTGTGGTGAAACTGGTCACTTGAAAAAGAACTGCAGATCAACAAAGAATAATACCAATGTTGTCACTGAGGAAGTACATGATGCTCTGCTATTATCCACGAAAATCCTTGTTGATTCTTGGGTTATGGACTCGGGAGCTTCGTTTCATACCACTGGTTATCGCGATGTATTTGATAATTACATCGCTGGCGATTACGGAAAAGTTTTCCTGGCTGATGGAAAACCCTTAGAAATTGTTGGTATGGGTGATGTACGAATGAAGATGTCAAATGGATCTGTCTGGAAAATCAACAAAGTCAGACATGTACCAAATTGACACGCAATCTGATCTCAGTGGGACAGCTCGATGATGAAGGCCACAATGTGACCTTCGGTTATGGTTCCTGGAAAGTGAACAAAAGAGCCATGATTGTTGCTCGAGGAAAGAAAACTGGAACACTGTATATGACTTCCAGTTGCAGAGACACATTAGCTGCTGTGGATGCTGGAGCCAATTCAAGTCTATGGCATTATAGAGTTGGACATATGAGTGATAAGGGAATGGAGATGTTTGTGTCAAAAGGAAAGCTACCAGAATTAAAGACTGTTGAACACCAACTATGTAAAAGTTGTATCTTTGGAAAGCAGAAGAAGGTGAGCTTTTCAAAAGATGGTAGAGAACCGAAAGCAGCAAAGTTGGAGTTGGTTCGTACTGATGTATGGGGACCATCTCCTGTGACATCCCTTGGAGGCTCGAGATACTATGTCACATTCATTGACGATTCGAGCAGAAAAGTTTGGGTTTATTTTTTAAAAAATAAATCTGATGTTTACGAGACCTTTAAAAGGTGGAAAGCCATGGTGGAAAATGAGACCAACTTGAAGGTGAAGTGCTTACGGTCTGACAATGGTGGACAATATGAAGATGATGAATTCAAGAAATATTGTGCACAGAACGGGATCAAGATGGAGAAAACCATTCCTGGTACACCTCAACAGAATGGTGTAGCTGAAAGGATGAACAAGATCTTGAATGAACGCGCAAGGAGCATGAGATTGCATTCTGGATTGCCAAAATCATTCTGGGCTGATGCTATTTGTAATATCCAAGCCTGGTGAACAGTACGGTTTAAGATTTCATACGTTTATTGACTACTTGGTCAAGTTTAAATATAGTTTGGATGTTCAGAGTTTCGATTTATGGTTTATAGTATGGTTGATTATAGATGACGTGTAGTGTTACAGTTGCGGAGTTACGATTAAATTCATGATAATTTATATATTGATCCAAATGAATGGAGGCTACTTCCATTAGAAAGATAAGACATAAGGCTATAACTTTCTTGTTATGGGTTTTGTTCAAATCATTGTGGAAGATAAGCCAAAAGTGCCCCGAAGTGTGTCGTGTGTTTCGTCGTTCCTCCAGTGACACATGTTGGGAGAATGGGCATAAATTTTTACTCCGAACTCTAAATGACCTGAAATTTGGGAAGATTCAAGAAAAGACATGAGCTACAACTTTCATGTTTACCACTTTTCCTAATTTTGAAAGGAAGAGGCGGTCCGGAAGCAATCTTTGATGTAGCTGTGCGCAAAGCGAGCCGGGGCCGAAAAAGATGTGCGCCCGGGCGAGCCTAGTTCGAAAATTTTGGATTTCTGGCCGAGAGTTCCGCGTCCAGGCGGAAAAAGATGTTCACCCGGGCGGACAACAATGTTTAAAAGTCGTGTTTTGGTATTTTTAGTGTTTAAATACAAGTGTTTTCCCTCGTTTCTCTCATTTCCTCCATTCTTCTCGGTTCTTCACTTCAAGGGAGAGCTAGTGTTCTTATTTCTTCCTTTCATTTCCTTTGATTCAAGCTTTTTGTTGGGTTGTTGAAGTGAGAACAAGGTTCTTTTTGGTTCAAGGAGCTAAGGTAAGCTTTTGGTGTAGTTATTCTTTGGATTTTGGTGTTGGGAAGAAATCACGGGTTTGTTGATTGTGTTGGTTTTATTGATGTTATGGTTTGGTTGTTGGATTATTAAGTTATTGATGGTTCAATTCATGGTTTATTGTTGTAGGATTTGTACCAAGAGATTAGATTCAACGTTTCGATTGGTTGTAAGTGGAATTCATTCCCTTGTGCTCACATGATAATATATTTATGGTGTTTCAATGGTTTTATTATACTATTCCCTTCCATTTGATTCAAATTATGTATAAATACACTTTGTTGTATATTAGAGGCTTTTATATGTCTCAATTGTGTAAAAGAGAATACAAAAGAAAAGAGTATGCAAAGTGTTTGATTTAATGTCCAAAAGATAGTTCAAATGATTTATTGGATTGATAGATACATAGTCAGAGATTGCATGCAATTAGTTGATCAACGACCATAGACTTATATCCCAACAGAGTATTCGATTTATATCGACGGGATATAGGTACAGAGACAGAGATACTATTTAAATATCAATCCACCAGAGAAAAGAGAAATACCATCGTTATTGTTATGCTATACCATGTTATTCATGTTTCAAGAGTTGATGGTATTTAATGATTTCAAAGTCATGTTTTACAGAGTATGATATATGTAGATTGTATGTAAGAGTTCCACTTGCTGAGTTTTATACTCATTCCAGTTATTTCATGTGATGCAGATAAGAGGGACGAGCCAGGACGTTGATTGGAGTTGAGGTCATATGCATAGAAGATGGAAGGAAGAAGGCTATTTTGTTAGAAATTTGGACAGGATCAAAAATGAGGTTTTGTATTTTGACGCAACATTTGATGGATCATGTATATACTTTTGATTGTAAATGTTTATGTCAAGAGAATTTTAAATCCTTCCTCCCTTCAAGTAAAATTTTTAATTTCCGCTGTGTTATTTTATCAAATCGATCAGAGGTGTTACATTTAGTGCTATCAGAGCAACGTTCTTCGGACCAATGCATATGACTTCGTCTACTTTCAACAGTCTGGGTATGTCTTCTTCTTCATCTATTTATTGTTATGGTTGATATGTATTATGTGAGCACATTGTAGGAGTTATGCCTCGTAAGAGAAAGGCTTCAGAGGGTGAGGATAGCTCCTCATCGAGAGTTGTCGACGAGTTCGGCAAATTACTGAAAGAGCAAGCCAAGGTTCACAGTGAGAAGATTCAACAGTTGCTCCGTATGCAAGGTTCAGGTCAAGGTAGAGGCCAAGAGAGAGGCCAATGGATTCAAGCAGTTGGGTCTGATGGGATCTTTACTGCTTTTAAGAGGATGGATCCGCCTGAGTTTGCAGGAAGCACTGATCCATTGATGGCTGTAGAGTGGATTAAATCACTTGAGACGATATTTGATCATCTCAAGTATGAAGACAATGATAGAGTTGGTTGTGCAGTTTTCATGCTAGTCAAAGCTGCACGTATTTGGTGGAATGCCACTAAGGTAGGTGTTGATGTTCCGGCATTAAAGTGGCAAGATTTCACGGATCTTTTCTATGACAAGTATTTCTCGGATGCACTTCGAGCTCGGAAGGTGACTGAGTTTTTAGAGCTTCGTCAAAGGAGGTATGAATGTTGATGAGTACATCTTGAAGTTCGAGGAGGGCTGTCTGTTTGCCCCATACATTGCCTCAAATGACAAAGACAAGGGTGCTCATTTTATTAGAGGACTTCGAGCAGAGATCAGGAGGGACATCAATATGTCTAAGGCGGTGACATTTAAAGAGATTGTGGCTAAAGTATTGTTAGCCGAGCAAGATGAGAATGATATTGCTAGAGAGAGACAGACGAGGCACCAGGCTATTCCTCAAAGAGATCAAGGTTCGAGCCAAAGTGGACAAGGCAGTTACAAGGGGAAAGGCAAGATGGAGCCGAGTTCTAAAGCACCGACAGTCCCGTTTGACCAAGAGAAGTCATTGTGTCCCAAGTGCAGTAGGCCTCATAGGGGTGAATGCAGGTTTGGTACTCACACATGCTACCGATGTGGTACTGCAGGCCATATCGCCAAGGACTGTCCGAGAGGATTGAGTAAAGAGAAGGTGCAGGGTCGCATCTTTACCATGACGAAGGAAGTTTAATGTTGTATTGCCTTCTGGGGATGTGTTTTGCCCGACGTCTATTATGTATGCGTGTACTGTTCAAATTGATGAGCGAGTGGTTTATGCCGATTTGATTGTTATTCCGATGGTTGCGTTTGTTATTATTCTTGGCATGGATTGGCTATCGACTTATCGTGCAGTGATTGATTGCGTTGTCAAAAAGGTGAAATTTGTAGATGATGAAAATAAGGAAGGTATGCTCACCAGTGCAGGTACTTCGCTGGTTCTTCCTTTTATTTCATGTCTTGAGGCTAATAAGTTGTTGTTTAGAGGTTGTGATGGGTTTTTGGCTTCGATTGTTGATATGGATAGAATTGTGAAGTTGAATATTGATGATATTGATGTTGTGAGAGAGTTCTCTGTTTGAGGATGATGTGCCGGGTTTACCGCCGGACAGAGATGTAGAGTTTGTGATTGATTTAGTCCCCGGGACGGTTTCTATTTCCAAAGCTCCGTATAGAATGGCCCCGACAGAAATGAAAGAGTTGAAGACGCAGTTGCAGGATCTATTGGATAAAAGTTTTATTCGGCCGAGTTCTTCGCCTTAGGGAGCTCCGGTTCTTTTCGTTAAAAATAAAACGGGTCTTTGCGGCTGTGCATTGACTACAGAGAAATCAACAAAGTGACGATCAAGAATAAATATCCGTTGCCACGGATAGACGACCTTTTTGACCAACTGCATGGGGCTACAATGTTTTCGAAGATTGATTTGCGATCTGGCTATTATCAGTTGAAAGTTAGGGAGTCTGATATCCCTAAGACGGCGTTTCGGACCAAGTACGTTCATTACGAATTTCTTGTGATGTCGTTCGATTTGACTAATGCTCCTTCAGTCTTCATGGATCTTATGAACCGAGTGTTCAAGCCGTATTTGGATAACTTTGTCATTGTTTTCATCGATGATATATTGATTTATTCCAAGACCAGAGAGCTTCACGCAGAGCACCTCAGAGTTGTTCTTCAATTGTTGAGAGAGAAGAGGTTGTATGCTAAGTTAAAGAAATGTGAGTTCTGGTTGGAGCCGATTTCTTTCTTAGGTCATGTTGTCTCGAAGGATGGTATAGTTGTTGATCCAGTAAAAATCGAGGCGATACAGAAGTGGCCTATCCTTACCACTGTATCAGAGGTACGCAGTTTTCTTGGTTTGGCGGGTTATTATCGTCGTTTTATTTCAGACTTTTCCAAGATTGCTCTGCCATTGACCAACCTGACGAGGAAGACTGTGAAGTTTGAGTGGTCCAATGAATGCCAAAGTGGATTCCAGGAGTTGAAAGATAGGTTGACGACAGCTCCGGTATTTGCATTGCCCAGTGGTACAGAGGATTTTGTTGTTTATACCGATGCGTCGAAGAAGGGTCTTGGGGCAGTGCTGATGCAACGTGGAAAGGTTATAGCCTATTCTTCTCTTCAGCTGAAGGACTACGAGAAGAATTATCCTACGCATGATCTGGAACTGGCAGCTGTGGTTTTCGCCCTGAAAATTTGGAGACACTATTTATATGGCAAAATGTGTGAAATTTTCATGGACCACAAGAGTTTAAGGTATTTGGTTTCCCAGAAGGAACTCAATATGCAACAGAGACGATGGTTAGAACTTGTCAAAGATTATGATGTGACGATTAATTATCACCCAGGGAAGGCGAATGTTGTAGCGGACGCATTGAATCGTAATTCAAGTTCCTCTTTGAGTTCTATGATTCAGAAGCCGTTTTGTTAGACTTGCAACGAGAAGAGATAGTTTTGGTAGTACCAGGAACTATTGCTCGCTTTTCAGCGTTGATCATTCGGCCTACATTGACGGACATGATCCGTAGAGAGCAGGCCAATGATGCACAGTTGATAGAGATGAGAGCCAGAGCAGAAGAGAGAGGTAATTCAGAGTTTGGGATGAATAGAGATGGTTTAATGACATTCAGAGGCCGTATATGTATTCCTACCGGTGATCATATTCGGCAAGTCGTCTTGACAGAGGCACATACCGCGCCATACTCGATACATCCAAGTGGTACCAAGATGTATCAGGATCTTCGTAGGCTCTATTGATGGCCAGGTATGAAGAAGGATATTGCCATGTTTATTTCTCAGTGCCTAACTTGTCAGCAGGTGAAAATCGAACATCAGAAACCTGTTGGGACATTGCAGTCATTGCCTATTCCTCAATGAAAATGGGAGCATATTACAATGGATTTCGTGACTGGTCTTCCCAGAACGCAGAAAAGATATAACTCTATTTGGGTTATCGTTGATCGATTGACCAAGTCAGCGCATTTTCTTCCAGTCAAGACAACGTATTCCATGAACCAGTATGCCGAAGAGTACATAGCAGAGATTGTTAGATTTCATGGTGTTCCTGCGTCGATCGTGTCTGATCGTGACCCTAGATTTACTTCAGAGTTTTGGAAGAGTTTGCACAGAGCCTTGGGTACACAGTTAGCATTTAGTACAGCATATCACCCCCAGAGTTCACGTACAATAATAACTACCAAGCGACGATTGGAATGCCACCATATGAAGCACTTTATGGCAGAAAATGTAGATCTCCCTTGTATTGGGACGAGATTGGTGAGAGGAAGATGTTGGGTCCAGAGTTGGTCCAACAGACAACTGATGTGGTTGATGTTATTGGAGAGAGGATGAAGACAACACAGTCGAGATAGAAGAGTTATGCTGATGTAAGACGAAGGCCGTTGCAGTTTGAGGTTGGTAATCACGTGTTCTTGAAGATTGCACCTCTTAAAGGTGTGATGCGGTTTGGTAAAAAGAAAAAGTTGAGTCCAAGGTTTATTGGCCCATTGAGATATTGGACAGAGTTGGTGATCAAGCTTATAAGTTAGCCTTACCGCCAGATCTTGATAGAGTTCATAATGTTTTTCATGTCTCCATGCTCAGGAAGTATATTGCGAATCCTTCCCATGTTCTTCGTCACGATCCATTGGATTTGACACCGAATTTGACGTATCAAGAGATTCCAGTCCAGATTCTGGATCACAAAGTTAAAGTATTGAGAAACAAAGAGATCGGCATTGTTAAAGTCCTTTGGAGGAATCAATTGATTGAAGAAGCCACGTGGGAACCAGAGGATGAGATGAAAGTAAAGTATCCTGAGCATTTTGCACAGTAACGTCAATTTCGGGGACGAAATTAATCTTGACAGAGGAAGATACCGCTCCATACTCGATACATCCAGGTGGTACCAAGATGTATCAGGATCTTCGTAGGCTCTATTGGTGGCCAGGTATGAAGAAGGATATTTCCATGTTTATTTCTCAGTGCCTAACTTGTCAGCAGGTGAAAATCGAACATCAGAAACCTGCTGGGACATTGCAGTCATTGCCGATTCCTCAATGGAAATGAGAGCACATTACAATGGATTTCGTGACTGATCTTCCCAGAACAAAGAAAAGATATAACTCTATTTGGGTTATCGTTGATCGATTGACCAAGTCAGCGCATTTTCTTCCAGTCAAGACAACGTATTCCATGAACCAGTATGCCGAAGTGGTTAGCAGATTTAATATGGATGAAGCTAAATCTGTTATGACTCCTTTGGCTAGCCATTTCAAACTAACCAAAGCACAATCACCATCGACGGAGCAGGAGCATGCTTATATTAATAATGTTCCTTATGCTTCGGCTGTCGGAAGCCTAATGTATGCAATTGTGTGTACAAGACCAGACATAGCACATGCAGTGGGAGTTGTGAGCAGGTTTATGAGCAATCCAAGAAAACAGCACTGGGAAGCAGTTAAATGGATTCTGAGGTATTTGAAAGGTACTGCTAGTTTATCTTTATGCTTCAGAAGATCAAAATTGGGCTTACAGGGTTTTGTCGATGCCGATATGGGTGGTGACCTGGATGGCAGGAAAATTACTAATGGATATGTGTTCACATTAGGTGGTACAATTGTAAGCTGGGTATCTATGTTGCAAAAGATTGTTGCGCTTTCGACTACTGAGGCTGAGTACGTTGCTGTAATAGAAGCTAGCAAGGAGATGTCGAGATGATATGGTTGAGATCCTTTCTGGAGGAATTGGGTCAGAAGCTTGAGAGTAGCAAATTACACTGTGACAGTTAGAGTGCTATTCATTTAGCAAAAAATCATGTTTATCATGCTAGGACAAAGCATATACAGGTTCGTTACCATTTCATCAGACCAGTTCTGGAAGATGGAGTCTTGATGCTGGAGAAGATTCCTGGAAGTAAAAATCCTACTGATATGCTCACGAAAACAGTAACCACTGACAAACTGAAGTTGTGTTCGACTTTAGTTGGTCTCCATGATTAATATTGGAGATATGAGCTGCTGCACTGATGGTGTGAAGACATGATTGAAATCAAGTCTTCAAGTGGGAGAAATGTTAGGTAAAAGTGGGGCCAATGCATTTAATACCAAACGTGTCAAATTTGAAAGGGTTGAATGGTGGCCGGCAGAAGAAGAAATGCATTCCCTTTTGTTCTCACGGGAGGATCGCAGCTATAAATAAGTGCATCATTTGCCCTTTAAAATCATCCCAAAACAAACAAAGCAATTACAAAGCTTTGTAAATAAGAGAGAAAAAAAGATAGTTTGTTTTGTTCTTTTGTGTGAGTTAGAGAAAATATTTTCTCGGGTATACTCGGGTGTGGGAGTGTGAGATATTTAGTGTATTGGTGTATACACTTGTTGTAATATTTTTTCCGGTTATAAAAGCTACAGTAGCTCCGTGGACGTAGCCTATCTTGGGTGAACCACGTAAATCTTTGTGTTCTTGTTTGTTACTTTATTCCGCAATTTTGGGTACTATATTATCATCGTGATCGGTATCACTTCGAGGTAATTTCCCAACAATATTTACTACATTCTCCATTATTTATCTCTCTTTATTACATTCAATTTTGAACGTTGATGTAAATTCTGAACAAAAAGAGTAAATAAAAACTTAAAACCCTAGCGAACGTAAGGGAATAGGAAAAGTAATATTAAGTGGGCCTCAGCCTCCCTAAATTTAAAGTCCAATAGAATTATAAACCTCAATATTGGGTTATTGTGTCGGCTCTAGCCAACCCAGAGTTGACTAATAATATAAAATTAGAATTATAATTAATATAAATCATACATGGAACTGCGCGATCAAACTGCTGAAGTTTATTCCTTGGAATGGTTCTCTATGGAAGGAGCAACTAAATAGAACATACGAAGAGCAGCTAAAGCGAATTACCGAAATGGTATTATTGGTATTTTGGCCTATATCATGTTTCCCTTGCTACCTGAACACTAGTGCCATCATTTTCCAGTTATTTACATTATCAGAGATCTGCTGATGTTGCATGTTATATAAACTAATGCATTTTATGTTGCACCATGTTGGGTACTTATTGAAAATTTTGCTTTTTTTGGGTGATGTTCTGTTACGTGTCCAGATATAACTGAGGCAAGAGAGCAGAGGCCACAACGCACGAGAAGTGCTCCTAGGAGATTAATAGACTTTATATCAGAATAATTGTATATCAATTGTGGGAAAAATGCTTATCAATTGGGAGATTAGTGTACAAAGGGTGAAATAAACTTTAGGAAACACAAACACGTTTATAAGATTAGCTATGGTAAGTCAAAAGGGAGGGACACTTGTTTCCGGATAAATAGACAACACGAATGAAAAGGGGCCAGCTCCCTCAATTCAATTCCTCTCTCCTGATATTATGTAAGTTCTCTCTATGAAATTATCTTCGCAGTCATTCACTTGCAGGTGGATCTGATCTTTCGAAGCTGGGCTCTAACATTGGTGCTCTCGTTCGCAATCCATTGACGGATTCAAATCGCGGTTGCATTGGTACATCAGCAAAGCGATGGCGGAGGGAACACGATTTGCTCGATTAGAGGAAACTCTTTCCAAACTCATTAATCTATAGGAATCTCAGGTTGCTTTGATTGGAAAGCAACACACAAGAATTGATGCCTTCAATACTTCACTCAGTGAGCTCACGGTTGGCTTAAAAACACTCGATGCGAAGGTGGAGCAGCAATTGAGGCGCAACAACGCCGCAGTTGTTCCGAGCTCACCATCGCAGCCACAATTGGTGAATAATTCGAATAGGTTCCAGAGTTCCGAGCTGCCATCAAGAGCGAATAAAATACGAATTGATTTTCCTAGATTTTCGGGTGATCACCCTTCAGCGTGGGTAGCTCGCATTCAGCGGTATTTTGAGTATTATCGAACTCCAGAATCTCAACGTTTAATTGTTGCATCCTTTCATTTAGATGGAGATGCTTTGGATTGGTTTGATTAGATGAATCGTAATGAACTGATTGCTAGTTGGACTGAGTTTTTGAGTGCTATTATAAAACGATTTGGACCATCGGAGTATGAAGATCATTTTGGGAAAATGAGCAAGCTAACAAAATCCGGTTCTTTGGCTGAGTATCAACATCAATTTGAACAATTGGCCAATAATATTTTGGATGTACCCGAGCATGTGCTCATTAGTTGTTTTGTCTCTGGGCTACGACCATAAATTCGCAAAGAAACACAAGTTTATCGACCACGGTCACTAATTCAGGCTATGAGTTTGGCAAAGTTGTATGAGGATAAATTTTCGGATAGTGCCAGGTTGCCAGTGAATTGGGACGACAATTCAAAAACTTCAAAACAATCGTTTTCTACGGTAACTCCGAGTCGACTACCGTTACTTCCTACTCCACCGGGGCCCAAGAAATCTTAACCTATGAAGCGCCTCACTCCAGCGGAAATGTTGGCAAGACGAGAGAAAGGTTTATGCTATAATTGTGACGAAATTTTTTTCAAGGTCACAAATGTAAAGGACAATTTTTCTTACGCATTGTTCCTGAGGTTGAAGTAGCGGAGGAAGCTAATGGGGATGAAAGTTCTTTGGTATCTCCAGAGATGGGCAGCTTACAAGATTGTCCAGAAATTAGTTTGCATGCATTGGTAGGACAACCTTGTCCTGGCACACTACGATTGACGGCTTTCATAAAGAAAGTGCAGGTACAAACGTTGATTGATGGCGGAGCACTCATAATTTTATCCAGGAGCGCCTTGCTAGATTCTTGAAGCTTCAAATCATTCCTTCTCCGTATTTCTCGATTATGATAGGCAATGGGCAATTTATGACGTGTCAAGGGTATTGCCCGAAGGTAACAATATAATTGGACACCGTATCTTTTGTCATTGATCTCTACGTTATCCAAGTGCAAGGAGCTGAAATTGTTTTGGGGGTGCAATGGCTTCAAGGATTGGGCAAATTTGCTATGGCACTACAACAAAAACGGTATACGACAACAGATAAAATCCATTGTCTTAGCCTTTTTAAAACTGTTGTAACTGAGGGTGTTGTTGAAAGTCCGTTCAACGACAACGGTTTTTGCCCGTTGTGGTAGGTCGAATTTGCGACGGTTTTTGAAAACCATCCCTAATAATTTTAGCGACGCTTTTATCCCTAACCGTTGCTAATTAGCGACGGTTATGTAAATTGTCGCTAACTTAGCGACGGGCTTTATATGCTAACCGTCGCTAATATTAGCGACGGTCTTGTATCATTATTTCCGTCGCTAAAGTGTTTCGAAAAATAAAATAAAAATTCTTTTAATAATTTAATAAATCTAAAAGAAACTAACAATCGAAACTAAAATCGTGTAAGAGAGATAAATTTTAAGTGTTATAAAGAAGTGAGAAAATTTTTATTTGTTATGAAGTAGTGAGAAAAATTTTAATTGTTGTGTAAAGTGATAAAAATTGTGTAAGAGAGAAAAATTTTATGTGTTATGAAGTAGTGAGAAAAATTTTAAGTGTTGTGTAAAGTGATAAAATTGTGTAAGAGAGAAAATTTTAAATGTTATGAAGTAGTGAGAAAAAATTTAAGTGTTGTGTGATGTGATAAAATTGTATAAGAGAGAAAAAATTTTAAGTAATGTGGGGGGAAATGGAAAGAAAAGGGAGATATTTATAGAAAGTTTGCGCGTTATTTGGTTAAACCGTCGCTAATTTCAAATTAGCGACGGATTGTGTAAACGGTCGCTAAAAGTAGCAACGGTTAATATCCAACCATCGCTATATTGAGCGACGGATGTTTCATAAATGTCGCTAATTTTAAATATGCGACGAATATACTGAAAACCGTCGCTATCACTAGATAAACAGTCGCAGTATGTAGCGACAGTTGTTTGAAAATCGTCGCTAATTTGAAATTAGCGACGGGTTATTAAAATCGTCGCTATATTTAGCGACGGGTTTATAAAATCCGTCGCTAAATATGGAAAAGTTTGTTTTTAAAAACCGTTGTCATTTGTCCAAAAAAACACGCTAATAGACAACGGTTTTTAAAAATTGTTGTTGTTTTTTTTAAAAAAACGCTAATCGACAACGGTTTTCAAAAACCGTTGTCGATTGTCCAAAAAATCACGCCAAAAGACAACAGTTCATAAAACCGTTGTCTTTTGCCCTAAAAAAACGCTGAAAGACAACGATTTTTAGAAAACCGTTGTCGTTGACACCCTAAAAGACAACGTTTTTCAAAAACCGTTGTCGATTGTCCAAAAAAACACGCCAAAAGACAACAGTTCATAAAAACGTTGTCTTTTGCCCTAAAAGACAACGGTTTTAGAAAACCGTTGTCAAAACGCACCTACGACAACGGTTTTCACTAAAACCGTTGTTAAAAACTATACGACAACGATTTTTCAAAAAAACCGTTGTCGTAGGTGCGTTGTCATTGGGCGTTTTTCTTGTATTCACAACTTTATATGGAGTTTATGTACATTGGAAAGTTAGTGAAACTCCGGGGTCAGCCGTTGGTCCAGGTGGAAGAGCTCAATTCACATCAAATGCGGCGGTTGTCACATACAGAGGGGATCGCTGGATGTTTCCAGCTGTTTTCATTGACCGGTTATTTACCCAATAACGATAAGGTAAATCCAAACTCAGGCTCTTTGGCAACCCAACGATAAGGTAAATCCAAACTCAGGTTCTTTGGCAACCCTCCTTGATCTGTATCAGGATGTGTTCATGGAACAACAATCCCTCCCCCCTCATCGCTCCATCAACCACTCCATCCATTTTCTGCCCAACACCAAACCAATAAATGTTAAGCCTTACTGATATGCTCATTGCCAGAAATCTGAAATTGAAAGGCTGGTAACAGAAATGCTTAATAGTGGAATCATTCGCCATAGCCAAAGTGTAAGGCTCGAGAATTGTCCGTGTCATCGATGTGAAACTTGAAGAGGAGAATGCATGACATGAAAAATGAGAGTTTGAGCAAGCATGGCCGAAGCCACACCGCCCCTGCGGTGCTAGGACTACCGCACCCGCGGTGTAGGTGACAGAAAGTTGAGGGAAATGTGCGAAGCAACACCGCACCCGCGGTGCGCGCAAGACCGCACCCGCGGTGGTGAGACCGCACCCGCGGTGATGCAGGCGCCGCACCCGCGGTGATCGACATTTAAGAAAATGCAGTGCTGCCGAGAGCACAGCGCACCCGCGCCCTTATGATACCGCACCCGCGGTAGTGCGTGTCATGTGACAAACATGAACACTCGTCCCTTTGCATGCAATATATGATATGTGTCTTCTTCCCCCTCCATTTCAGAAACTTAGAACCGAGAGAATGTTTGGGAGGAGCTTTCATTCTTTTGATCTTTAACTTGAGAGTTTGAGTGATTTAGCCATCCGATTTATATTCCGAGTTAAGATTTGTGATCCTTGCATCGTTGGCTACGAAAGGATGTAAGTATTGTTCATTTCCAGCATGTTTCGATATTTATGTGTTGGGGAAATTCAGATTTGACATAGATTATGTGTTCTTGATATTCTAAGCGTCGTAGAAACGTAAATAGATCGAATTTCAGACGCCGTATGCTATTGGTTCGATTTTCAGCATGTCTTATTGCAGAGTATGTCGATTTTCAGAGTTGGAAGGGATCATGTCATTGATATTGTGATATTGATGAGATTATGATATTGTATTATGTTGAGACTGAGTTGACCGGTATCGAGAATTACGCTGTTATACCGTCAATTTGTATCGAGATTTATTATTGATTGGAATATGTGTTGCTTTGAGTTAGAGATTGATATTGTGTGTCTACATATTGCCATTTCAGATTTGAAGTGACAGGTGTGACATTTGATTCGAGATCTTGACAGACAGTGCGACAAGAAAGGTATAATTCATGTGGTCACGGGATTGCACAACTCGATTCAGATTTGATACGAGTTTCCCTAAATCACATACTAGATTGTTATTACATTTGATTATGTAATGCCTTGTTTATTGATTTATATTCGAGTCCTGAGATAGGAGAGATTGGCAGACTTGCCAAAACTAGACGTTTCGGTGTATCGACGCATAGGAGCAGATTTGCTATATGTGTAGACCCTCGATACAGAGTTGACCGAAGTCTAGGAATAAGACGTACCGTTGCCCCGAGTGGTTGGGTAGGTAACAGACCGTCTTATTCACACCGGGATCCCTAGATTAGAAAAGAGTCGAGTTAAGATTTGAATGTTGAATACAGATTTGTATTCTACTACATGTTTAGATTTATATTCATGTTACTTGATTTATGTTATGCATCTGTACATGATTTATTACATTGCATGCATCCATGTTTTATACTGGGATATGTTCTCACCGGAGTTATCCGGCTGTTGTCGTGTCTGTATGTGTGCATGGCAACAGGTGGGGCAGGATCGGGGTCACGAGCTAGATGAGAGATGATGATAGCGTGGAGATCTCGGGCATTGTAGATTACTAGTGTTTTCTTATGAAACTTGTACTACTTATGTTTGTAGTTGTCATTTGAACACTAGTGTATGTTTGTACGAACAGACTTGTATGTACATTACGTTGTTTAATTTCTATTGAGATATGTTATGCTTTAATTAATACATTTGAATTAAAGTTAAAAGCAAAATTTTGACCCACATTTTCGAACAAAGATCCAATTAAATCCCAAAAGAATTGAGTTAGAGCCCGGGTCCCCACAACAGGTGGTATCAGAGCAGTAGGTTCTGTAGACTGAGATAGAATAGAATGAGCGGGGTAGATCGAGTCATCTTCCTTGCTTTTGAGATGCTAGCATGATTATTGCTTTCCCTATTATATGTTCTGTGGTATTATCTGAATTGATTTACAGCATTGCAAGCCTGAATCAGAACCGATTCTCGATCAGAGTCTATGATCAGAGGAGGGCTGAGACAGATGATTTTGGTTGTGTACTAATCAGTTTGATAATCAGATTTATGCCGCCTAGACGAGTGCCACAGCTAGAGCAGGGTAGCACGTCCGGTGCACAGATGGATGTTACCGCTACGCCGATGGAGACTTTATTGAAGAGATTTCAGTCTTTCCATCCGCCTACCCTGAAGGGCACAGAGAGTGCAGTGGAGTGCGAGAGCTGGCTTGATGATATCGAGATGTTGTTTGAGTCTTTGGCATATACTGATGAGCGACGTGTGAAACTGATAGGGCATCAGATGCAGGAGGTTGCCAAGAGCTAGTGGTTGACTACGAAGAGAGCCTTGGAGCACCGAGGTATTGATATCACATGGAAAGTCTTCAAGGATGAGTTCTATCAGCGCTTTTTCCCCGTCTCCTACCGAAAAGACAAAGGAGCTGAATTTGCGAATTTGAAGCAGGGACAGTGGAACATCGAGGAGTATGTTGCTAAATTTTCTGCATTGCTACGATTTGCACCGCATGTGGCCGGGAACGACGAGGCAGTGGCCGATCAGTTCATCAACGGGCTGAACCCCGATGTCTTTACTTTGGTAAACACGGGCCGGCCTAGTACTTTTTCAGAGGCATTGAACAGAGCGAAGGGAGCAGAGGCTGGCTTGATCAGGCAGCGAGGGGCTTCCTACGGTGTTCAGGGGCAGAGACCGCCACAGCCTACTACCGTACAGTTTCCACCACCTCCTCCTCGTTTTGACAGCGGAGCTAGTGGTAGTGGTAAGAAGGAATTTCTGAAGGCTAAAGGCAAACAGTTTAAGAAATCTGGGAGTAGTTCATCGAGTTCGAGTGGATCTCGACAGAGAGGTCAGGGGTCAGAGTATAGTGGCGCATACTGTGGTTCGTGCGGAGGGCGACATGCGACGGAGCAGTGTCAAGGAGTTCTGGGACGTTGCAACATCTGTAGGCAACAGGGACATTTCGCCAGAGTTTGTCCCTAGAGAGGTGCACAACGATTCCAGAGCACCGGATCATCAGCACCAGCGCCACAGATGGAGAGACAGACATCTTCTGTACACTCCTTCCAGCCACCCTCCACACAGACCCAACAGAGACCAGGAGGTAGTCAGACTGTGAGTCAGCCTCCCAGACAGCAGGCACGTGTTTTTGCCCTGACAGAGGAACATGCGCAGGAGGCGCCAGATGACGTCATTGCAGGTAACTGTTTTCTTTGCGGTTATCCTGCATATGTGTTGATAGACACAGGGGCATCTCATACATTTATATCTGAACATTTTGCATTGAGACATTCATTGCCTGTTGAGTCGTTGTCGACAGTAGTGTCTATAGCTTCTCCGTTGGGAAGTGGTTTGATATCTGTGACTACTATTAGACACTGTATGCTTCAGTTTGAGGGGCATGAGATTGATCTTGATTGTGTAGTACTTGGTTTAGCTGATTTTGACTGTATAGTTGGTATAGACATGTTAACCAGGTACAGGGCCACGGTAGATTGTTTCCACAAAATTGTCAGATTCAGACCTGAAATGACAGAGGAGTGGAAATTCTACGGCAAGGGTTCCAGATCTCGGATTCCCTTAGTATCTGCTCTGACTATGAGTAGATTGCTTCAGAGAGGAGCAGAGGGCTTTCTCGTATATTCAGTAGACCTACTGAAGTCGAGCCCAGCATTGGCAGATCTGCCAGTGGTTTGCGAGTTTGCAGATGTTTTCCCCGATGAGATTCCAGGGTTGCCTCCAGTTCGAGAGGTTGATTTCAGCATAGATCTTATGCCCGGTTCTGTTCCTATTTCGAGAGCTCCGTATAGGATGGCGCCGATAGAGCTGAAAGAATTGAAAGCACAGTTGGAGGATCTTCTGTCCAAGGGATATATCAGACCCAGTGTATCACCTTGGGGTGCTCCGGTGCTTTTTGTTAGAAAGAAAGATGGTTCGATGCGACTGTGTATTGATTATAGGCAGCTGAATAAGGCAACCGTGAAGAACAAGTATCCTTTGCCTCGCATCGACGATCTGTTTGATCAGTTACAGGGATCTTCGGTATACTCGAAGATTGATTTAAGATCAGGGTATCATCAGCTCCGAGTTAGAGACGTTGATATTCCGAAGACTGCATTCCGAACCAGGTATGGGCATTACGAGTTTATTGTTATGCCTTTCGGTTTGACGAATGCACCAGCGGTTTTCATGAGTTTGATGAACCATATTTTTCAGAGCTATTTAGATGAGTTTGTTATTGTTTTCATTGATGATATTTTGGTGTATTCGAAGAGTTTGACTGAGCATGCAGATCATCTGAGGATCGTATTGAAGACTTTAAGAAAAGAGCAGTTGTATGCCAAACTGTCCAAGTGTGAATTCTGGTTGCGACAGGTTGTCTTCTTGGGGCATATTATATCTGGAGATGGTATTGCGGTAGATCCGAGTAAAGTTGAGGCTGTTATCAGTTGGCCGAGACCGACTTCTGTGCCTGAGATACGCAGTTTCATGGGTCTAGCCGGGTATTATCGACGTTTTATCCGAGATTTCTCCAGTATAGCGAAGCCTATCACCCAGTTGACACAGAAGAATATGCCATTTGTGTGGTCAGAAGAGTGTGAGAGCAGTTTTGTAGAGTTGAAGAAGAGGCTGACTAGTGCGCCTGTCTTGACGATTCCTTCAGGTACAGGTGAGTTCGTGGTATATTGTGACGCATCTCACAGAGGACTAGGATGTGTTCTTATGCAGCGAGGGCACGTGATAGCGTACGCCTCTAGACAGCTGAAGCCGCACGAGAATCGTTACCCGATTCATGATCTTGAATTGGCGGCGATTGTCTTTGCACTCAAGATTTGGCGCCATTATCTGTATGGCGAGAAATTTGAGATCTATTCCGATCATAAGAGCCTGAAATATCTCTTTTCTCAGTCAGAGTTGAACATGAGGCAGCGACGATGGCTTGATCTGCTGAAAGATTTTGATTGCGAGATCAAATACCATCCAGGGAAGTCGAATGCAGCGGCAGACGCCTTAAGTCGAAAGGTATGTTCTTTGTCCTTGTCGACTGTAGGTGTATCAAATTTAGTAGAAGATTGTTGCTTGTCTGGATTGACATTTGACACAGATAGTAGACCGTTGCGACTTGCTGCGATTCAAATTGAGCCAGATCTGATTTTGAGGATCAAAGTAGCGCAGAGGACTGATCCGAGCGTTCAGAGATCGATTGATATGGTCAGAGCTGGTCATATCTCAGAATATCAGGTTAGAGATTCCATTCTGTATATGAATAACCGTCTAGTGGTGCCAGATGTTCCAGACTTGAGACGACATATTATGTCAGAGGCACATTGTAGTCGGTACAGCATTCATCCTGGTGGCAGGAAGATGTACAATGACTTGAAGACGCAATTCTGGTGGAAGCAGATGAAGACAGACATTGCAGAATTTGTGTCTAAGTGCCTGAATTGCCAGCAGGTGAAGGCAGAGAGAAAGAAGCCCGGAGGTTTACTTCAGAATTTGTCTGTTCCTGAATGGAAATGGGACCACATTTCCATGGACTTTGTGACGAAGTTACCTCGATCATCCCGGGGCTGTGATTCGATTTGGGTCATCATTGACAGATTGACCAAATCTGCCTGTTTCATTCCGTACAGGATGACCTATCGACACGATCAGATGGCAGAGTTGTATGTCAGAGAGGTCGTCAGATTACACGGTGTGCCGAAGTCGATCGTATCAGATCGGGATCCACGATTTACTTCTCACTTTTGGCACAGCTTGCAGCAGGCTTTGGGTACAACTCTACACCTGAGCACTGCTTATCATCCTCAGACGGACGGACAGTCAGAACGGACTATCCAGACTTTAGAGGACATGCTGAGAGCTGTAGTACTAGACTTTGGTACTAGTTGGCAGGATTCATTGCCGTTGTGTGAGTTTTCATATAACAACAGCTATCAGACGAGCATAGAGATGGCACCGTTCGAAGCTTTATATGGAAAGAAGTGCCGATCTCCGTTGTACTGGGATGATGTTTCTGAGGTACCAGAGTTGGGGCCTGATATGATTCGTGAGATGACCGAGAAAGTGAAGATCATTCAGAAGCGAATGAAGACGGCACAAGATAGGCAAGCGAAGTACGCCAATATTAGACAGAGACCGTTAGTATTCGAACAGGGAGACAGAGTATTTCTGAAGATTTCACCTTTCAGAGGCGTTGTCAGATTTGGCAAGCGAGGAAAGTTGTCTCCTAGATACGTCGGTCCGTATGAGATTCTTGATAAGATTGGCGATCGAGCTTACAGACTTGCTCTTCCTCCTTCACTGTCCGGTATACATGATGTTTTTCATGTATCGATGTTGCGCAAATATATGCCGGATGATTCTCATGTCATTCAACCTGACGAAGCCGAGCTGGATCAGACTTTGAGCTATGTTGAAAGACCAATACAGATTCTTGATCGGAAGGAAAAACAGCTTAGAACCAAGACTATTCCGCTTGTGAAGGTTCAGTGGAGTCGTCATGGCATCGAAGAAGCGACTTGGGAAACAGAGTCTGAGATGAGACAGAGGCATCCCGAGCTATTCAGTTGATGTAAGTATGTTGTTAGTTTGATTTTACTTCTTTTGTATATACTTGCATGATTATTGACATGCGATTTCGAGGACGAAATCATTTCTTAGAGGGGGAGAAATGTAAGGCTCGAGAATTGTCCGTGTCATCGATGTGAAACTTGAAGAGGAGAATGCATGACATGAAAAATGAGAGTTTGAGCAAGCATGGCCGAAGCCACACCGCCCCTGCGGTGCTAGGACTACCGCACCCGCGGTGTAGGTGACAGAAAGTTGAGGGAAATGTGCGAAGCAACACCGCACCCGCGGTGCGCGCAAGACCGCACCCGCGGTAGTGAGACCGCACCCGCGGTGATGCAGGCGCCGCACCCGCGGTGATCGACATTTAAGAAAATGCAGTGCTGCCGAGAGCACAGCGCACCCGCGCCCTTATGATACCGCACCCTCGGTAGTGCGTGTCATGTGACAAACATGAACACTCGTCCCTTTGCATGCAATATATGATATGTGTCTTCTTCCCCCTCCATTTCAGAAACTTAGAGCCGAGAGAATGTTTGGGAGGAGCTTTCATTCTTTTGATCTTTAACTTGAGAGTTTGAGTGATTTAGCCATCCGATTTATATTCCGAGTTAAGATTTGTGATCCTTGCATCGTTGGCTACGAAAGGATGTAAGTATTGTTCATTTCCAGCATGTTTCGATATTTATGTGTTGGGGAAATTCAGATTTGACATAGATTATGTGTTCTTGATATTCTAAGCGTCGTAGAAACGTAAATAGATCGAATTTCAGACGCCGTATGCTATTGGTTCGATTTTCAGCATGTCTTATTGCAGAGTATGTCGATTTTCAGAGTTGGAAGGGATCATGTCATTGATGAGATTATGATATTGTATTATGTTGAGACTGAGTTGACCGGTACCGAGAATTACGCTGTTATACCGTCAATTTGTACCGAGATTTATTATTGATTGGAATATGTGTTGCTTTGAGTTAGAGATTGATATTGTGTGTCTACATATTGCCATTTCAGATTTGAAGTGACAGGTGTGACATTTGATTCGAGATCTTGACAGACAGTGCGACAAGAAAGGTATAATTCATGTGGTCACGGGATTGCACAACTCGATTCAGATTTGATACGAGTTTCCCTAAATCACATACTAGATTGTTATTACATTTGATAATGTAATGCCTTGTTTATTGATTTATATTCGAGTCCTGAGATAGGAGAGATTGGCAGACTTGCCAAAACTAGACGTTTCGGTGTATCGACGCATAGGAGCAGATTTGCTATATGTGTAGACCCTCGATACAGAGTTGACCGAAGTCTAGGAATAAGACGTACCGTTGCCCCGAGTGGTTGGGTAGGTAACAGACCGTCTTATTCACACCGGGATCCCTAGATTAGAAAAGAGTCGAGTTAAGATTTGAATGTTGAATACAGATTTGTATTCTACTACATGTTTAGATTTATATTCATGTTACTTGATTTATGTTATGCATTTGTACATGATTTATTACATTGCATGCATCCATGTTTTATACTGGGATATGTTCTCACCGGAGTTATCCGGCTGTTGTCGTGTCTGTATGTGTGCATGGCAACAGGTGGGGCAGGATCGGGGTCACGAGCTAGATGAGAGATGATGATAGCGTGGAGATCTCGGACATTGCAGATTACTAGTGTTTTCTTATGAAACTTGTACTACTTATGTTTGTAGTTGTCATTTGAACACTAGTGTATGTTTGTACGAACAGACTTGTATGTACATTACGTTGTTTAATTTCTATTGAGATATGTTATGCTTTAATTAATACATTTGAATTAAAGTTAAAAGCAAAATTTTGACCCACATTTTCGAACAAAGATCCAATTAAATCCCAAAAGAATTGAGTTAGAGCCCGGGTCCCCATACAAAGTCCATTTTTGTCGCCTTTGTTGCTTGTCAAAAAAAAGATGGTACTTGGCGTTTTTGTGTTGATTATCGGGCTCTCAACCATGTCACTGTTTAAGATAAGTTTCCTATACCCACTATTGATGCACTTCTTGATGAATTGCATGGTTCCACCATTTTTTTCTAAACTGGACTTGAGAGCGGGTTACCATCAAATTTGTGTGAATCCTATTGATATTCCAAAAACTGCATTCCGAACACACGAGGGTCACTATGAATTTCTAGTGATGCCTTTTGGTTTTACCAACGCACCCGCCACATTTCAAGCTTCCATGAATCTTATTTTTAAACCATTTCTGCGTAAGTTTGTCATCGTATTCTTTGATGACATCTTGGTTTATAGCCGATCACAAAATGAGCATCTTTCACATTTGCAACAGATTCTACAGTGCCTTAGAGAAAATTATTTTTTTGCAAAACAATCCAAGTGTTCTTTTGCACAATCTTCCATTGATTACCTGGGACATATAGTGTCTGCCCAGGGAGTTCAACCTGATCCTACAAAAATTGAAGCTATTCGGTCATGGCATGTTCCTACAAATTTGAGAGCCTTAAAGGGTTTTTTGGGGTTATCAGGGTTCTATCGAAAATTTGTGATGGGTTATGCATCCATTGTGCATGCCCTCACGGAATTACTAAAAAAAGATAGTTTTTGTTGGTCACCTACAGCCCAGGCTTCTTTCGAAAACCTTAAACAAGCTCTTAGCCATACATCTGTTCTTGCCTTACCTAATTTTTCGTTACCATTTCAAATCCGAACTGATGCATCAGGGGTAGGAATTGGGACTGTTCTTTTACAGCAGGGTCACCCACTTGCTTACTTTAGCAAGTTAAAGCTTCAACCTACGTTCGGGAATTACTAGCCATCACCCAAGCTGTTAGCAAATGGCGTCAATACCTCTTGGGCCATCATTTTTCAATTGTCACTGACCACCGTAGTCTTAAAGAAATTTTATCTAAAACTATACATACACCTGACCAGCAAAAATACTTGGTTAAACTCCTTGGCTATGACTTTGATATTTCTTATCAGCCGGGCAGCTCCAATACTGTAGCAGATTCATTATCTCTCCAATTTGAACTCCCAGATTCTGGTTGTGGCATCTCAAGTCAACTACTGGCCATATCGATTCCTTCATTCCAATTCCTTACTCAACTTAAAGATGAGGTGGGGTCCAACCCTTTCTACAAAAATCTTATTCACAAGAATTCTGCTGCACTACGATCGATCTTCCATCTAAAGGATGGTCTCGTTTATCGCCATCATCGCATTTGTGTTGATCCTAATTCCGAAATTATTTCCAAAATCCTTTTTGAGTTTCATAACACGCCTGTTGCAGGGCATGGAGGGATGCACAAGACCTTAGCTAGGATAGTCCCAAGTTTTTATTGGGAAAATATGAAGAAGGATATTCAAGTTTATGTGGCTAACTGTGCTATTTGCCAACAAACTAAATATAGTACACAGAAATTACAAGGGTTGTTGCAGCCCTTATCAGTTCCAGCAGGGGTGGGAGGATATTTCCATGGATATCATTACTGGTCTTCCTGCTTCGAAATGGTTTTCGGTGATTTTTGTGGTGGTTGACAGACTGTCCAAATTTACCCATTTTGGGCCTCTTAAGTCGGGATTCACAGCAACGAAGGTCGCAACTTTGTTTGTGGATATGATGGTTAAGCTCCATTCAATTCCCAAATCTATTGTGTCGGATCGAGACCCTGTTTTCTTGAGCAAATACTAGGCAGAGTTGTTTAAATTCAGTGGCACATCATTGGCAATGTCTAGTGCGTACCATCCACAAACCGATGGGCAAACGGAGGTCTTAAACAAATGCTTAGAGCAGTATTTGTGTGCCTTTGTGATGGATCAGCCGTCTCGCTGGGTTTGTTTCCTATCTTGGGCCAAGTTGTGTCACAACACCACGTCTCACTCTTCTATAAAAATGACCCCTTTTGAGGCAGTGTTTGGGAAGCCTCCCCCGTCAATCCCTTCTTATATTCCAAATTCCTCGTCTGTTGAGGCGGTGGATACCTTGTTACGACATAGGGAGGAGTTGTTATCAACTTTATGTGCTCATATGATGCAAGTACAAGAACGGATGAAAATTCATGCTGACAAGAAACGTTCAGAAAAAGTCTTTGAAGTGGGTCAATATTGCTATGTTCGGTTACAACCCCACAAGCAAACTTCATTGGCTGGGCATCGTTATACCAAGTTGAGCAAAAGGTATTATGATCCGTTCAAAATCCTTAAACGAGTGGGTGTTGTTGCATATAAATTTGAGCTACCACCGACAGTGAAAATACATCCAATTTTTCACATTTCAATGTTAAAAGCTTGTCCAAACCCAGCTGAAGTTTCCGCACTGTCACTTCATGTCACTTTTGTGGAGAATCAACCTTTAGTGTCCCCCTTGGCCATTCTGAATCATCGTCGAATTCGCTGGCAAAATACGTGGGTGCCTCAACTCTTGATACAGAGGTCGGGTCTACCTTTAGAAGATACTTCTTGGGAAGATTTGAACTCATTCCAGCAACTCTATCAAGATTTTCACCTTGAGGGCAAGGTGTTGTCTAACGGGGAAAGCAATGTTACGTGTCCAGAGATACCAGAGGCAAGAGAGCAGAGGCCACAATGCACGAGAAGTGCTCCTAGGAGATTAGTAGACTTTATATCAGAATAATTGTATATCAATTGTGGGAAAATTGCTTATCAATTGGGAGAGTAGTGTACAAAGCGTGAAATAAACTTTAGGAAACACAAACACGTTTATAAGATTAGCTATTGTAAGTCAAAAGGGAGGGACACTTGTTCCCGGATAAATAGACAAAATAAATGAAAATGGGCCAGCTCCCTGAATTCAATTCCTCTCTCTTGATATTCTGTAACTTCTCTCTATGAAATTCTCTTCGTAGTCATTCACTTGCAGGTGGATCTGATCTTTCGAAGCTGGCTCTAACATGTTCTTTCAAAGGTTGAGTCAAAGCTTAGAGAGACCACTCATAGGCTTGAACGGCAATTGGCCGAGGAACATGCTGCTCGATTGAAGGCAGATCGAAACGACACAAGCTGATCAGATGAAATCAAATGAGGAAATATCTAAGCTTAGGGAGCACTAGGAGAGAGTTCGGAAGGAGACTGGAGAGCTGTAAATGCAAGCTGAAAGTTGAAGATGCGCCATTTTATTATAAGATTTCTAGTTTATTTTTATTATGTGAAGGTTCAAAAACTTTGACTTTCTTGTCAAACTCCTTCTCTCTCCTTGTATCTGTTTATAAGCGTACGTTCGGCTTTTATGTCTTTGTAAAGTTACTTGCTTTTGAACTTGTATGTGATGAATTGAGACGTCGCATTTAATAAGATTGGCCTTATCCATTTAATATGGTAATTAAAATGGTCCATTAAATGCTAGGAAATGAAAATAGTACTTCTGATGACTATTATTTAGCAACACCAACTCAGAATAATCTTCAGTGGATTCAACTACCTGCAATACCAAGTGTAATGGAGGTTAGAAAATATTACACCCTGAATAGTAGAGGCAGACACATAATGTATTGAATTGGGACTAAATTTACATCAAAAAAGTCGAACGAAGATATGAGTACCCAAGATGAAGAGTTTTCTTGTTAGAAACTGGGCAGGGAGGCATATCTCCATCATATTCATTTGCAGCACGTTGCAGGAAAGATATTCCGGGATTGCATAGTCTTGTCCAGAAGGCATCATACTTAGTTGCTGAAGCCTATCATTTTCCGCTATCTGATAGTTATGAGCATCTTGCAGTTTACTGAAGCGTTCATTCATCATCATTAAACTAATCACTAGTTTCTTTAGGTGGTGGCAGTTGTTCATATGAATCATGCACGTTGACAAATGCAACTATTTATTATGAAAATCTGTTAAATTTCATGCCATGCATTTATTCTACTTGGATCCAAACGGAAATTTTTAATATGTCATAAGCTCATGGAGATTCATTAGAAATTTCCATTATTTGTTAAGAGAGCTCACCTTTGCTCTCAACCAGGTATTTTCTTGCTCGACCTGAATTTCCTATCATAGGCATGCAGGTTCCACAAGAAAAAATTTATTGGTCATCATAGTCTTGATCTTAGATTGAGAAATTACTCTTTTCTGCAAGCTCTCAGTTTCAGCAAGTATCAGTTCATGCTGTTCAAATGGGACAATAACGTCAAAACTTGATAGGAAAACGCGTCGAGGTATGTGGCGTAGGAAACTGTTCTATTTAGGTATTGTCTTAAAGAATTCATGCCGTCATGTCATTAAATAATTTTTAGCGTTATGATATAATTTTTTGGTCATTGAAAATCACTAACTTATGCTACAGCAAGAACATGCAAACATATTATTCCTTGTTTAAATTTGCTTGCAAGTTTCCTTTCTGGATGTGGTCATGTACCTTCTTTGCTCTGATTCTTGTGATGCTTCGCTCAAGCCTAGTTTCCAGCTGCTTCATCTCCTTCACATTTAAAGAGACCAATCCTTCGCCCATAATATGCCTGTGAAAAACCAAAAGAAAGATTAAGTTTTCACATGAGTTAAAAGATACCACTATTTCTTCCGATGGATGATTTTACTTCCTTGCATGGTTTTGATCACTATGTAAGTTAGGCCAGCTCATGATTAAGGTTCTTTCATTTTGTTTAATATAATTTGTACATGTTGGAGTTTTGGATCATCTATATTTGCTGGCGCAGTTTCTTGGATTCTTGTTGGTAAAACTATACATGAAATAGCAAAAGATTGAGAATTAATCGTGTTCTTGAAATCTGTGACTTAATCATGGAATTGGAATGCTTACTTGAGCATTGATGTCTTGAGTGGTGTATACATTTGAAGTGTCAGCGGTGGCCTTTTTAAACCTCTCAATAGTGTCCCTAGTGCTGCATGAGAATATATACAAAAGCTTTGAAACTTTTTTATATGATTGCAAGTTTTGGAATCCCCTCTTGTATTTGTGGTGCAAAATACATAGAAACCCTTGATTAGCTGCTACAGTTAAGAACAATACTGGCCATCGACCAAGATCCGGGTAAAACTAAAATGTAAAATCTATTCATATCCTAAATGCCAGAAAAGACGAAATTCGGGTTAAACCATATTGTAAAATTGGAACAAAATGCCAGAAAACTGTTAATCGATCAGATATGAAATCAATGATTTTACGTTTGATTCAGGTCTTAAAGATTAAAAATCTCGATCATATAGAATCATTAACTCAACTTTGTAAATTAATTCTAACCCTTATTTTTTTTCAATAAAAATCATTAGCTTTGGAACTGGTCCTACTCCGCCTTTCTGAGATTTCTTTTTCCTCAGTCTTAAATTTGTCGGTACTGGACTTGTTCAGTTTTTGAAAACGTGAACTTGTTTTTGGGGAGCTTCATAAAGCTGAAAATGGAAATGATGCGATCCGAGTGAAATGGAAGAGCAGGGTCGGGTGCTCCGCCTGATCTGCTATCAAAATGATGAAAGAAATAAGAGAAATGTAGATATCTGAACCAGAAGCTTCTTTCCCGGGCGGAGAGGATTTCCTGCACTCAAGAAGGTAACCAAGTGAATGGGCGCCGGAGTGGTGTCCGACGTGACCACTCCTATGCTTAAGTCAGTGAATTATTCAAGCCAAGAACCAATGCAACCAAGTGATGTTTGTGATATTGGTGTGAATGAATCTAAATGTAAAGAGAGAACCTGATATTTATAGTAGGAGAAGTAATGATGACCTCGTTCTCCGTGCTACCTACTAATTATAGTAGGACGGCTGAGCACACCCTATATTCTGACATGTCAAATCTCATACTTGTCACATCCAGCCCATCTGATTTTGTCAACTCATCGGCATGGTGTCAGAGATGGGACAGTGTCCCACATCTTATTCTGCTAGTATACTCGAGTGCGGTGCTCATATCGAGGTGGTCTAGTAGAAATCTTCTGAGAGCTTGCACGAGAGCCCGGGCTTCTGGTTGCCCGGAGAGTTGAGCCTGAGCTTGCACCTGCCCGGTCTTCAGAAGAATCCATCATGCATAATGACTCTGATTTGGGAATCCATTTGTTATCTCGGGAAATCCATGACCAGGGCTCTTATGGGGGTATCATCACACATCCCTTAAATAGCAGGGCTAGATTCATACTCGTTGTCCCGATCAGTCATGCTTGGATTCCCAAAGAGATAATCAATCTTGTCCTATAAAAGCATCGGGGGCTTCATGTCTCCCAGAAATGGGAGGAAATACCGGAGTCTCGTTGTCTTATGGACTTGAGATAAGATGCCGGGGCCTCGTGCCTCCCGGTCTTCGCATAAGATAACGGGGCCTCATATCTCCCGGACTTAAGTATAAGATGCCGAGACCTCAAGTTTCTCGGGCTTTAAAATAGATTGCCAGGGCCTCATATCTCCCGGACTTAGGAATGGTCGAGGTGAGGAGCCTCGAGCCAGGTTTGAGAACCCTGGATTATAAATAACCAAGGTGAGGAGCCTTGGGCCGGGGAGCATGTCCCGGGACTTGGGAATGGTCGAGGTGCGGAGCCCCGAGCAAGTTTTGAAACCCCTGGTCTTATAAATAACCAAGGTGCGGAGCCTTGTGCTGTGGAGCATGTCCCGGACTTGCAAATGGTCGAGGTGCGGAGCCCCGAGCTAGGTTTGAGAACCCTGGCTTATAAATAACCAAGATGCGCAGCCTTGGGCCGGAGAGCATGTCCCGGGACTTGGGAATGGTCGAGATGTGGAGCCCCGAGCCAGGTTTGAGAACCCGGGGCTTATAAATAACCACGGTTCGGAGCCTTAAGCCGGGTTGCATGTTTCGGGACTTAACAGATGGCCGAGGTACGGGTCCTCGGGCCAGAGTACGGAGCCCTGGACTTAATGAGCAACCAGGGTATGGAGCCCTGGGTCTTGGAGTAGTCGAGGTGCGGAGCCGCAAGCCAGGGTACAGATCCCTGGACTTAGCAGATGGCCGAAGTACGGGTCCCCAGGCCAGGGTACGGAACCCTGGACTTAATGAGCAACCAGGGTATGTAGCCTTGGGTCTTGGAGTGTTCGAGGCGTGGAGCCCTGAGCCAGGGTACAGAGCCCTGGACTTTAGATAATAACTGGGGACTCGTCTCTCCCGGACTTTCAAGAATAAGATGCCGAGGCCTCGTACCTTCCGGGCTTAAGAGAATGTGCCGGGGCCTCATACCTCCCGGGCTTAAGAGAATGTGCCGGGGCCTCGTGCCTCTCAGACTTTAAAGAATGTGCGGGGCCTCGTACCTCCCGGACATACAAGATTAAGATGTTGGGGCCTCATACCTCCCAGGCTTAAGAGAATGTGCCGGGGCCTCATATCTCCCGGACTTAAGATAATGCAGCGGGGCCTCATAACTCCCGGACTTTAAAGAATGTGTCGGGGACTCATACCTCCCGGGCTTAAGAAAATGTGTCGGGTCCTCATATCTACCGGACTTAAGATAATGCGCCGGGGCCTTGTACCTCCCAGAATTTCAAGAATAAGATGCCGGGGCCTCATACCTCCCGGGCTTAAGAGAATGTGCCGGGGGCTCATATCTCTCGGACTTAAGATAATGCGTCGGGGCCTCGTACCTCCCGGGCTTACAAGATTTTGCTTCTCCTGCTATATTAGTTTATTACAAACCAAATCGCTAACCTCGAAATATTGAATTTGAATTCATTTTTCGTAGAGTGAAACTTCTCTAGTTGTGCTAAATTAGACTACTAATATAGTTGTATGCTAATGAGTGCATATCAAATGCTCTTCATGCCAATCTAGGATAGCTGCTGAGTTTTGAGCTCATATAAAATCCACATATAAGATCTGAGTGCCGAGCTGGTCGGACTTGTATGTTTGCCAAACAGAGTTGGGCTTATTTTTGAATGGAAACCATATCTACGTCGTGAGCTCAAGTTCCCACAGACGGCGCCAATGATGCGATCCGGGTGAAATGGAATAGCAGGGTCGGGTGCTCCGTCGGATCTGCTATCAAAATGATGAAGGAAATAATAGCAATGTAGATATCTGAACCAGAAGCTTCTTTCCCGGGCGGAGAGGATTTCTTGCACTCAAGAAGGTAACCAAGTGAATCGGCGTCGGAGAGGTGTCTGGCGTGACCACTCCGATGCTTAAGTCAGTGAATGATTCAAGCCAAAAACCAATGTAACCATGTGATGGTTGTGATATTGGTGTGAATGAATCTAAATGTAAAAAGAGAACCTGATATTTATAGTAGGAGAAGTAATGATGACCTCATTCTCCGTGCTACCTACTAATTATATTAGGATGGCTGAGCACACCCCATATTCTGAAATCTTTCAACTCTCAAGCATTACACATATTTTCTCTCAAATATTGTTTGTGTTCGCCTGAAAAACCTGCTGACTTTAGAATCGGAGTGGCCACGCCGGACACCCCTCTGGCATGAAGAGCATTTTATATGCACTCATTAACATACAACTATATTAGTGGTCTAATTTAGCTCAACTAGAGAAGCTTCACTCTACGAAAAATGAATTCGGATTCAATATTTCCAGGTTAGCGATTTGGTTTGTAATAAACTAATATAGCAGGAGAAGCAAAATCTTGTAAGCCCAGGAGGTATGAGGCCCCGGCACATTCTTTAAAGTCCGGGAGGTACGAGGTCCTGGCGCATTATCTTAAGTCCGGGAGATATGAGGCCCCAGCACATTCTCTTAAGCTCGGGAGGTATGAGGCCCCGGCATCTTATTCTTGAAAGTCTGTGAGGTACAAGGCCCTGGCGCATTATCTTAAGTCCGGGAGATATGAGGCCCCGGCACATTCTCTTAAGCCTGGGAGGTATGAGGTCCTGGCACATTCTCTTAAGCCCGGGAGGTATGAGGCCCTAGCATCTTAATCTTGTAAGTCCGGAAGGTACGAGGCCCCGGCACATTTTTTAAAGTCCTGGAGGTACGAGGCCCCGGCACATTCTTTAAAGTCCGGGAGGTACGAGGCCCCGGCACATTCTCTTAAGCTCGGGAGGTATGAGGCCCCGGTATCTTATTCTTGAAAGTCCGGGAGAGACGAGGCCCCGGTTATTATCTAAAGTCCAGGGCTCTGTACCTTGGCTCAGGGCTCCGCACCTCGACAACTCCAAGACCCAGGGCTCCGTACCTTGTTTACTCATTAAGTTCAGGGCTCCGTACCCTTGCCCGGGGACCTGTACCTCGGCCATCTGCTAAGTCCATGGATCCGTACCCTGGCTCGGGGCTCCGCACCTCGACTCATCTAAGACCCAGGGCTCCGTACCTTGGTTGCTCATTAAGTCCAGGGCTCCGTACCCTGGCCTGGAGACCCATACCTCGGCCATCTGTTAAGTCCCGGGACATGCTCCCTGGCCCAAAGCTCCGCACCTTGGTTATTTATAAGCCCAGGGTTCTCAAATCTGGCTCAGGGCTCCGCACCTTGACCATTCCCAAGTCCCGGGACATGCTCCCCGGCCTAAGACTCCGCACCTTGGTTATTTATAAGCCCAGGGTTCTCAAACCTAGCTCGGGGCTCCGCACCTCGACCATTCCCAAGTCCCGGGACATGCTCCCCGGCACAAGGCTCCGCACCATGGCTATTTATAAGCCCAGGGTTCTCAAACCTGGCTCGTGGCTCCGCACCTCGACCATTCCCAAGTCCCGGGACATGTTCCCCGGCCCAAGGCTTCGCACACTAGTTATTTATAAGCCTAGGGTTCTCAAACCTGGCTCGGAGCTCGGCACCTCGACCATTCCCAAGTCCCGGGACATGCTCCCCGACCCAAGGCTCCGCACCTTGGTTATTTATAAGACCAGAGTTTTCAAGCCTAGCTCGGGGATCAGCACCTCGACCATTCCCAAGTTCCGGGACATGCTCCCCGGCCCATTGCTCTTCACCTTGGTTATTTATAAGCCCAAGGTTCTCAAACCTGGCTCGGGGCTCCGCACCTCGACCATTCCTAAGTCCGGGAGATTTGAGGCCCCGGAAATCTATTTTAAAGTCCGGGAGATATGAGGCCCCGTTATCTTATGCAAATACATGGAGGTCCGAGGCCCCGGTATCTTATTTCAAGTCCATAAGACAACGAGACTCCGGTATTTCATCCCATTTCTGGGAGACATGAAGCCCCCGATGCTTTTATAGAACAAGATTGATTATCTCTTTGGGAATCCAAGCATGACTGATCGGGACAGCGAGTATGACTCTAGTCCGATTATCTAAGGGATGTGTGATGATACCCCCATAAGAGCCCGGGTCATGGATTACCCGAGATAACAAATGGATTCCCAAATCAGAGTCATTATGCATGATGGATTCTTCTGAAGACCGGGCAAGTGCAAGCTCAGGCTCAACTCTCCGGGCAAATAGAAGCCTGGGCTCTAGTGCAAGCTCCCGGAATTTTTCTACTAGACCACCTCGATATGAGCACCACACTCGAGTATACTAGCAGAATAGGATGTGGGCGATTGTCCCATCTCTGACACCATGCCGATGAGTTGACAAAATCAGATGGGCTGGATGTGACCAGTAAGAGATTTGACATGTCAGAATATAGGCTGTGCTCAGCTGTCCTACTATAATTAGTAGGTAGCACGGAGAACGAGTTCATCATTACTTCTCCTACTATAAATATCAGGTTCTCTCTTTACATTTAGATTCATTCACACTAATATCACAACAATCACTTGGTTACATTGGTTTTTGGCTTGAATCATTCACTGACTTAAGTATCGGAGTGGTCACGCCGGATACCCCTCCGACGTCCATTCACTTGGTTACCTTCTTGAGTGCAGGAAATCCTCTCCGCCCGGGAAAGAAGCTTCTGGTTCAGATATCTACATTTCTCTTATTTCCTTCATCATTTTGATTGCAGATCCGGCGGAGTACCCGACCCTGCTCTTCCATTTCACCCGGATCGCATCAGGAAACACAGTCCAGTCTGAACTCAGACAACAAAAATACGAAAGAATCACAACTGTCTTTTCTCAAATTAATATATATATAGTACTGTCTGTGTGATGTGGCAGATATACGTGCGTACAGTATACTAAATATATATATATATATATATATATATATATATATTACCATGATGTCCATCGGCGACTGCCTAAAAATCATCGAAACCAGAAGGTTAACGTAAAATTTAGATTATATCACTATATAACAACCTCATTCATATGAAACTATTCTTGCTCACATAAATATAATACCATTTTATAAAATATATATGAATAACGTGTTTTAAAATCTATGCTACAAGCATGCACGCACGAGATCTGTGTGCAATTATTTGTTCAAAAGTTTAATTACTCCGATCCTTCAACCCTTTCAAGATTATAAATAAGTGAGAAAATGAATTACTTGTTGCTGGAGTACTCGTAGACACGTCCACCGGTTGAGAATACAATGAGCGCGATTTCGGCATCACACAGAACCGAAAGCTCGTAAGCTTTCTTCAGCAGACCATTTCTCTGCTTGCAAAAGGTCACCTGTCGATTCGTGTTGTTCTCGATTCTCTTTATTTCGATCTTTCCTCTTCCCATTTTTAATTTTGTTAATTCAATCCTGCTCATCATCATTCGAATCAAAACAAAATTGTTTTCTGCTACCAAAATTCGTTACTTGTAATGATGGATGATATATATGTTTTGCCTATCCGTGTCGCTGGAAGACAGAAGGCTAGAGGGTTAAAAAAAGACAAGGTGCTCATATGTCTAAAACAAACTTATATTTTGACAAATTATATTATTACATTAAATTTGAATTAATTCTCAATTGTCGCGAGGATAAAAAAATTTGTAAGCGAAGGGTTTCTTCAGAAAAGCTGGATGATCCTCAAAAATAAAAGAGAGAAAATGCAAAAATGCTTGAAGGGGGTTAAGTAAGGCATATATATACACAAGCGAAATAATCAGCTGAAAAAATTACATATTTTCAGCTAAAAGTTCAGATTTTTACAGAAATATTGCATCAAACTTATTGTCATCTACTTAGAAGAGACCAAAACACTGGTATATTTATGTCGTACTCAAAGAAATTTAAAATCTCTATGAAATTGTAAAAAAGAATTATTTCATGGAATGTTTCTTGTGAATTTGAGCAAGATAAAAAACTTTCATGCTAGCTAGGAAGACGAAAACTGCATATGCGGTTTCAGCCCTTTTTAAATCAGCAAAATTGCACTCAAACTCCACAAATATCCGAAAAACACAACATCTGAAACTGGGCAGGAGAAAAAATAACCAAAAAGTATTAATTAATAATCAATCCTGTGAGCAGATAATCCAGATAAGATCAAGCTGCACAATTTCAAATCCCGATCGAGTGAAAGGCGGAAACAACCCAAGCTATATTTTATCTTTCTTGTTATCTTTCTGTTGCAATCATGCGAGATACTCGCAATTGGTTTCCTAGTTTTTATGTTTCTGTTAAGCTTTTATTTTAGTATAAATACTATGTAGTTAGGTAGAATGAATCACGATGAATAGAACTCTTTTTGTGTCTTTCAACTCAACTGTGAATTCTTTTTGGGGGTACGCTTTCTGGGTTTGAAGCCAACATTTGGTATCAGAGCATCCAGTGTTGAACATCCAAGCATTCACAGTTCCACTAACAAATGTCGATTGTCCACCAGCATACAGCGAAAGAGAACGGCGGGATGTCGTTTCACTATCTAATGCTGAGCCCCCACAATTACGCGGTATGGGCAATAAAGACAGAGGCGATTCTTGATGCTCAAGGAGTTTGGGAGGCGGTGGAGCCGACAAAAGGAGCACGAGTGGATGGAAAGAAGGATAAGGCAGCACGGGCATACATCTTGCAGTGTCTTCCAGAAGACATCCTTCTCCAGATCGCATAGAAGAAGAGAGCAAAGGAGACCTGGGATAGCCTCAAGACGAGGTACCTGGGCGGTGATTGAGTCAAAAAGGCACGTGTACAGACACTAAAGAGCGAATTTGATGCCCTTCGGATGAAAGAGACCGAGACAATTGATGAATTCGTCGGAAAACTCAGTGCAATAACCAGCAAGTTTTCCACCCTTGGTGATACACTTGAAGACTCCTCTCTGGTCAAGAAGCTGCTCGACTCTGTTCCTGAGAAATTCTTCCCCATCGTCGCCGGGATGGAACAGTTCTACGATATCAAGACCATGCCATTTGAGGAAGCTATAGGGCGATTAAAGGCGTATGAGGAACGAACAATGCGATTTCATGGCAACATCAACGGTACCGAAGGTCAACTTTTATTCACTCATGCCGAGTGGCAAGCGCGACAGAAGGGGAACAACGGTGACACCTCGTTAGGAGGAAAGGGACGTGGGTCCAGTGGCCCTGATCGCGGCAAATGGCATGGACGACGGCGCGGTCGTGGTCGTGGTGGGCTTCGCAAAGATAATACAGGAGGTACTAACAACACCAGCAGTGGTACTCGTGACAAGAGTCACATAAAGTGTTTCAATTGTGAGAAATTGGGACACTACACGTCTGAATGCCGCATCAAGCGTCGTGACGATGAAGCTCATCTCACTCGCGCCACTGATGAAGAGCCAGCACTGTTGATGGTCGTATCCCAGGAGGTGACGCACACTAAGTGTGAGCAGCAGGTTGCTATACTACTTAGCGAAGAGTGGTTATTCTTTTTGGTTCAAGGAGCTAAGGTAAGCTTTTGGTGTAGTTATTCTTTGGATTTTGGTGTTGGGAAGAAATCATGGGTTTGTTGATTGTGTTGGTTTTATGGATGTTATGGTTTGGTTGTTGGATTATTAAGTTATTGATGGTTCAATTCATGGTTTATTGTTGTAGGATTTGTACCAAGAGATTAGATTCAACGTTTCGATTGGTTGTAAGTGGAATTCATTCCCTTGTGCTCACATGATAATATATTTATGGTGTTTCAATGGTTTTATTATACTATTCCCTTCCATTTGATTCATATTATGTATAAATACACTTTGTTGTATATTAGAGGCTTTTATATGTCTCAATTGTGTAAAAGAGAATACAAAAGAAAAGAGTATGCAAAGTGTTTGATTTAATGTCCAAAAGATAGTTCAAATGATTTATTGGATTGATAGATACATAGTCAGAGATTGCATGCAATTAGTTGATCAACGACCATAGACTTATATCCCAACAGAGTATTCGATTTATATCGACGGGATATAGGTACAGAGACAGAGATACTATTTAAATATCAATCCACCAGAGAAAAGAGAAATACCATCGTTATTGTTATGCTATACCATGTTATTCATGTTTCAAGAGTTGATGGTATTTAATGATTTCAAAGTCATGTTTTACAGAGTATGATATATGTAGATTGTTATGTAAGAGTTCCACTTGCTGAGTTTTATACTCATTCCAGTTATTTCATGTGATGCAGATAAGAGGGACGAGCCAGGACGTTGATTGGAGTTGAGGTCATATGCATAGAAGATGGAAGGAAGAAGGCTATTTTGTTAGAAATTTGGACAGGATAAAAAATGAGGTTTTGTATTTTGACGCAACATTTGATGGATCATGTATATACTTTTGATTGTAAATGTTTATGTCAAGAGAATTTTAAATCCTTCCTCCCTTCAAGTAAAATTTTTAATTTCCGCTGTGTTATTTTATCAAATCGATCAGAGGTGTTACATTTAGTGCTATCAGAGCAACGTTCTTCGGACCAATGCATATGACTTCGTCTACTTTCAACAGTTTGGGTATGTCTTCTTCTTCATCTATTTATTGTTATGGTTGATATGTATTATGTGAGCACATTGTAGGAGTTATGCCTCGTAAGAGAAAGGCTTCAGAGGGTGAGGATAGCTCCTCATCGAGAGTTGTCGACGAGTTCGGCAAATTACTGAAAGAGCAAGCCAAGGTTCACAGTGAGAAGATTCAACAGTTGCTCCGTATGCAAGGTTCCGGTCAAGGTAGAGGCCAAGAGAGAGGCCAATGGATTCAAGCAGTTGGGTCTGATGGGATCTTTACTGCTTTTAAGAGGATGGATCCGCCTGAGTTTGCAGGAAGCACTGATCCATTGATGGCTGTAGAGTGGATTAAAGCACTTGAGACGATATTTGATCATCTCAAGTATGAAGACAATGATAGAGTTGGTTGTGCAGTTTTCATGCTAGTCAAAGCTGCACGTATTTGGTGGAATGCCACTAAGGTAGGTGTTGATGTTCCGGCATTAAAGTGGCAAGATTTCACGGATCTTTTCTATGACAAGTATTTCTCGGATGCACTTCGAGCTCGGAAGGTGACTGAGTTTTTAGAGCTTCGTCAAAGGAGGTATGAATGTTGATGAGTACATCTTGAAGTTCGAGGAGGTCTGTCTGTTTGCCCCATACATTGCCTCAAATGACAAAGACAAGGTGCTCATTTTATTAGAGGACTTCGAGCAGAGATCAGGAGGGACATCAATATGTCTAAGGCGGTGACATTTAAAGAGATTGTGGCTAAAGTATTGTTAGCCGAGAAAGATGAGAATGATATTGCTAGAGAGAGACAGACCAGGCACCAGGCTATTCCTCAAAAAGATCAAGGTTCGAGCCAAAGTGGACAAGGCAGTTACAAGGGGAAAGGCAAGATGGAGCCGAGTTCTAAAGCACCGACAGTCCCGTTTGACCCAGAGAAGTTATTGTGTCCCAAGTGCAGTAGGCCTCATAGGGGTGAATGCAGGTTTGGTACTCACACATGCTACCGATGTGGTACTGCAGGCCATATCGCCAAGGACTGTCCGAGAGGATTGAGTAAAGAGAAGGTGCAGGGTCGCATCTTTACAATGACGAAGGAAGTTTAATGTTGTATTGCCTTCTGGGATGTGTTTTGCCCGACGTCTATTATGTATGCGTGTACTGTTCAAATTTATGAGCGAGTGGTTTATGCCGATTTGATTGTTATTCCGATGGTTGCGTTTGATATTATTCTTGGCATGGATTGGCTATCGACTTATCGTGCAGTGATTGATTGCGTTGTCAAAAAGGTGAAATTTGTAGATGATGAAAATAAGGAAGGTATGCTCACCAGTGCAGGTACTTCGCTGGTTCTTCCTTTTATTTCATGTCTTGAGGCTAATAAGTTGTTGTTTAGAGGTTGTGATGGGTTTTTGGCTTCGATTGTTGATATGGATAGAATTGTGAAGTTGAATATTGATGATATTGATGTTGTGAGAGAGTTCTCTGTTTGAGGATGATGTGCCGGGTTTACCGCCGGACACAGATGTAGAGTTTGTGATTGATTTAGTCCCCGGGACGGTTTCTATTTCCAAAGCTCCGTATAGAATGGCCCCGACAGAAATGAAAGAGTTGAAGACGCAGTTGCAGGATCTATTGGATAAAAGTTTTATTCGGCCGAGTTCTTCGCCTTGGGGAGCTCCGGTTCTTTTCGTTAAAAATAAAACGGGTCTTTGCGGCTGTGCATTGACTACAGAGAAATCAACAAAGTGACGATCAAGAATAAATATCCGTTGCCACGGATACATGACCTTTTTGACCAACTGCATGGGGCTACAATGTTTTCGAAGATTGATTTGCGATCTGGCTATTATCAGTTGAAAGTTAGGGAGTCTGATATCCCTAAGACGGCGTTTCGGACCAGGTACGTTCATTACGAATTTCTTGTGATGTCGTTCGATTTGACTAATGCTCCTTCAGTCTTCATGGATCTTATGAACCGAGTGTTCAAGCCGTATTTGGATAACTTTGTCATTGTTTTCATCGATGATATATTGATTTATTCCAAGACCAGAGAGCTTCACGCAGAGCACCTCAGAGTTGTTCTTCAATTGTTGAGAGAGAAGAGGTTGTATGCTAAGTTAAAGAAATGTGAGTTCTGGTTGGACCAGATTTCTTTCTTAGGTCATGTTGTCTCGAAGGATGGTATAGCTGTTGATCCAGTAAAAATCGAGGCGATACAGAAGTGGCCTATCCTTACCACTGTATCAGAGGTACGCAGTTTTTTTGGTTTGGCGGGTTATTATCGTCGTTTTATTTCAGACTTTTCCAAGATTTCTCTGCCATTGACCAACCTGACGAGGAAGACTGTGAAGTTTGAGTGGTCCAATGAATGCCAAAGTGGATTCCAGGAGTTGAAAGATAGGTTGACGACAGCTCCGGTATTTGCATTGCCCAGTGGTACAGAGGATTTTGTTGTTTATACCGATGCGTCGAAGAAGGGTCTTGGGGCAGTGCTGATGCAACGTGGAAAGGTTATAGCCTATTCTTCTCTTCAGCTGAAGGACTACGAGAAGAATTATCCTACGCATGATCTGGAACTGGCAGCTGTGGTTTTCGCCCTGAAAATTTGGAGACACTATTTATATGGCAAAATGTGTGAAATTTTCATGGACCACAAGAGTTTAAGGTATTTGTTTTCCCAGAAAGAACTCAATATGCAACAGAGACGATGGTTAGAACTTGTCAAAGATTATGATGTGACGATTAATTATCACCCAGGGAAGGCGAATGTTGTAGCGGACGCATTGAATCGTAATTCAAGTTCCTCTTTGAGTTCTATGATTCAGAAGCCGTTTTTGTTAGACTTGCAACGAGAAGAGATAGTTTTGGTAGTACCAGGAACTATTGCTCGCTTTTCAGCGTTGATCATTCGGCCTACATTGACGGACATGATCCGTAGAGAGCAGGCCAATGATGCACAGTTGATAGAGATGAGAGCCAGAGCAGAAGAGAGAAGTAATTCAGAGTTTGGGATGAATAGAGATGGTTTAATGACATTCAGAGGCCGTATATGTATTCCTACCGGTGATCATATTCGGCAAGTCTTCTTGACAGAGGCACATTCCGCGCCATACTCGATACATCCAAGTGGTACCAAGATGTATCAGGATCTTCGTAGGCCCTATTGATGGCCAGGTATGAAGAAGGATATTGCCATGTTTATTTCTCAGTGCCTAACTTGTCAGCAGGTGAAAATCGAACATCAGAAACCTGTTGGGACATTGCAGTCATTGCCTATTCCTCAATGAAAATGGGAGCATATTACAATGGATTTCGTGACTGGTCTTCCCAGAACGCAGAAAAGATATAACTCTATTTGGGTTATCGTTGATCGATTGACCAAGTCAGCGCATTTTCTTCCAGTCAAGACAACGTATTCCATAAACCAGTATGCCGAAGAGTACATAGCAGAGATTGATAGATTTCATGGTGTTCCTGTGTCGATCGTGTCTGATCGTGACCCTAAATTTACTTCAGAGTTTTGGAAGAGTTTGCACAGAGCCTTGGGTACACAGTTAGCATTTAGTACAGCATATCACCCCCAGAGTTCACGTACAATAACAACTACCAAGCGACGATTGGAATGGCACCATATGAAGCACTTTATGGCAGAAAATGTAGATCTCCCTTGTATTGGGACGAGATTGGTGAGAGGAAGATGTTGGGTCCAGAGTTGGTCCAACAGACAACTGATGTGGTTGATGTTATTCGAGAGAGGATGAAGACAACACAGTCGAGATAGAAGAGTTATGCTGATGTAAGACGAAGTCCGTTGCAGTTTGAGGTTGGTAATCACATGTTCTTGAAGATTGCACCTCTTAAAGGTGTGATGCGGTTTGGTAAAAAGAAAAAGTTGAGTCCAAGGTTTATTGGCCCATTTGAGATATTGGACAGAGTTGGTGATCAAGCTTACAAGTTAGCCTTACCGCCAGATCTTGATAGAGTTCATAATGTTTTTCATGTCTCCATGCTCAGGAAGTATATTGCGAATCCTTCCCATGTTCTTCGTCACGATCCATTGGATTTGACACCGAATTTGACGTATCAAGATATTCCAGTCCAGATTCTGGATCACAAAGTTAAAGTATTGAGAAACAAAGAGATCGGCATTGTTAAAGTCCTTTGGAGGAATCAATTGATTGAAGAAGCCACGTGGGAACCAGAGGATGAGATGAAAGTAAAGTATCCTGAGCATTTTGCACAGTAACGTCAATTTCGGGGACGAAATTAATCTTGACAGAGGCAGATACCGCGCCATACTCGATACATCCAGGTGGTACCAAGATGTATCAGGATCTTCGTAGGCTCTATTGGTGGCCAGGTATGAAGAAGGATATTGCCATGTTTATTTCTCAGTGCCTAACTTGTCAGCAGGTGAAAATCGAACATCAGAAACCTGCTGGGACATTGCAGTCATTGCCGATTCCTCAATGGAAATGAGAGCACATTACAATGGATTTCGTGACTGATCTTCCCAGAACAAAGAAAAGATATAACTCTATTTGGGTTATCGTTGATCGATTGACCAAGTCAGCGCATTTTCTTCCAGTCAAGACAACGTATTCCATGAACCAGTATGCCGAAGTGGTTAGCAGATTTAATATGGATGAAGCTAAATCTGTTATGACTCCTTTGGCTAGCCATTTCAAACTAACCAAAGCACAATCACCATCGACGGAGCAGGAGCATGCTTATATTAATAAGGTTCCTTATGCTTCGGCTTTCGGAAGCCTAATGTATGCAATGGTGTGTACAAGACCAGACATAGCACATGCAGTGGGAGTTGTGAGCAGGTTTATGAGCAATCCAAGAAAACAGCACTGGGAAGCAGTTAAATGGATTCTGAGGTATTTGAAAGGTACTGCTAGTTTATCTTTATGCTTCAGAAGATCAAAATTGGGCTTACAGGGTTTTGTCGATGCCGATATGGGTGGTGACCTGGATGGCAGGAAAATTACTAATGGATATGTGTTCACATTAGGTGGTACAATTGTAAGCTGGGTATCTATGTTGCAAAAGATTGTTGCGCTTTCGACTACTGAGGCTGAGTACGTTGCTGTAATAGAAGCTAGCAAGGAGATGTCGAGATGATATGGTTGAGATCCTTTCTGGAGGAATTGGGTCAAAAGCTTGAGAGTAGCAAATTACACTGTGACAGTTAGAGTGCTATTCATTTAGCAAAAAATCATGTTTATCATGCTAGGACAAAGCATATACAGGTTCGTTACCATTTCATCAGACCAGTTCTGGAAGATGGAGTCTTGATGCTGGAGAAGATTCCTGGAAGTAAAAATCCTACTGATATGCTCACGAAAACAGTAACCACTGACAAACTGAAGTTGTGTTCGACTTTAGTTGGTCTCCATGATTAATATTGGAGATATGAGCTGCTGCACTGATGGTGTGAAGACATGATTGAAATCAAGTCTTCAAGTGGGAGAAATGTTAGGTAAAAGTGGGGCCAATGCATTTAATTCCAAACGTGTCAAATTTGAAAGGGTTGAATGGTGGCCGGCAGAAGAAGAAATGCATTCCCTTTTGTTCTCACGGGAGGATCGCGGCTATAAATAAGTGCATCATTTGCCCTTTAAAATCATCCCAAAACAAACAAAGCAATTACAAAGCTTTGTAAATAAGAGAGAAAAAAAGATAGTTTGTTTTGTTCTTTTGTGTGAGTTAGAGAAAATATTTTCTCGGGTATACTCGGGTGTGGGAGTGTGAGATATTTAGTGTATTGGTGTATACACTTGTTGTAATATTTTTTTCGGTTATAAAAGCTACAGTAGCTCCGTGGACGTAGCCTATCTTGGGTGAACCACGTAAATCTTTGTGTTCTTGTTTGTTACTTTATTCCGCAATTTTGGGTACTATATTATCATCGTGATCGGTATCACTTCGAGGTAATTTCCCAACAATATTTACTACATTCTCCATTATTTATCTCTCTTTATTACATTCAATTTTGAACGTTGATGTAAATTCTGAACAAAAAGAGTAAATAAAAACTTAAAACCCTAGCGAACGTAAGGGAATAGGAAAAGTAATATTAAGTGGGCCTCAGCCTCCCTAAATTTAAAGTCCAATAGAATTATAAACCTCAATATTGGGTTATTGTGTCGGCTCTAGCCAACCCAGAGTTGACTAATAATATAAAATTGGAATTATAATTAATATAAATCATACATGGAACTGCGCGATCAAACTGCTGAAGTTTATTCCTTGGAATGGTTCTCTATGGAAGGAGCAACTAAATAGAACATATGAAGAGCAGCTAAAGCGAATTACCGAAATGGTATTATTGGTATTTTGGCCTATATCATGTTTCCCTTGCTACCTGAACACTAGTGCCATCATTTTCCAGTTATTTACATTATCAGAGATCTGCTGATGTTGCATGTTATATAAACTAATGCATTTTATGTTGCACCATGTTGGGTACTTATTGAAAATTTTGCTTTTTTTGGGTGATGTTCTGTTACGTGTCCAGATATAACTGAGGCAAGAGAGCAGAGGCCACAACGCACGAGAAGTGCTCCTAGGAGATTAATAGACTTTATATCAGAATAATTGTATATCAATTGTGGGAAAAATGCTTATCAATTGGGAGATTAGTGTACAAAGGGTGAAATAAACTTTAGGAAACACAAACACGTTTATAAGACTAGCTATGGTAAGTCAAAAGGGAGGGACACTTGTTTCCGGATAAATAGACAACACGAATGAAAAGGGGCCAGCTCCCTCAATTCAATTCCTCTCTCCTGATATTATGTAAGTTCTCTCTATGAAATTATCTTCGCAGTCATTCACTTGCAGGTGGATCTGATCTTTCGAAGCTGGGCTCTAACATTGGTGCTCTCGTTCGCAATCCATTGACGGATTCAAATCGCGGTTGCATTGGTACATCAGCAAAGCGATGGCGGAGGGAACACGATTTGCTCGATTAGAGGAAACTCTTTCCAAACTCATTAATCTACAGGAATCTCAGGTTGCTTTGATTGGAAAGCAACACACAAGCATTGATGCCTTCAATACTTCACTCAGTGAGCTCACGGTTTGCTTAAAAACACTGGATGCGAAGGTGGAGCAGCAATTGAGGCGCAACAACCCCGCAGTTGGTCCGAGCTCACCATCGCAGCCACAATTGGTGAATAATTCGAATAGGTTCCAGAGTTCCGAGCTGCCATCAGGAGCGAATAAAATACGAATCGATTTTCCTAGATTTTCGGGTGATCACCCTTCAGCGTGGGTAGCTCGCATTCAGCGGTATTTTGAGTATTATCGAACTCCAGAATCTCAACGTTTAATTGTTGCATCCTTTCATTTAGATGGAGATGCTTTGGATTGGTTTGATTGGATGAATCGTAATGAACTGATTGCTAGTTGGACTGAGTTTTTGAGTGCTATTATAAAACGATTTGGACCATCGGAGTATGAAGATCATTTTGGGAAAATGAGCAAGCTAACACAATCCGGTTCTTTGGCTGAGTATCAACATCAATTTGAACAATTGGCCAATAATATTTTGGATGTACCCGAGCATGTGCTCATTAGTTGTTTTGTCTCCGGGCTATGACCATAAATTCGCAAAGAAACACAAGTTTATCGACCACGGTCACTAATTCAGGCTATGAGTTTGGCAAAGTTGTATGAGGATAAATTTTCGGATAGTGCCAGGTTGCCAGTGAATTGGGGCGACAATTCAGTAACTTCAAAACAATAGTTTTCTACGGTAACTCCGAGTCGACTACCGTTACTTCCTACTCCACCGGGGCCCAAGAAATCATAACCTATGAAGCGTCTCACTCCAGCGGAAATGTTGGCAAGACGAGAGAAAGGTTTATGCTATAATTGTGACGAATTTTTTTTTCAAGGTCACAAATGTAAAGGACAATTTTTCTTACGCATTGTTCCTGAGGTTGAAGTAGCGGAGGAAGCTAATGGGGATGAAAGTTCTTTGGTATCTCCAGAGATGGGCAGCTTACAAGATTGTCCAGAAATTAGTTTGCATGCATTGGTAGGACAACCTTGTCCTGGCACACTACGATTGACGGCTTTCATAAAGAAAGTGCAGGTACAAACGTTGATTGATGGCGGAGCACTCATAATTTTATCCAGGAGCGCCTTGCTAGATTCTTGAAGCTTCAAATCATTCCTTCTCCGTATTTCTCGATTATGATAGGCAATGGGCAATTTATGACATGTCAAGGGTATTGCCCGAAAGTAACAATATAATTGGACACCGTATCTTTTGTCATTGATCTCTACGTTATCCAAGTGCAAGGAGCTGAAATTGTTTTGGGGGTGCAATGGCTTCAAGGATTGGGCATGTAACGTACCGTACTTTTACTACTTTAAATTTGCGGAAAAATTTAAAATTTTAATCAAATACAACATCCGTACGGTCGTCACCCAATATACATAGAATATCTTTAAAATAATCCATCACCAAATAAAAGTTTGCTAAAAGAACGCTGTCTCGAAACGTCTCACATTCAAATCAAAACATCAGAGTATTTTAAAAGTTTGCATAAACATAAACTTGCGGTCCTCGGGTTTGGCCTGCCGCTCAGCCCAAGCCTGCCCCTTGGTCGCCACCTCCTGTCTCCTGCTCATCGTACTCACCTGCATCGATCAAGTCTAGTGAGTCTAAAGACTCAACACGTATAAACTAGGATAACTAGTATTAAGTAATAAAATCGCATGCAACTTTAAAATAAGGCATAAATAACTTGAAACTTGAACATACGTACATGCGTAACTAGACGTGCCATCAACATAAACTTTCATAACATACTGCATACGTAAACATTCATAACATGATCATTTTTCGTAGAGGCATGTTTCAAAGCAAGTGACCCATAACGTAAAAGAGCCTGATCAGACTATACCACAGTACTGGGCTGACAGGGACGTATCCACTCCCGCTTACATAAGATCCCTGTTCATAATTTAACAGGCCAGTTGATCCACGTTCATAATTTAACGCTTTACAACCACGATCTAACACGTTCATAATTTAACGGGCGGATTGGTCCCCGTTCATAATTTAACGCTTTCCAATCCTAACATAATTTGGTCACAAGACATTTAGCATACCTCAAAACTTAAAATATTTTCTTGCACGTCAACATACTTACTTGGCATTGAGGGACTCATTAGACTTCGATCGTGGGTCGTTGCTGCACATACTAACGTGAATTCACATACGTAACTTGCATAACTTAGACATAAATTTCATACTTACTCTCAAGTTCAATATATACTTAGGACGTTCTAACGTTTCCCATAGCACGACCCTGGATAATCCTTGCACTAAACCATAACATCAAACCTCAAACGTGTTATAATATTTTTCCCAAAATATGAAGGATACGGACCCCGTACTTACAACCGTGCATGGGTCCGTGTAGGTACTGGAAGTTGTGTGCGCAGAAATGAGGAGACACGGACCCCGTGCTGAGGTCCGGGTAGAGGTCCGTGTAGACACTGTAAAAGACATCGCAAAGGAGGGAGGGGTACGGACCCCGTGCATAGGTCCGTGTGGGGGTCCGTGTAGACACTGTAAAAAGACACTACGGAAGAACAAAAGGCACGGACCCCGTGTAGAGGTCCAGGTGTGGGTCCGTGTACCTACTGTGAACGCGAACCAACGAAAACTTTGTACATGTTTCGCTTAACTTTCTAGACTCGATTGCACGGACTACGAATCGACACCACGAGCTCATCTTAGGCTACTAATTCAATGACCCAAGCCTAAACAATTGTCCCAAAACAACCCAAAATCACAATCAACCCAACAAACCCGTGAACGAGACTTTTTGACAACAAACGGTTCTATACGGCATTCAATCTCCCAAGCGCCTAATGACAAGAAACGACGCTTCATTATACATCCCAACATCATAAATAATATACCTATACGCAGCAACGATCACCCGTCGATCCCCAACGAGGCCTGCAACATAAAACTTCAAGAACATAATTTACGTAAAAGTCGCAGTTTGAGCAGTCCCACGAAAAACACCATAACTCACTCAATTTTTGTCCAAAAATTTCGAATCATATATCAAATCGAAGGTATCGAAACGTTCTACGACTTTGCCGTTGAAAGTTTTCCCAAAATATGAACAGAAAAATCGCAGTTTTGACATGAACAGTAAAAAACGAGTTTTAGATCTAAAAATTTTCCTTCGAAATTGATCCGATTCATGATCCGCTCAAACTACTATCATCATACATAACTTTTACGCATAAACACAATGCAATACAATATATGACTTGATCGACACAGCAAGAACAGATTATACGTGCCTTTTTTATATTTAAAATACCGTACGACGACACCGAAGCGGAGATGGAGCGAGGTTTGATCCGGGACGAACGTGGCACCGATTTTTCCTTGAAATAAATTACGAAAATTGCTGGAATTTGAGAGGGAAGGGGGACGGCTGCTATGTGCACAAGAACCCTAACCTTTTCTCTTTCAAAATAATAAAACTAGAATGGATGAAGGGTGTGTGTTTGAGCGTGCATCGGTGTGTGTAAAAGTGTGTGTGTGCGTGAGTTTAGTGTGTGCAGAATGTGTGTGTGCGTGTGTTAGATAATTAGGAGGAGTAAAATTTGCTAATTAATAATTAACAATGCTAATCAAGATGCTAATTAAAAAGGTTGACTCAAATAACAATTTAATTAAAATACTATCCTTACTCCTCTTTAAATAAAACTCTTTAATTAAAATATAACACACACCATACTAGACTTTAAAAGTTCTAAAATCATAAACTCACAAAATAATTAATTTAGGATTCAAAAATGCTAAAACTCACTAAATTAATTAAAATGCCCCCAAACTCAACTTAAAATAAAATACCATATTTTAAATGGTCACAATCGTCACCGGTCTCTTCCTCGATCTCGCCTCGAATAATCGCCTGAAACATTAAGCTCGAAATACATTTTAACGTGCATCACATAAACATAAATAATTTAAAATAATGCATTTAAATAAATCATGCATCGCCAAAACTCATTTAAAATTAATTTAGATGATTTAATAATTAAATGAATGCATGGGTTATACGTGTATTAAATTTGGGCACTACAGTTCCTCCCCCACTTATAAAAATTTCGTCCTCGAAATTAAGTCTTACCGAACAACTCCGGGTAGCGAAGTCTCATGTCGGCCTCTGACACCCAAGTGGCTTCTTCCACCGATTGATTCAGCCATTGAACTTTGACCAACTTAGTCGTCTTGTTCCGAAGTCTGCGCTCCTGTCTGTCTAGGATTTGGACTGGTTTCTCCTCGTAAGACAGGTCTGGAGTCAACTGCAGCGGCTCATAACTCAGAACATGAGAAGGATTAGCCAAATATTTTCTCAGCATCGAGACATGGAACACATTGTGCACCCCGGCCAGATTCGGCGGAAGGGCTACACGATACGCTAGCGTCCCAACTCTGTCCAAGATCTCAAACGGTCCAATAAAACTCGGACTCAACTTGCCTCTCTTTCCAAATCTCATAACACCCTTCATAGGTGCTATCTTGATAAAAACGTGATCTCCTACGACAAACTCGAGATCTCTCCTCCTTTTATCTGCATAGCTCTTCTGACGGCTCTGGGCGGTCTTCATTCTGTCACGAATCTTGACCACCACGTCTGCAGTCTGCTGAACTATTTCTGGACCAAGTTCTGTCCTCTCACCCACTTCATCCCAATGAACTGGTGATCTGCACTTCCTCCCGTACAACGCCTCATAGGGAGCCATACCAATAGATGCTTGGAAGCTGTTGTTGTATGTGAACTCCACTAGAGGTAGTCTAGACTCCCAAGTTCCTTGAAAATCAATCATGCACGCCCTTAGCAAGTCCTCTAAAACTTGAATCACTCGCTCAGACTGGCCATCTGTCTATGGGTGAAAAGCTGTACTGAAAAGCAACTTCGTCCCCATGGCTGCATGTAAGCTCTTCCAGAAGGACGATGTGAACCTCGGGTCCCGGTCGGACACAATAGAGACTGGGAAACCATGCAACCGGACGATCTCCTGGATATAAAGATCCGCATACTGCGTCATGGAGAAAGTCGTCTTCACTGGCAGAAAATGCGCTGACTTAGTGAGTCGGTCCACTATAACCCAAATGGAATTCGATCCTCTGACTGATCTCGGCAACCCAACAACAAAATCCATAGTAATGTTCTCCCACTTCCACTCGGGGATGGGGAGTGACTTTACCAACCCTGCTGGTCTCTGATGTTCAGCTTTTACTTGCTGACAAGTGAGACATTCTGATACGAACCTACGGATGTCTCGCTTCATCCCTGGCCACCAATACAATAACTGAAGTTCTTTGTACATCTTGGTGCCTCCTGGGTGAATGGAATACGGAGATGCGTGTGCCTCTGTCAAAATATCCTGTCTGATCGAACCAACACTAGGCACCCACATTCTACCTCTGTATCTCACAATGCCGTCTGAAACTGTGTACAGCACACTGCCCTTGGCTTCGTCTTTCAGTCTCCATTTTTGTAACTGCTCATCTGAAGACTGACCTGCTCGGATTCGGTCTAGCAGATCAGATTTGACTGTCAGATTAGACAGCCTAGGAGCATTGCCATCACGATAAATCTCTAGACCAAACTTCTGAATCTCCGACTGTAGTGGTCTCTGAGCTGTCAACTGAGCTACCACTGCCACTTTTCTGCTCAAGGCGTCTGCGACAACATTAGCTTTTCCCGGATGGTAGCTAATCTCGCAGTCGTAATCTTTCACAAGTTCTAACCACCGTCTCTGTCTCATATTCAACCCTTTCTGTGTGAAGAAATATTTGAGACTCTTTTGGTCGGTGAAAATCTGACATTTCTCGCCGTACAGATAGTGTCTCCAAATTTTCAATGCGAAGACGACGGTGGCTAACTCCAGATCGTGCGTCGGGTAGTTCTTCTCGTGCACCTTTAACTGTCTGGAAGCATAAGCTATGACCCGACCTTGCTGCATCAACACTGCGCCTAATCCGAGCTTAGATGCATCGGTATAAAGCACAAACTCGCCTTGCCCTGTCGGCATGGCTAGCACTGGCGCTGAAATAAGAGCTTGCTTCAAGGTGTCGAAGCTCTTTTGGCATTCCTCACTCCACACAAACTTTGCGTTTTTCTTGGTTAGTGAGGTGAGCGGCACTGCTATGGACGAAAATCCCTTAATAAACTTACGGTATTAGCCTGCTAAACCCAAAAAGCTGCGGATTTCAGATGCGTTCTTTGGCTCAACCCATTCCTTAACGGCTGCCACCTTCGATGGGTCCACCTCAATACCACTGCTGGATACTATATGCCCCAAAAATGCAACTTTCTGCAGCCAAAATTCACACTTACTGAACTTCGCAAATAACTTGCGACTCTGCAAGGTCTGCAAAACTGTCCTCAAATGCTGGTTGTGCTCCTCATGGCTCTTCGAGTAAATAAGAATGTCGTCAATAAATACTATGACGAATTGATCGAGGAACGGCTGAAATACTCGGTTCATGAGGTCCATGAAAATTGCTGGAGCATTCGTCAAACCGAATGGCATTACTAAGAACTCGAAATGCCCATACCTGGTCCTGAAGGCCGTCTTGTGAACATCTGCATCCTTAACCTTCAGCTGATGATACCCTGATCGAAGATCTATCTTAGAGAACACGGTAGCTCCCTGCAACTGATCGAACAAGTCTTCGATTCTAGGCAACGGGTATTTGTTCTTGATCGTTACCTTGTTTAGTTCACGGTAATCGATGCACAACCTCATGCTCCCATCCTTCTTCTTCACAAAGAGCACTGGTGCGCCCCACGGTGAGAAACTAGGGCGGATAAAGCCATTGTCGAGGAGCTCTTGAATCTGCTGCTTGAGCTCTAACATCTCAGCTGGAGCTAACCTGTATGGCGCCTTAGAGATTGGCGCTGTGCCCAGCACGAGCTCGATTGCAAACTCCACCTCTCTCTCTGGTGGAAGGCCGGTGACGTCATCAGGAAAGACGTCTGGAAATTCGCTGACTACTGGCACTTCTGAAATAGAAGGAGTGGGCACGTCCGGCGCTGCTATAACACTGGCCAAGAAAACCTGACATCCCTTGGAAATAAGTCTCCTTGCCTGCATGCATGAAATCATGCGAGGAAAACTCCTCCATCTAGCTGGCTCGAATAGAAACTGCTCCATGCCCAGCGGCCTGACTAATACTGACCTTTTCTGAAAGTCAATCAGAACTATGTTCTTAGTCAGCCAGTCCATTCCCAATATAATATCGAACTCTGGCATCGGCAATACGATCAAATCTGCATATACTAGGTGGCCCTGCAGTTCTAGATCGATGTCCCTGATCACACTGGTAGCTAACAACTCTTCCCCTGATGGGACTGTCACTGAGAAGTTCAAGTCCAGACCGATGGACTTGATGTCCAGGTGATTAGCAAAGGTCTCTGATATAAAGGAGTGGGTTGCTCCTGAATCTATCAGTGCAGTTGTAGCTAATCTCTTTATGAAAATATTCCCTGAGATGCGTTAGCACAACACAACTTATATCCCAAGACACTAACAAGATAGTAACCCAAATATACTCAAACAATACTAGCATCCTACTTATCCCAAGTAAAATTCCACATGCAAATCAAATAGTACTGAACTTAGGTAGAAAAGTTTACCGGTAAGTAAAGTAGTGTCTGGGTCCGCCTCCTGTGCATGCATGGCGAATACCCTGCCCTGGGTTGGCTGCTTCCACTGCGGGCACTCCTTCAGCATATGATCTGTAGCTCCACACTTGAAGCACCTGCCTGATCCATACAAGCACTGTCCCGGGTGCTGACGATTGCATTTAGGACACACGGGGAAGGCAACGGGCTTCTGAGGCGCCCCTTGCTGCTGAACTGGACCCTTGCCCTTTGGTGGTCCATGATAAGGCTTCTTCGCTGGCGGCCCCTGATACGGTTGCTTAAACTGGGGTCGCTGATTCTGCTGCTGATGGTGAGGCTGCGGTGGAGCCTGATAGGGCCTCTTGCCCTGCCTGTCAGCCTCGATATCTCGCTGGTCCTGTTCTGCCGCCAAAGCTCGGGACACGGCGACTGCATAAGAAGTGGGACCAGCTACTCGGACGTCGCGGCGCAAGATCGGCCGCAAACCATTCAGGAAATGTCTCAGTTTTGCCTGTGCATCATTCGCAATAAGGGGCACGAAGTGACACCCCCTTTCAAACTTCCTCACAAATTCCGCCACGCTATTGTCTCCCTGTCGCAGCGTCATAAACTCGTCGGTGAGTTTAGTTCGTACTTCCTCAGTGAAGTACTTGGAGTAGAAAACCTCTTTAAAACCATTCCAAGGCAGCACCTGCAAGTTGACTGCCACAGATGCCACAGATGCACCTTCGGGTTCATCCTCCGGAACCTCTCATATACTGCCTCCGGTCTAGGCCTCTCCTCGTGGCCTGCAATAGTCTGGTTCCTCGCAAATTGTGCGAAGAATTGCGTCATGCCAGCAAGCATCTGTGCCTGCATATCTGGTGGTGGAGGTGGAGGAGGATTGGCCCTCTCCTCATCTCGATGTTCCCTGTCCTCTACTCGGTGCTCTCTGTTCTCATCCCTTGTTTCACGGTCGATCACACATCTAGGAGGCATACTGTTCCAATAAATTACCCAACACGTAAACCCAACATGCATGAACATATATCAATATTTTATGATGCACGTAAATTGAACTTAAAACATAGACATGCTGAAATCATGACTTAATGCGTAATACATAGCATAGCCCAAAACTTTAAAACTTACAGACTTGAGGTGTGACTTCGTGAGCTTCTTGCGACTGGCAGTAGGCATAACCCTTTACAAGAACACGGCTCTGATACCAACTGTAACGTACCGTACTTTTACTACTTAAAATTTGCGGAAAAATTTAAAATTTTAATCAAATACAACATCCGTACGGTCGTCACCCAATATACATAGAATATCTTTAAAATAATCCATCACCAAATAAAAGTTTGCTAAAAGAACGCTGTCTCGAAACGTCTCACATTCAAATCAAAACATCAGAGTATTTTAAAAGTTTGCATAAACATAAACTTGCGGTCCTCGGGTTTGGCCTGCCGCTCAGCCCAAGCCTGCCCCTTGGTCGCCACCTCCTGTCTCCTGCTCATCGTACTCACCTGCATCGATCAAGTCTAGTGAGTCTAAAGACTCAACACGTATAAACTGGGATAACTAGTATTAAGTAATAAAATCGAATGCAACTTTAAAATAAGGCATAAATAACTTGAAACTTGAACATACGTACATGCGTAACTAGACGTGCCATCAACATAAACTTTCATAACATACTGCATACGTAAACATTCATAACATGATCATTTTTCGTAGAGGCATGTTTCAAAGCAAGTGACCCATAACGTAAAAGAGCCTGATCAGACTATACCACAGTACTGGGCTGACAGGGACGTATCCACTGCCGCATACATAAGATCACTGTTCATAATTTAACAGGCCAGTTGATCCACGTTCATAATTTAACGCTTCACAACCACGATCTAACCCGTTCATAATTTAACGGGCGGATTGGTCCCCGTTCATAATTTAACGCTTTCCAATCCTAACATAATTTGGTCACAAGACATTTAGCATACCTCAAAACTTAAAATATTTTCTTGCACGTCAACATACTTACTTGGCATTGAGGGACTCATTGGACTTCGATCGTGGGTCGTTGCTGCACATACTAACGTGAATTCACATACGTAACTTGCATAACTTAGACATAAATTTCATACTTACTCTCAAGTTCAATCGATACTTAGGATGTTCTAACGTTTCCCATAGCACAACCCTGGATAATCCTTGCACTAAACCATAACATCAAACCTCAAACGTGTTATAATATTTTTCCCAAAATATGAAGGATACGGACCCCGTACTTACAACCGTGCATGGGTACGTGTAGGTACTGGAAGTTGTGTGCGCAGAAATGAGGAGACACGGACCCCGTGCTGAGGTCCGGGTAGAGGTCCGTGTAGACACTGTAAAAGACATCGCAAAGGAGGGAGGGGCACGGACCCCGTGCATAGGTCCGTGTGGGGGTCCGTGTAGACACTGTAAAAAGACACTACGGAAGAACAAAAGGCACGGACCCCGTGTAGAGGTCCGGGTGTGGGTCCGTGTACCTACTGTGAACGCGAACCAACGAAAAATTTTGTACATGTTTCGCTTAACTTTCTAGACTCGATTGCACGGACTACGAATCGACACCACGAGCTCATCTTAGGCTACTAATTCAATGACCCAAGCCTAAACAATTGTCCCAAAACAACCCAAAATCACAATCAACCCAACAAACCCGTGAACGAGACTTTTTGACAACAAACGGTTCTATACGACATTCAATCTCCCAAGCGCCTAATGACAACAAACGACGCTTCATTATACATCCCAACATCATAAATAATATACCTATATGCAGCAACGATCACCCGTCGATCCCCAACGAGGCCTGCAACATAAAACTTCAAGAACATAATTTACGTAAAAGTCGCAGTTTGAGCAGTCCCACGAAAAACGCCATAACTCACTCAATTTTTGTCCAAAAATTTCGAATCATATATCAAATCGAAGGTATCGAAACTCTCTACGACTTTGCCGTTGAAATTTTTCCCAAAATATGAACAGAATAATCGCAGTTTTGACATGAACAGTAAAAAATGAGTTTTAGATCTAAAAATTTTCCTTCGAAATTGATCCGATTCATGATCCGCTCAAACTACTATCATCATACATAACTTTTACGCATAAACACAATGCAATACAATATATGACTTGATCGACACAGCAAGAACCGATTATACGTGCCTTTTTGATATTTAAAATACCGTACGACGACACTGAAGCGGAGATGGAGCGAGGTTTGATCCGGGACGAACGTGGCACCGATTTTTCCTTGAAATAAATTACGAAAATTGCTGGAATTTGAGAGGGAAGGGGGACGGCTGCTATGTGCACAAGAACCCTAACCTTTTCTCTTTCAAAATAATAAAACTAGAATGGATGAAGGGTGTGTGTTTGAGCGTGCATCGGTGTGTGTAAAAGTGTGTGTGTGCGTGAGTTTAGTGTGTGCAGAATGTGTGTGTGCGTGTGTTAGATAATTAGGAGGAGTAAAATTTGCTAATTAATAATTAACAATGCTAATCAAGATGCTAATTAAAAAGGTTGACTCAAATAACAATTTAATTAAAATACTATCCTTACTCCTCTTTAAATAAAACTCTTTAATTAAAATATAACACACACCATACTAGACTTTAAAAGTTCTAAAATCATAAACTCACAAAATAATTAATTTAGGATTCAAAAATGCTAAAACTCACTAAATTAATTAAAATGCCCCCAAACTCAACTTAAAATAAAATACCATATTTTAAATGGTCACAATCGTCACCGGTCTCTTCCTCGATCTCGCCTCGAATAATCGCCTGAAACATTAAGCTCGAAATACATTTTAACGTGCATCACATAAACATAAATAATTTAAAATAATGCATTTAAATAAATCATGCATCGCCAAAACTCATTTAAAATTAATTTAGATGATTTAATAATTAAATGAATGCATGGGTTATACGTGTATTAAATTTGGGCACTACAGTTCCTCCCCCACTTATAAAAATTTCGTCCTCGAAATTAAGTCTTACCGAACAACTCCGGGTAGCGAAGTCTCATGTCGGCGTCTGACACCCAAGTGGCTTCTTCCACCGATTGATTCAGCCATTGAACTTTGACCAACTTAGTCGTCTTGTTCCGAAGTCTGCGCTCCTGTCTGTCTAGGATTTGGACTGGTTTCTCCTCGTAAGACAGGTCTGGAGTCAACTGCAGCGGCTCATAACTCAGAACATGAGAAGGATTAGCCAAATATTTTCTCAGCATCGAGACATGGAACACATTGTGCACCCCGGCCAGATTCGGCGGAAGGGCTACACGATACGCTAGCGTCCCAACTCTGTCCAAGATCTCAAACGGTCCAATAAAACTCGGACTCAACTTGCCTCTCTTTCCAAATCTCATAACACCCTTCATAGGTGCTATCTTGATAAAAACGTGATCTCCTACGACAAACTCGAGATCTCTCCTCCTTTTATCTGCATAGCTCTTCTGACGGCTCTGGGCGGTCTTCATTCTGTCACGAATCTTGACCACCACGTCTGCAGTCTGCTGAACTATTTCTGGACCAAGTTCTGTCCTCTCACCCACTTCATCCCAATGAACTGGTGATCTGCACTTCCTCCCGTACAACGCCTCATAGGGAGCCATACCAATAGATGCTTGGAAGCTGTTGTTGTATGTGAACTCCACTAGAGGTAGTCTAGACTCCCAAGTTCCTTGAAAATCAATCATGCACGCCCTTAGCAAGTCCTCTAAAACTTGAATCACTCGCTCAGACTGGCCATCTGTCTATGGGTGAAAAGCTGTACTGAAAAGCAACTTCGTCCCCATGGCTGCATGTAAGCTCTTCCAGAAGGACGATGTGAACCTCGGGTCCCGGTCGGACACAATAGAGACTGGGAAACCATGCAACCGGACGATCTCCTGGATATAAAGATCCGCATACTGCGTCATGGAGAAAGTCGTCTTCACTGGCAGAAAATGCGCTGACTTAGTGAGTCGGTCCACTATAACCCAAATGGAATTCGATCCTCTGACTGATCTCGGCAACCCAACAACAAAATCCATAGTAATGTTCTCCCACTTCCACTCGGGGATGGGGAGTGACTTTACCAACCCTGCTGGTCTCTGATGTTCAGCTTTTACTTGCTGACAAGTGAGACATTCTGATACGAACCTACGGATGTCTCGCTTCATCCCTGGCCACCAATACAATAACTGAAGTTCTTTGTACATCTTGGTGCCTCCTGGGTGAATGGAATACGGAGATGCGTGTGCCTCTGTCAAAATATCCTGTCTGATCGAACCAACACTAGGCACCCACATTCTACCTCTGTATCTCACAATGCCGTCTGAAACTGTGTACAGCACACTGCCCTTGGCTTCGTCTTTCAGTCTCCATTTTTGTAACTGCTCATCTGAAGACTGACCTGCTCGGATTCGGTCTAGCAGATCAGATTTGACTGTCAGATTAGACAGCCTAGGAGCATTGCCATCACGATAAATCTCTAGACCAAACTTCTGAATCTCCGACTGTAGTGGTCTCTGAGCTGTCAACTGAGCTACCACTGCCACTTTTCTGCTCAAGGCGTCTGCGACAACATTAGCTTTTCCCGGATGGTAGCTAATCTCGCAGTCGTAATCTTTCACAAGTTCTAACCACCGTCTCTGTCTCATATTCAACCCTTTCTGTGTGAAGAAATATTTGAGACTCTTTTGGTCGGTGAAAATCTGACATTTCTCGCCGTACAGATAGTGTCTCCAAATTTTCAATGCGAAGACGACGGTGGCTAACTCCAGATCGTGCGTCGGGTAGTTCTTCTCGTGCACCTTTAACTGTCTGGAAGCATAAGCTATGACCCGACCTTGCTGCATCAACACTGCGCCTAATCCGAGCTTAGATGCATCGGTATAAAGCACAAACTCGCCTTGCCCTGTCGGCATGGCTAGCACTGGCGCTGAAATAAGAGCTTGCTTCAAGGTGTCGAAGCTCTTTTGGCATTCCTCACTCCACACAAACTTTGCGTTTTTCTTGGTTAGTGAGGTGAGCGGCACTGCTATGGACGAAAATCCCTTAATAAACTTACGGTAGTAGCCTGCTAAACCCAAAAAGCTGCGGATTTCAGATGCGTTCTTTGGCTCAACCCATTCCTTAACGGCTGCCACCTTCGATGGGTCCACCTCAATACCACTGCTGGATACTATATGCCCCAAAAATGCAACTTTCTGCAGCCAAAATTCACACTTACTGAACTTCGCAAATAACTTGCGACTCTGCAAGGTCTGCAAAACTGTCCTCAAATGCTGGTTGTGCTCCTCATGGCTCTTCGAGTAAATAAGAATGTCGTCAATAAATACTATGACGAATTGATCGAGGAACGGCTGAAATACTCGGTTCATGAGGTCCATGAAAATTGCTGGAGCATTCGTCAAACCGAATGGCATTACTAAGAACTCGAAATGCCCATACCTGGTCCTGAAGGCCGTCTTGTGAACATCTGCATCCTTAACCTTCAGCTGATGATACCCTGATCGAAGATCTATCTTAGAGAACACGGTAGCTCCCTGCAACTGATCGAACAAGTCTTCGATTCTAGGCAACGGGTATTTGTTCTTGATCGTTACCTTGTTTAGTTCACGGTAATCGATGCACAACCTCATGCTCCCATCCTTCTTCTTCACAAAGAGCACTGGTGCGCCCCACGGTGAGAAACTAGGGCGGATAAAGCCATTGTCGAGGAGCTCTTGAATCTGCTGCTTGAGCTCTAACATCTCAGCTGGAGCTAACCTGTATGGCGCCTTAGAGATTGGCGCTGTGCCCAGCACGAGCTCGATTGCAAACTCCACCTCTCTCTCTGGTGGAAGGCCGGTGACGTCATCAGGAAAGACGTCTGGAAATTCGCTGACTACTGGCACTTCTGAAATAGAAGGAGTGGGCACGTCCGGCGCTGCTATAACACTGGCCAAGAAAACCTGACATCCCTTGGAAATAAGTCTCCTTGCCTGCATGCATGAAATCATGCGAGGAAAACTCCTCCATCTAGCTGGCTCGAATAGAAACTGCTCCATGCCCAGCGGCCTGACTAATACTGACCTTTTCTGAAAGTCAATCAGAACTATGTTCTTAGTCAGCCAGTCCATTCCCAATATAATATCGAACTCTGGCATCGGCAATACGATCAAATCTGCATATACTAGGTGGCCCTGCAGTTCTAGATCGATGTCCCTGATCACACTGGTAGCTAACAACTCTTCCCCTGATGGGACTGTCACTGAGAAGTTCAAGTCCAGACCGATGGACTTGATGTCCAGGTGATTAGCAAAGGTCTCTGATATAAAGGAGTGGGTTGCTCCTGAATCTATCAGTGCAGTTGTAGCTAATCTCTTTATGAAAATATTCCCTGAGATGCGTTAGCACAACACAACTTATATCCCAAGACACTAACAAGATAGTAACCCAAATATACTCAAACAATACTAGCATCCTACTTATCCCAAGTAAAATTCCACATGCAAATCAAATAGTACTGAACTTAGGTAGAAAAGTTTACCGGTAAGTAAAGTAGTGTCTGGGTCCGCCTCCTGTGCATGCATGGCGAATACCCTGCCCTGGGTTGGCTGCTTCCACTGCGGGCACTCCTTCAGCATATGATCTGTAGCTCCACACTTGAAGCACCTGCCTGATCCATACAAGCACTGTCCCGGGTGCTGACGATTGCATTTAGGACACACGGGGAAGGCAACGGGCTTCTGAGGCGCCCCTTGCTGCTGAACTGGACCCTTGCCCTTTGGTGGTCCATGATAAGGCTTCTTCGCTGGCGGCCCCTGATACGGTTGCTTAAACTGGGGTCGCTGATTCTGCTGCTGATGGTGAGGCTGCGGTGGAGCCTGATAGGGCCTCTTGCCCTGCCTGTCAGCCTCGATATCTCGCTGGTCCTGTTCTGCCGCCAAAGCTCGGGACACGGCGACTGCATAAGAAGTGGGACCAGCTACTCGGACGTCGCGGCGCAAGATCGGCCGCAAACCATTCAGGAAATGTCTCAGTTTTGCCTGTGCATCATTCGCAATAAGGGGCACGAAGTGACACCCCCTTTCAAACTTCCTCACAAATTCCGCCACGCTATTGTCTCCCTGTCGCAGCGTCATAAACTCGTCGGTGAGTTTAGTTCGTACTTCCTCAGTGAAGTACTTGGAGTAGAAAACCTCTTTAAAACCATTCCAAGGCAGCACCTGCAAGTTGACTGCCACAGATGCCACAGATGCACCTTCGGGTTCATCCTCCGGAACCTCTCATATACTGCCTCCGGTCTAGGCCTCTCCTCGTGGCCTGCAATAGTCTGGTTCCTCGCAAATTGTGCGAAGAATTGCGTCATGCCAGCAAGCATCTGTGCCTGCATATCTGGTGGTGGAGGTGGAGGAGGATTGGCCCTCTCCTCATCTCGATGTTCCCTGTCCTCTACTCGGTGCTCTCTGTTCTCATCCCTTGTTTCACGGTCGATCACACATCTAGGAGGCATACTGTTCCAATAAATTACCCAACACGTAAACCCAACATGCATGAACATATATCAATATTTTATGATGCACGTAAATTGAACTTAAAACATAGACATGCTGAAATCATGACTTAATGCGTAATACATAGCATAGCCCAAAACTTTAAAACTTACAGACTTGAGGTGTGACTTCGTGAGCTTCTTGCGACTGGCAGTAGGCATAACCCTTTACAAGAACACGGCTCTGATACCAACTGTAACGTACCGTACTTTTACTACTTAAAATTTGCGGAAAAATTTAAAATTTTAATCAAATACAACATCCGTACGGTCGTCACCCAATATACATAGAATATCTTTAAAATAATCCATCACCAAATAAAAGTTTGCTAAAAGAACGCTGTCTCGAAACGTCTCACATTCAAATCAAAACATCAGAGTATTTTAAAAGTTTGCATAAACATAAACTTGCGGTCCTCGGGTTTGGCCTGCCGCTCAGCCCAAGCCTGCCCCTTGGTCGCCACCTCCTGTCTCCTGCTCATCGTACTCACCTGCATCGATCAAGTCTAGTGAGTCTAAAGACTCAACACGTATAAACTGGGATAACTAGTATTAAGTAATAAAATCGAATGCAACTTTAAAATAAGGCATAAATAACTTGAAACTTGAACATACGTACATGCGTAACTAGACGTGCCATCAACATAAACTTTCATAACATACTGCATACGTAAACATTCATAACATGATCATTTTTCGTAGAGGCATGTTTCAAAGCAAGTGACCCATAACGTAAAAGAGCCTGATCAGACTATACCACAGTACTGGGCTGACAGGGACGTATCCACTGCCGCATACATAAGATCACTGTTCATAATTTAACAGGCCAGTTGATCCACGTTCATAATTTAACGCTTCACAACCACGATCTAACCCGTTCATAATTTAACGGGCGGATTGGTCCCCGTTCATAATTTAACGCTTTCCAATCCTAACATAATTTGGTCACAAGACATTTAGCATACCTCAAAACTTAAAATATTTTCTTGCACGTCAACATACTTACTTGGCATTGAGGGACTCATTGGACTTCGATCGTGGGTCGTTGCTGCACATACTAACGTGAATTCACATACGTAACTTGCATAACTTAGACATAAATTTCATACTTACTCTCAAGTTCAATCGATACTTAGGATGTTCTAACGTTTCCCATAGCACAACCCTGGATAATCCTTGCACTAAACCATAACATCAAACCTCAAACGTGTTATAATATTTTTCCCAAAATATGAAGGATACGGACCCCGTACTTACAACCGTGCATGGGTACGTGTAGGTACTGGAAGTTGTGTGCGCAGAAATGAGGAGACACGGACCCCGTGCTGAGGTCCGGGTAGAGGTCCGTGTAGACACTGTAAAAGACATCGCAAAGGAGGGAGGGGCACGGACCCCGTGCATAGGTCCGTGTGGGGGTCCGTGTAAACACTGTAAAAAGACACTACGGAAGAACAAAAGGCACGGACCCCGTGTAGAGGTCCGGGTGTGGGTCCGTGTACCTACTGTGAACGCGAACCAACGAAAATTTTGTACATGTTTCGCTTAACTTTCTAGACTCGATTGCACGGACTACGAATCGACACCACGAGCTCATCTTAGGCTACTAATTCAATGACCCAAGCCTAAACAATTGTCCCAAAACAACCCAAAATCACAATCAACCCAACAAACCCGTGAACGAGACTTTTTGACAACAAACGGTTCTATACGACATTCAATCTCCCAAGCGCCTAATGACAACAAACGACGCTTCATTATACATCCCAACATCATAAATAATATACCTATATGCAGCAACGATCACCCGTCGATCCCCAACGAGGCCTGCAACATAAAACTTCAAGAACATAATTTACGTAAAAGTCGCAGTTTGAGCAGTCCCACGAAAAACGCCATAACTCACTCAATTTTTGTCCAAAAATTTCGAATCATATATCAAATCGAAGGTATCGAAACTCTCTACGACTTTGCCGTTGAAAGTTTTCCCAAAATATGAACAGAATAATCGCAGTTTTGACATGAACAGTAAAAAATGAGTTTTAGATCTAAAAATTTTCCTTCGAAATTGATCCGATTCATGATCCGCTCAAACTACTATCATCATACATAACTTTTACGCATAAACACAATGCAATACAATATATGACTTGATCGACACAGCAAGAACCGATTATACGTGCCTTTTTGATATTTAAAATACCGTACGACGACACCGAAGCGGAGATGGAGCGAGGTTTGATCCGGGACGAACGTGGCACCGATTTTTCCTTGAAATAAATTACGAAAATTGCTGGAATTTGAGAGGGAAGGGGGACGGCTGCTATGTGCACAAGAACCCTAACCTTTTCTCTTTCAAAATAATAAAACTAGAATGGATGAAGGGTGTGTGTTTGAGCGTGCATCGGTGTGTGTAAAAGTGTGTGTGTGCGTGAGTTTAGTGTGTGCAGAATGTGTGTGTGCGTGTGTTAGATAATTAGGAGGAGTAAATTTGCTAATTAATAATTAACAATGCTAATCAAGATGCTAATTAAAAAGGTTGACTCAAATAACAATTTAATTAAAATACTATCATTACTCCTCTTTAAATAAAACTCTTTAATTAAAATATAACACACACCATACTAGACTTTAAAAGTTCTAAAATCATAAACTCACAAAATAATTAATTTAGGATTCAAAAATGCTAAAACTCACTAAATTAATTAAAATGCCCCCCAAACTCAACTTAAAATAAAATACCATATTTTAAATGGTCACAATCGTCACCGGTCTCTTCCTCGATCTCGCCTCGAATAATCGCCTGAAACATTAAGCTCGAAATACATTTTAACGTGCATCACATAAACATAAATAATTTAAAATAATGCATTTAAATAAATCATGCATCGCCAAAACTCATTTAAAATTAATTTAGATGATTTAATAATTAAATGAATGCATGGGTTATACGTGTATTAAATTTGGGCACTACAGGGCAAATTTGCTATGGCACTACAACAAAACGGCATACGACAACAGATAAAATCCATTGTCATAGCCTTTTTAAAACTGTTGTAACTGAGGGTGTTGTTGAAAGTCCGTTCAACGACAACGGTTTTTGCCCGTTGTGGTAGGTCGAATTTGCGACGGTTTTTGAAAACCATCCCTAATAATTTTAGCGACGGTTTTATCCCTAACCGTTGCTAATTAGCGACGGTTATGTAAATTGTCGCTGACTTAGCGACGGGCTTTATATGCTAACCGTCGCTAATATTAGCGACGGTCTTGTATCATTATTTCCGTCGCTAAAGTGTTTCGAAAAATAAAATAAAATTCTTTTAATAATTTAATAAATCTAAAAGAAACTAACAATCGAAACTAAAATCGTGTAAGAGAGATAAATTTTAAGTGTTATAAAGAAGTGAGAAAATTTTATTTGTTATGAAGTAGTGAGAAAAATTTTAATTGTTGTGTAAAGTGATAAAAATTGTGTAAGAGAGAAAAATTTTATGTGTTATGAAGTAGTGAGAAAAATTTTAAGTGTTGTGTAAAGTGATAAAATTGTGTAAGAGAGAAAATTTTAAATGTTATGAAGTAGTGAGAAAAAATTTAAGTGTTGTGTGATGTGATAAAATTGTATAAGAGAGAAAAAATTTTAAGTAATGTGGGGGGAAATGGAAAGAAAAGGGAGATATTTATAGAAAGTTTGCGCGGTATTTGGTTAAACCGTCGCTAATTTCAAATTAGCGACGGATTGTGTAAACGGTCGCTAAAAGTAGCAACGGTTAATATCCAACCATCGCTATATTGAGCGACGGATGTTTCATAAATGTCGCTAATTTTAAATATGTGACGAATATACTGAAAACCGTCGCTATCACTAGATAAACAGTCGCAGTATGTAGCTACAGTTGTTTGAAAATCGTCGCTAATTGAAATTAGCGACGGGTTATTAAAATCGTCGCTATATTTAGCGACGGGTTTATAAAATCCGTCGCTAAATATGGAAAAGTTTGTTTTTAAAAACCGTTGTCATTTGTCCAAAAAAACACGCTAATAGACAACGGTTTTTAAAAATTGTTGTTGTTTTTTTTAAAAAAACGCTAATCGACAACGGTTTTTGAAAACCGTTGCCGATTGTCCAAAAAATCACGCCAAAAGACAACAGTTCATAAAACCGTTGTCTTTTGCCCTAAAAAGACGCTGAAAGACAACGATTTTTAGAAAACCGTTGTCGTACTTCCGTCTTTTAACTACTTTAAATTTCGGAAAAATTAATTTATCAATACAACTCCGTAAGGTCGCACCAATATCATAGATATCTTTAAAATAATCCATCACCAAATAAAAGTTTGCTAAAAGAACGCTGTCTCGAAACTCTCACTTCAAATCAAAACATCAGAGTATTTTAAAGTTTGCAAACATAAACTTGGCGTCCTCGGGTTTGGCCTGCCGCTCAGCCCAAGCCTGCCCCTTGGTCGCCACCTCCTGTCTCCTGCTCATCGTACTCACCTGCATCGATCAAGTCTAGTGAGTCTAAGACTCAACACTATAAACTAGGATAACTAGTATTAAGTAATAAATCGCATGCAACTTTAAAATAAGGCATAAATACTTGAAACTTGAACATACATCCATGCAACTAACGTGCCACAACATAAACTTTCATACATACTGCATACGTAAACATTCAAACATGATCATTTTTCGTAGAGGCATGTTTCAAAGCAAGTGACCCATCCGTAAAAGAGCCTGATCAGACTTACCACAGTACTGGGCTGACAGGGCGTATCCACTCCCGCTTACATAATCCCTGTTCATAATTTAACAGCCATGTGATCCACGTTCATAATTTAACGCTTTACAACCACGATCTAACACGTTCATAATTAAACGGGCGGATTGGTCCCCGTTCATAATTTAACGCTTTCCAATCCTAACATAATTTGGTCACAAGACATTTAGCATACCTCAAAACTTAAAAATATTTCTTGCACGTCAACATACTTACTTGGCATTGAGGGACTCATTAGACTTCGATCGTGGTCGTTGCTGCACATACTAACTTGAATTCACATACGTACTTGCATAACTTAGACATAAATTTCATACTTACTCTCAAGTTCAATATATACTTAGGACTTTCTAACGTTTCCCATAGCACGACCCTGGATATCCTTGCACTAACCACATCCATCAACCTCAAACGTGTTATAATATTTTTCCCAAAATATGAAGGATACGGACCCCGTACTTACAACCGTGCATGGGTCCGTGTGGTACTGGAAGTTGTGTCGCAGAAATGAGGGACCACGACCCCGTGCTGAGGTCCGGGTAGAGGTCCGTGTAGACACTGTAAAGACATCGCAAAGGAGGAGGGTACGACCCCGTGCATAGGTCCGTGTGGGGGTCCGTGTAACACTGTAAAAAGACACTACGGAAGAACAAAAGCACGGACCCCGTGTAGAGGTCCAGGTTGGGTCCGTGTACCTACTGTGAACGCGAACCAACGAAAACTTTGTACATGTTTCGCTTAACTTTCTAGACTCGATTGCACGGACTACGAATCGACACCACGAGCTCATCTTAGGCTACTAATCCAATGACCCAAGCCTAAACAATTGTCCCAAAACAACCCAAAATCACAATCAACCCAACAAACCCTGAACGAGACTTTTTGACAACAAACGTTCATACGGCATTCAATCTCCCAACGCCTAATGACAAAACACGCTTCATTATACATCCCCATCATCAAATAATATACCTATACGCAGCAACGATCACCCGTCGATCCCCAACGAGGCCTGCAACATAAAACTTCAAGAACATAATTTACGTAAAAGTCGCAGTTTGAGCAGTCCCACGAAAAACACCATAACTCACTCAATTTTTTGTCCAAAATTTCGAATCATATATCAAACGAAGGTATCGAAACGTTCTACGACTTTGCCGTTGAAAGTTTTCCCAAAATAGTAACAGAAAAACGCAGTTTTGACATGAACAGTAAAAAACGAGTTTTATATCTAAAAATTTTCCTTCGAAATTGATCCGATTCATGATCCGCTCAAACTACTATCATCATACATAACTTTACGCATAAACACAATGCATACAATATATGACTTGATCGACACAGCAAGAACAGATTATACGTGCCTTTTTTATATTTAAAATACCGTACGACGACACCGAAGCGGAGATGGAGCGAGGTTTGATCCGGGACGAACGTGGCACCGATTTTCCTTGAAATAAATTACGAAATTGCTGGAATTTGAGAGGGAAGGGGGACGGCCTGCTATGTGCACAAGAACCCTAACCTTTTCTCTTTCAAAATAATAAAACTAGAATGGATGAAGGGTTTGTGTGTTTGAGCGGTGCATCGGTGTGTGTAAAAGTGTGTGTGTGCGTGAGTTTAGTGTGTGCAGAATGTGTGTGTGCGTGTGTTAGATAATTAGGAGGAGTAAAATTTGCTAATTAATAATTAACAATGCTAATCAAGATGCTAATTAAAAGGTTGACTCAAAGAACAATTTAATTAAAATACTATCCTTACTCCTCTTTAAATAAAACTCTTAATTAAAATATAACACACACCATACTAGACTTTAAAAGTTCTAAAATCATAAACTCACAAAATAATTAATTTAGGATTCAAAAATGCTAAACTCACTAAATTAATTAAAATGCCCCCAAACTCAACTTAAAATAAAATACCATATTTTAAATGGTCACAATCGTCACCCGGTCTCTTCCTCGATCTCGCCTCGAATAATCGCCTGAAACATTAAGCTCGAAATACATTTTAACGTGCATCACATAAACATAAATAATTTAAAATAATGCATTTAAATAAATCATGCATCGCCAAAACTCATTTAAAATTAATTTAGATGATTTAATAATTAAATGAATGCATGGGGTTATACGTGTATTAAATTTGGGCACTACAGTTCCTCCCCCACTTATAAAAATTTCGTCCTCGAAATTAAGTCTTACCGAACAACTCCGGGTAGCGAAGTCTCATGTCGGCCTCTGACACCCAAGTGGCTTCTTCCACCGATTGATTCAGCCATTGAACTTTGACCAACTTAGTCGTCTTGTTCCGAAGTCTGCGCTCCTGTCTGTCTAGGATTTGGACTGGTTTCTCCTCGTAAGACAGGTCTGGAGTCACTGCAGCGGCTCATAACTCAGAACATGAGAAGGATTAGCCAAATATTTTCTCAGCATCGAGACATGGAACACATTGTGCACCCCGGCCAGATTCGGCGGAAGGGCTACACGATACGCTAGCGTCCCAACTCTGTCCAAGATCTCAAACGGTCCAATAAAACTCGGACTCAACTTGCCTCTCTTTCCAAATCTCATAACACCCTTCATAGTGCTATCTTGATAAAAACGTGATCTCCTAACGACAAACTCGAGATCTCTCCTCCTTTTATCTGCATAGCTCTTCTGACGGCTCTGGGCGGTCTTCATTCTGTCACGAATCTTGACCACCACGTCTGCAGTCTGCTGAACTATTTCTGGACCAAGTTCTGTCCTCTCACCCACTTCATCCCAATGAACTGGTGATCTGCACTTCCTCCCGTACAACGCCTCATAGGGAGCCATACCAATAGATGCTTGGAAGCTGTTGTTGTATGTGAACTCCACTAGAGGTAGTCTAGACTCCCAAGTTCCTTGAAAATCAATCATGCACGCCCTTAGCAAGTCCTCTAAAACTTGAATCACTCGCTCAGACTGGCCATCTGTCTATGGGTGAAAAGCTGTACTGAAAAGCAACTTCGTCCCCATGGCTGCATGTAAGCTCTTCCAGAAGGACGATGTGAACCTCGGGTCCCGGTCGGACACAATAGAGACTGGGAAACCATGCAACCGGACGATCTCCTGGATATAAAGATCCGCATACTGCGTCATGGAGAAAGTCGTCTTCACTGGCAGAAATGCGCTGACTTAGTGAGTCGGTCCACTATAACCCAAATGGAATTCGATCCTCTGACTGATCTCGGCAACCCAACAACAAAATCCATAGTAATGTTCTCCCACTTCCACTCGGGGATGGGGAGTGACTTTACCAACCCTGCTGGTCTCTGATGTTCAGCTTTTACTTGCTGACAAGTGAGACATTCTGATACGAACCTACGGATGTCTCGCTTCATCCCTGGCCACCAATACAATAACTGAAGTTCTTTGTACATCTTGGTGCCTCCTGGGTGAATGGAATACGGAGATGCGTGTGCCTCTGTCAAAATATCCTGTCTGATCGAACCAACACTAGGCACCCACATTCTACCTCTGTATCTCACAATGCCGTCTGAAACTGTGTACAGCACACTGCCCTTGGCTTCGTCTTTCAGTCTCCATTTTTGTAACTGCTCATCTGAAGACTGACCTGCTCGGATTCGGTCTAGCAGATCAGATTTGACTGTCAGATTAGACAGCCTAGGAGCATTGCCATCACGATAAATCTCTAGACCAAACTTCTGAATCTCCGACTGTAGTGGTCTCTGAGCTGTCAACTGAGCTACCACTGCCACTTTTCTGCTCAAGGCGTCTGCGACAACATTAGCTTTTCCCGGATGGTAGCTAATCTCGCAGTCGTAATCTTTCACAAGTTCTAACCACCGTCTCTGTCTCATATTCAACCCTTTCTGTGTGAAGAAATATTTGAGACTCTTTTGGTCGGTGAAAATCTGACATTTCTCGCCGTACAGATAGTGTCTCCAAATTTTCAATGCGAAGACGACGGTGGCTAACTCCAGATCGTGCGTCGGGTAGTTCTTCTCGTGCACCTTTAACTGTCTGGAAGCATAAGCTATGACCCGACCTTGCTGCATCAACACTGCGCCTAATCCGAGCTTAGATGCATCGGTATAAAGCACAAACTCGCCTTGCCCTGTCGGCATGGCTAGCACTGGCGCTGAAATAAGAGCTTGCTTCAAGGTGTCGAAGCTCTTTTGGCATTCCTCACTCCACACAAACTTTGCGTTTTTCTTGGTTAGTGAGGTGAGCGGCACTGCTATGGACGAAAATCCCTTAATAAACTTACGGTATTAGCCTGCTAAACCCAAAAAGCTGCGGATTTCAGATGCGTTCTTTGGCTCAACCCATTCCTTAACGGCTGCCACCTTCGATGGGTCCACCTCAATACCACTGCTGGATACTATATGCCCCAAAAATGCAACTTTCTGCAGCCAAAATTCACACTTACTGAACTTCGCAAATAACTTGCGACTCTGCAAGGTCTGCAAAACTGTCCTCAAATGCTGGTTGTGCTCCTCATGGCTCTTCGAGTAAATAAGAATGTCGTCAATAAATACTATGACGAATTGATCGAGGAACGGCTGAAATACTCGGTTCATGAGGTCCATGAAAATTGCTGGAGCATTCGTCAAACCGAATGGCATTACTAAGAACTCGAAATGCCCATACCTGGTCCTGAAGGCCGTCTTGTGAACATCTGCATCCTTAACCTTCAGCTGATGATACCCTGATCGAAGATCTATCTTAGAGAACACGGTAGCTCCCTGCAACTGATCGAACAAGTCTTCGATTCTAGGCAACGGGTATTTGTTCTTGATCGTTACCTTGTTTAGTTCACGGTAATCGATGCACAACCTCATGCTCCCATCCTTCTTCTTCACAAAGAGCACTGGTGCGCCCCACGGTGAGAAACTAGGGCGGATAAAGCCATTGTCGAGGAGCTCTTGAATCTGCTGCTTGAGCTCTAACATCTCAGCTGGAGCTAACCTGTATGGCGCCTTAGAGATTGGCGCTGTGCCCAGCACGAGCTCGATTGCAAACTCCACCTCTCTCTCTGGTGGAAGGCCGGTGACGTCATCAGGAAAGACGTCTGGAAATTCGCTGACTACTGGCACTTCTGAAATAGAAGGAGTGGGCACGTCCGGCGCTGCTATAACACTGGCCAAGAAAACCTGACATCCCTTGGAAATAAGTCTCCTTGCCTGCATGCATGAAATCATGCGAGGAAAACTCCTCCATCTAGCTGGCTCGAATAGAAACTGCTCCATGCCCAGCGGCCTGACTAATACTGACCTTTTCTGAAAGTCAATCAGAACTATGTTCTTAGTCAGCCAGTCCATTCCCAATATAATATCGAACTCTGGCATCGGCAATACGATCAAATCTGCATATACTAGGTGGCCCTGCAGTTCTAGATCGATGTCCCTGATCACACTGGTAGCTAACAACTCTTCCCCTGATGGGACTGTCACTGAGAAGTTCAAGTCCAGACCGATGGACTTGATGTCCAGGTGATTAGCAAAGGTCTCTGATATAAAGGAGTGGGTTGCTCCTGAATCTATCAGTGCAGTTGTAGCTAATCTCTTTATGAAAATATTCCCTGAGATGCGTTAGCACAACACAACTTATATCCCAAGACACTAACAAGATAGTAACCCAAATATACTCAAACAATACTAGCATCCTACTTATCCCAAGTAAAATTCCACATGCAAATCAAATAGTACTGAACTTAGGTAGAAAAGTTTACCGGTAAGTAAAGTAGTGTCTGGGTCCGCCTCCTGTGCATGCATGGCGAATACCCTGCCCTGGGTTGGCTGCTTCCACTGCGGGCACTCCTTCAGCATATGATCTGTAGCTCCACACTTGAAGCACCTGCCTGATCCATACAAGCACTGTCCCGGGTGCTGACGATTGCATTTAGGACACACGGGGAAGGCAACGGGCTTCTGAGGCGCCCCTTGCTGCTGAACTGGACCCTTGCCCTTTGGTGGTCCATGATAAGGCTTCTTCGCTGGCGGCCCCTGATACGGTTGCTTAAACTGGGGTCGCTGATTCTGCTGCTGATGGTGAGGCTGCGGTGGAGCCTGATAGGGCCTCTTGCCCTGCCTGTCAGCCTCGATATCTCGCTGGTCCTGTTCTGCCGCCAAAGCTCGGGACACGGCGACTGCATAAGAAGTGGGACCAGCTACTCGGACGTCGCGGCGCAAGATCGGCCGCAAACCATTCAGGAAATGTCTCAGTTTTGCCTGTGCATCATTCGCAATAAGGGGCACGAAGTGACACCCCCTTTCAAACTTCCTCACAAATTCCGCCACGCTATTGTCTCCCTGTCGCAGCGTCATAAACTCGTCGGTGAGTTTAGTTCGTACTTCCTCAGTGAAGTACTTGGAGTAGAAAACCTCTTTAAAACCATTCCAAGGCAGCACCTGCAAGTTGACTGCCACAGATGCCACAGATGCACCTTCGGGTTCATCCTCCGGAACCTCTCATATACTGCCTCCGGTCTAGGCCTCTCCTCGTGGCCTGCAATAGTCTGGTTCCTCGCAAATTGTGCGAAGAATTGCGTCATGCCAGCAAGCATCTGTGCCTGCATATCTGGTGGTGGAGGTGGAGGAGGATTGGCCCTCTCCTCATCTCGATGTTCCCTGTCCTCTACTCGGTGCTCTCTGTTCTCATCCCTTGTTTCACGGTCGATCACACATCTAGGAGGCATACTGTTCCAATAAATTACCCAACACGTAAACCCAACATGCATGAACATATATCAATATTTTATGATGCACGTAAATTGAACTTAAAACATAGACATGCTGAAATCATGACTTAATGCGTAATACATAGCATAGCCCAAAACTTTAAAACTTACAGACTTGAGGTGTGACTTCGTGAGCTTCTTGCGACTGGCAGTAGGCATAACCCTTACAAGAACACGGCTCTGATACCAACTGTAACGTACCGTACTTTTACTACTTAAAATTTGCGGAAAAATTTAAAATTTTAATCAAATACAACATCCGTACGGTCGTCACCCAATATACATAGAATATCTTTAAAATAATCCATCACCAAATAAAAGTTTGCTAAAAGAACGCTGTCTCGAAACGTCTCACATTCAAATCAAAACATCAGAGTATTTTAAAAGTTTGCATAAACATAAACTTGCGGTCCTCGGGTTTGGCCTGCCGCTCAGCCCAAGCCTGCCCCTTGGTCGCCACCTCCTGTCTCCTGCTCATCGTACTCACCTGCATCGATCAAGTCTAGTGAGTCTAAAGACTCAACACGTATAAACTGGGATAACTAGTATTAAGTAATAAAATCGAATGCAACTTTAAAATAAGGCATAAATAACTTGAAACTTGAACATACGTACATGCGTAACTAGACGTGCCATCAACATAAACTTTCATAACATACTGCATACGTAAACATTCATAACATGATCATTTTTCGTAGAGGCATGTTTCAAAGCAAGTGACCCATAACGTAAAAGAGCCTGATCAGACTATACCACAGTACTGGGCTGACAGGGACGTATCCACTGCCGCATACATAAGATCACTGTTCATAATTTAACAGGCCAGTTGATCCACGTTCATAATTTAACGCTTCACAACCACGATCTAACCCGTTCATAATTTAACGGGCGGATTGGTCCCCGTTCATAATTTAACGCTTTCCAATCCTAACATAATTTGGTCACAAGACATTTAGCATACCTCAAAACTTAAAATATTTTCTTGCACGTCAACATACTTACTTGGCATTGAGGGACTCATTGGACTTCGATCGTGGGTCGTTGCTGCACATACTAACGTGAATTCACATACGTAACTTGCATAACTTAGACATAAATTTCATACTTACTCTCAAGTTCAATCGATACTTAGGATGTTCTAACGTTTCCCATAGCACAACCCTGGATAATCCTTGCACTAAACCATAACATCAAACCTCAAACGTGTTATAATATTTTTCCCAAAATATGAAGGATACGGACCCCGTACTTACAACCGTGCATGGGTACGTGTAGGTACTGGAAGTTGTGTGCGCAGAAATGAGGAGACACGGACCCCGTGCTGAGGTCCGGGTAGAGGTCCGTGTAGACACTGTAAAAGACATCGCAAAGGAGGGAGGGGCACGGACCCCGTGCATAGGTCCGTGTGGGGGTCCGTGTAGACACTGTAAAAAGACACTACGGAAGAACAAAAGGCACGGACCCCGTGTAGAGGTCCGGGTGTGGGTCCGTGTACCTACTGTGAACGCGAACCAACGAAAAATTTTGTACATGTTTCGCTTAACTTTCTAGACTCGATTGCACGGACTACGAATCGACACCACGAGCTCATCTTAGGCTACTAATTCAATGACCCAAGCCTAAACAATTGTCCCAAAACAACCCAAAATCACAATCAACCCAACAAACCCGTGAACGAGACTTTTTGACAACAAACGGTTCTATACGACATTCAATCTCCCAAGCGCCTAATGACAACAAACGACGCTTCATTATACATCCCAACATCATAAATAATATACCTATATGCAGCAACGATCACCCGTCGATCCCCAACGAGGCCTGCAACATAAAACTTCAAGAACATAATTTACGTAAAAGTCGCAGTTTGAGCAGTCCCACGAAAAACGCCATAACTCACTCAATTTTTGTCCAAAAATTTCGAATCATATATCAAATCGAAGGTATCGAAACTCTCTACGACTTTGCCGTTGAAATTTTTCCCAAAATATGAACAGAATAATCGCAGTTTTGACATGAACAGTAAAAAATGAGTTTTAGATCTAAAAATTTTCCTTCGAAATTGATCCGATTCATGATCCGCTCAAACTACTATCATCATACATAACTTTTACGCATAAACACAATGCAATACAATATATGACTTGATCGACACAGCAAGAACCGATTATACGTGCCTTTTTGATATTTAAAATACCGTACGACGACACTGAAGCGGAGATGGAGCGAGGTTTGATCCGGGACGAACGTGGCACCGATTTTTCCTTGAAATAAATTACGAAAATTGCTGGAATTTGAGAGGGAAGGGGGACGGCTGCTATGTGCACAAGAACCCTAACCTTTTCTCTTTCAAATAATAAAACTAGAATGGATGAAGGGTGTGTGTTTGAGCGTGCATCGGTGTGTGTAAAAGTGTGTGTGTGCGTGAGTTTAGTGTGTGCAGAATGTGTGTGTGCGTGTGTTAGATAATTAGGAGGAGTAAAATTTGCTAATTAATAATTAACAATGCTAATCAAGATGCTAATTAAAAAGGTTGACTCAAATAACAATTTAATTAAAATACTATCCTTACTCCTCTTTAAATAAAACTCTTTAATTAAAATATAACACACACCATACTAGACTTTAAAAGTTCTAAAATCATAAACTCACAAAATAATTAATTTAGGATTCAAAATGCTAAAACTCACTAAATTAATTAAAATGCCCCCAAACTCAACTTAAAATAAAATACCATATTTTAAATGGTCACAATCGTCACCGGTCTCTTCCTCGATCTCGCCTCGAATAATCGCCTGAAACATTAAGCTCGAAATACATTTTAACGTGCATCACATAAACATAAATAATTTAAAATAATGCATTTAAATAAATCATGCATCGCCAAAACTCATTTAAAATTAATTTAGATGATTTAATAATTAAATGAATGCATGGGTTATACGTGTATTAAATTTGGGCACTACAGTTCCTCCCCCACTTATAAAAATTTCGTCCTCGAAATTAAGTCTTACCGAACAACTCCGGGTAGCGAAGTCTCATGTCGGCGTCTGACACCCAAGTGGCTTCTTCCACCGATTGATTCAGCCATTGAACTTTGACCAACTTAGTCGTCTTGTTCCGAAGTCTGCGCTCCTGTCTGTCTAGGATTTGGACTGGTTTCTCCTCGTAAGACAGGTCTGGAGTCAACTGCAGCGGCTCATAACTCAGAACATGAGAAGGATTAGCCAAATATTTTCTCAGCATCGAGACATGGAACACATTGTGCACCCCGGCCAGATTCGGCGGAAGGGCTACACGATACGCTAGCGTCCCAACTCTGTCCAAGATCTCAAACGGTCCAATAAAACTCGGACTCAACTTGCCTCTCTTTCCAAATCTCATAACACCCTTCATAGGTGCTATCTTGATAAAAACGTGATCTCCTACGACAAACTCGAGATCTCTCCTCCTTTTATCTGCATAGCTCTTCTGACGGCTCTGGGCGGTCTTCATTCTGTCACGAATCTTGACCACCACGTCTGCAGTCTGCTGAACTATTTCTGGACCAAGTTCTGTCCTCTCACCCACTTCATCCCAATGAACTGGTGATCTGCACTTCCTCCCGTACAACGCCTCATAGGGAGCCATACCAATAGATGCTTGGAAGCTGTTGTTGTATGTGAACTCCACTAGAGGTAGTCTAGACTCCCAAGTTCCTTGAAAATCAATCATGCACGCCCTTAGCAAGTCCTCTAAAACTTGAATCACTCGCTCAGACTGGCCATCTGTCTATGGGTGAAAAGCTGTACTGAAAAGCAACTTCGTCCCCATGGCTGCATGTAAGCTCTTCCAGAAGGACGATGTGAACCTCGGGTCCCGGTCGGACACAATAGAGACTGGGAAACCATGCAACCGGACGATCTCCTGGATATAAAGATCCGCATACTGCGTCATGGAGAAAGTCGTCTTCACTGGCAGAAAATGCGCTGACTTAGTGAGTCGGTCCACTATAACCCAAATGGAATTCGATCCTCTGACTGATCTCGGCAACCCAACAACAAAATCCATAGTAATGTTCTCCCACTTCCACTCGGGGATGGGGAGTGACTTTACCAACCCTGCTGGTCTCTGATGTTCAGCTTTTACTTGCTGACAAGTGAGACATTCTGATACGAACCTACGGATGTCTCGCTTCATCCCTGGCCACCAATACAATAACTGAAGTTCTTTGTACATCTTGGTGCCTCCTGGGTGAATGGAATACGGAGATGCGTGTGCCTCTGTCAAAATATCCTGTCTGATCGAACCAACACTAGGCACCCACATTCTACCTCTGTATCTCACAATGCCGTCTGAAACTGTGTACAGCACACTGCCCTTGGCTTCGTCTTTCAGTCTCCATTTTTGTAACTGCTCATCTGAAGACTGACCTGCTCGGATTCGGTCTAGCAGATCAGATTTGACTGTCAGATTAGACAGCCTAGGAGCATTGCCATCACGATAAATCTCTAGACCAAACTTCTGAATCTCCGACTGTAGTGGTCTCTGAGCTGTCAACTGAGCTACCACTGCCACTTTTCTGCTCAAGGCGTCTGCGACAACATTAGCTTTTCCCGGATGGTAGCTAATCTCGCAGTCGTAATCTTTCACAAGTTCTAACCACCGTCTCTGTCTCATATTCAACCCTTTCTGTGTGAAGAAATATTTGAGACTCTTTTGGTCGGTGAAAATCTGACATTTCTCGCCGTACAGATAGTGTCTCCAAATTTTCAATGCGAAGACGACGGTGGCTAACTCCAGATCGTGCGTCGGGTAGTTCTTCTCGTGCACCTTTAACTGTCTGGAAGCATAAGCTATGACCCGACCTTGCTGCATCAACACTGCGCCTAATCCGAGCTTAGATGCATCGGTATAAAGCACAAACTCGCCTTGCCCTGTCGGCATGGCTAGCACTGGCGCTGAAATAAGAGCTTGCTTCAAGGTGTCGAAGCTCTTTTGGCATTCCTCACTCCACACAAACTTTGCGTTTTTCTTGGTTAGTGAGGTGAGCGGCACTGCTATGGACGAAAATCCCTTAATAAACTTACGGTAGTAGCCTGCTAAACCCAAAAAGCTGCGGATTTCAGATGCGTTCTTTGGCTCAACCCATTCCTTAACGGCTGCCACCTTCGATGGGTCCACCTCAATACCACTGCTGGATACTATATGCCCCAAAAATGCAACTTTCTGCAGCCAAAATTCACACTTACTGAACTTCGCAAATAACTTGCGACTCTGCAAGGTCTGCAAAACTGTCCTCAAATGCTGGTTGTGCTCCTCATGGCTCTTCGAGTAAATAAGAATGTCGTCAATAAATACTATGACGAATTGATCGAGGAACGGCTGAAATACTCGGTTCATGAGGTCCATGAAAATTGCTGGAGCATTCGTCAAACCGAATGGCATTACTAAGAACTCGAAATGCCCATACCTGGTCCTGAAGGCCGTCTTGTGAACATCTGCATCCTTAACCTTCAGCTGATGATACCCTGATCGAAGATCTATCTTAGAGAACACGGTAGCTCCCTGCAACTGATCGAACAAGTCTTCGATTCTAGGCAACGGGTATTTGTTCTTGATCGTTACCTTGTTTAGTTCACGGTAATCGATGCACAACCTCATGCTCCCATCCTTCTTCTTCACAAAGAGCACTGGTGCGCCCCACGGTGAGAAACTAGGGCGGATAAAGCCATTGTCGAGGAGCTCTTGAATCTGCTGCTTGAGCTCTAACATCTCAGCTGGAGCTAACCTGTATGGCGCCTTAGAGATTGGCGCTGTGCCCAGCACGAGCTCGATTGCAAACTCCACCTCTCTCTCTGGTGGAAGGCCGGTGACGTCATCAGGAAAGACGTCTGGAAATTCGCTGACTACTGGCACTTCTGAAATAGAAGGAGTGGGCACGTCCGGCGCTGCTATAACACTGGCCAAGAAAACCTGACATCCCTTGGAAATAAGTCTCCTTGCCTGCATGCATGAAATCATGCGAGGAAAACTCCTCCATCTAGCTGGCTCGAATAGAAACTGCTCCATGCCCAGCGGCCTGACTAATACTGACCTTTTCTGAAAGTCAATCAGAACTATGTTCTTAGTCAGCCAGTCCATTCCCAATATAATATCGAACTCTGGCATCGGCAATACGATCAAATCTGCATATACTAGGTGGCCCTGCAGTTCTAGATCGATGTCCCTGATCACACTGGTAGCTAACAACTCTTCCCCTGATGGGACTGTCACTGAGAAGTTCAAGTCCAGACCGATGGACTTGATGTCCAGGTGATTAGCAAAGGTCTCTGATATAAAGGAGTGGGTTGCTCCTGAATCTATCAGTGCAGTTGTAGCTAATCTCTTTATGAAAATATTCCCTGAGATGCGTTAGCACAACACAACTTATATCCCAAGACACTAACAAGATAGTAACCCAAATATACTCAAACAATACTAGCATCCTACTTATCCCAAGTAAAATTCCACATGCAAATCAAATAGTACTGAACTTAGGTAGAAAAGTTTACCGGTAAGTAAAGTAGTGTCTGGGTCCGCCTCCTGTGCATGCATGGCGAATACCCTGCCCTGGGTTGGCTGCTTCCACTGCGGGCACTCCTTCAGCATATGATCTGTAGCTCCACACTTGAAGCACCTGCCTGATCCATACAAGCACTGTCCCGGGTGCTGACGATTGCATTTAGGACACACGGGGAAGGCAACGGGCTTCTGAGGCGCCCCTTGCTGCTGAACTGGACCCTTGCCCTTTGGTGGTCCATGATAAGGCTTCTTCGCTGGCGGCCCCTGATACGGTTGCTTAAACTGGGGTCGCTGATTCTGCTGCTGATGGTGAGGCTGCGGTGGAGCCTGATAGGGCCTCTTGCCCTGCCTGTCAGCCTCGATATCTCGCTGGTCCTGTTCTGCCGCCAAAGCTCGGGACACGGCGACTGCATAAGAAGTGGGACCAGCTACTCGGACGTCGCGGCGCAAGATCGGCCGCAAACCATTCAGGAAATGTCTCAGTTTTGCCTGTGCATCATTCGCAATAAGGGGCACGAAGTGACACCCCCTTTCAAACTTCCTCACAAATTCCGCCACGCTATTGTCTCCCTGTCGCAGCGTCATAAACTCGTCGGTGAGTTTAGTTCGTACTTCCTCAGTGAAGTACTTGGAGTAGAAAACCTCTTTAAAACCATTCCAAGGCAGCACCTGCAAGTTGACTGCCACAGATGCCACAGATGCACCTTCGGGTTCATCCTCCGGAACCTCTCATATACTGCCTCCGGTCTAGGCCTCTCCTCGTGGCCTGCAATAGTCTGGTTCCTCGCAAATTGTGCGAAGAATTGCGTCATGCCAGCAAGCATCTGTGCCTGCATATCTGGTGGTGGAGGTGGAGGAGGATTGGCCCTCTCCTCATCTCGATGTTCCCTGTCCTCTACTCGGTGCTCTCTGTTCTCATCCCTTGTTTCACGGTCGATCACACATCTAGGAGGCATACTGTTCCAATAAATTACCCAACACGTAAACCCAACATGCATGAACATATATCAATATTTTATGATGCACGTAAATTGAACTTAAAACATAGACATGCTGAAATCATGACTTAATGCGTAATACATAGCATAGCCCAAAACTTTAAAACTTACAGACTTGAGGTGTGACTTCGTGAGCTTCTTGCGACTGGCAGTAGGCATAACCCTTTACAAGAACACGGCTCTGATACCAACTGTAACGTACCGTACTTTTACTACTTAAAATTTGCGGAAAAATTTAAAATTTTAATCAAATACAACATCCGTACGGTCGTCACCCAATATACATAGAATATCTTTAAAATAATCCATCACCAAATAAAAGTTTGCTAAAAGAACGCTGTCTCGAAACGTCTCACATTCAAATCAAAACATCAGAGTATTTTAAAAGTTTGCATAAACATAAACTTGCGGTCCTCGGGTTTGGCCTGCCGCTCAGCCCAAGCCTGCCCCTTGGTCGCCACCTCCTGTCTCCTGCTCATCGTACTCACCTGCATCGATCAAGTCTAGTGAGTCTAAAGACTCAACACGTATAAACTGGGATAACTAGTATTAAGTAATAAAATCGAATGCAACTTTAAAATAAGGCATAAATAACTTGAAACTTGAACATACGTACATGCGTAACTAGACGTGCCATCAACATAAACTTTCATAACATACTGCATACGTAAACATTCATAACATGATCATTTTTCGTAGAGGCATGTTTCAAAGCAAGTGACCCATAACGTAAAAGAGCCTGATCAGACTATACCACAGTACTGGGCTGACAGGGACGTATCCACTGCCGCATACATAAGATCACTGTTCATAATTTAACAGGCCAGTTGATCCACGTTCATAATTTAACGCTTCACAACCACGATCTAACCCGTTCATAATTTAACGGGCGGATTGGTCCCCGTTCATAATTTAACGCTTTCCAATCCTAACATAATTTGGTCACAAGACATTTAGCATACCTCAAAACTTAAAATATTTTCTTGCACGTCAACATACTTACTTGGCATTGAGGGACTCATTGGACTTCGATCGTGGGTCGTTGCTGCACATACTAACGTGAATTCACATACGTAACTTGCATAACTTAGACATAAATTTCATACTTACTCTCAAGTTCAATCGATACTTAGGATGTTCTAACGTTTCCCATAGCACAACCCTGGATAATCCTTGCACTAAACCATAACATCAAACCTCAAACGTGTTATAATATTTTTCCCAAAATATGAAGGATACGGACCCCGTACTTACAACCGTGCATGGGTACGTGTAGGTACTGGAAGTTGTGTGCGCAGAAATGAGGAGACACGGACCCCGTGCTGAGGTCCGGGTAGAGGTCCGTGTAGACACTGTAAAAGACATCGCAAAGGAGGGAGGGGCACGGACCCCGTGCATAGGTCCGTGTGGGGGTCCGTGTAAACACTGTAAAAAGACACTACGGAAGAACAAAAGGCACGGACCCCGTGTAGAGGTCCGGGTGTGGGTCCGTGTACCTACTGTGAACGCGAACCAACGAAAATTTTGTACATGTTTCGCTTAACTTTCTAGACTCGATTGCACGGACTACGAATCGACACCACGAGCTCATCTTAGGCTACTAATTCAATGACCCAAGCCTAAACAATTGTCCCAAAACAACCCAAAATCACAATCAACCCAACAAACCCGTGAACGAGACTTTTTGACAACAAACGGTTCTATACGACATTCAATCTCCCAAGCGCCTAATGACAACAAACGACGCTTCATTATACATCCCAACATCATAAATAATATACCTATATGCAGCAACGATCACCCGTCGATCCCCAACGAGGCCTGCAACATAAAACTTCAAGAACATAATTTACGTAAAAGTCGCAGTTTGAGCAGTCCCACGAAAAACGCCATAACTCACTCAATTTTTGTCCAAAAATTTCGAATCATATATCAAATCGAAGGTATCGAAACTCTCTACGACTTTGCCGTTGAAAGTTTTCCCAAAATATGAACAGAATAATCGCAGTTTTGACATGAACAGTAAAAAATGAGTTTTAGATCTAAAAATTTTCCTTCGAAATTGATCCGATTCATGATCCGCTCAAACTACTATCATCATACATAACTTTTACGCATAAACACAATGCAATACAATATATGACTTGATCGACACAGCAAGAACCGATTATACGTGCCTTTTTGATATTTAAAATACCGTACGACGACACCGAAGCGGAGATGGAGCGAGGTTTGATCCGGGACGAACGTGGCACCGATTTTTCCTTGAAATAAATTACGAAAATTGCTGGAATTTGAGAGGGAAGGGGGACGGCTGCTATGTGCACAAGAACCCTAACCTTTTCTCTTTCAAAATAATAAAACTAGAATGGATGAAGGGTGTGTGTTTGAGCGTGCATCGGTGTGTGTAAAAGTGTGTGTGTGCGTGAGTTTAGTGTGTGCAGAATGTGTGTGTGCGTGTGTTAGATAATTAGGAGGAGTAAAATTTGCTAATTAATAATTAACAATGCTAATCAAGATGCTAATTAAAAAGGTTGACTCAAATAACAATTTAATTAAAATACTATCATTACTCCTCTTTAAATAAAACTCTTTAATTAAAATATAACACACACCATACTAGACTTTAAAAGTTCTAAAATCATAAACTCACAAAATAATTAATTTAGGATTCAAAAATGCTAAAACTCACTAAATTAATTAAAATGCCCCCAAACTCAACTTAAAATAAAATACCATATTTTAAATGGTCACAATCGTCACCGGTCTCTTCCTCGATCTCGCCTCGAATAATCGCCTGAAACATTAAGCTCGAAATACATTTTAACGTGCATCACATAAACATAAATAATTTAAAATAATGCATTTAAATAAATCATGCATCGCCAAAACTCATTTAAAATTAATTTAGATGATTTAATAATTAAATGAATGCATGGGTTATACGTGTATTAAATTTGGGCACTACAGGGCAAATTTGCTATGGCACTACAACAAAAACGGCATACGACAACAGATAAAATCCATTGTCATAGCCTTTTTAAAACTGTTGTAACTGAGGGTGTTGTTGAAAGTCCGTTCAACGACAACGGTTTTTGCCCGTTGTGGTAGGTCGAATTTGCGACGGTTTTTGAAAACCATCCCTAATAATTTTAGCGACGGTTTTATCCCTAACCGTTGCTAATTAGCGACGGTTATGTAAATTGTCGCTGACTTAGCGACGGGCTTTATATGCTAACCGTCGCTAATATTAGCGACGGTCTTGTATCATTATTTCCGTCGCTAAAGTGTTTCGAAAAATAAAATAAAAATTCTTTTAATAATTTAATAAATCTAAAAGAAACTAACAATCGAAACTAAAATCGTGTAAGAGAGATAAATTTTAAGTGTTATAAAGAAGTGAGAAAATTTTTATTTGTTATGAAGTAGTGAGAAAAATTTTAATTGTTGTGTAAAGTGATAAAAATTGTGTAAGAGAGAAAAATTTTATGTGTTATGAAGTAGTGAGAAAAATTTTAAGTGTTGTGTAAAGTGATAAAATTGTGTAAGAGAGAAAATTTTAAATGTTATGAAGTAGTGAGAAAAAATTTAAGTGTTGTGTGATGTGATAAAATTGTATAAGAGAGAAAAAATTTTAAGTAATGTGGGGGGAAATGGAAAGAAAAGGGAGATATTTATAGAAAGTTTGCGCGGTATTTGGTTAAACCGTCGCTAATTTCAAATTAGCGACGGATTGTGTAAACGGTCGCTAAAAGTAGCAACGGTTAATATCCAACCATCGCTATATTGAGCGACGGATGTTTCATAAATGTCGCTAATTTTAAATATGTGACGAATATACTGAAAACCGTCGCTATCACTAGATAAACAGTCGCAGTATGTAGCTACAGTTGTTTGAAAATCGTCGCTAATTTGAAATTAGCGACGGGTTATTAAAATCGTCGCTATATTTAGCGACGGGTTTATAAAATCCGTCGCTAAATATGGAAAAGTTTGTTTTTAAAAACCGTTGTCATTTGTCCAAAAAAACACGCTAATAGACAACGGTTTTTAAAAATTGTTGTTGTTTTTTTTAAAAAAACGCTAATCGACAACGGTTTTTGAAAACCGTTGCCGATTGTCCAAAAAATCACGCCAAAAGACAACAGTTCATAAAACCGTTGTCTTTTGCCCTAAAAAGACGCTGAAAGACAACGATTTTTAGAAAACCGTTGTCGTTGACACCCTAAAAGACAACGTTTTTCAAAACCGT